>NC_132907.1:23553823-24153823 GCF_047675955.1 Chlorocebus sabaeus
CTTTCGATGGAGTTTCCCTCTGTCACCCAGGCTGGAGTGCAGTGGTGCGATCTCAGCTCACTGCAACCCTTCACCTCCTGGGTTCAAGTGATTCTCCTGCCTCAGCCTCTCCAGTAGCTGGGATTACAGGGTGCACACCACCACACTCGGCTAACTTTTTTGTATTTTTAGTAGAGACAGGGTTTCACCGTGTTAGCCAGGATAGTCTTGATCTCCTGACCTCATGATCCGCCCGCGTCGGCCTCCCAAAATGCTGGGATTACAGGTGTGAGCCACTGTGCCCGGCCAGAATTTTCCCTTTAATACTGGCTGGGGAAAGTCAGGGATTTAAAAAAAGCAACATGAAATATTTCAAAGGTTCTAAATGACAGCCTCTAATTTCTGACAGTTCTCAGGTACCTTTAAGTTTCCCTGACTCTTTTTGCTCATATTACTCTTAAAATAGACTAGCAAGGAAGGGTAGCAGGCTGGGGGTGGCTACTGCTAAAGCTTGCCAGGATGCCAAGCAGGTGGCAATTCCTTGGAGACCACTTAGCGATTAGTGCAGGAAGAAGAGCTCTATGCAACTCCCTGAAATTGCTCCCACTCGATCTGTCACCTTCTGCAGTCTTGGCCCCTTTCCCAGTGTGACCCACTTGCCCCCTGCCTCCCAAGTGAGGGCTTCCAGTACCTCCATTCACTGTTCAATTTTAATTCAGCTCATTGGTTTCTAATGTTGCATTAGCAATATACCTGTTGCGTATTTTGTTTATTCCTTATTTTTGACAAAAAGAGCATGTGTGTGGGTGTTAATCGTTTTGTTGTTGTTGTTTGTTTGTTTGTTTGTTTGTTTTTTGAGACAGGGTCTTGCTCTGTCACCCGGGCTATAGTACAGTGGCATGATTACCACTCACTGCAGCCTCAACTTCCTGGGCTCAAGCAATCCTCCCATCTCAGCCTCCCAAGTAGCTGCAACTACACCTGCAACTACAGGTGTGTGCCATCACGACTGGTTAGTTTTTTTATTTTTGAAGTTTTTTTTGTAGAGACGGGAGTCTCACTACGTTACTCAGGCTGGTCTTGAACTCCTGGCTCAAGCAGTCTTCTCACTTGGGTCTCCCAAAGTGCTGAGATTACAGGTGTGAGCCACCATTTAATAGTTTTTAATGATAAAATATTTAACCTTTGCCTGACCAATAATAATACTAATAACTAACATTAAACTTTGGTTATAGACTGAATAGTTTTCCCTCAAAATTTATATGTTGAAGCCTTAACCCACACTGTGACTGTATGTGGAGATAGGGCTTTAAAGTGATAAACACCAAATGAAGTCAAAATGGCGGGGTCCTAATACAACAGGACTTGTGTCCTCATAAGGAGAGGCAGGGACACCAGGAGTGCCTAAGTACCGAGAGAAGGCCATGTGAGGACGCAAAGAAGTTGGTCAACTTTAAGCCAAGGAGAGAGGCCTCAGAATAAACCAAACGTGCTGACTTTCAGCTTCCAGAATGGAGAGAAGAAATTTCTGTTGTCTAATCCACCCAGACTGCAGTACTTTGTTTTGGCAGCCCTAGCAAACGAATCAAGCCTATACTGTGTGCTTGATTCTGCTAAGTGCATTACGTGTATCATTTCAGCTAACCATTTAAACAAGTCTACGTGATTACCCCCAATGTACAGACAAGGAAATTGGCAAAATAAGTAAGTGCTGAGGTTTGAACTCAAGTCTTCTGACTACAAGACCCTGCACATAAATTCACTCTACACTACTTCAAAAGGAAGTGTGTGGTCCCAGATGCTCTCAGATAGGGGGTCACCTTTTAAAATAGATCTTTCAGGATGATTTGTTGCTTGCTAAAAATGGAGTAGAGCAGCAGATATGCTCTAAAGGAAATAAAAAGATCCAGATTCCAGCCCTGACTCAGCCACTGACTGAGGGACTGTAGTAGACTGAACAGCGGCCCCCTAAAACCATGTTCATGTCCTAATTGCTAGAGCCTGTGATTATCACCTCCTATGGTAGAAGAGTGAATATCACCTTATATGGCAAAAAATATAGTTAAGATTTTGAGAGGAGGAACTTATCCTGGTTTATCCAGGTAGGATCAAAATGCCATCACCAGTGCCATAATGAAATGGGGAAAGTCCTCTTGTTCCCCTTGCAGGGTGTGTGATGGGGGGTGTGGCTCGCTTCTTCAGTGCTCTGATACCTTGGTGTACTAGAAGAATTGGATCACCACGTGGGTTTGGAGAATGAGTGAAATGTTTTATTGAGTGGAAATAGCTCTTAGCAGATTGGGGAGACAGAAGGGAGATGGTTTTCCCCTTGAGCTGGTTCACTCAGCAGCCCAGGCTCTCCTCCAACTGCCCTGGTCAAACTGTGTCATTCCACCAGTCGATGGCCTGCTGCCCTGCTGGTGCTTGTCGGTGTGCTCTCCACATCCTCTTGATGTACAACCGCTTGTGTCTCTGCCTGCTAGGGTCTCAGGGTTTTCATAGGCACGGGATGGGGGCATGGTGGGCCATGGTGGTCTTGGGAAATGCAACATTTAGGCAGGGAAACAGAAATACCTGTCTTCACCTCGGTCTGTGGGCACAGAGCCCTCGCCAGGGATCACACCCTTCTACCCAGCACTTCCCTGCCCCGCTTCTGTATCAATAAGAAAGAGAGAAATAACATAGACAGAAGAGAGGAGAAGACAAAGTGAAGAGAGAGAGAGATGCAGCTATGAGTCAAGGAATGCCTGCAGTTGAGGGAGGCTGGGAGAGGCGAGGAAGGACCCTTCCTTAGAGCCTCCAGAGGGAGCCTGGCTCTGCCAAAATCACCTTGATTTTGGCCTTCCAGCCTCCAGCACTGTGAGAGAAAAAATATCTTGTCGTTTAAGCCCCCCAGTTTGTGGCATTTTGTTACAGCAGTCACAGGAAACTAATACAGAGATTTTAGACACATCATTTATTCCTCCATGAAATAAGCATATGGGTAAGAGCAATAGTTTTGGCTTGGGCGCTTGGTTGCTGTGCTTGAAATTATCCACCACTGGAGTCACCAAAACTTTACAAAGTTTTGAGGTTTGAGGATGACCGCAAGGTAACCGAAGCAGAACTACTCGGGTGTGGGCTCAGAAAACAGAACCTGTAAAGGCTCTCCAGGTGATTCTAACGGTGCCTGGGGGCAGGCCCCTGGTTTCTGTGTCTAGGCCCTTGAAGCTCTGATAGTCTGTGATTCTCACTAAGAACTCAGGATTCCCTGTTGTCCCCTTCTTCCAAAGCTTCAAGAAACAGTTTGAACTTTTGTGGGCAAGAAGACAGCCAGGACTTTCCAGAATAGAAGTGGATGGCAAGGGATTCCTCCCAGGACCACAGAGGGGAATGGAGAATTTAGGGAGAGAGGGAAGAGAACAGCAGGGCAGCGGGTGGAAATGAGAACTCCTGGGAGGTCTGGGGAGCCTTCAATAACATTGGAGCGGACTGCGGACAACGGAGAGGGCTGCGGGGCCAGGGGAGGCACCTGTGAAAATAGCAAATACTTGAGCCAGAGACGATACACATCCTGCCCTGACTCCTGCAGGTTTCCCGCAGAGGCAAGGATCACAGGGCCAGGGTGATGTGTCTCCCACGATGTCAGCGTCCCCGAGGACCCATCAGGAATTTGACAGGGGAACCCACTTGGGGCTGCAGTGACGTCTGAGGAAGGAGTATGAGAGGGATAGAGGGGGTGAGAGCCAGGTCATCATTCCCAAAGATATGGCTTTAACCTCTGCCCCCTCCTGCCCTCCAGCTCTGGGAGACCCCGGCAAGCCAAGAACCTTCTCCAAAAGGGAGGGGAGGGGCGGTGCGGGAAGGGGGAGAGCCTCTGCCGGGCGCCATCATCTCTCCTCCACCACACAGCTGACAGACACTTGAGAACTTTCCTTCCCAAGCCCGTATCCTGCTGGTTCAGGGCAAAGTGTGCAGCTTTCCCACCAGGATCAGTGAGGAAATGGCCTGGTTTGGACTCAAACAGACTGATTTGTTTTCCCAACAAGGCCTCTGCTCAGTTCAGGGAGCCCCAGTGATGCCCATTTTTCCAGGGTGCCTCTCCCACCCGCCTCCCTCTCCCCTCTCTGAGAACACATCACCTAGTGTCTGTAAGGCTTCTGCTTCTTGTTTGACATCCCTTATTTACAAAGCAAACAGAATGTTCCTTTTAACACACATCATGCTAAGTTTATTAATGCAGAAAACAATCCCAGGGGGCCGACCCAGGGGACCCTTGAAACCTGCCAGCACAAACTCTTCAAACGCTCAGCCCGTCAGATCCTCCAGGACAATATTTCACACAATGGAGTAAAAATAATATTTTTCTTTGGACCTTTCCAGCCGCTTTTGTGGCGAGCAGACAGAAATTATTTTCTTACTCTGCTCCCAGAGCAGAAATCTGGACGAAGCTGCGTTTATTTGTTTAACACAATGATTTCATCCTAAATGTCTCGACAGCAAATAGTTGGTGGTTTAATAAAGGGCCTTTGAAAGGAGGCTGGAGCTGGGGAAATGTGAGGCATGTGGCTTGCAGGGGCCGAGCAGGTCGTGGGCTGCTGAGACTGGGTGTCCCCTCCGCCTGCCTGGGAGCCCTGGGGGTCGTGGCATGTTATTGCTCCCTGATCAGAACAATTTGTGCTGCTTCCATCCTGGAAAAGGAAGGAGACTGACCTTTTGGTCATGAATCCCGGACCTTCCCCAAGACCAGCCCTGCCAAATACAGACAGACATAACCCAAAAGCAGATACTTGAACCTGCGTGAAGAAAATAGGCCTTTTGTACTTATGTCTGCCTTCCCATGATTAAAAATTATGTCCTGTGTCAGCCAAATGTTGGCTGCTGTTCTGGTGCCAGCCCAGAGTTCTGCAGCCAGGGCAGTGATTAGGAGAAGGGAGAGGGATCAGAGCCAGCTGAGGCCTGATTTCCCAGTGAGCAGAACCCACCCAACCAGGGCCAAAGCCCCCAAGCTTTCCAACCTGCAGTTAGACATGTCAACAAAAAACTCAAAAAACTCATTTGCGTTTCACTTCTTTTCTTTGGGAAGAATTGTAAGGGGCAGCGAAATGGAACAAGCAGAACACAGAGGAAAAGAACCAAAAGAAGTTCATGAGTGATGTAACAACTGCCCAGGTGGCCCCGATTGCAGCCCCATCATTTTATAGCACAGAAGAGAGGCCCAGAGAGGGGCAGTGATGTCTGAGAGCACACAGCTATTAGAAGAAGAGCCGTTGCTGGAACCAGGCATCTAACCTCCAGGGTTGAAGGGGAAAGGGCCTAATCTAGCCTTACAGCTGACAAAACCAAAAAGCTGAATTATGGGTCTCATTTTTTCCAACTGGGACTTGGTTCAAGGTGATTGAATGTGATTCAGTTCCTGGTGATTTGGGTTCTTGGAACAATTGATTCAGATCTTAATCAGTTCCTGGCTAGAACAGTGAAGAATAGAATATGTTTACACACACACACACACATGCACATGGGCAGAGTTATATTTCAAATTATTCACTTATTCATTGAAGAGTGTATACAAAATGCATGTATATTTAAAAGATAATTAAAATGACTTATAATAATCATATATTACTGGTAACTTATTGATATATCTCTGCTCAGTCTTTTCTCATTGCTTCTATATGTTTTTATTATATATATATTATTTTTTACAAAATTAAGATCTCAACTGCTTTATTTTTAAAATTACATAATTTGTGCTTAAGCATTTTCCATATCATTAACAGACTTTCTGAAGCATGACCTTTGAAAGGCTACTTGGTATTTCATCATATGATGTGACCGTCATAATTCTTTTCCCCATTACCCTAAAGCTGGTCATAGGACAGAATGTCTTTGAATAGGTCTTGAAGAATAGTCCCTGAAAGACTGATGGGCTGTGTGGGAGGTGGCCTGTACATTCTTGCAGAAATTTAAATCTCTTTCCTTCACCTCTGAGTGGTTTCAGATTGCTTTCAAATGTAGCTGCCTGCCTCACTCCCAGCTCTGTTTTATCTCTTTCATTTCTTCTTTTTTCTACTTTTTTCCTAGACCCGAAACAGGCAGATTCCTTACATTTGCATATTTTATAACCTCAAAGAGTTTTTATAGAAGTGCACTCATTTAATCTTCATAAAAACCCTACAACATGGGTAAAGCGGAATGATCCCAATTTTATATGAAGGAAAAATGAAGCAGGCAAACAACAACAACAACAACAACAACAACAAAAAAAAAAAAAAAAACAGGAAAAAAGAACGATCCCAATTTTATATTCAATGAATGTATTTTGAGTGCCAACTATTTGCACTTTGGTAGTCACTAAAGGAGGGGCATAAGTAAGTCCATCCTTATCTCAGGGAATTTTCAGTCTAGTTGGGGCACTTTTAAGGAATTCAGTAGATGATGGCTATTATTGTTTTTGGCTGAAATGACTCGCCTTCTGTCAGGTGGTTAGTAAGTGGCTCAGGAAAATGAACCAGCACATCCTCTGCTTTCTGTACTCTATTCCCTACACTATGTGACTGTTAGTCAAGGGTAGGTCCAGAATACAGGGGGATGGTCAGGGTAGGTGGATGATGGGGAACCTTTAGAATTCCCTCTTCTCCTTCATCTCAAGCTCCAGTGAAAAGACTTCACACTTGAGACACTAAATTCTCCTGAGAGGAGCCAGTCCATGGATTGATGCTTTCTTTGTGCTAGAGGGAGAGATGATAGTATCTATCTTTTGATGAACAAACAGTTATTTGGGATTTAGCTACTTCTACATCTGTGAAAGGATAAAAAAGGAGAAAGGAAATAAAAATCATTAATCATCTCCCATGTACCAGTCTCTGTATGAGGTGCTTTTCATGCATTATTTCATTTAAATTGGAACTCACAAGAAGCCTGTTTTATTCATTGTTATATTACTTTGGGCCTAGTGCAATGTTTGCCACATAATAAGCATTGAATAAATGCTGAACTAATGAATGAATGCTCATTTTACAGATTAGAAAATTGAGGTCTGAGAAGTTAGGCAACCAGTACTAGGTTATATAGCTAGTGAGTAATGGAACCGGGATTCAAACCCAGTCTGCCTGGCTCTAGAATTGTGCTTTTCCCATCACTGCATCCTTGGTAAGCTGTGTGCATGCTTCAGGCTTTGGATGGACTGTTCAGTTATTATGGATGTGGTGAAAATCCAATTCATCGTGCATGGACTACCTTTGGGTTCATTGTTTCCTCTTTCTACAGTCCTAGTATTTTGCTATGAAGACAGCATTTGCTGTTGTATTTTTGCTGGTTGACTGTCCTCCTCTAAGCACTAGACACATCTTTCTTATATCATCACTTGCACTGGGGCTCTGGATCCTTTAGAGTGGAGAGTATGTTGTTTTCAGCACTACAAGAGATATTTTGACATTCTTTTCAGAATCTGAAGAACTCTGGACTGAGCACAGTGGCTCGTGCCTGTAATCCCAGCACTTTGGGAGGCTGAGGCAGTGCTTGAGGTCAGGAGTTCAAGACCAGCCTGGCCAGCATGATGAAATTCGTCTCTACTAAAAATACAAAAATTAGCTGGTCATGGTGGCATGCACCTATAGTCCAACTACTCAGGAGGCTGAAGGAGGAGAATCGCTTGAACCTGGGAGGCAGAGGTTGTAGTGAGCTGAGATCACACCACTACACTCCAGCCTGGGCCACAGAGAGAGGCTCTGTCTCAAAAAAAAAAAAAAAAAAAAGAGAAAGAAAGAAAGAAATGTGAAGAACTCTGGTCTCCCTCTTTAGAAGCTAAGGCAAAGAATAAAGTTAGGTTTTGCAAATGTTCCCTCAAGATGTGCTTCAGTTGCATTATTAGAGACCCATTATGCAGGGATAAGAGGGCAGCTAAAGGAGCTGCCTCTTTAAATCTTAGAATGTCAATGTTCTCATTTGGCTTGACTTCTTAGTCCTTGCCAGGGAGTTAATTGTTATATCTTGAAGGAAAATCTCTTGCTAGCAAGACTACCTGCTTAGTGCATATATCTTTAAGCCCATTGTATAGACCGTTGCATAGATGCCTAAGGGGAATTTAGAATCCAGGTGCTTATGTTTCATGCATTTCCCATATCTAACATTACATAAGATTTGGAAAACACAATTTTATGAAATAAAATCAGAGCCAACTACTCTGAGGCCGAACACCATTTAACGTTATTCTTTCTGAATAGTGAGATTTTTGCTGATAATAAACACATTGACATAAGAAAACAAAGATCTCTGACGGGTTATAGGCACTCTCTGGGAATATCTAGTTGATACTGAAAGGCCGTGTCAGGACTGTGTGGGAAAGAAAATTGAAGAGTGTCAAGGAGAGTTGCTTTCAGCTCTGGCGGAGAACACTTTGAGTTGCTTTTTTATTCCCTTACCCCTACCCTGTCCCAAGACTCATGCCCATTGCTCAAGTACACAGTGTGCTTGCACCAAACCAACACCAGCAAAGTATTTTCTGGACTGTTCCAGTGTGATTTGTCTTCATCACCCAAGTGTGAGTCTCACCCAAGCAGTCTCTGGGTGTTTTTTGTAAAAGAGGGAGGGGTTTTCCAAAATAGAAGGTTTTGTTTTGCAATTTACAAAAAGTAACAGGATCCTTTCTGAAAAAGGATTCTGTTTTGAATCCCAGAACATAACCTGACACTCCCAATCATCACTTTCACTTTATAAAACTTAGACTGTATCTTGCAGGCTCATTATCTGTCCATTTCCAGCCTGAACCAAATCTAAGCCATTCCATGGGGAGATGACCTAAGGAACATTTTTCTGCCCAACTTTTAAGACTTGCAGTTTGTATTCCTGACATGTACGTATATAAAAGATGTAATTGATTTGGGATACTGAGCAGATCATTCAGATGTAGTGCTTGGCCTAGAATAACTTACCTTTTGGTTCATAGCAACCAGGCAACAGAGTTCTTCTAAAATCTCAAAGTGCTACTAAACATAATAAAGACTTCTTTACTTATCATCAAATCACTTCAAGCTCAGGAATGACTTTTAATACCCTTTTTATGACATGTCATATCTATTACAAGTCAAAAGGAGTTCCCCAAACCAAACAATAACATTGAGTGAAAACTTATATAAAGTCTTTCTCTATTAGAAAAGTTAGTTTTGGCTCCTGAACACCAGCTTTTATGGGTTCTTATAAAGTCATGGCTATTTCTTAGCAGTACGATTTTCCAAGCCTTGCAATGAAATTCTTAGTTATACCTGTATTTAAAATGCAGAATGAGTAACTTTGTCTTCCAGGAAGATGTAGTTGACATACTTTTTGCTATTCCTGCCACTAAATACAACTAAAAACCCTGGGCATCATATATGAAACTAACAGAAGAAAACTCTAAAAGATGGAGAAATGTAGGCAGACCAGCTAGGGACATGATGGCCCAAGGAATGACATGGAGGTGAGTTCCCTGGATTTTCTTTTTGCCTCATGTATGCTAGATTTGGAGCTGAGAAAGGTAGCAACCCAGAAATGCCTGTGGATGCAGACACTAAAAGCCCCAAGGAAGCTTGCTGTCTCTAGCCAAAGGACAAGGAAAGGTGCAGCTTGGCAAAACAGAAAACTTACATAATTACCGTTCTATTCCAAGTAAATACCACAGAAAAACTGTGACCTTACCCTACATACCAGCAAAGCCTAGACTCCCACCATCACAATGCTGTAATGAGGCAGCCTAACCCTCCTCCATGATGGAATCAGAGAAGGCCACATAAGGAGCCAAGACTTTTACCTCCACCTCATTGATAATGAGATCCTCCCTGTCCCCTCAGTGTCAGTGGAAACCATATGAAGAGCCTAAGCTTTTACTGTCACTGAGCAGTAAAAGGCAACCCTCCTCTTCCCCACTGGGAGAGTGTTAGAGAAGGTCTAGTGGAGAGTTAGGATTTTCACAATTGCATAATGATAACAAGGGCACCTCCACCTCAATATCAGTGGAAACCACATGGGGACCCAGAATCCACATCCCACCCAACAGAAACAGAGTCCCCCTCCCCCCACCCAGATATTGACTGAGGACGAGAGGGGAACCTGGACTTCTACCTCTACCTAGTTGTGACAAGATGACACCCCACCTCCTTTTCCTTCCTGAGTGATATAAAAATAAAAGCCAGCTAAAACAGAAGGTTAAAGTAAGACCCCCAGAGTCTCATAATTCAGTACAAAAATGAGGTTTCAATTGAAAATCATTTGTCACACAAGAACCAGAAAAATCTCAAACTGAATGAAGAAAGGCAAGCAATAGTGGTAACACTGAGATGACAAAGATGCCAAGTCAATCTGACAATAATTTAAAGTTGTCATGATAAAAATACTCCAATAAGCAACTAAAAACCCTTGGAATAAATTAAAAATAGAAAATAAAAAGACCCAGCAAAGAAATAGAAAGTCTCAGCAAAGAAATGGAAGATCTAAAGAAAACTAAATGGGAATTTTAGAATGGAAAAAATGTGATAACCAAAATAAAAGGCACAGTTCATAGGCTCATCAATAGAATAGAGGATAGAGGAAAAAAATCAGTGAACTGGAATATAGAAAAATAGAGGTTGCTCACTCAGAACAACAGAGAGAAAATAGACTGAAAAAAGAAAGAATACAGCCTTGGATACTTGTGGGACTATAACAAAGAATATAACATTCATTCATCAGAGTGCCAGAAGGAGAGGAATAAAAAGGGCTGAAAAAGTACTTGATAAATAACAGCTGAAAACTTCCCAAATTTGACAGGAGAAATAAGTTTACAGAATCAAGAAGCTGAGCAAACCTGAAAAGGAAAAACCCAAAGAAATCCATACTGAGACACATAATAATTAAACTTCTGAAAACTGAAGACACATAACAATATTGAAAAATGACACCTCACCTATAGTGGGAAAATAGAATGTCAGTGGATTTCTCATGAGAAACCATCAAGGTTAGAATGAAATGGCATGATATTTTTCAAGTGCTGAACAGAAAGAACGGCCAACCCAGAATCTTATAACCAGTGAAAATATCCTTCAGGAATGAAGGAGAACTCTAGACATTCTCAGATGAAGAAAAACTAAGAGAATTTGTCACCAGTAGACCTACCCTAAAAGAATGACCAAAGGAAGTTCTCTAAACAGAAAGCAAAAATGAAAGAAGGAAACTTAGAACATAGGAAGGAATAGAAAACATGATAAGTAAGCGTATGGGTAAATATAATAGGCTTTCTTTCTCTTGTAAGCTTTTGGAATTGTGTTTGGTAGTTGGAGCAAAAATTACAACATTGTCTAATATGATTCTAAATTATGCAGTGGGAATATTTGAGATAATTACCTTATAAATAGGGAGGGTAACGGGTCATAAAGCAAGGCAAAGTGTTTTAGTCTGTTTGTGCTGCTATAACAGAATGCCACAGACTAGGCAATTTATAATAAATAGAAATGTATTTCCTCATAGTTCTGGAAGTAAAGAAGTCAAATATCAAGGTGCCAGCATCTGATGAGGACCTTCTTGCTGCATCATAATAGGGCAGAAAGCATCACATGGTGCAAGGGCAAAGAGAGAGACAAAGAAAGTAAGAAGGGTAGGCAAAGAGAGAGACAAAGTACCACACTTGTGATAATGAACCCACTCCCATAATAATAGTATTAGTCCATTCCTGTGACAATGGCATGGATAACACCTCTTTAAAGTCCCATCTCTTAATACTGTTACAGTGGCAATTAGATTTCAACGTGAGTTTTGGAGGGGAGAAACATTAAAACCCTAAGAAATTTTGAAAATTAAGAAAAAAAAAGGCAGAACCAGGATTCAAAAAAAAACCCCCAAAACCTCACAACCCATAGCATAAGGTTTCTATAATAGTAAATAGTAAAATGATGACACAAGTAGACAGTGATATGCTATGTATATGTAATATACTATCTACAGTAACCACTAATAAACTTATACAAAGATATATGCTCAAAAACATTATAGATTAATCAAAGTGGAATTATATAAAAGGTTCATGCAATCTATAGGAAGGATGGAAAAAGTAAGCAAAAGCATAAACAAAAAACAAAAATAAAATGGGAGATTTAAGTCCAAACATGAAAAATAATTATATTAAATGTAAATGGTTCAAATAAACCAATTAAAAGATAAAGATTGACAGAGTAGATTTAAAAATCTTGACCCAGGTACATTCTGTCTTCAAGAAATTCATTTCAAATATTATAATATAGGCAGGCTGAAAATAAAAAGATGGAAAAATATATCGTGCAAATATTAAGCAAAGGAAAGCAGGAGTAACTATGTTAATTTCAGATAAAGTAGACTACACAGCAAAGAAAATTACCAGAGAGTGACATCATATGATGACAAAAGGGTCAATCCACGAATAAGACATAGAAATCTTAAATATATATGTTCCAAGAAACAGAGTTGCAAACTATGTGACACAAACATTAATAGAAATGAAAGAAGAAATAGACAAATCCACAATATAGTTGGAGACTTCAATGCTCCGTAACAATTGGTAGAACACTATACAGAAAATGAGCGGAAATGCCCATCATTTTGGGAGGCCAAGGCAGACGGATCACGAGTTCAGGAGATCAAGACCATCCTTGGGCTAACGCAGTGAAACCCCATCTCTACTAAAAATACAAAAACTTAGCTGGGTGTGGTGGTGGGTGCCTGTAGTCCTAGCTAGTTGGGAGGCTGAGGCAGGAGAATGGTGTGAACCTGGGAGGTGGAGCTTGCAGTGAGCAGAGATCGCATCACTGCACTCCAGCCTGGGCCACTACTCTGTCTCAAAAAAAGAAAATTAGCAAAAATATAGAAGAACTAAACAATGCTATCAACCAACAAGCTCTAATTGATGTTTATGGAACAATCCACCCAACAACAGCAGAATGCACATTCTTTTCCAGTGTCCACAGCACATATAGCAAGTTAGAGCATATCTGAGCCATAAGACAAACCCGAACAAGTTATATGAATTTAAGTCTTACAGAATGTGTTTTCCTACCACAAGGGAACCAAACTAGAAACCCATAACAGAAATATAACAAGAAACCTTCAAATACTTGGGAAATAGACGACTAAATGACCTATTGGCTCAAAGAGGAAATCTTGAAAATAAAAAATGTGGAACTGAATGAACATGAAAATACACAGCAAATTCTGTGGGACCCAGCAAATTCTGTGGGACACAGTAAAGCAATAATAAGAAGAAAATTTATCGCATTACATACATCCATGAAAAAGAGGATAATTAAAAAATAATTTAAGTTCCCATCTCAACAACCTAGAAAAAGAAAAACAAAATAAGCCCAAAGTAAACAAAAAAGCAAAAATATTAAAGATAGAACAGAAATCAATGGAATTAGAAATATAAAAACAATAAAGAAAATCATTGAAACAAAGAGATGTAGTATTGAAAAGATCAATAAAATTGACAAAAAACTCTAACAAGATTCACAAAGAGAAAACCAAATTATCAATATTAAGAATGCTTCACTCCAGATGAGGATATCACTATGGGCCCTGTAGACATTAAAAGGGGAATAAGGGGATACCATGAACTATAGTACTTATATGCTAAAATGCAGAGTGATCTATGAAACATGAAGTTAAGGAGACTTGGGCATCATTATGCCCTTATAGAAAGAGCCTACACCTGAGTTGAAAACTTGGTATGCCATTAGCTCTGAGATTTTGGCAAATTAATCATGACACTCTACCTCATACATGACTGTTGTCATGTATGTAAAGTAGATGATGAGATCTTAATTCCTGGAAGAGGAAAGTGCTATCCCTTTGTTGATTGTGTTCAGCCCACTACCACATATGTTATTTTAGCTAAAGTTCATACACATGTAGTGTGTTGGTTGTTTTTTGTTTGTTTTTTAACTTAAACGGTAAGTTTGTTTAGGAAAGTGACTAAATATATTTTTCATGTATCTATCCAAAATGCCTAATACAGTTCCTATTATATAGTAGGTCCTCATTAAACATCTACTGACTAAATAGGAACACAGCCTTGATAAGAAAAAAATTAAAATCTTAAGAGTCTGACCAGGAGTGTGTTTAGTGCAGTGATTTTCACAATGATACAGATTCTTCAGTATCACTGGAAACAGGTGGGCATCTGGCCTCTGCTCAAACACTTGCATAAATTCCACTACTTCAAGATATTTCAGGGTATTGCTGTATTATCCCCAATTGCTGAAAATTCCTTCCATATATTGAGCTGGTCTGTTTTTCTGTAACTTCTACCCTATGGTCCTAAATCTGCTACCTGGGATAGTATATTACTTATCTATGTTGCTTAACAAATTGCCTCAAACATAGTGATCTAAAACAACCATAACACACTTATTATCTCTCACAGTTTCTGTGGTTCAGGAAGTCAGGAGAAGCTTAGCTGTGTTATTCTGCTTTGGGATTTCTCATGAGGTTGCAGTCCAGATGGCCAGGGCTGCAGTCATCTGAAGGTTTTGGACGGAACTGGAAGATCTTCTTTCAAGGTGGCTCACTTACTTAATTAGAAAGTTGTTGCTGGCTGTTGGTAGGAGACTTCAGTTCCTCTCCACATGGGGCTTTTCTACAGGCTTCTTTAGTATCTAGAATGTGGTAGCTGGCTTCCCACAAGTGATATTGAAGACAGAAAGGAAGGCATAAGAGGCAATGTCTTGACCCAGCATTGGAAATGACAAACCATTACTTTTGCGACATTTTATTCATTTAAATTATTCACCAAATCCAGCCTAAATCCAAGGGGAGGGGAATTAAGTTTCACCTTTTGAAAGGAAGAGTGCCAAATTATTTACAAAAATATTTTTCCACTACACGATTTTTTTAATTAACTCATCAGTTTTCTCTATTTTCTCTTCTTTTTTTTCTTCAGTAACTCATATTAGGTGGATGTTAGACCTCCTCAATTGATACTTCATTTGGATCTCTTATTTTTCTTATATTTTTCTATTTTAAAATAGTGTGCCTTAAATGCTGAGAAAATGTTCAAATTCCTAAGTCTTCCATTTCCTACTTTATGTTGTTAAACATGTTTTTAATATGCAAGAACTCTTGTTACGGTTCTGTTTGCTTTTTCTTTCATAGCAACCTGTTCTTATCTTGTGGTTATAATAACTTGTCAAGTTTCTCATGCATAGGATTATGCAATTTTTAAGATTCTATTTTATTTCCTTTATTATATCTGTTTCTTCTGTTGTAGATTATTCTCTCTGTCCCTTTTTCTCCTATTTTGTGCTGTTGATTTTTCCCAAATATCTGTTGATTATTGATGGCCCATTCATATTTCAGAGTGAATAACTTGGTTAATAATATAAAGTTTCACTGGTTTATAGTTTATAGAATTGGAAAGTGAGATTTGCCTATCTCCATGATTTTGGCAATTCATATATCATCTGTGATTCGTCAAAGATTACCAACAATCTCACCTGCAAACTGTAACCCAAAGTAAGGAAGAGGTTCAGAATGATGAAAAGATATTTTTTAAAGGATAGTAAGCAAAAGGATATGCTTAGGAAGAGGTGGTGGGAGTACAGCCTTATCTCTGATATGTAAGTTCTTTATTTCTATTGATTAGTACAGGAGCACAGTAACTCACAGGTATGGTGGGCTGTTTGTAAATATTTATTGAATTGAATTACTTTTTCTCAATTCTTTCTTCCTATTAAGTAAGCAATCATTAAAGAACATCCACATGTACTTTTAAATATTTTTAAGTGTTGGATTATATGAATCTGTTTAGTGTGTGTGTGATTTGAGATAGCAATTACTCCATGCCAGGCATTGTTCTAAGAATCTTACATAACTATTAAGTCATGATAACAACCCTATGAGGTAGTGTGGCAGATATTACTGGTGGCCTATCGATATTCCTTCTTACTGTGTCCTGCACTGCAGACTATTATAGTGGGTACCTAAAGTTCTCTTTGCCTGAAGAGTTTTTTTTTTTTCCGGCTGCGGGAGCACCCTCAGCCTAGATGCAGGACACTGTGGGTGTTGAGGGTTAGGATCCTCAGAAACAGCCCTCCACCAATGACATATGGGGATTAGGAGGATAAGTACCCCTGCTTCCTTGCCCCTCAGTTGGCATACCTGGGGTATGTTCTACACACCCTCCCAGATGGAGTTCCTCAGTGTAAAGAACCTCCAGTTGCTCTTTACTGGCTTCCTTCCTTTCCCCGTTTCACTTCCCTATTCCCCTACCAGTGTTTCCTAGGCGCACCTTCCAAACAAACTCTTTGCTCACAAGTCCTTGTCTCACAACTTCTGTAGGCATCCACACCAAGAGCAGTCGGAAATATTACTGTCCCATTTTGCAGATGCAGAAACTGTAGCATTGACAGACTGCTTACTTGATGATGGTTAGTTAGTAAAAGTTAGCAGGAGTTCATAAGTGGCAGAGCCAGTCTTCTAAGCCCATGCTCTTGACCACCACATTATAATGATCGAATACTTCTGAGTACTAACTATGTGCCAGGCACCATGCAAGGTGTTTAATACAATTTATTTTATAGATCATAAAACATGCTCATGTAAGTTACATGACTTGTCCTAGGTCATAAGGTACTAAGTGGCAAAGCAAGAATTTAAACTCAGATTCGAGGCCTTTGCCATTCCACCAGAGCTAGATGGCTCTCCATTGGAAGAAAGCAGGATCCAGGGCTCTTAGTGGAAGGTCCAAGGCGACACAATTTATAGTTCCCCAAAATGGGCTGCATTCCGTGTCCCAAGTCTTAGTGTTCCTTTTCTGGCATGCGATTTGTGAATCTGTGAGTCAGCTTAGATCAGAGTCACCAGGCTATGTGACTCAAGAAATGCTTTCTAGTCCTTCCTTTTCTTTGCTCAGGTACATTTCTAGATGCTGGTTTTCTCTCTGAGAATAGACAGAGAAAGGGGTAAATGAGGTAGGGTTGCCAGCGATGACTAGGCCTTTTCTCTGTGCTAGGGGCTTTGCTTAAGTTATATCATTTAATCCTCTTAGCAATTCCTTAATGGAAATGCCCTTTTTCTCCTTTTAAAGACCAAGAAATAAAATTAAGAGAGGTTAAAATATTTGCCCAAAGAATTTACCTAAGTGTAAGTATTCAAAACCCAAGTCTCTTGGACTCTAAAGCAATCCTTTTTCCACTGAGCCAGTAGAGGATCTGAAGAGGTAAAGAGAAGGTAGAAAGTTACCAACAACTTCTAGGGCACTGCTTGTCTAGCAGCTGCTGAGAAGTGTCAGGCAATCTCTGATTACAGTGCTTCTAGCATAACATCACAGTTTTGTGCTCAAATCACAAATAATGCCCACTGTAGAGGCAAATCTGTCATTGGAAGGACAGACCCAGTAAATGTCTGTACACAAAGATCATTACAATCTTTCATACGTTTCTCTTCACATTGATAAGCATTCTCCAGGCGTTCGGCTCTGTGCTGACCATTATGAGATGAGGATTAGAGAACAGAAAACTTTGTTCCTACTTAGGAGGAGCCTAATACATGGATTGGAAAAATGGACCACATACAGATGAGGTTGTTGGATACATGCATGACACTTATATATAAACTATAGCATGTGAGGGGACCAGGAAATGACTGGGTTGGTTGTGGTGAATTCTGAGCCCTTTTCTGTATACTTTTGCCTAACCTGTCATGCCCAATTTGAGATCCCACAACTTGAAAAAATGGGAAAGGAGACAGAATAAATATGTGATATGAATTGCTCCAAGACACTCAAATTGCAAGAAATGTCACTTTTTTTTTTACATAAAAATAAAGCTGGTACATACATCCACTTTCCTAGGTATTGGGAATTCCAGGATCAATCACTGGGGTCTGCATCCACTCTTTTGTAAGGAACCTTGGATGCGCTGGGCACCAGGGCTCTGTTCTCATCTACCTGTCACCACCGTCCATTTGAAAGAAGGTGGCTCCCTTAGCATCTTCTTCCCTCTGTGCCAGGCTTGGTCTTGGGGGCTGTCACTCAGGGTCCTAGAGTCACAGGGCAGGCATCCTGATTCTGCCACCTTGGGATCCCTATGTACGTGGGCTCAGGCCTCAGCTACTCCTGGAATGCTGTTTGCCCAGACCTTCCAAGGAACCATCTCTCCAAGGCTAAGGACAGCCCTTTCATCTTAACCTCAAGCTCATATCCCCTGTCCATCAGCCAGCTTCCCTCCCTGGGCCTTTATCTTGGGAACCAAAGGCCTAACTATGGGATATCTCCCAGGCATTCTCTGAGCCCCCCTACACAAAACAAAACACAGAGGAGTTGTTTACCATCCTCCCCAACACACACGCGCATGCACGCGCGCACACACACACACACACACACACACACACAGAGAGAGAGAGAGAGAGAGAGAGAGAGAGAGAGAGAGTAAGTAACCAAGGCTAACACCTTTGGAAATTGAAAGGCTACCCTTCCTCCATGTATAAAGGGCTTTTGCAAACCAGTGTATTGTAGTGGCGAAGAGCACGGACTGCTTCAATTCATGCTTCAGCTCTGCCATTCATTAGCTGACTAACCTTAAGCAAGTTGCTTGGCTTCTCTGTTTTCTGATGTGTAAACTAGGGAATAACTATATCACAGGATATTGAGTTAAGGCTGGTTAAGCATTTAGCACAGTGTTTAACAAGCACCCATAGAGCAGAAGCACTAGGAAGACTCATTATGCCTCATCCTAGTTCCGCTCTGGGTGTGGCAAAGCCCTCTCCTGAAGTTCAGGCAAGATGGAGCAAGGGCTTCCGAGCATTATCAAGACGTCTCAAGCAAAACCCATCTTTTATGGGCTGATTTGTGTTCCCCACCCCATTCATATGTTGAAGCCCTAACCCTCAGTCCTTGAGAATGTCACTGTATTTGAAGATTGGACCTTTAGAGAGGTGATGAAATTAAAATGAGGCTGTTAGGGTGGGTCTAACTGTATCTAATTAATGTCCTTATAAGAAGGAGAGATTAGGACAACAGGGGCACACGTGCACAGAAGGACAACGACCCTGTGGAGAAGCAGCAAGAAGGTGGCCATCTGCAAACCAAGGAGAGAGGCCTGGAACAGATTTTTCTCCTGATCGTCTGAGGAAACCAACCCTGCCAACACTTTGATCTTGGACTTTCAGCCTCTTGAAATGTGAGAAAATAAATGTCTGTTGTTTAAACCACCCACTGTATGGTATTTTGTCATGGCAGCCCTAGCAAACCAACCATCCCAGAGATAAGGTACCATTACCAAGTGCATCACTGCCCATCCTTGACCCTCACTTGGGAAGAGGGTTCCCACTGGCCTCAGGAATTCAGAATTTGTGATGTACAGCATAAGCCACCCTTCTGTTTTTAATCATCAGCATCTCACAGCACCAACAAGCTGGAAATGTTAGCACCAAAACATCAGACTTGGGATCAGAAACTCCTAGAAAGTACTTACAGGAAGGATATAGTGCTATCTTCTGCAGGAGGCAAAAATGATTCTTATGGAAATTGAGTCAAAGGTTTGCAAATTGACGACGTGTGGACAACATGCAGATAACTCTTCCCCATCACCACAATTTGTTTCTTGTTTGTATGTTTGTTTTTCCATCACTTAAGCACTATAAGCCCAGTGCCTATGGCTTTTCAAGGGCCTACAAATTGTTTCAGATTGACAAATTAAATTGATTTCAAAATAAGAAAACAAAATGGTCAAAACGAAATAAAAAATAATTTCAAAAAGTTATAAAACGTTTTTCAAAATGTTTTCCGCATTTATGGTTAAAATCAGATGCTGGAGCATGTTAATACAATTGACATCATGTGGGTGGTGCTTGTAAAAGTTAGATTCCTTAGGACCTGAGAAGAACTTCAGCTGGTGCTGCTCTCTACCCATCCTCCAGAAACTCATACCAGTGAGTTTAGCAAGGAACAGTCACATGGGGCAGAGTCAGTGCTGCAGAATGGGGGTGAGGGAGAAATGGGGGCTCCCAGTGAAAGCAGATATGCCACAGAGGGAGGGGATTGAGTCCAGCTTAAACCTGGATGCAAATCAAAATTCTGCTCCTGTGTAACCCTGGGCTACTTGCTTAACCTCTCTGAACCTTGATTTTGTCACTGGCACAAAAGGGGATAAGAATGCCTACTTCATAGCATTTTCCTGAGGATTAAAGAGAGGAGGAATGTAATGTGAAGGAGAGGAAGAATGTAACCTGAAGGAGAGGGAGCTCTGTGCCTGGGAAATAGTAAGGGTTCAACAAATACTAGCTATTGTAATCATGGCGTTAGGCAGACTCTCACAGGGGAGAGAGAGGGAGGGCTTTTGCTCACTGAGCTTTTTTTGGAACTTGAGCCACATAGAAAATGTTGAGTGAGTATATGTTGACTGGATGAACTCTCCTTCAGGACAGAAAAAACAGTTGAGAAAAAACAGCAGTGCAGAGGTTATGGGTATTGCTGGAACAGAATTCCCACGTTAGGACTGAGAGGCCAGGAGGTGGGGCCGGGGCTGGAGGATGCCGAGGGACAAAGGACGGTTGGACTCTGCACCGAAATTGCTGTGCACAGCCCAGAGGTGGACTGGTGGTTTTCCATGCCTGGGGGCTCATGCACCTCTCCTGCAGCTCCAGGGAAGGGGGAGCAGAAATTCCCAGCTGGCATCCTAGGAATGCAGGCTGCTTTAGTGTGATAGTTACAGTTTGCAGGTGACTGGGGACAGATAGTATCTACTCTGCCAGGAACTGGCAGATACGGGGCAAAATCCCTGAGAGCTACAGTCTTCCGACACATGCCAGTGTCCAACACTTTGTCCAGGACAAAATGGACACAGGCTGTTTCTCTTTTTTTAATTTTTAATTTTTGTGGGTACATAGTAGGTGTATATGTTTTTGGGATACATGAGATACTTTGATTCAGGCTTGCAATATGTAATAATCACATCAGGGTAAACGGGGTAGCCATCACGTTAAGCATTTATTATTTCTTTGTGTTACGTACAGTGCAATTATACTCTTTTACTTATTTAAGAATGTACAATAAATTTTTGTTGACTGTAATCACCCTGTTATACCATTAAATGCTAAATCTTATTCATTCTATGCAACTGTATTTTTGTACCCATTAACCATCTGCCCCTTCCGCACTTCCCTACTCCTGCCCCACTACCCTTCCCAGCCTCTGGCAACCATCATTCCACTCTCTATGTCCATGAGTTCAATTGTTTTAATGTTTAGCTCCCACAAATGAGTGAGAACATGTGAAGTTTGTCTTTCCGTGCTTGGCTTATTTCACTTAACAAACATAATGTCCTCCAGTTTCTTCCATGTTGCAAATGACAAGATCTTATTCTTTTTATGGCTGAATTGTGTGTATGTACCACATTTTCTTTATCCATTCGTCTGTTGTGGACACTTAGGTTGCTTCCAAATCTTGGCTATTGTGCAATAAATATGGGAGTGCAGTGTCTCTTGATAAGCTTGTGGCAAGGAAAACATCTGCAGGTCACTGGTTTCAGCGGGGGTTGAAAGGTGTTAGACAGGACAACGTGCTTTGTGGGGTAGAAAGAGAAACATAGAGACAGTCTCTGATCCGCAACCATTCTATTAGGGTGGGAATATTGGAAGCTGGGAGACTTTCTGATTGGTGTTCGAGGATGCTGGGCAGACCTTTGGCAAGGGGGCAAGCGAGCAGTATGGGATGTTTCATGTTAGGGGTGGACATTTTTCTGTGGCTGGTCATTTCCTGAAATAAGTAGGGGTTGACAGAGTGCTTTTTCTTTTTCTGTCAAACTGTCATGGGGTACAGGGTGGAGGGGCTGTCACAGCATCTGTTTCTCAGCAGAGCTCTAGACCAGAAGGTCCCTCGGCCAGGGAGCTGGAACACTAGTGTTCTAGGCTCGCTAGTCATCAGCTGGATAGACCCCTGGACCTGTTTATTATCTGTACATTGAAGGCACAGGACCACCCAAGAATGTCCAGTTGCTGACCCTTGGGCCAAATCCAACCTGCAACTGTGTTTTCTTTGGGCTACAAATTATTATTAACATTTTTATTTGCATATCTTTAGGAAAGGTGCGCACTGTCCAACCTACAGTCCCTCTGCTCAATACCAGCCCAGTTCCCACCTTTAGGGAACCTGCTCTGTCCCTGTAGCCATCTGGGTCTGCAGCCTGGGAACTAGATGACATTAGTGCCTTCCTGGCACTGGCCTTATGTGGTCCCGTCATTCTCAATGGCACTATCTCACTTCCATGCCTTCCTCAGTCACTAGACACTGCCCTACACAAATATTTGACAGGCCAGCCTCTTGAGTCAATTATTCCTTTCAGAAAACTGGAGAGAGAACTGATATAATTAACCACCTGAGAGAAAATGAACAGAGCGAGAAGCTATAAGTACCAAGACCCACAATGAAGGGCTGAACCCTGGGGCCCCACTTGACCTTACCCAGCTGAAATGGTCTGACACCTTCCTGGGTGTAGGAGACCCATGGGGCCAAGCTTGGCTGGGACTTACAGCCATAGCCTTCACACAGCAATGTGAGAAGCAGCCCCCCAGACCCCAGGCTGAGCAGGCCAGGAAGCAACACCCCACACCTCTCTCCCCCAAGTACTCAGGATCAGAATCAACACCCTTGAAGGGTAAATCCTTTCCTCACGCACTTGTGCCCAGGAAGCAGATGTTCTGTTCCTACTCTGGGGTCTGGGCACTGTTGTGTAGTTGGATCCTTCCACCCTATGCTCAAACCACAGACCAGATAAATTGAATTGAACCAACTTCAAAGCAAACACTGAGCAGAGCCATCTGGGATTCATTCCTGAGCCGGCCCTTTTCTAGTTATGTAACCAGAGAGATGCAGATAGAAAGACACAGATTGGGAGAACTGGTTTGTTGTTGTTGTTGTTGTTGTTAAACCTCTAAACCTTTGCAGTATTGGGATAATTATGGTTTTCATAGCATTGATTACTTTAAGCTGTCAGTAATTTGAATCCTTTTCAGAGTCAGTGACCAACGTTTTGCAATTGAATTCTATCTTCCTGCTTCCAGCCTGAGTAAAGGAAATAGAATGTGGAGCTCACAGGGCCTTCTTCAGAATGCCACATGCTGGACACTTTGTGGTCACACCTAGAATGCTACAAGGGACACATCTCCTAGGCATCCTCCTGGGTTCATTACACACTTCCTTCCCACGCCATAGTCTCATTCTAGAATGCTCATTAATCTCCTACCTGAAAGAACAAGTAGAAATATGAAATTTTAGATAGGCCAGGGCTTTTGATGTGAATCATTCATGAATCACCCAAAATACTGTAGTTCAAGGATAAACAGCAAAGGCAAATACTAGATACTTTAAGAAGCTATACTGCCTACATATATGCAATTTTTAAACATTTTATTTTGTGATTTAAAAGTAATACCTCTCCAGTGTGAAAATTCTAAAAATTCTGAGGACTATAAAGAAGAAAATAATTATCCCAAATCATTGCGGGGGAGGATTATTCAAACAATAACTGATGCTAATATTTTAGCAAATTTCTCCCCAGTTTTTCATTCATGCATATTTACATTTCTAGAACTAAGGCTATATTGCATTTATAATTTTGTATCCTATATAGAACTAAGGCTATATTGCATTTATAATTTTGTATCCTATATTTTTACTTAAACATTTTCTCACATAGTAAAAAACTTTATAACCTTAGTTTTCAATAGCTACATAATTTCAAATAAAATAAATGTATCTTTTTTTTTTTTTTTTTTTTTTTTTTTTGAGACAGAGGCTCGCTGTGTCACCAGGCTAGAGTGCAGTGGTGTGGTCTCGGCTCACTGTAACCTCCACCTCATGGTTCAAGTGATTCTCCTGCCTCAGCCTCCTGAGTAGCTGGGACTATAGGCGTGCACCACCGTGCCCAGCTAATTTTTGTATTTTTAATAGAGACGGGGTTTCACCATGTTGGCCAGGATGGTTTCGATCCCTTGACCTTGTGATCCACATGCCTCAGCCTCCCAAAGTGCTGGGATTACAGGCATGAGCCACCGCGCTCGGCCCATAATTTTTTTAAAAAACAAATCCCCTATTGTTGGACCAAAGATTGTGTCTAATGTTTGGCTACTGTAAATGCTGCAGTGAATATCTTTAGCTATAAATTTCTATCTGCGTTTCTCATTACTTTCATCAGATCTATTCCTAGAAGTATAATCAGCTCTGCATCAAAGATCAAAATTTTTGAATGTTCTTAATACATTTTAAAAGGATTGAACCAGCTTTTCACCATTAAGTATCAATGTTTTTTAAAACCTTACTATTTTGATAAATAAAAAAGTAGAATTTTATATTTGTATTAATTTGCTTTTCTTTAGATACCAATTAAAATAATTATTTTTCTGTAACTTTATCAGTAATTTTTAATTTAGCTTATGAACTGAGGTTAAGGCTGATTATACAGGTCCAAGTGCAAAGATGCTCTCACCTCAGTGCAGACCATCTGATGACAAGAGCGGTAAAGGGCCAAGAAGAAGCTTAGCTGAGCTAGGACATCCAGAGGAGGGATAAGTCTGGGGTGATTCCCATTCCTGGTTATATTGGTTATCTTGCTGCATAACAAACTACCATTAAAACTTAATGGCTTCAAACAACAAACATTTATTATCTCACAGTTTCTGTAGGTCAGAAATTCAGGAGCAGTTTAGCTAGTGCTTCTGTCTTGGGGTCTCTTGGAAGGTTTCAGTGAACATATTGGCTGGGGCTGCAGTCATCTGAAGGCTTGACTGAGGCTTGGAGAAGCCACTTCTAAGATGACGAACTCACATGGCCGTTGGCAGGCGGCCTCAGTTCCTTACCACCTGGGCCTCTCCACAGAGCAGCTTCGCAATGTGGTTGATGGCTTCTCCCAGAATGAATGATTAGAGAGATAGATTGCTCTACTTACAGGTTAATAGGTTAATATATCTACATCTTTTATAATCAAATCTTGAAAGTGACATGCCATCACTTCTACCATATTTTATTGGCCATACAGAATCACTCTATTATCACATGGAAGGGAAGTATACCACAGTTGTGAAGACCAGGGGGTAAACATTACCAGAGGCCATCTTGAAAGCTGGCTCCCACACTGGCTATGAGTTTTCACTACTTTCTTTTTGAGGAGAAGAGGGAATTATGAACAGATAGCAGAAACTCTATCACTGCTTACAGTATGTTTAAGTTAACCATACATAGTACCATTCTCATTGTGAGGCTAAAGTCAGCCATTTGTTTTTGTCTCCATAAAACCTGAAATTAAAAGACCATACCAAAAGATTTCCAGATAGAAATCTGGACTGGGTGTCCAATGCAGTTCAGATCTTGGTGTCTGGTTGGGACTGGTGGTGGTGGTGGTAATAAATTCAAGCAGGCACTGCCATGCAGAAGCTGCCTGAGCCCACCAGTTCGATGTTTTGGTGCTTCAAGTTCTGTGGTATGAGCGGTCTGGTGGCAAAGGTGGAGGGTGTGCAGGCAGAAGAAAACTGCTGGACCACGGCTCAGGGGCCCCACAGGTGGGACAGAAACTTTAGGAGAGGTTTTCTTTTTTTTTTTTTCAAATGAAAGTGGGTGAGTAAATACAAGAAACCTCAATCCTGGAAGAGGGGCTTGAGGCTAGGAGAGGACAGGAAATAGGGTGTCATAGGTAAGAAATATGTTTTTACTAGAGCCTTTGAATCTAAAAATATATGTGTCAGTGGGCATGATCATTAATATGTATATTACCAAAATACGTTGTTGGCACCTACGCTAATTTTAGATACTGCAGAATAAACCAAATGAGTTCTTCTCTTTTCTCTCCACATCCTCTCCCTCGACATTTTAATCAATCTTGTGACTTCATCTATATTTTTCGTGTGGTTGAATCCTAAATTTGTATTTCCAACCTTGCCATTTTTTCTCTACCACATTTCCAACTTCCTGCATGACATCTCAGCCTGGTTAACTCGTCAGCACTTCAAACTTAGTATGTACAGAACAGAAAGTATCTTCCCTCTGAAACCCACTCCTTCTCCCATACTCCTTATTTTGATAAAGGCACCATCAGGCATCTAACTTTGAGACCCAAGATAGAGAAAGCAAATCTATTACATAAAGGGTATCACGAGTAATTTAAAAAATTCATGTATGAGTAGAAGTGGACAGCCAGCCATAAGCAAGCTGAATAAATGTGTTCATTCAACAAATATTTATCAAGCACCTACTATGTTCCAGAAGGCACAGTTTTAGGCATTGGAGCTTACTGATAAATAAATCAGACAAGATTCTCTGGCTTCATGGAACTTCATTCTAGAGGTGCTAGGCCTCTGAGTTTGGCCTGGGAGTAGCAAGTTGTACCCTCTTACCAGACCATCAGAACAAATCAAGAGAGACAGATTGCTCTGCTCTGTCCTGCTATGTGCTAAAGGGTGTTCTGCTATTAGCACTGGGTTCTGGAGGATCAGGCAAAAAGTGACATCATAGAGGATGGCAAGAAGTGACAAGAGCCCAAAGAATGTGACTAAGTAAGTGTGGCAGGCTGCATAATGGCCCCTGAAAGATGCTCTTGTCCTAATCCCAGAGTTTGTGATTATGTACTCAAAAGGGACTTTGTAGCTGTGATTAAGGATCTTGAGATGGCGAGGATTCAGTGTAAGCACAAGGCAGAGGAAGGCAAGATTAAACAAAGAAAGATGAGATGGGGTGATGAAAGCAGAGGTTGTGGTGATGCACTTTGAAGATGGAGGAAAGGGCCATGAGCCAAGGAATGCAGATAGCTTCTAGAAGCTGGAAAATTCCAGATTCTGCTCTGGAGCCTTCAGAATATAGGCCTGCTAACCAACACCTTGATTTTATTTCTTTATTTATTTTTCTTCTTTTTCTTTTATTTTCAGTTGACATGTAATAATTGTGCATATTTATGGAGTACAGAGTGATATTTCTATCCGTGTATATTATGTGTAATGATCAAATCAGAGTAATCAACATATCTCCTGGTAATAAACACTTACCATTTCTTTGAAACACCTGCATTTTAGATTCATTTCAGACTTCTGTCCTCCAGAACTATATAATAAATTTGTGTTGTTTAAGCCACTAAGTGTGTGGTAATTTGCTACAGCAGCAATAGGGTACTACTAGCACAGCAAGCCAGTAGGTTGGCTTCCTACAATTCCATAGGTATCCAAATTAGAGAGTGAGACTCAAGTTAGTTTATTACTCACAACACAGAAAACTGCAGGAACATCAGTAATAGAGGTGATTCCCTATCCCCAAGTTCCACAAGGGACATGATAGGCACAGATGGCAACTATGCACACAGTGGATTATGCCACAGCTAAGGAATCCAGGGCCAAGAAGTCAGCACCTTTTACATCATGCAATGAACAACTCAACTGCCCTCCACTGGGGAGTAAGTGTTCAGCACAGTAGTCATGCTATGGTCACCTTGACCTGTTTAATGGTCCACATGACTAATTGCGACAAAGACTCAGGGTGAGAAGACTGCTAGGTCTTGCAGTTTGGCACCCTCAGCAGGGACATGCAGGGATGCTCAGGGCCCATACAGGGCTGATTCTTCCCACAGGCAGCTCTCCCAACCTCAGCCTAGCCCTACCAGGCTCGAGAAACTGCCTTGATTCGCCTAGGAGAGGATCATTTTCAGACCCCAGCAAATGCTTCTTTGTCTTCCAAGCAGTTCATTTTGGCTGCCAGAGCCCCAAAAGTTCTTGCCCAAGGTTGAGAATTAGACAGAGATGTTCCCACATGGGGCTGTACAAATGCCCACACAGTCTACTGTGGGCCAAGCAAGGTCAGCACACAGTTATAAATGCTACCCTAACAAGGCCAGCAAGTTACTGGAGTTGAGCCTCAATAGAACCTTTGTGCAGTACAGCTGGTTGCTTAACTCTAGGTGCCCATGGGAGACCTGGAGGACAGATTAATCAGGCCAGCAGCCTCAGGGGAGGGACTGAGGCTCAGCCTCTTTGTCATAAGGGAGGGAGGGAGACAGCATTAAGAAATGGCCTCCCGGATATTTCCTTTAGTACAGAATTTGAATTTACTCCTAAGAGGAAGCTACAGGGGCCTGAGCAGTGATTAACATTGATTCCAGGGTTCTGGGAGCTAAGATTCTAGGCAATAAAGGACTTAAGTTTGTGCACGTGTGTATAAACCCTTGACATGGAAAAAATATGAAAAAAGAAGACCCAGAGGCATTTCTTATTTTACTCTAAGACAGTCCATTTGAAGATGACCCTTATTCCAGAATATTATCCAAGCCAGGACAACAGTTTCTCCGCAGTGTTTAAGAAGAGGCTCACTTCCTGCCAAGGAATGATTTTTCTTGTGGTTGGTGGTGTGATTTAGGGATAACTTGGTGGTACAACGGAGATTACAAATCCCCTTGCTAGATGTTAAAGACCTACAGGTATATTGTATTCACATATCAATGATATTCAAACAAAGCAACAGGAAACAAGGTATATTCTAGTCTAAACTCAAAGATAAGAACATCTGTTGGTTTCAAAAACGTATGTAGTAAAGCCCTATTAGGTAATATATTGATTTAACTAAATTTTAGAATTTAGTGTAAACTACTCCCATGGAAGATTTGCAATCAGATGTTTCAGCCAGTAACTAAAATGTGCATTCGCCAAAGGTTCAAGAGGTGGGCGACAGACACTCACAATGAGACACTGAGTACCGAGGCAGGAAACTCAGCCATGCAGGCAGGGACTCCTTTTCTGAGCCTCCTGACACCCAGAACAGTGCCAGGTATACAATAAAGACTCAGTAAGTGTTTGTTGAATGGATTAATGAGCAAAAGACATCCTCTTCTTTGAAGGCTGGCCTAGACACTGTTCTAGCACTTGAATGTAAAAATCTCACTAAGAAAAAGAGCAAATTGAAAAATAATATTTATCATATGATACATTTTTTGCTTAATGAAAAAAAATCTCACCTGGCACAGTGGCTCCTGCCTGTAATCCCAGGACTTTGGGAGGCTAAGATGGGTGGATCTCTTGAGGCCAGGAGTTTGAGGTCAGCCTGGGCAACATGGTGAAACCCCATCTCCACAAAAAATTGAAAAAATAGCCAGGCATGGTGGCACACACCTGTGGTCCTAGCTACTCGGAAGACTGAGGTGGGAGGATCACTTGAGCCTACAGAGTTTGAGGCTTCAGCGAGCTGTCATCTTACCACTGTACTCAAGCCTGGGCTACAGAGTAAGACGCTGTTTCCAAAAACAAACAAACAAACAAACAAACAAAAAACCAACTCTGTGCATTTAGAAGTGCATAGAAAAAAATGCTACTGAAAAGTTATACTTTGCATTACTAAACTATGGCCACCTCTGAAAACTGGTGCTGACTTAGGTAAGAATCCTACCACATTTTGCAAAATGTACGCATTTCTGCATTATTTAACCTGGTAAAATAAGTCTGCATTACTTTCATTGGTTAGAAAATAAAGATTCTTTTTCAGACCTCTCTTAAATAATACTCTCTAATAAGTGATTTGATGGAAAAGAATGTTAACTTTTTGTTAAAAGAGAAACCAAAGTTTAGAACAGTTCATCATTTCTGAAGGTCAAGATAATTTCCAAACTTCTGATCAAATGGATCTCTATCCACCAGGCCAGTGCTAAGTTATTTTCTAAAATGCTATTTTAAAAAGCTAGTAGAATGTTAAGAACTTCATCAGGTTCAATATTTATTTATTCAATCAATATTTATTGAGTGCTATGCTTACCTTATGGGTTTTTCTGTAAAACAGGGATTATAGTACAAAGTGTAATATGGTGGAAAGAAGTCAGGGTTCTATGTGGATTTTTTAAAGTCAATTCCTGTTAGAATTGGAATCTCAGACTATGGCATTTACTCGTCAAGGCTGATTGTTACAGCTTATTGTTCATCTCACTACTTTATTTCCATTCCATCTCAAGGGTAGAATGTCCATGTAACAGGATGTGGTCATGTGATGTTTCTCCTGTAAATTTATCATAACTGCAATTGTAGATGTATAACAATCCATACACTCAATGAAAATAAACCACCTAATGAGGGCTCAAACTAACCACCTTCGAGAATTGCTCTTTCTGGTTGTATTTTAAGGCCATTAAAATATTTGTTTAGTGATTTATTCTTCCTGTAGACAGATGTAGGTATCAGTCTATTTTTCACATTACAGTGGAGTTTTCTTTTTAAATATTCTCGTTGGCCTTGCAGTGAAATGCGCAATATGATACTTCCTCATAGCGACACACGTAAAAGCACTATTCATCAAACAGTATTTTCAAGCATACTTCTCGTTATTCTTTCAAGTACATAAACATAGAAAAACCCTTTACTCTTTTCACAATAGAAAAAGATCCAAAGATATGGTACAATTCCTGACATGCATGTTCTTGGATTTTAAGAACAGAGCTACCATGTTGCCCATAAAGTTCTCTCTTGGTCTCTCTCCTTCTCTACCCACACCAAATGCATAACTGTATTTGGCCCAAAGCTAAATCAAGGTAAATGAGACGCGACCTATTAAAAAGGAAATGAATAATTCCAGTGAGGGGAAAATTGCATTCCTGGCTAGAAGCATGCAAGTCATGACTTGGATGTATAGGTTTACTCTACCACTTTGCTAGATGATTTTGCTGTTTGGGTGGCATGTCTTCCATCATCAGAATTACCTCATGTAGTCAGCAAAATAAGTCAAATCATGTTGTGGTGCTATCTACTTTAATTTTTTTCAAGGTTCTTTCTAATGGATTCTTTTAAATTAATGGATGTGTATATAGCACTCCTTTTGGAATAGTTCTTATTAAATCCTCTAGAACTCGGTTTAAATCAGGACTTGAATGATCTGCATGAACAGGCACATGGGTTGGGATTTCACGCATAAAACTAATAGAATTCCTCATGTCTTCTAAGTACCAGTGGAGTCAGCCTTGTAACAACTGTGTGGATGTGGAGGAGGAAGTGGGGTTGAGAAAGAGTATATTAAGAGCCTGGCATTTATAGAATTAGTAAAATGCCAGAGATCATATCTGAAAATAGAGTTTGCAAATTGGAAGGGTCACGTGAGAATTCAGTGTTTATATCATCATTATAACCAAGATTAAGATGGCCTATCTGGACTTCTTGTTCACATAAAGATGTTTGCTTTAGAAATATGCCTGCTAATTACTAAGCTCTGAATTATAGGCCTGAGATAAATTTGGATTTACTCTCTCTACTTTTTTCATGATTAAAAACAACATAACAGCTTTTCATGCAATTCATATCACCCCCAAACTGGAAACAACCCTAATGTCCAGCCAGAGAAGAGTGGATGAGCAAATTATGGTACATTCATATAATGGAATACTACTCGCAATAGAAAAGAACTAACTACTGATACACACAGCAACACAAATGAATCTCAAAAACATACTCATTTATTAAAAAAAAAAAAAACAGATACAAAAGAGTACGTACTGCACGATTCCATTTATATGAGGTCCTGGAGTAGGCAAAACTAACCTGTAATGACAGAGGGCAGATCGGGGTTGCTTGGGGCCAGGGTAGGGAACTGCCAGCAAAGGGGCACAAGGGAATTTCCGAGTGATGAGAATGTTCTATATCATGATTGTTGAAGTGGTCATGAGGGTGAACACATTTATCAAAATTCATCCAGCTGCACACTTAAAATGGGTGTATTTTATTGTGTGTAAATTTCTCTCAATAACATTGATTGTAAAACAAGAGCTAAAAACAACAACAACTAAAACATGACCATGGAGTATGTATTTGGGTCTCGGCAAGTGTCAGATTTAAAAAGATATGCACCAAATGGTTTAGTCATGGTTGCTCCTAGGGAGTAGAATTTGTAGGGGAGAGATGAGAGTAATGTGTTTTGTTTTGTTTACTGTATGCCTTTCTCATAAATAGGTATTGCCTTTGTAAGAAGAAGAAGAAAGAAGGAGGAGGAGGAGGAAGGAGGAGGAGGAAGGAGGAGGAAAGGAGGAGGAGGAAGAAAGGGGAGGAGGAAGAAAGGGGAGGAGGAAGAAGGAGGAGGAGGAAGAAGAGGAAGGAGGAGGAAGAACAAGAGGAGGAGAAAGAAGGAGGAAGAGGAAGAAGAACAAGAGGAGGAGGAGAAGGAGAAGGAGGAGGAAGAAGAGGAGGAGGAGGAAGAGGAGGAAGAGGGGGTAGGAGGCAGAGGAGGAGGACGCGACGGCGGTGTAGTCTCATAGATACACTGAGAGAAGTTGAAAGAAGTCCCCTTGGTTCTTAGTGTGCTCACATTTATGGTATGGGTTTAGCTGCGTGTGGTTATGTGGTTAAGTTAACATCATGCTTCGGGCTTGGAAGGGGCAAGCTTCTAGAAGACTCCCCTGTGTGGAGGCTGTGGGCTTCTAATCTGAGCTGGGCTGGGTTTGCGGAGGTACGGCTTCTCCAAGTGGAAAATAACAGGCAGCCAACAATTTAGCTCTGAGAATGGCTGGGGGAAGGCTATGGCAGTCCCATGTAACCCCCCAGGAAGTGACAATCTTAGGATAAGGGCTGCTGGATCCCTAAAGAGCTTCACTGACTTTACAGAGATTCTGGTTCCCACCCCTTCTCTCCTATGGTTTTTAGCGTTTCCTTTTAAAAAGCTGTCTCATCTCAGCTGGGTTAAGGGGAACCCAAAACTTTTTTTGGTTGTCTCATTTGTTTTGGCATTGAGTTTCAGAGAATAGGAGATTGTCTTTGGTGGCCAGACTTCTGGTGACTGAAGGCATAAAAATGAGAAGCGAGGAGCCAAGGCTGCTTACACAGACCCCCACTCCCATCCCACTCCCAAGCAGTTCTTGTTTCCAAGATTTTCTGTGAAAAACGGGGCGCGGGGGTGGGGGTTAGGGTAGGGACGCTTGGTTATAATTACATGTACCCAATAGAAAGCAATAATTTAAAGATGAGCTTGCAGGGCAGCATGCCTTCCCACATGGCAAGAGGCAAGTTTGGCGGGCCTCTCTCTGTCGGGTGATTTGGAGAAGCCCCGGCCGCGCGCCTCTGCCGGGTAAAGGCCTGGGACTGACTGACCCGTCTGTGTTCATCCGCTTCGGAAACAGAAACTTCCCAGGTGGCATGGGAAAGAAAACACCAACCTAATCCTGAAAGGGTAACTTTAAACCAAAGCCCAACCAAGAAAGAGAGTGGGAGAGAGACTGCTAACCAAGACAGGCCAGAAATAAAAGTCCCATTGTCCTCATGGGGCGGCTCACAGCCGCACCTCCTGTCCGCCTGGCCTGCGCTGCACTCCGACACCCGCGAGACCGCGTTCCAGTGGCAGGCGGCCTTCGTCAGACGCGCTGCAGCGAGGGCTTACGCTGCAAGGAGATGACACTGCACACCATGAAACAGGAATGCAGCTAACAGCAAACCCGCCAGAAAACAGGAATGATGTATCTGGGAGTGCTGGGTCCATAGGCGGAAGGCGGGGTAAGAAAAGGAGGGGAGGAGGGGAAGAGGAATCGTCCCAGCACAGCTGCAACTGAGGACAGAGATGCTGCCTTCAGGAGCGAGACAGGTCCTAGGAGATTTTAGTGGCTGCAGGCCAAATGGAGTCACTCAGAAGGATCTCCAGCCAAAGTGCAGGCAGCCGCTCACCCTAGGGGCTGAGGCTGTCTGGGGCAGCCATTTGCTTAATAAACATCACTTGAGGTTGGCAGGGTGACTCATGCTTGTAATCCCAGCACTTTGGGAGGCCAGGGCTGCAGGAGGATGGCTTGAGGCCAGGAGTTTGAGACCAGCCTGGGCCACTCAGCTAATTTTCTTAGTTTTTGTAGAGAGAGGGTCAGGCTACAAAAAGTAAGAAAATTAGCTGAGTGTGGTGGTGTGCCCGCCTGTAGTCCTAGCTACTGGGGAGGCTGAGGCAGGAGGATTGCTTGAGTCAGAAGGTTGAGGTTACAGTGAGCAATGATTGTGCCACTGTACCCTATCTCGGGCGATACAGCAAGCCCTGTCTCAGTTTAAAAAAAAAAAAATTCTCTTGAAAGGATAAAAATCCCCAAATTAAAAGGTTTTAAAAATAAAAGAGTGGCTAGACCATTAACAGACTGAGGAAGTAGAAAGAGCCTGGGACGGAAGGCAGGAGCCATGGATTTTAGTCTCTGACTCTGGATAAGTCACCTGTCAGCTTTGGTTTTGACATCAGTTACAGTGAATGAATTGAGCCCAGCATCTACCATCCCTTCTGGATCTGGCCTTTTGAGATTCTCTGAGCACAGGCCTCCTTGGTCCAGAAAAGGGGGTTTCCTCACCGGCCACTCCTTCCCTCTGGTTATCTCATTCTCACCATTGCTTTCCAGAGATCTCTGAGGTGTCTGCCAGCTGGGAAATCACCCTGTTCTTTGGCGGAAATCCACTCAAACCCAAAGCCATAACCTAACCTCTCAACTGGACAAATATAGAGGTGTGGAGCTTGGTGAGCTTGAGGGTTCTCAATGCTGGGGAGGGGAGGTGCTGCCACCATGGTGACAAGGGGACTGGGCATGCCAAAGACAGCTTAGAAGACTTTACAATATCACACCTGGGTCCTCCTTCCTCACCTTCCACTAAAAGAGAAAAAATAGAAACTTTTCCCAAAACTTAAGAAAATTCTAAAAACTGGCCCTTCCTTACAGATGGGCTGCATTCCCAGAGGACTGTTTAATCCAGGTATGATTATGTATGTGTTAACAGTTAGTATTGGCTAGCAGTCAAGCCAGGGAGTCGGCCTCAGATTTGGCTGTAACTAGCTCTATAGCCTTGGTAGAACCATAGCTCCTCTCAATGCCTCAGTTTCCACATCTGTAAAGGGAAAGGCTGGATGAGATGATCTCTGACAGCCTTTGAAGACATTCTCTGATAAGTGTGAGTTATCCTTCATGCATCCTGCTCTGCCAGTCTCTCCTGTTTTTCCGTCTTTTCTCAAGCTATAGAGGCAGGGTTGTGAGAAGTGATGGTGAGCTGATGCCTCTGGTAGAACCGCCTAGAAGCACAGTGCTGGGGGATCTCGGATGTCGGCAGTCCTTTGCTCTGATGCATGCCCTTTTCCAGCAGCACAGACAGGCAAATCAGATGGCAGGGCTGGCTTCATGGAAGTGTGATCTAGGAAGGGCCCCTAACTTGGTTTAATGTTCCATGTTGCTGTCTTGAAATATTAAAAAGTCTTTTAACAAGGGGCCCTGCATTTGCATTTTGCACTGGGCCCTGCACAATATGTAGTCAGTCCCAGCAGGGGGCCTTGCCAGCTACTTGGATCAGGAGCTAGTGGGGATAGATCTGGCAAGGGTACAGTGCCACAGATTCCAGCTCCCCAGACTGCAAGGCAAGAGATCCATGGGGTGTGTGGGCGTGGCTAAATATATGGATGTGCAAGCATTTAACAGAGAAAATATACTGGTAACTCTTAGGTAGGAAACTTTTTCTTAACAAAAAGCACAAAATATGTGTATCAAATGTGGACCAGCACACATGTGTGTGTGAACCCAAACACACACATACACACACACAGAGAAAACCTTAAAATGGCCAGAGACTTTGAGCAATTTAAGATCAATAGTGAACCAAGGCTGGATGTGGTAGCTCTCACCTGTAATCTTGGTGCTTTGGGAGGCTGAGGTGGAAGGATTACTTGAGTCTGGGAGTTCAAGACCAGCTTGGACAATACAGCAAGACCCCCATCTCCACAAAAAAATTTTAAAAATTAGCTGGGCATGGTGGTGCACAACTATAGTCCTATTTACTTGGGAGGCTGAGGCAGAAGGATCCCTTGAGCCCAGGAGTTCAAGGTTGCAGCGAGCTGTAATCATGCCACTACACTGTAGCCTGGGTGACAGAGCATAACTCTGTCTCTAAAAATAAAGAGTGAGCTAAATGTTAACTTACATATGTTTCAAACTGAGCGAACTTCCTAAATTAATTCATTGGAAGACCCTAATAAGATATTCCAATTTTGAAAACTTTACAGAGGTGACTTGTAAACAGAATATGATGGAGAATCAGGGCATACCTCTGAATCAGGATGGTCACTTGGGCAGGAGTTTATGCCTTGTTCGTGATCTGATCAGAGAATTTACATGTTCATTACTATCACTGTCTTTCCAAGGAGATACATGCTACATCTAATATCTGGATATTCTCAGATACTTAATATAAACTTAGTTGTATTCATCTTTGTGTCTTCACAGAAATATTTGTGTCTTTCACAGAGATGCCAGTGTGACTGGCATAGACTTTGTTAAATAAATATTTGCTTATTTAATGAATACTCATTCACAAGTAGACAAGATTTTTTTTCTTACTAAGTGTAATACATCTAATTAAGGAGGATGAACATATATTTAACTCTGCAAGAATATCGTGGATTCATAGAACATTAGACAACAAAGACCCTTGTCTATTATCTGGTCCAGCCCTCTCATTTGCTAGATTAGAAAACTGAGGCTCAAAGAGTCTAAGTAAGTTATTTGAGGTCACATAGCTAATCTCTACCAGAACCCAGCTCTTCTGACATCTAACCCGAGTGAAATTTTCCACTAAACCACTCTCCCTTAAGAATCAGGAAGCTTAAATAAAGAATTCGAGGTGTTTACTCAGCACATATATAGTCTTCCTAACCCTTCATTATGGAGGGAGAAGAACTCAACTGTTTTAATTGCCACCTGCAAAAGTACTTCGTGATCCACTACAGTTACATTTGTGGTGAGACCTTGTGAAAGACAATTTGAGATCTAAGGCAAAATAAGAAGGAAAGGAGGTCTAATAAAAGCTTTTTATTTGCAGATTGGAATTAAGTGCTCTGTGCCCAGGCCTTTGGCTTTATAATGATTTCCGGGTTGCCACTTTAATGCTTCAGCAAGCAGAAAATTGGAGAGCAAAAACTACAATCACTCAGCCCTGCCAAGCAACACCCCTTCAAACCTAGCAAAATGTAATACTTTGCTTGCTCAGAACAACTCTAAAGCCATCTCAGCTCCATTCATACCACAGGTTTTGAGGAAGCTGCAATACAGTGATTTTGTGTCACCAGACCATCGGCCCTTCTGAGTGATGTTTTTCAAAGCTGAATTTCTAATAAGTATTCCAAGTCCCAGATGGCCAATCAGATGCAGCCTCTACAGCCCACACAACGAACTGCTGGGCAGGACCTGCAACAGGTCGATGTTTTCCGGGAGGGTGGAGCAGTGACCAGACAGCATTAAGACTCAGCCAGGAAATTAGTGAGGTGCAAATTACATGGTGGTGGCTGCAGGGCAAAAGGAAAATTGTAGGCCATTGCCTGAAGAGAGAGAGAAATAGCAGAGTGGTATTTTGGGGCCTGGAGACAGTGAGCCACTGGACATGTTCATCATTGCCTTAAAAAAAAAGGAGCAGCAACAACTTTTTTTTTGCAGTACGTACACAAACAGAAAAGTGCACAAATCATAAAGGCTCGAGGAACTTTTATTGGAAGATATCCAACACCCTAACACCCACATCAAGAAAGAGAGTACCCCTTTGTGTCCCCTTCCAGTCACCCCCAGCCCAGGGGGAATAGCTATTCTGATGCATCCTTGTCTTTTTGATGTAAGCCAAGTGACAACCAAGGAGGAGACAAAGTTTTGAAGTTTATCCAGGTTATTCCCATAGCTCAGTTGCTGAAGGCTAGGTCTGGTGGCCTGCTGGGTCCTACCTAGCTCAGTAGCTCCTCTGGTACAAGTGGATCTTGACAGGGTCAGATTGGGAGAGGAGGAGTGGGCAGCCCCTTGAAGAGAGAAGGAGGGGAGGAAGACGCAACACCGTGCACTGGCCCTCTCCCCTTCCTGTCCTGCTGCAGAGCTGGTCTCTGCCCTGAAGAAGGCTGGCAGAGATAAGACAGCAAAGTCTCCTCAGTGTCAAGGTTGTTGGTCATAGTTGACAGCGCTGGGCTGTTCACATAGGGTTCTTCTGTTTCTTTTTTGGTGTTTTTGTGGGTTTTCTCTCATTGTAGGCTCTCTGAGTTTCCTTATAGTGGTCAACCATTCTGGGGGAGGAGTATAGGTTGTTTTGCTCCATGGGTTTCCTGTTAGGCAACAAAGTCAGGCCTCGAAGGCTTGGCAGCTTTGACACTGATTTTTGTGGCCAGGAGTCGTGGCTAGTTTTGCTCAGTTTGCCACCTGGCTGCAGTGGCCTATTTTACCCCCGAGTTATCCACTGTTTCTGAGAATAATCAAGCAGGTTTTAAATATGCTTCATATTCTGGCTCAGAGTTTGGCCATGGCTCCTCTCTGGTATATAGTGCTGGTAGATGTCTGTATCTATAGGGGAGAATCCCATTTTGACTGGGCATCAAAAATAACAGCCAAATTCTTTTTATGTTTTCTGTGGGGTGGTGAAGAGATGCTTACTGTCTCGGGGGAGATGATCTGGCCCAGTTATAAGTGCATCCTTGGCTTGCTGAAAGGAGTTTCATTGTCTCTTTTGGCTCACCTCCATTTACTTCTCAACCCACTGCATTTCAGCTTCCCTGGCCCCACCATGCTCCTCTGACTAAGGCCACCCAAGACTTCCTGGACGTCAAGTCCAATGAAGACTTTTCAGTCCTAATCTTAAATCAGCCTCTTGGTGGCATTAGCACTGTTGACCTCTCTGACCACCATGGCTTCCCTCTTGGCTGCCAGGAGAGCAGCCCAGGCTTTTCTCCGGCATCTCAAGTTCATCCACTTCAGTCTCTTTCAGAGTCTCTCCCACTTCTTCTTGCCTCGCTGGTGTTGGGCTTTCCTAAGCTTCTGTCCTCAGCTCTCTCTGACTCTACCCTTTCCCTAGGCAATCACATGCACACTGATGGCTTCAGCCTCACAGCTGGAACCACAGCCAGACTTGTCTTCTTAGAGCTCTAGTCTGACCACTGGCCTCTCCATGGCCTTTCTATAGCATTTAAAGCAATTTCAACCCCAGCTGCATATTAGAATCATGGCAGCTTAAAAAAAAAAAATTCCATGTGTGAGCTTTACCACCAGAGCTGTTGATTTAATTGATCTGGATAGGACCTGGACATGGTTATTTTGAAATCTCCCTGACTAATTCTAATGAACAGCCGGAAATTAGGACACTGAGGCACAAGGCACATATACGTAGAGAGCTAAAGTGCTTTGGACAAGAATGCCTTTACATGCCCACACTGGGCCCTTCTTCAGGATAATGAATCATGACTCTAGCCCTTATACTTTTAAAGCCCTTTAAAGGCATTACCTAGGAATCAGGATTGATGAAAAACAAAAACAAAAACACAAGACTTTGAGAAAAGTCTCTGATTCAGAAGACTAGTTCTCCATCCGCCAACTCCCTTCCCACAGACAATATTTGCCCTGACCTTGCTTAAAATCTGCAGCTTATTTAGGGTGTTTTTAAGGCCTTGAGCTGTCTGCCCTGTTCTGTCCAGCGCCCTACTTCTCCGAATGCCCCGAGGTTCTCCAACCACAGAATGACCTATAAGACCTGAACAGATGGGTTGAAAGGAGACACATTACCAGGAGTAGAAGTAGAATCTACTAGGAGAATCAGAATAACTTGGAGCCTCAGTTTCCCTAATTATGAAAATGGAACTAGCAAGTCCTTCTTTTAGGGAAGATCTGAAAAGCGATTGAGATCATGAAGATGCCAAACTATTGTCATTTGTATTTCCAACTTGAATCCAGACTTTAGTTTATTCACACCAGGGCTGGAAATAACCATAAAATGTATGAGCAGGAAGCAACCTTAGAGATAATGCTATCCAACCACTTTATTTTACAGGAGAGAAAACAGGCCCAGAGGTTATGACTTGCTCGAGATGATGCTGCCAGCCAATGGCTTAGCTAGGATAGGCTTTCAATTTCCTGACTCCTAGTCCAATGTTCATTTCACTACTCCAGGCTTCCTAAGGGATGATTCTTCATCCATGTGTCTGGGCTTGAGTCATCACATGCCACCTTTTCAAGTCATAGACCCAGGCAGGGCACTCTGGAATGCAGGGTCATCTGGGAACCTAACCTACTTTTTCCCAAAGAAAATCAAAGCTATTACTTTCCCTTTCTTCCCATCCTGCCTCCCTCTCTACTCAAGACCCTGAATATAGCTCTCTGCCTGAAGCTGTGAAACTTCAGAAGCCTTCCTGCCTCTTCCTGCTATGACCTCAGGGTGTCTTTCCAGCACAGTAAACTTCTGGGGGTGAAAGTTAGAAGGGGACTCAGCCCAGACAGGCTGGATGTCTGCTGTGTCATGCCAGATTAACCTGTGCTTCTCTCTCGGCTGACTCGGACCAAATACAAGTCCTCTCTAAGGCTTGCTTTTCTTACTGATGAAATGGGCATCATAATGGTAACTGCTATGTGGAGGAGTTGTGAGGATTAAGATAATTTCCCCAAGGCAGAAGTCCTCAAGCGTGGTTGCACATTGGAATTACTTGGGAAGCTTTAAAAAATGATGCTTTGGTCCTACTCCTAGAAATGATGATTTAATTGCTCTGGGCATCAGATTTTTAAAATTCCCCAAACATTCCCCACGTGCAGCCAAGATGGAAAACACAGCTTATCTGTAAAGGGCCCAGCACAGCACTGGACAAGTGGTCGGCACTCAAGTGCTTCTCATTTGATTATAGTAATGATTCAAAGCTCCCTGCCCAACTAGAACTTCACAGCCCTCTAATGGACCTTCTGCCTTTCCGATTTTCTGGGAAGGACTTTCCTCCACCTCCATCCTCCCAAGTCTACCCACAGCTCCCACCCCGAGTTTCTCTGAAACACTGGTCTCCCAAAGGTCAGTGGGGGAAGTAAAAGGGGTCCAGATATCAGGTGACTGTTCACAGACCCATTCCAGTGGACACTTGGGCACCTACTGGTTGTATCTATTGAGACTGTTTACCCTCTTGGCGCCTTCCTCCTATAAAATGGGAGGAACTGGCATGCGTTACTCCCCTAGAAGTACTGGGCGCTGTGCTAAGCGATTAGAACAAGATGTCTTCTCTTAAGTAGGGTGATCACACTGCCTTGCCAGTTATTAACGGTGAGAAGAAAATGAGACAAAGCCGCTGCACAGAGCCCGGGCCAGCCCGCAGGCGGCGCCATTCAGTAGGAGCAGTGGTCTCAGACCCCTATCTATGTCGGGCAGATCTGCAAGTCCCCACGAGGCTACCTTGTGGAGTTGGAGGAGGTCCCGCAGGTGGAGGCGACCCTCCCTGCTGGTCTTGACAACACTTTGAAGGTACTACCTCGAAACCGTCCCCTCCTGGCCAATTTCCGGGACCTTTCTCCACTCCCCCAACCGCTCAGCTCCGTTCTGACCTGAGTTCAAACTCGCCACGCAAGGGAAGCGTGCTCTGGGGAGTGGTACTTGGCCGCTGACCCGCGCGGACGCCGCACATCTCCCTAGGGTGCGCGCAGCACATCCACGAGAAGCGCACTCTGAGGCCGGCCGGGACGCGCTCGGCGGTCCCGGTCCAGGAGGGAAATGCAGGTTGCGCCCCTCATCCGTGCGAAGGCAGCTGGGCGCCCACCCTCGGGCTGCGAGCACTGCCCGGCTGTCCAGCTGCTGGACCAGGCCCCCTCCTCTCCCGTCTCAATCTGGCAGGCCGGATCTCAGAGGCCCCGCGTCTCCTAGTGCTCCGGAGGGTCGGGGCGGGCTCCCAGGAGCCCACCCGTCCTGAATGTTCCCTTTGACATATCTGCAAAACTAAACACCGGGCCCAGGCCGCGGGGGACCAGGCGGTGGAGAAAACAGGTCAATACCCGGCGGGTCACGCCACTAACAGCCCTGACTCCCGGGCGCTGCACTTGCTGCACGCCTCTGGTTCTTTGCCCGACGGCACTGTGGGCCCCGAGGGCGACTCGCCGCCCTTCTGCATTGCGGAGGGTGGCTCCTTGCGTACAGGCGGCGCACCACAATCCCTACTCACAAGATACCGGCTACAGTCCCGGCTCCTTGGCGTCCTCCCTGGAACCTCGGATAAGCCCCAACTTCTCCCAGCCCGTCACTTACTTTGATGGTATAGTGTCTCAAGATATCACAAGTCTGGATTCCAATCCATCCCTGGCCATTTATGGCCACGTGACCTGAGACAGATTAGATCATCTCTGTGTGCTTCAGTTTTTCTTCTGTAAAATGGGGATAATATTCCTCCCTATATGGCGATGTTGTAAGGTATAAATGAATGTAAAACACCATAGTGCTAGACATATAATAACTATCGTATAAGTATTTTATATTATCAATAAAGTAGGTGTCGGTATTACAATATTTACCTTACAGATTTTTTTTTTTTTCAATAGTAGAGACGGGGTTTCACCATATTGATCAAGCTGGTCTGAAGCTCCTGACCTCAAATGATCCGCCTCGGCCTCCCAAAGTGCTGGAATTACAGGCTAGAGCCACCATGCCCAGCCAACCCTACAGCTTTGCTGTAAGTATGAAATGAAGTAAGGTAGGTAAATTGCTTGTATTAAGTAGGAGGCAGATAAATGATACTTATTATTATTACTCCTCAAGATCCTCCTTCCTTCCTTCCTTTTTAAAATCTTGGCCTCTTCAGTGTTCATCCTGGGAAGGGACTGTGCAAGTTGGCGCTTCAGGCTTGGTATAAAAACGGCTCCTGAATTCCTGCCCAGTTGTAATTTCCTTGGGGATTTTGAGAGGGGCTTTTCATCCGTGTCAGGCTAGCACGGCCCTTTTGTTTGCAAGAGAGCAGTGAGTAAATTATATCCTGGGCTTAGCAAAGCAAAAAATAAACACGATGACAGTAGGACTTTTCGGATGAACTATTTCATTTCTCTTTTGTATTTTTTTCTTGATCGTTGATGGTCCACTGCAGACTAATGCGATGCTGATGTCTTAATATTAATGTTCGGAGCTAAAGACAGTTATTTGCCTCGTGCTGGTGGGGCGACTGGGCAGGGTTGGGAGCGATCATGAGGCCCAAGTGAAGGCAAGGAAAGATTCTTAGGTATTTCTCCCAATACCTCACGTCTGAGTTCCTGGGCAAAACATCTTCCAGATTGTGGGTGAATTTAAACATCGCAGCTTCTTCGTTCAATCATAATTTTCTGCTTGAGCCAAAAGCTGGAGTGTCCTCTTGCACCGGGATCCCCCTCTGTGCTGCGGTTGAAATGGGAGCGTATAACTTTATATGTGAGACGTTTATGGGCCAGACACTGGCATTCCAACCCCCTCACCCAGGGCACCTGCTATGAAATATTGAAGGCAAGCAGAGGCTCTCCTTGAGGGAATGCTGGTGATGCCAAGCTCACAAAAACCAGCCGTTTAAAGATAAGTCCCTAATCAGGAATTGCACACCCTCTCCCTCTCCAGCGCACTCTGGCCTGGCAAAGCCCACTTGGGAAAGTAGGTGCTACTGAAAAGAGTCACTAGCCTCTACCTGTGGGATTTCTGTATCCAGGGTGCTTCCAAAATCTTTCGGGACTCTGTGTTCAGGCCTAGAACTCTTCATCCACGGGGCTCCAGTGCAACCCCCTCCAACCCCCATCAGGATCTGAAGGCAAGGAGGACCAGCGTCCAGGGCCTGGTTTCTGCGCACCCAGGATTTGTAGAAGTTCTGGGAAGAAGTTCTCATGGAAGCTGAGGGGAGAGAGACGCACGTCGGTGAGCTCTGGGCCTAGCCAAGTTTCTATATTTTAAAGGCAGAACCATGTACCTGCCCTTGTCCTCACCTGAAGACAAACACAGGAGCAAAATTAAGCAGCGGAGCAACTTTCTGGAAAGGAGCTTAGGGAGAGAAAGCTGGTGCGAAACCGAGTGCGCGCTAGGCGTGTGCGCCCGGGGAGCAAGGCGTGCCCGGGAGTGTTCGCAGTGGCGTTGGGATGCCCGCGACACCTATGCGCAGTTATTTATAAACTCATTGCGGGCATCAGGGTACCCAAGACGCCGTTCGTGTCGTTCGTTCCCTTCCTCCTGGAAGGGAAGGGCAAACAAAGCAGTCCTTGGCAACGCTCAACTTCTCCGTGTCATACATGTGGTTTTCAATGTAAATGAATTTAGTAAATGCCAAGGCAACAACTCTGTTTATTTGTTTCCGTATAGAAAGATTAGCTAACGAACCCGAAGCCATCCTTCGCGCTTCTCTTTGATTCCGTCTCAGATTTACGGGCTTCTCCTCCGCTATACGACTCAAGCCATCGCCCCTGCTCCCTTGGCCCAGGCAAAGAGAGCCCCAGGCTCCGATTCCCGCCGCAGCTCAGAGCAAAGCGATTGCAGGATTTATCAACCCCCCTCCCAGGACCTCGGATTTCATCTCTTTCTTTTCCCCCTGCATGTTCAGTTTGTTTTTTCAAGACCTAAGCAATTTTTAATGTACTCTATACTTCCCGCTTAATCCTCGTCGTTTATTGTATAATTATAGTTTCAAAGTGATTATGTAATTTAAATCATGTTTCGTTGCAGCAGGACTTCAAAAGGGCGGCAGACCCCCGCTCTGGCATTATTTTCTGGTGATGTAATAATTTCCCTGTGATATTTAAAATAAACACATTAGTCCAAGAATTCTAAACATGTCTCAAAGTATATAGTAGGCTTGATTGGCACGAGGCTGGGTTGTAAAGAAATGGTAAAACCTATCACTAGTTTAATATATTTCTATGCTCCCATGCAGGGTAAATTATAGGATAATGGGGCGCAGGCGATGGTAAGCTCTGTTTATATAATCCATTTCTTCACACGAGTTCCCATTGCTTTCCCTTCCCTTTGCTGTATGTGGTGGTTCTCTGATCCCCTGACCCCAGCCATGTGTTTTCACTTTTTCTTCTGATCTCAATTCCATGACCAGCGGGGAATAAAATACAAATTGAATAGTAACCATTCACAGGCCGCTCTTTTCAAACTGTTGTTAAAACCTCTTTGTCTTGTCTAGCGGTTGATAGATAAATGTGTTGTGTTTCGCCTGACTTTTTTTTCCCCTTCTTCCTCTTTTTTTCCCCGTGGCCAAGGAAAAAATAACCCTCCTCAGTCCAATTACGCTCTTTAAAAATTAAAACCCACACCTCCTTTCAAACCCTCTCCTGCGCGTCCCGCTCTCCCCGGTCGGCCCATTGGTTCGGCAGCGGTAGGAGACGCGGAGGATTCCACCACGTGAAATAAAGAAGCGGCGGGAGCCGAGCGCGGCTGGGGGAAGGCGCGGTGCCCCCGTGTGAGGTCCGCGCCATTGTCCCGCGGCCTGAAGGTTCATTTAACATCGAACCTGTATCGCCTCTGATCTCCTAGCGCAGCGCCCAGAATCGGCTCCGAGGGCTTGGGCCGCCCCTCCTAGAAATCGAAGGGGACAGGGGGTGAGGAAGCCTGGGAGAGGAAAGTTAAAATGAAAAATAAATCTCCTCCTTCGCCCGCCTTTTTCTTTTCATATCCAGACTTGCTTTCGGGGCAAGGTGGACAAGAGGCCGAGCTGTTTTACAGCTTTTCTCCAAAATGAGAAAAATAATAGCTCCTGATTTCTGGATCTTGCCTTTCCCAGATTTCTCTCCTTTCTACCTCCTCAGCTTCTTCTTGGGAACGTAAAGGCAAAAGAAACTAATTGTAGAAACTCCTATCCCGCGGCCCGCCCTCCTTTTCATCAGAGCTTCTTCGGGGTCAACGGCGCGGCAGCGTCTTTGTTACTCCACTGCCAACGCCCGAGGGCTAGGGGGCGGGAATGGGAACTTCTCCTGCGGGCGCGAGACCCACTGTTTCTGCCTCTCCAACGGCTCGGCTGTGTGAAAGCGAGCGACGCTGTCCTTCCCGGGAGGGAGAAGCGTCGCCACAGGGTGACTGGGAAGCCCTTTCCTTGGGCGCGCGGCGCCCAGGGCGCACGACTCTGCCGCCCGGGTTTGCCCTCGGAGCGCCGGCTGGCCGGGCGGGGGCGCCTAGCGGTGGAGCCGGGAGCGCCTAGCGGTGGAGCCGGGAGCTCGCGACCGCCAGCGCCACCAGGCTGCTCGCCTCGTCCGGGTAGGGTTTCCTCGGCGGCGCAAACCCCCCGAAATCCTCGAGGCCGCTTGACAGCGCTATTCGCCGTCGGCCCGCGTACCTGTAAACTGAGCCCCGCTCACATGCTTCACATTAAACCTCCGTGCCCGGTGCCTTTTCTCTTTTTTTCCTCCGAAAGAGTTCTTATAAACTTCCCTTCGTTTATGTAGCCTGGTTTTCATTGCTCCGGTTTTGCATGGGTTGCCTTTGTTTAGTTTATTAACCCACGGGGTTACTTTAACTAAACATTTGGGCTGAATACTTTAGAGTTGGGTTTCAACGTTTTCTAACGAAATTACTGAGTTTTTTGAAGCCGCACAGAGAACGCTGTGTTGAGTTTATTAGTCAATTTAACAGACTATAAGGGAGGAAAAAAATGCACTCAGGACAGTCCGGGTTCGTATCCACTGGGCGGAAGCAGCTCGCTAACCCTCGGGTCGGAGCTTTAACCGAGCGAACCACGCAGCGCGACAATTGGGGCGCGCTTCTAGCGGCAGCAAAGCGCTCACCCCGGACCTGGGGGCCTTCTCCGTACCCCAGCATCCCACCGGCTCCCCAAGGCGCGCGCCCGAGCTGCCATTGCTGCACGGAGTTCCGACCCGGCTCCTGGCCAGGCCTGCACAGCCCGCCCGCGCAGAAGAGGGGGACACGGGAGAGGGCGGGGCCCTGAGACTCGCCTGTGCGTCCCCCGCCGGGCCACTCTGGCGTTTTGTCCCGGCTCTGGCCACGCAGTTCGGTGCCAGCGACGCAAGAGCACAGGGGCCTCCGGTGGGACAATCCATGGTAAAGGAGTACTGGTGGAATCTGCCAGAAAGATTGAAGACGAATGGGCAGCCGTTGAGAGGGGCGGGGAGCAAGCTGGCCACCCCATCCCGGGCTAGGGTGCGCCCTGGGCCCATCTGGAAGCTGTGGGGGCTTTGTCCCAAGCCCAAGGAACACCTGGGCAGCCGAGAGGGTTGGACGCACTGCGGGGTGCGGCCTACCCTCCGAAAAAACGGCAGTTCCAGGCAGAACCCACCGCCTGTTTGGCCTAAGTGAGCTGAAATGACCGAGATAATCCAATGACGATGCTGCTTCCCGGGTAGGCCCTACCTGGGGCAGTGACAAGGACTTTTCTCCACAGTTTCCTAATCAGCCACCACCAACCTCTTTTCCTACTCCACGGACTCTCTTCTCTTTTGTAGGATTTTGGCACTGATGCCAGCTAAGAGATGGCCTAGCCAAAACGTCCTTGACCTGTAGGCGTCTTGGATGAAACCCAGAACTTTGTTGTGTTTTTTCGGTGGAGGTAATGAAGTGGAATCCCAAACAGAAAAAAACTTTCAACTAGCTAGGCGATAGGGGGTAGAAAGGAGTGAAACATTGTTCTGAACACCTACCCCACCTACCCCGAGCTGGCCATCAGAGTTTCACATGGGTGAAAAGCAGGGTGTCTACTACAACAAGCAGGCCCCAGGGCTCTGGATCCCAACCCTTTAAAACTGAATTACAACAAGTAGGACTGTATATGTAAGAAGTTCAAAATTCGAAAGATACAAAACTGTGTAACAGAGGCTCCCAATTCCCCTCCCTAGTGGGTTCCCCTCAGGCTCCCACTTCCCCTCCCTAGTGGGTTCTTGTAAATTGTTCCAGAGAAAATTGAAAGCTTTTGCAAAAGGCTTACCCCACTTCTTTCCTTGCTCTGCTTCCACCCTCTGGTACCCCCTGTTCATTTGACTCTTCAAAGCCTCCAAGAGGGCCTCCACCTCCTTAGATTCTGACATGTGCAATGTCCCCTTTTTCCTAGTAGGGACCTGCTACTTCCTTCCTTGAGGCCTGCTAGCCTGTCAAACACAGCATAGCTCAAAAGGACTCCTTCGGGTAAAGGTGCAGCCCAGTCCCCTCTCCTTGCTATTTTCCAAGTCCATGCTTTGCCTCTCCTGTCTTTTTTCCTCCATGTCTTCTGTCCCTTCTGTAGGCCAATCCTTCATTCCTCCTCATTTGGATCAGTGGGACAGCCTGCCAGCCAGCCTCCCATTCTTCCATTCCCTTCCCTCCAGCCCACCCAACGCTCACCACCACAGCAATTGTCTAAGGCCAACTTGATGTCCCTTATCTCACCAAAAGCCTCTGTGGCTTTCCCTGCCTCTGAGTCACCAGGCTGCACACTGCTGATTGAACAAGATCCCACCAGATCCACTGCAGAAGTTTGGTGGTGTCCCTGAGCCTGTCTGACTCGGTCCTCCCTGGGATGACCTTGGCTCCCATACCAGTTCTCTTGCCCACCTCTCCTGTGAGCACTTGTCTTCTCACCTTCTCCAGCAGTCTGATTCCTCTGGCTCTCCTGCCCCCGGACCTTCTCCTGAACCTTCTCACGCCTGGTCTCCCCTTTTCCCATCTCTGCTGGTCAAAATCCTCCAAGGCTTTGCAAAACCCCTCCATCCCCTGACTCTCACAGTACTATGTTTGCTACCATTGATGTAGATGTGTTTCAGAGTCATTCAGGTGTTTGCCCTGTTTCCTCTCCTAGATTATAAACTTAATTCCTAGCGCATACAAAACAAGCGATAATGTTTTTTTTTTCACTTAATAACATCCCCCTCACTAATCCTCTTTTCTCCACCCCTCCAATAAAAGAAAGCAAGAAAACTCCAATAAATACTGAAGTACCTTTCTCTTTCCTAAATCTAAATACTAGTTAATATTAGTTGCTAGAGCCTTACAAAAGTAAATCTCACTGAGGGATGCCTTATTTACAGGATTAGCCCCTTTAGAATACACGTGCATTTAAAGAGAACTGGTTATTTTAAGCCATCTCCACATTAGTCAGGGAGGTGGGGTGGGGGTGGGCTACATGGGCTGTTGTTCACTGCAGTGGAAGAGTGAATGGTAACTTAGGGCTCCATTTCTGACAGGTTTTAGATGCCTGATGAAAATGTTGTCCCTTCAGAATGTTCTACGTATTATCTATCGCTGAAGGTCTGGGTGACTACCCAGATTTCATTTCATTAACATTCTTCCTCATACTCCCTGCTCTTCAGGGGTAGGGAGGCCTTCTCTGCAGCAGAGGGAAACCTCTCCCAAGACCCCTGCATCTTTTGGTGTTTTTTTTTTTTTTTTTTTTTCCCTCCAATTTTCATGAGCACAGCTTCACATCTCTAGCCTATTGGTCTGAGCCACTATGGTACCAAGGAGTGGAGAAGAAGTTTGAGCCCCTCCCCAGAGACTCCCATCAGGAACCCTGAAATGAAATGTAATAGAAGTAAAACTGTGTTGACTGTGCTGGTGCATCCGTAAGCCCCAACACGATTCCCGTCAGCCACACTGCTGTCCTTAAACCCCTTTGAGAGCTGCCACTGGTCAGACCAGGTTTTAAATGTTTGACAGTCCTTTGACAGTCCTGTTTTGTAGAAAGATTTTATGAATCTCCACTTCCGCTACTGTAGGGGGCAGAGTGACAAAGGGTAATTCATTTTCAACTAGTCCTTGCTGTTCACCAACTACAACATTAAACACCAAGCAGGTGCTGGGGATGAGGCATCTTGTCCACTGCTGTGTGGGGGCTGCTGTGGACAAGATGTACAAAGGCCCTGCTTTCTTAGGACTTCCCTTCCTGATAGAGGGACTAGAGTAATGTATTTTGGGCTTAACCTCATGGTACCCAGTCTCAGCTGATGGAGAGAACACTGAGCTCAGATTCAGCCTTGAGCTCCTCTAGTCCATCTACGCTGTTTATGTTTCTAGAATGATTCACTCGACCTCACCCATCAGTTTCTCACCTCGTCGCTAGGAAGCTTTCTGAGACTGACTAAGTCAATGTGCACCCAGATCTTCTAAATGTGAAATATTCAGATGATCGGGTCTGGAAGTTTAATTGTGATTATAAAAGGAAATCTGATCAGTTCTGTGTAATAGCAAAAACAGACACACACTCCTCTCTCCTACTCCCCACCCCCAAGAAAAAAAAAACAAACACCCTGGAAAGAATCTGAAGTTAAAATAAAAAGCAGCTGGCAGTGGGCCCATTGTGTGTGATGATAATTAGACAAATGTTTTCCAAGTATGGGATGATGTTATGAAGACAATGGTTAGGAGGAAGAAAACTTATGACAGAATTTAGTGAATCAGTGATTCCTGCTTACCCACAAAGGGTTTAAGTGACATACATGTCTCACAATCTCAAATTTGGTACCTTTTATTCATTTTTTTTTATGCATCCGGGGAAACATATCTTCAGCTAAAAGAGTGAAGAAAAACTTGAGGCTTGATTTACAAAAATTAAAGCCACAACTAGGCCTTGGATCAAGGTTGTGTCCTGGGCCTGGAAAGCCTCATCCTTCATTGGCTCAAAGCTTTCCTGCCCCGAGGAAAAAGAGTTAAGAGTCTTAAGCTAAAGCAGCTCTTCTGCCATGTGGGACTCTGACTTGGTTGACCCTCTCCCAAATTGTTGTAATTCTGAGTCTGGAATGGATATAGATCTGGTTGGGGTGAAGGCTGCCTCCTGCTTCTGGGTGGCTTGGGGTCTTCTGAGCAGGCCTGGGTGGGGGTGGGAGCTGCAGTGGAGGAAAAGCAGGTAACACCAGCAAGCTGGCCAACTCTGTGCAAGATCCATGCCTCCCTTTCCCCTTCCCATCCCCCAACCAAACTGTGCTCTTTAGAAATCATACCTATTAGACATTTACACCTTAGTGTGAATGTTAAGGTCCTATGCTAACTCACCCAGGGTTATTTACCTTTTAAGCTTGGGCTTTGATGGTAGAAGAAAGTAATTCATCCCTATTTAAATAACTTCCAGTATGCAAACATAAGGAGGGTTTTGGTGGAAAAGGATTTGAAAGGGAAATAGGAAACTCTCTAAGTTAGATAGTGCAGGGCTGGGAATAAACTAGTGAAATCCTCTCTGCCAGAGCCAAAGAGAGGTAGCACAGTGGGCTAGAGATGGAAGAAAGAGAAACTGTAGGGAGACTACCTTGGTTTATTTATTTTATTTATTTATTCAGATGGAGTTTCGCTCTTTTTGCCCAGGCTGGAGTGCAATGACATGACCTCGGCTCATTGCAGCCTCCGCTTCCCAGGTTCAAGTGATTCTCCTGCCTCAGCCTCCCGAGTAGCTGGGATTACAGGTATGTTCCACCATGCCTGGCTAATTTTGTATTTTTTGTAGAGATGGGGTTTCACCATCTTGGCCAGGCTGGTCTCGAACTCCTGATCTCAGGTGATCCGCCTGCCCCAGCCTCCCAAAGTGCTGGGATTACAGGTGTGAGCTGACATGCTCGGCCTACCTTGGTTTAATGAATGGACCAGTCTGCTCTCTGCTTCAAAGACAGGAAGAACAGCCAGCTTACAGTGTCTACAGCATTTACCCTGAACTCTCAGCAACTCTGACCTCTTCCCTTGGTCCACCCTCAGATTCTAAGACAGGTGTGTGTTATCTGTTGATGGGAAAGATGGTGGCTACTCTGTTCAGAACCAGCCTTGGAAATGCTTAGAAACAGGGACAACTGCAAAGTGTATTCGATGCACACAACATACATTATGTCCCTGGCTGATAGGCATTGGGTATTTACTGGTTTGCCTCTAGAGAAAGTAAAAAGCAGGTTTTTAATTTTCTTTTTAATTAAGGACGGGTTTGAAAAATAAGAGCCCACTTTCTGAATATAAAAGACACACACACTGTGCAAAAAAAGTGCAAATACAAAAAAGTACAAAGAAGAAAGTGTAAAAAAAAAACCCAAACAACTCAAAATCCTACCCAGAAGTAAGCATGACTAACATTTATGAGAACCATTTTCCAGAGTAACTCTCTAGGCATGGAGGTACTTACAGTTTGATATCTATAGCATCACATAAATGGGCTGTATCTCATGGGCTCCTCTACGTGACAGGGCCTGCACATCTTTCCATGACAATGCATATAGAGTTTCCTTACATTTTTCCTTTTTTTTGGTGTCAAACATACACATAGGAAAGTGCACAAATCACACATGTGTGGTGCAATGAATTTTCACAAAGTGAATTCACCTAGGTTACCAGCAGCCAGATCAAGAAACGGGACATTTCCAGCATTCCAGAAGCTTGTCTTGCCCCCTTTTCGAACTCCTGGCCTCAAGCAACCTGCCTGCCTCAGCCTCCCAAAGTACTGGAATTACAGGCATGAGCCACCGCACTCAGCCTGGTGCCATATTTTTTCACACAATTTTAGTATGAAATTGTATAAAACATACAATTTTAGTACGATTACTAAAAAGCAAACTAAATCAGGAGTCTACCTCCAGAATAAGAAACACCTCAGTCTCTGATTCTGTTTGTGAAGACGTGAGTGTAATAATGTACCCTCTTACATTCATATTCTTTACTCTAAGACGCTGACAGTAGCTCTCTCAGCCTGAATTGTCAATATTACCTGCACCAAACTTTGGCAAGATAATCATTGAGCTATAAGGCTCCAATTACTATCAATTATAAACAAGGATCATTACATTTTTTATTTTAAAAACAGCTAATACATTCACATGGTTGAAGAACCAAGACAACATGGAAAGTATGAATCAAGACATCTCATTCCTATACTGGTGCCTGCTCTCCACTTCCCTGGCCTTGAAGTGTATAGCCAGTTACATTGGCTTCTTCTATACCCCACAGTGTTCATGTAAATGTAAGTGTATTTTTTATTCTACCCCACCTTTTTAATGCAAAAGATAACATATGGTTTATACTTAACTTGTCCAACCCATGGCCTACGGACTGCATGCACCCCAGGATGGCTTTGAATGAGTCCCAACACAAATTCGTAAACTTTCTTAAAATATTATGAGTTTTTAAGCGATTTTTTTAGCTTGTCAGCTATTGTTAGTGTATTTTACGTGTGATCCAAGGCAATTTTTCTTCTTCCGATGTGGCCCAGGGAAGCCAAAAAGTTGGGCACCCCTGGCTTCCACTGTTCTGTGTCCTTCGTTTTGATTTAAGTCTATATCCTGAGCTCCCTTCATATCGATGCACAGGGAGCAACAAGGATCTTAATGGTTCTGTTAATGAAGGCAGGGGCAGCTACTATGTGGAGGAGAACTTGATATTTGAGTACACCCTCCTACTTCTTAGTTTTTCCCTTCATTAAAGTTTTCCCAGTTTTACATGTGTACGCAATCTTCCTGGAAGCAACAGAAGCGGTGCCAACCTTCCTCAAAGAAAGGAAGATGGATCACTTTAGCTATTTTTCTCCCTTTCATCTAGAAAAGCACTTTTTGGGGGAACGTTTTTATACATGGCTTGAGCTCATTATCCAAAGTTGGTCATAAAAAGAGAGTTTGCACCTGCTTTTGGCTTCATCAGTCACACTCCAGACTCACATCTTCAAACCGCCCCCTTCCCTGATCTGAAGGTCCGAGTTTCCCACTGTGAGCTGAATGTTGCCACTGAGGTTTCCACCAGAGTGCCTTCTCCGTACCTGACACTGATCCAGGCTCTGAGGCTTCAGCACCATCGGGTAGACAGAGGAAGTTTCTGCTCTCCTGGGGCTTACACCATGGTATGCGGGGCAGAGGACATACACTGACAAACAAGAAACATTCAGGTAGTGCCAAGAGCCATGAAGAAAAAGAAAACAAAAAAACATGGAAAAGGGGCAAGACACTAAGTAGGTTATGACTTCGGGTTGGTGGTCAGGGGGCCCTTTCTGAAGAGGTGATGTGGAAGCTGAGCCAGCTATGGGAAGATGTGAGAGAAGAATATTCTAGGTAGGAGTTAGAGTGAGAGTGATATCCTTCAGAAACAAACTAAGCATTTGTTTGGCGCCTCATGAACAAGTATAAAAACCTGGGGTTCATCACGTTTCCTGGAGACCCTTGCACTTCTCCGATCCCCTCGGGATCTTATCAGTCTCCTGGGAGCCTCCTCGGAAGCCCTGGCAGCCCTTTTGCCCTCAGCCTGCCTTCCACCCCTACATCCCACTATTCCCAAAGTCTCTGCATCCGCCCAGCTAGTTTCCACTGTCACCACCTTTTGCCAGCCCTTATTGCCTCCTGTAAGGTTACACTGAATTTTCAAAAGAAATAAACCTTCAAGGCAATTGGAGAGAATGACAACTTGACAGTAATTAGGGCCCCACAGTCTTGGTTTGTTTTCATTACTTTTACATGGTTATAACCTGGCCCCTTCCCCTACCAAAAAAGATCAACACTATTTCAAATCCTTACCTTGGAACTGTGGGCTTTGTTTGGTGGCTGACTGTTCCTTTCGTTTGTTTAAATCGTGCACTTTATCTCCTTTATTTATCTCACTTAGCTTGAATAGCTGCTTGTTGGGAAATTGATTACCTTTGTTATGAACACAGGTTACAAATGTGTAGAAAGTATGAGACAGAAAGAAAATACTTAGTCTCTGGATCTAAGATGTTGTGTCCACATACATAGCCAGGAGATAACTGAAGAAATGATCTACTTGTTTAAGCAAACACAAAAATAAGTGTTTTTGTTTTGATCTAAGTCACTTAGCACAAATAAAGACTTCTGAAGATAAATTTTTAAAAGAACCTACAGAAGGAGCAGGGCCCATGCCCCCTGCCTGTGAATACGCCTGTGTTAGTTTAATATCCAGGCCCCAGGTCTCCAGCTCTAGAGCCCCGGTAGGTGGACCTGCAGGGCCTCAGGGACTCCTTTCTCTCTGGGATCCCAGGAGTCTGATATGATATGGCAGACCAGCCTGCTCCTGGGGTATGGGACTGCTTCCCTTTCTTCCTGGGCTGTGCTGGCTGATTATTTCTACGGAGGTAGGACTGAAGGAGAGGAACAGGCAGGGAATACGAAACCCCATAACCTCTCAAGTCTAAAAGGGTAAATTTGGCACCAAGTTAGGGATGCAGGCTTTTATCACATTTCTGTTTCTGGACAGCCCTTTGTGAGTATTCCGCGGTGAGTGGGGTTTAGTCAAGCAAACTAGAATGTCTTTTACATTACTTTTCTCATAGGAGCAGTGCCTCACACTTGGTGAGCGCATTCAGAGTAGGTTTGTTGACTAGATTTCACTTGTTCATTCAGCAGATATTTTATTGAGCACTTACTTTGAGTCAGGCATAATTCTAAGGATTGGCGATACAACAATGAATGGACAGACAAAAGTTCCTGTTCCTGAGGAGCTTACATGTTTTGAAACATTGGGAGCAATTCCAGTTCTGCCACTTCATATAGGGATGATCCCAGGAAAGTATTTTCCTTAGTTCAGTTTTCTTCTGTCAAAAAGTTTGACTAAAGCCTTTGAAGACCACGGCCTGGCTCCAGTCTCAGCCCTCACCAGCTGCCTGCCCATGTAACTCTCTCTGAGCTTTGGTTTTCCATCTGAAAAATAGGCATGATAATGCCTTATTAGAGATATTGTGGTATTAAATAGATAGCATACATAAAGTACTGTATGTCGTATACACTAAGTGCTAGATGACTGCCATTATTATTACTAGGTGCTCTTGAGGATATAATAAAAATTCATAAAGTATAGTTTCTGTCCCACTGGGATTCAATATCTACTCAGGAGGCCAGACTAAAAGCAAGACATAATCACTGAGCAATGCCAGAGAGCATATAATTAAGTGGTTCAGTAAATTGTAGGGTGCTAACTATAAATGCCATAGGAATTCAGAGGAGGAAAAGATGGATTTAGGCTGCTAGAGGGCTGGACTTGTGCCTGGATCTGCAGGAGAGGCATAAAGGAAGATTCAAAGGGCCTTTCTAGGCCCGAGGACTGAGGCAGAGGTGAGCGTGTGGGTGGTAAGAAGTTGGCTGTATGGAAAGGTAGAGTCAAATCACAGCAGGCAGGGAAAGCCCAGCAATGGAATTTAGACTTGGTATGAGAAGAGAAAAGAGACATCAGTCTTAAAACTCCCACTCAGGTCAATCCAGGTCAACAGAAGAGAGAGGAGAATACTACTGTCGTTCACTCTGGGTCCTCACCCTGAGTGAGGAAGGCAGACTGGTGGGTGGGTAACGCAGGAGGGGTCCTAAATAGGGCTGTTTTGGGGAGATGTCAGAACTTAGTAACAACCCCCATAACACTAGTCAGGGATTAAGTTAGTAGGCTTGTGAAAAGCACTTTAAAACTAAGCAGTTTGATTTTTAGTGTTAATTTCAGGGTATAATGTAACCTGCAGGGATGGCGCTACTATTTGACTTGCCAGTCTGGGGCAGGAGGTTATAAGAATTGGCAGAAGCATGGAGAGGACAAACACCAACCTTTTGTGCTTGCCTCCTTTCCACCTCTCTGCCACCTTTCTCATACAGCTGAGGCTGGCAGTGGGGCTCAGGACATTAACACTGCTGCTTCGTTTCAGGGTCAGATTCCCCATTTGAGCAGAGGATCTTGTGATCTGTGCTTTCTGTTTCCATCCTTTGGTATGAATGACCATCACAAGCAGTATTCAGAAGATATGCAGTTAGGCATGCCCAGTAGTGAAAAGGATCCTTTATATCTCACCTTATTTAAACCTAGAGGCTCAAAACATTTCACAAATACCAACGCAGTGGTCTTCTTCAAAGCCTAGATAAGGTAAAAGTCACAAAATAAGGTTAGACAATTCCTACAGGTTGATGTTATCATAATGGCTAGGAACCTGAGTAGAAAAACATCAATATGCAATAATCCAATTAAAGTATCAGGATAGGTATTAATCTGAAAAGGTTCCTACTTTTCAGATTAAAAAAGAAAAGCAGAGAGCAATCAGATAATCTGGGCTTGCTAAAGCTGAGGGAAAGGGTAGGCAGAGAAGTAGGCCCCCGAAGTCCTCTAACATATCACACTAGGTGGCTGCAATCCAAACATTCATTGGTGGGATGACTAAATTAATGTAACCAAGTGTTCTTTGTTAAAAATTTATTTTATAGATAGTTTTCTTATTTTTTAACTGTAGTAAAATATGTATAACATAAAATTTATCATCTTAACCATTTTTATTTTTATTATTATTATTATTATTATTATTATTATTATTATTATTTTGAGAGAAAGAAAGCATCTCACTTCTTGCCCAGGCTCGAGTGCAATGGTGCAATTAGAACTCACTGCAGCCTAAACCTCCAGGGCTCAAGCCATCCTCCCATCTTAGCTCTCAAGTAGTTGGGACTATAGGTGCACGCCACCATGCCTGGCAATTATTTTATTTTATTTTATTTTATTTTATTTTATTTTATTGGTAAAGACAGGGTCTCGCTTTGTTGTCCAGGCTGGTCTCAAACTCCCAGGCTTAAGCAATCCTCCAGCCTCAGCCTCCCAAAATGTTGGGATTATAGGCATGAGCCACTGTACTGGCCTCCATCTTAACCATGTACAGTCAAGATATGCAGTTCAGTAGTGTATTAGTTCGTTCTCACACTGCTATGAAGAAATACCCGAGACTGGGTAATTTATAAAGGAAAGAGGTTTAATTGACTCACAGTTCCGTAGGGTTGGGGAGGCCTCAGGAAACTTGTAATCATGGTGGAAAGGGAAGCAAACACATCCTTCTTCACATGGAAGCAGGAGAGAGAAGAATGAGAGTGAAGGGTAGGGGAAAGCCCCTTATAAAACCATTGGATCTTATGAGAACTCACTCACTACCACGAAAACAGCATGAGAGTAACTGCTCCCATGATTCAATTACCTCTCACCAGTCCCCCCAGCGACATGTGGGGATTATGGGAACTGTAATTCAAGATGAGATTTGGGTGGGGACACAGCCAAACCATATCAAGTAGTTTTAGTGCATTCATTTGTTGTGCATGCAATCTCCACAATTCTTTTGATCTTGCAAAGCTGAAACTGTACCCATTAAACAATAACTCCCCATTCCTACCCCCTCACCAAACTCTTGGCAACCACCATTCTACTTTCTGTCTTTGTGAATTTGACTATTCTAGGTACCACATATAACTAGAATCATATAATATTTATCCCTTTGTGACTGGCTTATTTCACTTAGTGTAATATCTTCAAAGTTCATCCATGTTGTAACATGAGTCAGAATTTCCTTCCTTTTAAAGGCTGAACAATATCCCATTGTATTCATATACTATACTTTGCTTATCCATTCATCTGTCAGTGGACAGCATTTATTTATTTTTAAGGTGACTTTTTAAAATTTAATGTTTTGTATGGGTTACACATTCACATGGTTCAAAATTCAAATATTATAGAAAAGTAAATGTTGAGTCTCTCTTCTGCCCCAACAGCCGCCTAGCTTCTTTCTCCATAAGCCACCAATGTAATTTGTTTCCTGAAGATCCTTCTAGAATTGTTTACACACATGTACAAATAGTAGCATACTATACATGCTGTTTTGCAACTTGCTTTTTGGACTTAACATTTCTTGGAGATATATGCATTCATAGAATGTATATATACATGTACATTGTATTAGTCAGGGTTCTCCAGAGAAACAGAACCAGTAAGATACAGAATCTATCTGTACACACACACACACACACACACACACACACACAGAAGGAGATTTATTATGAGGGATTGGCTCACGTGATTATGGAGGTTAAGAAGTTCTGCGATCTGCTATCTGCAAGCTGGAGACGCAGGAAAGCTGGTAGTGAAGTTCTAGTCCAAGTCTGAAGCCCCAGGAACCAGAAGCTCTGATGTTTGAAGACAGAAGATAGATGTCCCCGCTCAAGCAGAGAGAACAAATCTGCCCTTGTTTAGCCTTTATGTTTGAGTCAGTCCCTCAGCAGATTGGATTAAGTCCACCCACGTTAGGGAGGGTGGATTTTCTTTACTCAGCCTACCTTCTCAAATACTAGTCTCTTCTGGAAACACCCTCACAGACACACCCAGACATAATGTTTTACCAGTCATCTGAGTATCGCTTAGCCCAGGCAAGCTGACATGTAAAATTAACCATCACAGCCGGGCGCAGTGGCTCACGCTTGTAATCTCAGCACTTTGGGAAGCCAAGGCCGGCGGATCGCGAGATCAGGAGATGGAGACCATCTTGGCTAACACAGTGAAACCCCGTCTCTACTAAAAATACAAAACATTAGCTGAGCATGGTGGCACATGCCTGTAGTCCCAGCTACTCAGGAGGCTGAGGCAGAAGAATTGCTTGAACCTGGGAGGCGTAGGTTGCAGTGAGCCGAGATCATGCCACTGCACTCCAGCCTGGACGAAAGAGTGAGAATCTGCCAAAAAAAAAAAAAAAAAAGAAAGAAAAAGAGAAATTAACCATCACATGCATACATACACCATCTACATATCTGCATAATATTCTTCTCTGTAATGTATTTGTCAAGTCCTCTATTGACTGATATTTAAATTGTTTACAATCTTTTGCAAATAATTCTACAATTGGAAAGTAGCATGTTACATTTGTCATTTTACACAAGTGAGAATACTTGTAGGATAAATTCTTTGAAATGGAACTACTTCATCAAGTGTTCATTTGTCAAAATGTGAGATTGTGATAGATATTGCCAAACTGACTTACATCAATTTTTACCCCTACCAGCAATGTATGAGATTGCTTCTTCACACTTTTTATATGATGAACTGCTTACTATTTAATCTAAAGTAGTTCAAATGTTAGGAACACTGTAAACGATGCCACAGCCTTATGAAAAGAGCATTCTTCTTCCTTCTTTTTCACTCTTCTCTTTGGGCAACTTTTGCGCCAAACTTCTGCATTTTGACTAGGCTGATTCAAGTTGCAGGAATAGGGAAAACAGATAGCTAAGGTTTGGCGCTGGGATAGGGAGCATTTCACCCAGGTCGTCTAAAGTGAGTGAGTGAATACTCTTGTCCAATAGCTGTTTCATGACCTTCCTGAAATGACGGTGGTGGTCTGCATACAAAGTTTCCCACGTAGGTGTCCACATCATCAAACCTTCTTCACTATCAGCCCTAATTAGCCACCTCCTAAAGCTGAGCAGGATGTGCAACTCTGTAGCCCGCAGACTCTTCCTCCAGGCCAGGCACCAGCCCTTCCCGCTCAGTAGGGCTCTCTGGGAGAGTCTAACACAGTTGCAACCTGACTAGGTTCTTCCTGGGGTAAAGACCAACACTCTCACTGCCTAATCTTTATCAAACACGAGGTGTTTAAAAGCCATTTTAAAGAGAGGTGTCCTGAGTTCCCTGATTTGTTTTGACGGCTAATGATCTAAGTGCCATTTAGTATTGTGAACACAGAGAGCAGAATGACAGAGTGGGACTGGGACCTGGCCAACCCCTTCCAGCCCAGCACATAGTAGTAGGTGCTTATTGGGTGTTCCTCATGTATCTCACTCAAGCCCCATAACCACCCCTTCAAGTACTATTTCACCTATTTTATAATCAAGATTCCAGAGAAGCAAAGTAACTTGCTCCAGATAATGGAGCTAACTGATGGTAGAGATCAGGTTTTAACGTTGGTATTGTGCTCACATCTCCACTGGACCTTCCTGTTGCAGCTTTTCCTTACGGTGCACCTCCTGCCTGGAGAGTCCTCACCACTCCTGCCAGCCCTTCACCCTGCCCAGTCTGGAACTGGCTCATTAGGAGGTCTGTGGCCAGCCCAGCACAGATGCTCATCAACCCTAGCCAACTGGAGATTTCGGAGGGGCTGAAGGCAGTAGGAGATAAAAGGAAAGCACCACCCAGTGTTCCCAGAGAGTGTTGGAGTCCAAACTAAACTTCAAGCACTTCCTCCTGTCTGGACTGCCATTCCCCATATATGCTCATCATGGCCCCTGGCCCTGGCTTGTCCCTGTCACCCTTGAAGAGTCACTGATCTCTCTCTCTGCCCTTGGGCCAAGCCCTCCTCCTCTCTGCTCCCATAGCAACCACTCCCAATACAATGAATTATACAACTGCTCCCTCCTCTGTCAACACTCACTAGGAGCTTCTTGAGAGTGATATTTGATAGCGTTAGGTGCTCACCTTTTTAGCCCCAGTTCCTCACTCAGAATAGACCCGTCCTAAAGTTTGTTAACCTGAACTGAAATCTCTCACCTGATCCAATAGTACATGGGTAAGAGCCAGGAATCAAAGATGAAGCCAAAAGACCAGTTGGGGAGGTGAGCCACAGAGTGGGCAGATCCAGAACCTTTGCTTTGGAAAAGACGCCTGAGGTCCTCCTTGGGGGTGGCAGCCCCATATTCATGGGTGGTCAATCTAGGTTAGAGAAAAAGGGTCAGAGTAGAACATGTCTATCCCATTCCTGAAAGTCCTGGATTCAGGCCCCACTTCTCCTGAGAAGTCCATTCTGCCTGCTTCAATGCCATAGATTTCTCTTTTTTCTCTAATTCCAAAGTATTCTTCCTATGCATTCTTGTATGTGGCTTTGTTCTAACTGGACATGACTTTGGACATATAATGTGTTTCTCCAAATCCTTACAGCTAACCCTCATTTAGCACAGTCTATTTGTCCAATGCTGTTCTAGGCCTAGATATATATTTGATCTCATTAATCTTCACAGTGACCCTACATGGAAGGTACTATTATTATAACCTTTCTACAGAAATAGAAATGGAGGCACAGAAGTGTTAAGTAGGTTGCCCAAAGTCACATAGTTAGTAAGTGGTAGGGCCCAGAATCAAACTCAGGTAGTCTGGCTTCAGAATCTATGTTCTTAATCATCCCAAATGGAATGGAAGCCCCTGAAAAGTCACACTTTCGCCCACTCCCCACCAATCTGTGGAGCCCCGCACACTGAGTAAGAATCTCAGTAACATCCTTTGAAGAACAGTGAGTAATAGGATAGCTGACCCAGACCTGCCTATGCCTGGGGATGTTATAGCTTAGGTCGGGGCCACCTGGGTTTCAAAAAGTGTTAGCTCTTTTTGGTGTCCCTTTATGGCATTACGGCCAAGGGTGCCTTTGGGTGTAGATCATGTCTTGGAGATCTTCTCCTCCTAGCCTTCCCCTTTCTGTGGATCTCTGCTGATTTATTCCCAGTAAGAAGGAAAGAAAACCGGCAGGCACTTTTCCCAAGGAGTGTTAGTGTGTTTGTTCTTCACTAATGAGATGGTGGAAACCATGCCAGCTGGAGTTTTACTAACCTGAAAGCCCTTGAATCTGACCTTTCCAGTATGGCCTTCAGTCTAGGAAGTAGACACCAGAAGCTGACGGTGACAGAGCAGGTGAGTTTTATAGGTTGGAGGTATCCTAGGGTTGCGGGGGAACTGGGAATTACTATTCCCACTGTCTTAGGTGGGGGTGGAGGAAGTAGATCTTTAGCTTCACAAACAAATGGGGCAATTACACAGTCAGTTACTGCTCTTGCATTCACTTATAGTTCTTAGAAGGCTGAGGAAGAGAGAGAAAAAGGGGACGGACCTGCTGGGATAACATGAATTAGATCTTGGATAACGGATTTCTGACCAGCTCATTTTCCCAAGCTGCAGCATAGCAGAGCTTTACCTCTACTACCCAGGCCTCCTTGGGGCTCAATTTGCATTAAGCATAAAGTTAGTGCTTGGAGTGTGTTTACTCTCATCTGGAAAGTGGGTCATAGCATTCTACCTTCAGGAAAGTAAACCAGCCCTAAATACCACATTGAGAACACCAAGGGTCTCGGTTAGCCACTTAGCGCTGGGGCTTGACGAAGGCTCTCCTGCACACCCCACCCCCTCGAAATCGAACCACAGTGATTTATGCCAGGTTAGAAGTAAAGGAGGCTGCTTTTAGTTATTTCACTGAATGTGCCTCCTGCAGGGTGGCCAGCTGGTGAAACACCCGTGTGGGCTGCTCAGGTTTTCATATTGATTTGCAAAGGCTCCCACTGATCCAAATGTCATAGCTGGTCTAGTATTCAAAGTTTAAATTCCTTGATTCGGGTCAACTGTTTTGTGCAAACCGAACCTGATGACAGTCTGCCCAGAATGAGTAAGTATGAACACTGATTCTAAGATGACATGACAGATCTTCAAACAAAGAAATCTGAACTTGCATATTTGCAGTGTTCACCTGTGAGGTCGATACTGACATTCTTCTTGTTCATGAAACAGTTTTGGAATCTCTCTTTGGAACTCCAGAATTTACAGTACCTTCTTTTGCATGCCTGAGAAATAGCAAAGATTTGGTTTAATTGAGGGTGCATTTGATTTTTGGAAACTATCAAAAATAATTTAGAGCCTAATCTGGTGTGTCAGGCCAGTAATCACATTGGGTGATACTATCTGGGACTTAAACCAAAAAGCATAATTATCAAGTAATAGATTTAATTTTCCTCCTGAACCAGCCCTGAAGGCTGCCAAAAAGAAGAGTATAGTTGTTTTAGGCAATTGCTGCTTCCCAAAGTATTGATATCAACTTTAAAGGGCTAGTATTTACTTGGCTAAAAAGGTTATGAATTACTTGGGTTTTTAAAAATCATTCTTATTACTTAAAATCACACACATTTATGTAAAAACTCCTCCTTCTCTTAAACAACATGTGATTTCATTGGCGTTTGAGCTTATTAACCAGCACTGTTTTTCCTGTATTTGTCATAGGCCATTAATTTATTTCAATAGTCCTACCATCGCTCCTGTGTTTTCATTGGCAGCAGTCCAGTTCCTGAATGTACTGCCGAGCAAGGAGCAAGTAGTTTATCATAACAAGGGGCCAGGATTATTGTCGAGAAAAGCAGAGGGAGGTCGCATCTGCCCTGCTGGCCAGGGCCTGGAATTTGATGTGGGCTTCTTTTTTATCCAGTGCAGTTGTTCCAGGGAGGTCACCCTCTGCTGTTCAGTTCATTTCACTGTAATTTGCTAAGCGCTAAACCTGTGCCTGGTATTGGACTTGGCACTTGAGAAGGTTTAAAGAGAAGGAGAACATGGTTGCCCCCCTCTCCCCCAAGGGAGCTCATCAATAACTAACTGCAAGTGAAGAAAAGGCAAACGCCATGAAAGAGCTGCAAATAAAATGCTGTGGGGCCACACAGGGGGAAAGACAGAAAAAGGCATCCCAAGGCGGGGAGACTGGAGGCACTGCCCGCAGAGAGTGGCAAGGGTGGCATTAGCAGTGTGGCCAGAGCCCAGGTTGGCGCAGAATCTGCAGCCACCTACCCTTCTTCCAACAACCGAGTTCCCAGCCAAGCAGCAACAAGCCGGGCCAGTTCCGTGTATGGGATTACAGCGTTAGGTGAGAAGTTAATCACAAACATGAATCAGCCTTGTTTTTCCCTTCTAGGCTCAGCTCCCGAGCTCTGCAGGGGAGTGGGCAGGGCCCCTCGCTGTATATACAGGAAATCATACTGGGGGAAACATGAAGCCAGCCATTTCTCACTAGGGCCAAGCTGTTACCTGCATCTTGAGATTACAGGGGAATTTATTACGTTACATAGGAAGAGAATCCCCTTGGTGTGACAGGCAGGAAGAAAAACCATTCATGGGCCAACTGACTTCTTCGGTTCCACCCAGGCTGTGACCACTGGGCAGTGTCTCATTTCAGGGCCCCCCTCGCCCCCTCCCCGCCCCCCCCCCCCCCGGCTCTGTAGCTCCTCTGGGTTGAAGGCATCTAGGTCAGAAACCCTTTTGTGCTAAGGTTTCTGTTCTCTGTTTTCTCCCAGCCCAGATGGCCAGCCTATACAGAAACTCCACTTGTCTAAACCAGCAGGACTGGGTTAGGACCTGTGGTTCTGCCAAAAACCCTTCCCTTCCTAACCCTCTCCTGGAATGTCCCACACTCTTGATCACTCTTATGTTTCCTCACATCCTTACTACTTCAGCTCTAGAGCATCCCACTTGCCACCTAATATTTGCAGGGTGGCTGTCACTTACAAAGACTGGTGACGGTGTCTGTCTCCATCGTGTTGGAACGCTCTGGCCCTGTTTTCAGATTTCATAACTGCCACCCCTCTGTCTTGATGCTGACCTGACTGGGCAGCCTTTTAGTGAATGCTATGCTTGGCTCAGAGTCACGCCATCATGAAGTATTTCCCTCCCTTCTGAATTCTGTTTGCAAACTCCTCAGTTGCCAGCAGCTCCCTACAAAGAAAAGGCCTCGATATCATCAGAGGAAAGTAAACCTCTCTAGATTCTTGGTAAATCTTAGTAGGTAGCCAGTATTGCAAAGTGTTTTATTTATTTGCTTCTTTCATTTCTTTTAGAGCACTAAAGTTACTACATGCAACTAATTAATCAGAAAACTTTAGTGACTTTGACTTCATAGGTCACTGCACAAGCCTACTAATGTTCGAGAAATTCCATTTAACTCTGGGTTTGAATGTCACATTTATTTATGTAGCAAAAGGAGTCTACTTCTTTTTCTTTTTTTTCCTTCTGCCCCAAGAAGTGTTCATCTGGGAAACAAGAGCTACAGAGTACTAGCACCAAAAGGGTTTCTTACTATTAAAACTTAAGTCAATCTCAAAGTTGGAGTCAAAATTAAAGTGGACTTTGGCAGTTTGATCTACAAGAGAAAACTCCTGAAGGGAGTGGATGGCCCAAAGATGGCAAGCAGGAGAGGACTGAGGAGGGATGAGAAGAGCGCACAGGAAAAGTCACACACAACACATCATTCAGGGAGGTTTTCTCCCTTCCTAACCAACAGAGCTGCCCAGGGGAAGGCCCAGATAATGTGTGTGACCAGACACAGATATGTGTCCTTTTAACATAGACACACATACACCAGAGGTTAGGCACACACAAGACCCCTAAAAGTCAAAATCACTTGTTATTAACAAAGCCCATGCTCACATCTGGGCAAAGGCAGAAGGGAACGGGACGAGATCACACACAGACACACACACACGCACACACTCACCCGAGACACAGATAAACAAGCATGCTGCCTGGAGCTGTCACCTCTCTCTGTAACAGACTACAGGGGTCTTCTCTTGGGCCTCTCCTGGTGCCTTTCAGGGCTAATTGTTTTCTCAGACCTCTGTTTTTACTTTCAACACAATTAAACACATTAACAGCTCAGCTCAGCCAAGATATGCCAAGACCATGGGTTGGGGGCAGAAGGGAAGTGGTGCCCAGAAGAGGTGCATAGGGTGGGTGAGGAGACGGGGGTGGGCCTATGGGGATGAGGGAGTTGGAGCATGAGCACCAACACTTTGGAAAACATCTGTGCCTCAAAAAAAGCTCATAGCCAGCCCCAGGAACCAAATTCACAAAAAGTCTCAGTGGAAGGTGGTGGCCTCATGCTGAGGCAAGCTGTTTGTGGCACAGGCCACGATGACGGCAGATGGGAGGCTCAACAGTTAGAAGAGTTTCTGGCTTTCAGATGAGACTTGACAACAGCCCCTGGCAAATTGACGTCACGCTAGATTCTTAAAAACCCTGCGGTTTGGTCACCTTCCAACCTACCTGCTCACTTGGACGTTCCAAGAAGGTCACCTGAGTGGGGCACTCCTCAGATGTGGGGTTTTACACTGTTCAACAGCTGATGAATTTCAACTCTGCTGCAACTACCTTTCTAGGTAAGTGAGGGAAGTTTTAGGGAAATGAATCAGATTTCCCTCACACTGACTCAAGTGGAAGAATTAGTCCTTTAATTCTGAAGGATGGTTGAAAAATGCTAATGGACATTTATATTCAGAAAATGGAAATAACTTTTCTAAAATGCCAGTCAGTTTTCCAAATACTTCCCACTGACGCACCGAGGATGTGTTCTAGTTCTTTCGACACGAAGCACACATTTAGGTAGTCCCCATATAAAGGAACGAGATACACAGAACCTCCCCACTGAAGGATAGGCGGTGCGTGGAGACAATGTGTCTTGAAGATTCACGTTCCAGGAGATGCACAGGTGGCTAAATGGTGTGCTGGGCCCAGTGCCTTGCTGTGGCCTTCCCCCACACCATTCAACCTCGCCAGCAACTGCTCAGTGGCAGAAGACCAACAACATTCTACATGTGAGGAATCAGAGGCCTTTCCGGAGAAACAGTGCCTATCCACCGAGGGAGGGGCCTGGGGCCCAGTAACTGAAGGGAGAGCTCAGAATTGAAAGAAATGTTGCAGAATGTCTAACGGGTTTCAGTGAAGATGCCATCTCCTAATGGGCCTACAACCCCCAGAAGGCCCAGCACTTTGTTAGATGCACAGGACGCAGCGTGGAGCTCCATCCTCATGCAAAATTTATAACACAATCAATCCATGGAGTCCGTTTCCCCAATTGGAAGAGGCTTTTAGTGTGTTTAAATGCCGAAGAGAAAGAACCAGTATATACAGAGAGAGGCAGAAGATACTGGACAGGAAGAGCGATTGGGGAAGAGGCAAGAAGCAAGAATCCAGAGAACAAGTAGAGGGGTTGGTCATGAACAAAGGAGGCAGCCTCTTACCCTGTCATAGGAGGGTAGGACCCGGCTACAACTGGGTTATAGGTTTGGAGTCTGAGCTGCTCACCTACACTGTTCGAATTTTGTGTGTAGGCAAGAGCTGGCATATATCACCTAAGTATTTTTGCAAGCACTCGGTCTTACGGAATTGGAGCTGAAAAAGGGGAAAGAGAACAGTGGTGAGTGGTCAGGATCCTGAAAGGAGCAAGGCTGTGTGACAGGAGTCCCTTGTATTTGTGTAATGTTTTTGACATTTTTCTAAACTTTTCACTTGGAGTGCTAAGAGTTAATCAGAGAAGCTGGAAGACACCCTGGAGATGTTACTCATGCAGTGCCCAGAGATGACAGGTCTAGCAGATCCTGGAGGCGGAGGAGCCCTTGGTTCAGCAAAGTCTTTAGGGGCCACGGAGGAGCAATTTCAGCCTGGGCCTGGGTGTACTCTCTGGTGCTCAGTCAGGAAAGATGACAGCAGAGCTGCTGCATGACACCTATTATTGTTCTACCTGGCAAATCCCTTAAATGTGAGCATTTAAATTACACCCTCTCTCTGTCAATTTAAAAATGAAATCACCTATACCTAGTTATTTCAAATGAAAGCACCTTATTCTTAGGGTTAGTGACTTTGCTTTTACGATGCCGTGTCTCCAGACTCTCACACAACACCTGGCACATAGCAGTCACACAAGAACTCCTTGAGTAAATGAATGTCTGTAGGAGAAGAAAGTACCAAGAATAAAAATGAGAAAATAATTTGGAAATGGCTGAAAACCCACTGAAGCAATTTCTACTTCCTCTCCATCCTTATGGATTAAAGGGTTAATTTGACATTTGAATGAAAGATTTTAAATCCTTAACTTCATTATCCATCCACTGTTAACATTTTGTTTGTAGATCCTTTTAGAACTCTTTTTATATTCGTGTTTTTTTCTTTCTCCCATTTTGCATTAATGGGATCGAACAACACATCTTATCTTATGAGCTGCTTTTCTCTTAGCAGTACGCTTTAGACATCTTTTCCCAATGTCAATAGATACCATTTTGGTGTCTAGTTCTAAGTGACAGTAAATGTTGTGGGTAGACATAAGGTCACTACCCAAAGGACTATGGGGAACCCTGGCAACATCTGCATTTAAGGGGCAGGCAGAAGAAGAGGGACTCATGAGAGACTCGAAAATGGGCCAAAAAGATGAGGGAAAAGCATGGAAAAGTAGTAACACAGAAGTAAGGAAGGAAGAAGTTTCAAGGAGGAGGAAGTAGCCACTGGCCCAAAAACTGCTGAGAAGTTTGATTAGTCAAGGACTGAGAGGTAGAATTAATTCAGCAAGAGATGAGTATGCTATGCTTTCCACTGTCTCAACTTCCTCATGCTGTGAAATGAGAAAGGAGATTCTTGTCTGTTTACCACCTGGGCAGGAGCATTCTTTGACTTAAAGTGAGGTGAACTTTGTGTTTTGGAAAGGTATTGGTTAGAATCACATTTAGCTGCATTTAAGAGAAACCCCAATACAAAAGACTTGACCAAATGGATTTTATTCTGCTCAGCTGGGAAGAAATTTTGAGGCAGGCAGACAAAAGGTTGCTACAACTGGTCAAGGTAGTCAGCAAGGACTCACACCCCTTTAAGCTGCTGATCCGCCATTCTTTGCAGATTTCCTCCTTGCGGTTGCAGGATGGCTGCTCTGCCACCAACCATCATGTTTACATTCCAGTCAGGAAGACAGACCAAAGGAGGATGTGCAAAATGTTCATATTACCTGAGTTTTTCCATTTCCATAAGAAACTCTACCCCCTAGACTTTACTTACACACCATTGGCCACAACTGGGTGGCATGGCTGCTCTCATGTGTCGGACTATCTGGAGATGGGAGTAATTTCTCCTGAGCACATTGCCAACCATTTCTTCTGACAAGGAAGAAGGAAACAGACCCTAGGGAAGCAACCAGTGGTATCTTCTACAGGATGATTATATGAGAAAGATTAGGCCTGAGCATAATGGCAGGCAGGATTCCGAGGTTTAATAAGTCTCTTTGTAAGAAGCAAAAATATTAAAGCAATCCATTTAATTCTAACAGGAAGTAAAGAATAAATCATCATCAGTCCCAGGCTGGTTTTCCTCATAAAGTAGGTCAGTTAGAGGGATCAGTGTCAGCTAAACCTCTGTATTCCAGTCCTTTCAGTTTTAGTGACAGGCCCCTTATATTTTAAAATTTCACCTTGCAAAAATAGTTGGAAAAATCCAAGCTCAGCAAGTTGCTAGGAGACCTGAGGGACCTTACTGGGTGAGCCATCTGGGACCTGAATTTCTCTTTCCTGATGACAGATGTGCCTGAAACCTGTTCAGTCTCCAAAGTTGGTTGGAGGTGGGTGGAATTTCAGCTCTGAGCAAACACAGGGAGATTCCCCATCACCAAGCCACAGCAACTTCTGCAGGGAAGAGCTGCCGCCAGTTCTCTGAAGTAGAAAGAGAAGCCAAACTGCTGAGGTAGAGAAAAGGTTTCCCAACCTTCCTTCATTAAGCAGTAACACAGCTACAGCTGTTCCATTTTCTCCACGGCTCCTCTGCCCTCATCCTGTTAAGGTTTTCTCCCTAGGGGGCTGGTCTCGAAACAGCATGCTACCAGGGGAAAGGGTCTGTGAGCTGCAGCCCACGATAACTGAGGCCATCTGCAGATGCCTCGATAGATTTGCTTTTCCGCCAAGCCCCTGCCATCTCTCTGCCCCCATCTCCCTGCCCTCCACATTGCTAGAATGATATCTTTGTTAACTAAATGTGAGCACATGCCAGAAGCCGTTCATCTAAATGAGCAAGTGCTTTCTGGGAATAGGCCTGATGAAAGAGAATCCAAGGAGAGCTCCGTCAGCCTGCCAAGCACTGGCTGCTGAAAGGAAGGCCGTATTATTTTCAGAGGATGGGGTGTGCCAGGCCGGTGGTGAGACACCAGGAAGAGGCAGAATCGTTTAGCAGGATCTTCATTCCTGCCCTGCTCTCTCAGCCCGGCACCCTCCCGCTGAGGATGCTAGATGGCTCTGGGGAAATTCCATTCCGTAATTCATTTAAGCAGGATAAACAGAGCTCCTGCTCTGGAAGATCCAGCCCTGAGCAAAAGGCACTTGGAATCAACATGGGGGGCTCGAATGTCCCTGTGAAACATAAACATAAGGAGGCAGGAGACATGAGATGCAGCCAGCTCTGACCCCAAAAAGCCATGGGACCTGAGTAAGTGACTTTGCCTCTCTGTTTTGGTCTCTCAATAAAGTGATGCTGGGCTTTGTGGATCCCCGAGGGGCTGCAAAGGTTTTTTAGAGTTTCCACAGACATTATTTGATTTAAATTTGATTTAAAATTTTTTGACAATGTTAAAAAAAATAGGAGATAATCAAATATGACACAGGCCAAATTTTTACCCACCAAAGACTGCCAATGTGTTCATTATAATGCCGTGTAAACACCTACTTGTGGGCAAACCTTGGAATGAAGTTGTCCTGCCATCTGTTTAATAGAAGAGTATCTGAGGTTGCAAGGAAAGCTATCTTTAAAAAAATAGAAAAAAGAATACAGTTACCATGTGCAACTAGTTATCTGAATAAGGATTTTCTCTATATTGCATAACCAAGCATTCCAGAAATAAGCAGGGCACAAAGGCAGACCTGACTCCTCTTATCCATCTAACTTCACTTTTTGGGGGTCAAGAAAATAGCCTTATTACTTCAGTGATTAGCCTACAATTTACCTTCATTTTAACTTCAAAATGTATTAGCACTAATAAAACACTGCTTTGTCTAACTATCTGTGTAACTGTTCTAATATGGTTATATTACTAAAATGTTTGAAAATCACTAGAGCATAGACTGCAAATGGGCCTCAGCTATCACTAAGGTTCTTGGACCAGGGACCTGGGTCAGGCAATCACCGAGACAGGAATGCCACATGAAAACCAGCGGCAGTAGACAAGCAGGTTTCATGGGGAGGGGACAGTTCAAGATACCTTCCACATAGCAAGCGCTCAGTAGCTGTTTGTTCATTGTCAACAAACAGAGCCAACCCTTGAAAGGGGTGTGGGTCTGTTCTAGATTCCTGAACATCCAGGAGTTCGTAAAGGAGCAGGGCAAAGATGAGGGTGTAGCATTGGCAGGCAACGAGGAGATCAGACTGGCTGCCACAAAGTGTTTATGGGGGAGTGGGTGCAGTGGGAGAAGAGAACATAAACTTTGGACTTCCGAGAGTGACCTCTCAGCTGGTAAGCAGCCCTTAATCCTTGCTGCTGATTTCAGAAAATGTTCTGTTTAGGACCACAGGCAGAACTGCTGCCTATTCGCCAGGAGAACCTTGTAACCTGTTGCCAGAGTGTTTGGTTTCGTAAAACTGGGAGGAACATGATACTCTCCCATCACTGTCACTTCATTCCTACAGTGGTGAGTTGAGACAACAAGTCTCATGCTAGATAGGAATCACCTGGAATCTGTTAAAACACAGATTTCTGGACCTCACCTCTCAGAAATCCTGATTCAGTGAGTTTAGCACGAGGCCTGAGAATTTTCATTTCTAACAAGCTCTCAAGTGAGACTAATACTGCTAGTCCCTGAACAACATTGAGTGGCACTATCTTAAATATTGAAAGGACACTTAATACATCTTTGTCATGGCGCAGGGGGGCTACAGAAGATGGGCAAAAGCTCCTCAATAGAATAAGCAGGACAGGGTATCCTCTTTCACAATTGATGAGTGGCATGGATTAAAGAGAAATCTCAGATTTGAATCCACAGAGGATGGAGGAGGGAAGTCCCAGGAACATAGAGCAATAGGGCAGGGTACCCATCTCTAACCCAGCTTCCATACAGTTGTCTACCCCAGAGAACAACGTGAAGATGAAAAGCAAGTTCAGGTCAAGAGCAAGCCCTAGTAAAATGAGCAGGAACGGTGAGAGAGAGTCCAAAAGTGCTCATACAGCATCCTCAATATTGGGGCTAGTAGTCTATGGTTATCTGAGCAGTGGGATGAGGCATGTTCTTGAAAGTTCTGTTGTGGGAAGAATGTCCATTTGATGTCAAGAGCAAATCTTACCCATGGTTACAGATACAATAATTTGTCTAGTCACAGACTACTCACCCTGTTTTCTTTATACTGCTCTTATTTTCACAATAAACACGTTTCTTTTTCAAAAGAGATGCCGGAATGTCCCCCTTCCCGCATCATTGGTTTAAAAGTCTGCTACAACTTGACAGAATCTCAAAAACAGCTATCATCTTTTGATGTAGTGTCTCTTTGCCAACATAGTGGTAAATGTAGTCATGTTGTTTTCAAATTTGCTGTTAAAATTCTGTTCTAAATCTTCTGAAAGAGACAAACAGATGTCATACAGGGCAGGGTGTTGTGGCTTCAGTTGGGGAAATCATATGACTCACTCCTATAAATGTGTTAAAATACTTTCTTCCTTCCATAATTTAGCCACAAGTGTTAATTAAAGCATCAAATGTGTGTTTGGACCTATAAAATCTTCATAACCAGCCAAAGCAAAAGGAAAAGCTATTGAACACTTGGAACTTTAAAAATGCATTTTCAAAATGGCCATATTGGAGCTGAACATTTTTCTTTAGCAAAGCTAAACTCCAAAAAGGAAAATAAAAACTGAGAAGTAAACCAAATTGCTTTTAAGAATGATCCTGTGGTGGCCAGGCACGGTGGCTCACGCCTGTAATCCCAGCACTTTGGGAGGCCGAACAGGGTGGATCACCTGAGGTTGGGAGTTTGCGACCAGCCTGCCCAACATGGAGAAACCTTGTCTCTACTAAAAATACAAAATTAGCTGGGTCTGGTGGCGCAAGCCCGTAACATCAGCTGCTGGAGAGGCTGAGGCAGGAGAATCGCTTGAACCCGGGAGGCGGAGGTTGCGGTGAGCCGAAATCATGCCATTGCACTCCAGCCTGGGGATCAAGAGTGAAACTCCGCCTCAAAAAAACAAAAATAAAAACAAAAACAAAAACAAAACAACAACAAAAAATGGTTCTGTGGCAAAATTGTTTTACTTTGAAGAACCAACCTAGAATGTATTTGTGGTGAGTGCTGCATCTTTATATATGGTAAAGATGGTCCTCAACTTAAAATTACAAAAGCCCATTTTTAAGTTGGTGTTAAGAACTAAGAATATGTTTTCTCATTTAAAAAGTCTTTATACATGGTAGAAAAGTGCCAGGATGGACACACATAGGCTCCACAGCCTGTGATTAAATTGGATAGTGGAGCAAAGGGTGTTCACCTGAGTGAATGAAGCCAGTGTCTCATGCACAGGGATCTGCAGTGGGAAGGAAGACTAGGAAAGGGAAGGAAACCTCTTCCTCAGGCTTCCCCCATCCTTTCCTGGATGCCTGAGTGTTGAAAATAGGTTGTTCTATTTTTTTCCCCCAAATAAATACATTTAAAAATATTTCTTTAATTTTTATTTTTTTTTTAGAGACAGGGTCTCACTCTGTCACCCAGGCTGGAGAGCAGTGATGAGGTCATAGCTCACTGCAGCCTCAAATTCGTGGGCTCAAGCAATCCTCCTGCCTCAGCCTCCCCAGTAGCTGGGACTACAAGTACATGACGTCCATGCTTGGCTAATTTTTAAATTTTTTGTGGGGATGAGGTCTCACTATGTTGCCCAGGCTCAAATAGGCACATTTTTACTGAGTATCCTATGTGCCAGATATTATGCTGGGCTATGGGATGTAATGAGAAAGACTGAAAGATCCTTGCCCTTAAGAAGCAAATTATTTAAGTGGGAAAGAGACAATTTAATAAAGAATTACAAGTAACAAAATAATTTAAAAAGAAAGAATTATGTCCAGGCATGGTGGCTCATGCCTGTAATCCCAGCACTTTGGGAGGCCGAGGTGGGCGGATCACCAGAGATCAGGAGTTCAAGACCAGCTTGTCCAACATGGGGAAACCCCATCTCTACTAAAAATACAAAAAAGAAAAAAAAGTAGCCAGGTGTGGTGGTATGCACCTGTAATCCCCGCTACTCAGGAGGCTGAAGCATGAGAACTGCTTGAACCCGGGAGATGGAGGTTGCAGTGAGCCAAGATGGCGCCACTGCACTCCAGCCTGGGCGACAGAGTGAGACTCCATCTCAAAAGAAAAAAAAAAAAAAAGAATTACAAGCAAAAGTTTATGCGATTACAGAAGCAGCTGACTTAGATTTGGTGAATCAAGAAAGGCTCCCTAGAAGAAGCAACATCTAACCTAAGGCTTAAAAGATAATAGCCCAGTGAAGGGGTCAGAGGGGCAAGGGGAAGAGGAGTGCTTTTCAGGCTGGAAAGCAGCCTGTGCAAAGTCCCCAGGACATCAGGCATTGGGCTGGTGGGTAGGGAGAGACTGTGATGGGTTCCATTTTGGAGGTATTGATTGATGTGTCTGTGAGGTGTAGATTGTCCTGTAAACAGTTGGGTACAGGGATGTGCAGCTCAGGAGGGAAGTCTGGGCTGAGAGAACAGACATGGGAGTCATCAGTATGAAGACAGTGGGAGTGGATGGGGATGGGACCCAAGAAGCCAAGAAAATAGAGAGTCAAGAAGTAGGCAGAGGTCACCAGGATCAGGGCTTTGGGGAGGTCACATAAGCCAAGAATGGAAGTTTTCATTGCTTTTCGTCATAACGTCACTGGTGATTTGGGCAAGAGCAGTTTCATAGCAAGAAAATGAGCAGAAGGCAGATGAAGTGGGTTGGAGCTAGAGTGGAAGGTGAGGACCTGGAGGGCACACGAGGCAAGCGACTCTTCTAAGAAGAGAGAGGGGGCAATGCTGGAGTGGAGCAGGAGTTTAGGGAGAGGACGTTTTTGCTTGTTTGCTTAGATGGCAGAGCAGAAGGAGGGAGGCAGTAAAGATGAAGCAACTGAAGATACTGGAGGCAAATGGGAAAGTCCTAAAGTAAGGTCACTGAGAGGGCAGTAGCAGTTGGGATCTGGTACGGGAGGAGGACTCAGCCCAGACAGAAGGACGGTGGAAAGATGGGTGCTTGCAAGTCGTTTTAGAGAGTTGGTGGAGTTGGGAACAGGAAACTGAGGAAGTTCTTATGGGTTTTCTCCGTGTGAAGGAAGGCAAAGTGTCCTTTAAGAGTGAGGGGGAGAGGGAGGATCTGAGACCTGAGGGGCAAAGAGGATTGCTGTCTCTTCAAACATCTCTGTGTGCAGTTTTCTTCAGCCCCCTAGGGTCAAAGTGCTCCCCTGCTGCCTTAATCTTCAAGCTGTGCCCTTTTGTCCCCACCTACCACCTAGATCTCTTTCTGTATCATCAACATTTCCATTTTTCAACCTGGCTGCCTGAGTGTCAGAAGGGAAGTTAGACCAATGTCTCATAACTCTATTGAGGCATTTGTATTTCTTTGGGAAGAATCAGTTAACCTAAATAAACCTCTAATTCAAGGATTTCAACAGAGGAACAGATGGAGTGAATAGTTCTGGGCAGTGGCCAGAATAACTATCTGGAGTCTGCCTCTGGGGGTATCTTTTATCCACACAGTGATGTAAAAGACAAATGCAAATAAAACAGGAAGGTCTGCAGACCTTCAGGTGCAGGGAAGGCACTGTGCAGCCAGCTTCATTATCTAGATGGAATGAGATCTCAGAGCAAAGTTCTGCATGCTCTCCTAGCTCCAGTTGCTCCAGGACCTGGAATGGCCCATCATCTGGAGATCGTGGCTCCTGGAACAACCAATACAGTTAAAGCTCACAGCCAGGGTCAGCCTGGCCTCCTCCACAGCACATCAGCTTCTACTGTGTTAACTCATGTGGTGTAACACACAAGGTGTAAAGCAATGTATCATCTACAACTGGAATGGATCTTGCAGATGGTGTCTACCGATGGTGATGGTAACAAATTGCAATAGGTTAGAACACTTTAAGAACACTTTATTTTATCATCTGTTACTACAGCCTGGGGCATTGGAACTGTTAAAATATGTTTAGACTAAAGTCTTTATACCTATCTGTGAGCTTATGCAAAACGTGAGACTGTATGTGCGTGCTTCCTGTTCCCTTGGGCCTGGAAGTTCAGTTATACACATAGAAACTCTACCTTTAACCACCCTGAACTCTATCAGCTTATGTGTTCAGACTCAGAGGTAAAGATAGTTGCATTTTGAATGAGAGCCCATTTTAAAAATATTTTATTGAGTTTTATTGTCAAAGAAAAACATCCTCATTGCAGGGAATTTGGAGAATACAAAAAGGCCCCAAAACAAAATAACTGTGATATGTAAGCCCAGTTCCCAGAAATGACCTATTTGGATCCATTTCATTTCAGTCTTTTACCTCTGTCTGTCTTTCTCTCCCTGTCTCTCTTGCTGTCTCTCATTAAGGATCATATCTCTGTGCAATTGTGTATCCTGCCTTTTTCACTTAAACCAGGAAATGTAAAAGCAGTAACAGAACCTTTTTATTTCCACATTTTCCTCCTTTATTTCTGTCTGCATCTTTCCTTCCTCTTTTGCCAGTATGCCTTTATTTTGGAGTTTTTCCATTTTTATCAAAGTTCAATTCAAAATGTAAAACAGTTTATGCTTTTTGAGTTTTATTTCCTCCCTACACTTGTTAAAATAGACTAGTAAAAAGAAAAGCTTTCCAGATTATGATAGATCCGCCTCCAACTATATAACTGATTCAATTTAGAGTCTTAGGATAATGATCTGCCACCATATGTGGGTTATAACTTGAGGTTTTTATAAAAATGTGTCTTGGATTAACTGACTATGCCACAGTGCCGGGTAGCTGGCTTGTTTCTAAGAAGTAAAATGCCTGACATTTGCTTGATGTCGTCAGTAGAGATTTCTGATGAAGGCAAATGAAACAACCAATTAGGGATGTGACTTCAGGTGTGGTCTCCTTCCAACAGAGGTGTTGTGCTTTCTGTCCAAGAAGTTTTCCTACAAGGAGGCATAATGCCTTAGAAAGCAATTATCTTATTTAAGCCTACACTTGTCTGGGGAGCTGAGGTCAGCCACAAAGCCATTGGAAAGAAGGAGCTGTCTGCCATAGAAAGGAGTTTCTTTGGTTGGGGAGAAGGGGTCAGTTTGAACAACTTTGCTTTTGAATTGAGTGACCTTCTGAGCCCACAAGCCTGGTAAGATTAAATGCAGAGCAAACCTCAGGACGCGGTCGCCTCCTCTCTCTTCCAATCACTTCCATTTCAAAACAAAAACAGAAATACTTTAAACTTCGCTTTCCAAAGCCGATGCCCTCCCCAAAAACTCTGTTACTGCTTCTGCTTGGATTATTTTCATTTTGGTTGTGTTTTTCTGACCGAAGGCCAGGCCCTTGTCTTTGTGTATTTGTAAAGTGCCATGTCTACTTACTAGTCTTTAGAAATTACAGACAATAACAGGAATGCAAGAGAAACTGGCAGCTAAAGCCTTGCAGCTTTTCTGAACTAACGCTCTGCCCAAGAACCAGAATAGAATATTTTTATAAGGCAATATTGAAACATTCTAATCCCAAGAAACTAAATGAAGTCTGCATTAGCGGTATATAAACCAGCACGCTGTGTTGGCACGGGGTCTCTGCTACTCGCATGGTTAGCCGTGATGCCACGTTAACGAGCTGTTGCTTGCAGTCAGTATGAAAGGGAACACATCCTTTCAGTGAGGGAGCCTCACGACAATTTCATGACAATAATGGCTGAGTTTAGACTTCACGCTGCCCTCTGTCCTTTCTATGCCAACCTCCTAAAGATCCAGAAGTTCCCTGGGCATGATGGTTTGCATCTTGTGACATGTATCTGGCTGCGCTAAATTTGCAGAATTTAGGAGCCACAGGAAAGAGAGCCCAGCATTGGAGGGACAGCAATGTGAATGTTTGGATTCAGCTGAGAGGCACGATGAGGCCAGGCCAGCTCAGCAAAAGCAAAACAAAACAAAGCAGAGGCAAAGCAGACAAAGCAAAAGAGTTTTATTTCCCTCCTTCCCTTCCTCCCTTCCTTCCTTCCTTCCTTCCTTCCTTGTCTCTTTTCTTTCCTTCCTTGTCTCTTTTCTTTCCTTCTTTCCTTCCTTCTTTCTCTTCCTCTCTCCCTGCCTTGCTTGCAACTGAACTTTGCAGTAAATTGTCTCCTCCTCACTTTCACTGCAGTCATGACTTCAAAAAGGCAGAAAGAACTTGAAAATAACATTTAAGAGCTTAATATCATGAACACAATCCAATTTAGAAGGTAATTCATATATGAGGTGTGGATTAGACAACAGAATAGACCTTGAAAGAGTCTGTACCAGTTATTCCAGCCCCCAGAATACAGTGATGGCGTTAGTACCCATGCGGAAGCAGAACACAGCAGCCTAACAAAAATGTGCTAGCTGAGGGTGTTTAAATGGCTACGAAGGCAAGATCAGTATCACCCCATGGAAAGCACTCTTTCCTCTCATTACATGGGCCTCCTCAGGACATGCGCCGAAAGAAGCTGGAACTGTCCTGAAATGAGCTGGCAGCTTCTGGACAGCTTATATCACCAGGGTGCTAGACCAGCCCCTGTTAAGGCACAACCAGGCCAGGAAACTTTTAGCTGGAAGCATAAGCGTATTGAATTTAATGACCCAGGCGGCAGCAGAGGTCACTGCAACAGAACTCTAAAATGAAATCCTCCCACATGGAACACTGCTCTCTTTCTCTTTAAAAGCAGCCCTGGAAAATCAGAGGCAGAGCCCAGTCAGATTACATACTTTTAAATTTCATTTTTCATTTTAGGAATCAATAATTGGAATATTTAATGAAATGCAAACCTCACAGAAACCAGGTTTGGAAACTTACAGTTAAGTTTTCATCATAGATTTGTTTCCAAATGTACATTGTTGAGGAAAAGCAGCTAAAATATAAGTTTTAAAACAATTGTTACTATTATAAGAGGACTTTTTATGAGTACATTGTTCAATGTAGTCACATTTTATTTCTAAAAATAGACAAATAACAAAATGATTCACAGATGTTGATTTACAAGAAAAATAGTGAACTATATAAACTGAAATGTATTTGAAGGAGGGATAGAGGCCCTCATTAGAAACCATTCCATAAAAAGAAAGTAATGCCTTCTCCCTGACTCCCCAGGAAATTCCAAGTCCCAGCTGGACCCACAGCACATGGATATGAGTATACTCCGGTCCCTGCTTAAGGCCAGTCCTGGGAACCAGAGCTGCAGACAGTGACAGATGGCATAAGCATCTAGCATCATGCTCTGTGACAGGAGTGTACCCTGGTAAGGGCAGATTTTCTGAGGTGGCACTTCTCAATAGTTAATCTACATCAGAATTGCCTGGAAAGCTAAAAGAAATGCAGGTTCCCAGTCCCCACCCCTAGAAACTCAGATTCGGTATAACTAGGGTGGGTCCCAGAAATCTGCACATTAAATCTGACTTTCAGGTCATTCTGCTACAGACAGAACGTGGACTACAACTCGAGAAACACGCTCTCTCCTAACCCTTGCCCGGGGATACCATCCAAATCGTTTACCCACTTTCAGAATCCTGCCTGCTGCTGCCAGATGGGGTTCATCTGGTCCATCCTGTGGTTTATATTAATACCTGAGGGCATCTCCAATACCCAAATTTTTGAGAGTCACAAAAAGAATAATAAGAAATGACTGACCTCACATTTTGACTATAAACTGTTCACTATACAATTAATGTAAGCATAATTATATAGATCCAACTGCTGTTAGTAGATGGTGTGGTTCTGGAAATACAGTCTAATCCCTGCTGTATTATATTATGTCCAAATATTCCTGCCCCTCTTGGCTTGGCCCCAACCCTAGTAGTCTGTCCTGGGAGACTGAACTTCCTGCCCATTGAAGGTGGGTTCAGCCATGTGACTCGTGGGGCTGCTGCTGTGATGAGAAGCTTTGAAGGCCAGGTTGTGGTTCTGCCCTCTCTCCTCCCTCTGCCATGAGAACAGTGTGTTCCAGATGGGAACGGCTCTTTTAGTCTTGATCCAAGTGGGGAGACTTGGGGCAGCTGGGGTTGAGCTACAGCAGTCTGGGGTGAGAAATAAACCTTTGCTGCTGTAAGTCCCTGAGACAGTAGGGTTGTCTGATACTGCAGCCTAACTTAGCAAAACCAGCTGGCTGTTACAGCGTCTCATCAGTGCTAGTGAAATACTAGGCTGGGCGTGGCTATGGGAAATGTCTTGGTCCTGGTTCAGTCTGGAATTTTCTTTTGTCATCTGAATTCTTTCTGTTCCACACATCAGAATGTGCTTCCTTGTAATGGCGTATTTAATATTAACTGCAGATAATTATGAGTAGTCATGAAAATGCTCAGAGTTGAAATGTAAAAACTTAATTCATCAGCTGTATCTCTAGAAGTTAATTCTTAATAACAGTGAACCTAGGATGTCCCCCTGCCCCACTTCCAATATACCTTGCAGAGGGACCTGCCACCGATGACTGGATTAGAAGGACAACGATCTATGTGTGTGGTATTGCAGCTTCTTGTCTGATTTTCTGCTCCAAACATGTGGTAATCTGTCTTACATGTCTCCATGAGGCTATGGCGGTGAGAAAGGGTGTTTACTGGCCTCTATTTTTTCATGGGAGAAAAAACAATCCCCATTTCAGACCATGCTTTTAGTGCTGTACCATGGCCTTCATGATACTTCCTGTGTAACAGTATCAAACATTTCTATGGAACTGCGGTTTTATTGTTTAAACATCTCGTGCCCCACTCTGTGTTAAGCCAGTGACCATATATCACTGGCAGGACACACCTGTGAGTTTAGATGAGTGGGAGAGAAAGGGGTGGGTTGTAGCCAGTTCACTGAGGATTTCTCATAGGTCACAACCTGTCTTAGCTCCACTAGCAGTAAGTGGCTCTTCCTATTAGTCACACCTAGACTTGTACCATGTCAACTCCCAAATTTTCTGTGTTGCCTTGGACTAACCCCCTGAAGCTAGTTTAAGCACAGAGAAAGGAACTTATTCAAAGATAAAGAAGCTTGCAGCTTGGCCTGGGAAAATCCTGGAAGAAGAAAGTAGTGAATCAATGGGAGCCAGCCCAAGCTCTCCCTCTGCAGATCCCTCCCTCCAAGATTCCTTGGTGTCCAAAGACTGGCTTCTCCTACTCCCCAGCCTCCATGATGGAATGAGGCTGCCCACACCTCCAGAGTTCATGTGTGAGAGTTCCGGCCTCAAGCACAGGAGAAAACTTAGTCTCAATCTTTGATATTGTCAATTTAATAAATATTTCTTGCACACCTAGTATATTCCAGGCACTGTTACATGCTTGGGATACACAAAGGAATGAAGAAGATCCCTATGGGGTAGGAGGTAGGGGCCAGAATTCTGTTCCATAAACCCATGGTTACCAGGAGCCCAGCCTCGTAGGTCTCATTAGAGGCCTCAGTAAGAAGCATCATCATCAACTGGGCTAATATCCCAAAAGATGACACACAACCAAAAAGAAAATGGCAAGTGGGAAAATTCAGGTATTTTCCATTTGGTTCCACCAGTGTATTGCAAGCCTAATGTTACAGCTCTTCATTTCTTCTCGTTACTCAGAGCCAGGAGGGTGGCTCATGCTATTACCTTCATTTCACAGAGAAACAAAAACAAAAAGAAGGACAATACAAGAGAAGGAGTTGGATGAAGTCAATGTTGCTTGGGTGCCGTTCCTTAGAATCCTTTTAAGACTGATGCCTCTCAAAATATGGTCAAATGGCCACCAGAGCTCATTTCTGGAATGAATCAATAGTTTTCTCACAGCCTTTCTGAAAGCTGTTGTATCCAAAGCAATACTATTCTTGTGATACATTCTATTCAGGTCTGTTTGGGAAGAGAAGTGGAAATTGTGGTATTGCATGAGTAGGCCCTGGACCACTCTTCTAAACCTTATTCTACTCCTTTCAGGCACACAATAGGCCTCCAGTTGGAGATTTAGAAAGTTATAGTATGCATGGCTATTTTGTAAGTGAAAATATACCTTTGACTTTGACTTTGACTTTGGTACAGTGAAAACAACCAGGCTCAGAGCAAGGCCTGCCCCAAATGGAGCTGCTCCAGGCCTGCTGGGGAGACAGTGCAACAAGAGGCAAACTAAAACCAAGAGTGAGAATAGAAAGTAGGTATTTACCCAACCCTGCCATAGAAGTTGCTAAGAAAATCATGCAGACTCATTTCACTGGAACATGCTGTGCCTTCACCAAATAGAGGGTGGTTCCATTTAGAGAAAGAAGAAAACAGTTGCAGGTGGTAAATGTTAGTCCAATAATGAGTGATAATTGCCAGTCCCACATCCTTGTAGACACACATTAACCCAGCAACCCTCAGAATGCATAGGAGCCTCAAAAGGTAACTTCCTAGACATTAAATCAATGACTTCTAGGGAAGGAAAAAAGAAACTTAGGCAAAGAAGATGACTCAAGCAAAGACCTGTGGGCAAGAATGAACACAGACTGAGGGGCTGCAGGTTATTTCAAATTCACATTGTGAAGCAGGGAGAGGAGCAATGAGGCTGATAGAGGGGGTGGTATCAGTGTGAGGGTCTTTATTCAGTAAGTATGAGGAGCCACTAAATGTTCTGATTTGGATTTTGGCTGTTGCTGGGAAACAATTGTCTCTCGGTTTTTCACATTTCTGCAGTCTTGTGAGTGGCATGCTGTCATTTTGTTCTAGATTGTTTTCAGAGATGTTTGTATAGCAAACATCCTTGGAAGTTAAAGAGAGTGACTCCCTTTGGAGCAAAGAGGAGGTAGTTTGCTTGCAGCGCAAGAAAAAGGACCCACATTCCCTGACCTGGGCATTTCCCAACTGAGATAGAACTTCACTGTGCTTGTAGTATCCACCTGGGTCACTCCATGTTGTCCCTGTGGGATTTGGGGATCAAGGGAAACTGAGGTAAACATGACATTCGTGCCTCATGCTATGCTGGGAATTACAAAGCCCTTTATCTCTGACCCAGGAGTTTTGTGTCTTCTGTCAGCATCTGCAAAGCTGATAGCATCCAGGCCTGCAAGCCAGGTAAAATCTCAGACTTTTGGTAGTTCTTGACAGCTGTATATTAGTCCAATAGTCTAGAGGCTGTTGCAGTGATTGGATGGTACATTTCTTAACTAGGGCTGTGTAAGTAACTATAGACAAGAGGCAATAGATTCCAGAAATATTTAGAAAGTAAAATTGGCAGAACTTGTGGTGGTTTGGATGGGAGAGTTGGTGAAGGAGAGTGGTCATAGATAATCCCAAGATCTAGCTTGAGTGTTTGAGCCATTGATGGGCTTCTAACTAAGGCAGTATTAGAGAAAGAATCTGGCTTGGGAATAGAATAAAGAATTCAGTTTTAAACATGTTTCCTTTGAGGTGCTTTTGGGATATCCAAGAGGGAATGACCGGAAAACACCTTAACTCTAAGTGTTTGATACTCAGAGAGAGATGTCAGAACTGCAACAAAGGTTTGGGGGGGCCTCAGCATGTAGACGGATCCATAGCCTATGATGGGCAGCCCCCAAGATGGCTCTAAGGATCCCTGCCTCCTGGTATTCATGCCCTCATGTAGTCCCCACTACATTGAATCAAAGTTGGTCTGTATGATCAATAGAATATAGCTGAAGTGGTATATGACTGCCGAGGTTAGGTCATAAAAGATGCTGTGTATGCCTTGGTCTCTATCTCGGATTGCTTGCTATGGAGGAAACTAGCTGCCATGCAGTGTGGATACCCAAGCAACCTCATGGAGAGTTCCATGTGGATGAGCCATAGTGGAAGCCAATCCTCTAGTCCCATCAAAACTTCAGATGTTTGGAGCCTTGACTGATATCATGATTGCAACCTCATGAGAGATTCTGAGCCAGAACCACCCACTGTAGCCACTCCCAGATCCCTGACTCTTAGAAAGAGACTGTGTGAGATAACAAATGTTTGTTGTTTTAAGCTAAGTTTTGGGGTAATTTGTCATACAATAATAGATAATACAGATGGCAATCACAGTGCGATCACCTTTCACCCCTTCATTCTATGAAGTTGGAGGTGTAGATGATCCACACCCCCCAACTTCATAGAGAAAAGATGCCAACAGGCTGGAACTATCCAGCTCCCACTCCATCACTCCCCATCTGCAAACTTATTTGCGGTACACCTACATTTACTTTCCCTTCAGTTTTAAAGGACTCACCTGTCTGTCTTTGCAGCAAAATGATGGTTCCTCACCTTTACTGCGTGTTAGTTTCCTAGGGCTGCTGTAACAAAGCACCACAACCTGCGGTGGTTTCAACCAACAGATGCTGATTCTCTCACAGTTTGGAGGGCTAGTCTGAAATTAAGGCAACAGCAGGGTCATTCTGTCTCTGAGGAATCTAGAAAAAAATCTGTTCCACGCCTTCCTCTTAGCCTCAGTGTTTGCCAGCAATCCTTGTTTCTCCTTGGCTTGCATCTGCATAACCCCAATATCTGCCTTCATCTGCACATGAGATTCTTTCCTCTGTATCCAACTCTTCTCTTCTTGTAAGGACACCAGTTGCATTGGATTAAGACCCCACCCTACTCTACAATGACCTCATCTTAATGTACACCTTAATTTAATTACATCTGCAATGACCCTATTTTCAAGTAAGGTCACTCTCTGAGGTTCCAGGGATTAGGACTTCAGTATATCTTTTTGGGCCTATAATCCCAGCACTTTGGGAGGTCATGGCAGGAGGATCGCTTGAGTCTGGGAGTTCAAGACCAGCCTAGGCAACATGGTGAGACCTCATCTCTACAAAAAAAATTTAAAAATGAAGCAGGAGAATCACTTGAGCCCAAGAGGTCAAGGCTGCAATGAGCTGTGATTGTGCCACTACACTTCCGCATGGGTGACAGCACAAGACCCTGCCTCGAAAAAAAAAAGACTATATATATTTGTGGGGAATGGGGGGCCACAGTTAAGCCTATAATATATTACAGTGGAGAGTTGGCAGACCCTTCCCCATCCTCAGCTTACTGGCTTCCCTATAGTGGGATTTGACACTATTGATGATACCCCCTCAGAGTTCTCCTCTCCCTTGGCTTTTATACACCACCCTTCAGTTCCCCCACTGACTTAACCATTCCTCAGTCTCCTTAACCGACTCCTCTTCTTCCACCCATCTCCACTCTTGGGTTCCTTGGAGTTCAGTATTTGGCCACCTTTTCTTCTAAAGCTACATCCTGTAGCTGGGTGGTCTCAATAAAACTCATGGCTTTAAAATTTACTTAAACACCTATGGTTCTCAGGCCTCTATGCTGAGCCCAGGCAATGACCTGAGTCCCAGTCCGTGTATACAAATACCTGCTGCACAGAGGAAGCTCGGAAGCTATGTGTCCCAAATTGACCAAACTCTTGATTGCTCCTCCATACCTGCTGCCCCTCTCATAATTCTCTTCCTCAGTGAATCTCTCCCTCTCCTAGGTCTCCTAAGTCAAATGTCTAGGACTCATTTTACACCTTTCTATCCCGCACCTGAGTCATGTCACGCCTCCCTCCTAAAGAACTCCCAGGTCTGGTCTCCCTGCATCACCACTTGTTTGATTCCGGCCCTTAGCATCTCTCCTCTCCAGTCTTCCCCACCTCCACCCTCTGTCCCCTACTCAGTCTTCCACACTGCTGCCAGAATCCTCTTTCTACAGATGATCCAATCCAGTGCTGTCACGTCCTTGCTAAAACATCCTTCAATAGCTCTTCATTTCCTTCAGGTTAAAAGCCAAAATTTTCACCCTGGCCTACAAGGCCCTTCACCAGGTACCAGCCCTGGCTCTCCTCAAAGGCCCATTTCACACTAAACCCTTGTCTTTCCTATCACAGTCTAATCTCCCACCCATATATTTACTTATTTCAAACATGCTGAGTTCTCTCATGGCTCTAGGGGCCTCTGACTCCTTCTTTCCCTTTTTCGAGACCTGGCATGTTAGCCATGAAAATGTACTTCTCAGAGGTACCCTCCTGCTCAGGGTATATAACTGACCAAGAGCCCCAACTGGTATGCTCTGAAATCCATTGCTGCATTTGGGCTAAGGCCATGCTTCCCAAGGGATGCTCTCAGCTATTAACAGAGCCTGGCAGAATATGAAGGCAGGACTTTCCCTAGGAGACACAGAACTTTGTAACAGTCAACTCTGGCTTGGATACTTTTTGACACCCTTGCTGAACCTTCCTTCTACTGAGCCCAACCTTCATTTCCTCTCTTCTTTACTCAGGAGCAGACTTGCAAAGTGGTCTGATGGTCTGAGGTTTCTCTCATGAGTATTTTCCCTAATAAAGATGTTTAATTACATATTGGTGTCAGCTTCTCAAAGGTTCCAGACTAAGATACTGAGCTTAAGTGTCTTGAAGTGTCATCTTTTAGGAAACTAGAGATACAAGAGCAATTTAAGCCAAAGGCAAGAAGGAAATAAATAATAAAACTTAGAGTAGTACCAGTGAAATCCAAAACAGAAAAACAGGTTAGCCAAGGAAAAAAGAGAGAGGACACAAATTACTGATATCAGAAATTAAAAAGGAGTGATTAGGCCAGGTTTGGTGGCTCACACCTGTAATCCCAGCACTTTGGGAGGCCAAGGTGGGTGGATCACAAGGTCGGGAGATCAAGACCATCCTGGCTAACAAGGTGAAATCCTGTCTCTACTAAAAATGCAAAAAATTAGCCTGGCATGATGGCATGTGCCTGTAGTACTAGCTACTCGTGAGTCTGAGGCAGGAAAATCTCTTGAACCTGGGAGGTGGTGGTTGCAGTGAGCCAAGATCCCCCACTGCACTCTAGCCTGGGCGACAGAGCGTGACTCCATCCTCCCACCCCCACCCCCACTCCCACCCCCCAAAAAAGACAGGAATGATTACTACTGATCTCATGCTGATCTCATGGGCGTTTAGAGGATAATCAAGGAATACTGCAACAACTCCAGGCCATACATTTGATAACTTAAATGAAATGGATCAATTCTTGAAAGATGCAAACTACCAAAGCCCACATAAGGAGAAATAGATAATCTGAATAGGCCCAAATTTATTACAGACGTTGAACCAATAATTAATAATAATCCCCAAAAAAGCACCAGCCTCAGATGGTTTCACTGGTGAATACTACCAAACAGTTAAGAAAGAAATGATATCAATTATCCACAATCTCTTCCAGAAGACAGAAGCAGAAGGAATATAGCCTAATGCATTCTATGAGGCCCACCTTATCTTAATACCAAAACCAAAACAAAGATACTACAAGAAAGAAAAACAACAGATGAATATCTTTATGACCATAGATATAAAATTTCTCAAAAAAAGATTAGCAATCCAAATCCAACAATATATGAAAAGAATTATACATTATGGTCAAGTGAGATTTAATCTAAGTAAACAAGGCTTGGTCAGTATACAAAAATCAATCGATGTATACAACCACATCAAGAGGCTAAAGAAAAAATGTCACATTGTATGAACAGATACATAAAATGCATCTTACAAAATCCAATGCCTATTCATGATAAAAATTCAGCAAACTAAGAATAGAGGGAAACTTCCTCAACTTGAAAAAGAACATTTACAAAAAAAGCCTATGGCTAACGTCATGTATAATGGTTAGAAACTAGAAACTTTCCCCCTAAGATCAGGAACGAGGCAAGGATGTTCCCTCTCATTACTCTTTTCAACATTGTACTAGAAGTCCTAGCTAATGCAGTAAGACAAGAAAAAGAAATTATAAGTATACGGATTAGGAAAGAAGAAATAAAACTGTCTCTCCATATGACATGATTATATACATAGAAAATTCCATAGAATCAATATAAAACTTCTGGAACTAATAAGCCACTATAACAGGGTTGCAGGACACAAAGTTAAATGCCTCATCTTTCATTATTGCCTACTTCCTGTCAGGCAGCCTTAGTCACTCCTCCTCAGGCCCTCCAGTGCACTTGCACACACCTCTGTTCCAGCACTGTCTATACCATGAGGTCATGACTTGCTGGCTTGTCAGTCATCTACACTGTACTTCCAGATCCTTGAGAAGGAGCAAGCATGGCTCAGACTTCTCTCTGTTCAGGCACCCAACACCTTCCTTAGCACATACAAACCCTGAAGTACTTGTTTAGTGTGTGCTTATGAACAGAGTGGGTTACTCCTCCTAAAGGTCTCCTGGTGAAAAATCTCATTTCACCTGCTGTTTTCCCCACAAAAGCTCTTTTTGCTAAAGAAAAGAGGAGATGCATACGATAGTTTCACTTGGGTCACTTCCCTTTTGAGAAATGTTATTTTATTTCAATATTCTGGAATGTCCAAAATCTGTGCTAGGACAATACTTTTTATTTATTTATGTATTTATTTATTTTTGAGGCAGGGTCTTGCTTTGTCACCCAGGCTGGAGTGTAGAGGCACGATCCCAGCTCACTGAAGCCTCGACCACCCAGGCTCAAGCAATCTTCCCACCTCAGCTCCCACCCTTCCCACTCCCAAGTAGCCGGAACTACAGGTGCCACCACCACACTTGGCTAATTTTTGTATTTTTTATAGAGATGGAGTTTCACCGGGTTGCCCAGGCTAGACAATGCTTTTTAAAATTGACATATCTAATTATCTCAGGGGCAGCAAGCAAACCAGCAGAATTCGTCCCCTCAATTTATATATGACGAACAGATGACTTAATATCATATCTGGATTTTAACATTGTCTCAGTACTATGTCAACAGAATGGTTTTTTATATCATCTCCTGCTGTATGGTAAATTGTTGCCAGATTCCATACCAGATGAACTGCCAAATGGCCTGAAAAAGAGCAACGTGCCGCTGCAAATGGCAGGAATAATGAGCATGTGATAACATGGAAGAGACTCTCAAAGGGAGCCGGAAATGCACCGCGGTGAGGTCTGTGGGGAGGTGTGGGATGACGAGAATGGACGTGTAAGGGCGCTACCTAACAACTTTGTGCACTGACCCCTGTCCTGGCGGGGGATCTGAGTAGGCAAACCTGTCTATTATACTCACATGAGGCTTTGCCTTTGAAATTCAAGGCTGTGCTGGTAGAGAGGGAAGAGAATGCCTGCAAGAGGATCATTCTTGTGAGAGTAAACCGCTCCATAACAGCTTCACAATTGCCTCTCTGTGATAATTCAGGTCAAAAGTGGAGCGGGTTCATCTCCTTTCCTCCTTCCTAACTCAATCTCACTTTTGTCCTTTTTACCCAGAATCGCTGTTTTCAGTGCCTCTATGTAGTACTTATTAAGCATAGTGGGGAAATGAGTTTATCACGAAATGAATGGGTAATTTTTAAACAATAGCCAGAAACACATCATCTCTATCTGAGGCTAACTCAACATGCTCGGTAGTATGTTCCTGTGAGGAAGGTCGGGGTGTGTATTCTCTCTAGTAACCATATGCCCTGGCACAAAGTTGTAAAATTTTTTGGATAGTTAAATATTACTCACTTTTGCCTTATCTGCAATGAAGACTCATCTTCCATCTGTCAGTTGGACCATACCCTAGATACTTCTCTGCACCAACCATTTATGAACACCCAGAGAATGGAAATTAATTTTATTAACACCTTTCAAAATACAAGGATGATAAACCCACTGAACAAAATCTGAGCATTCTCTCCACCGGAATACAAATTTTCATCTTAATCAACCCTCTTGTCTAACACAGCTGGATTTTGATTTCCATTAGTTGAACTGTCTGTGGCACACTGCTTGCCCTGTTGGCCTGTGTCCTTGAGAGCTGACTAAAACTTGTATTTGTGGGTTTAGACAGCAGTCTGATTTTAGACCTGGGACAAGATTTGGTCCAATTTAAAAACTGGTTTTAATGAAATCAATGAGTTCTTAGCAGCTTACTCTCTCTTAAAACCCTAATCTGTCACTTTAAAATATAAAAGGACCTCACATCAGGAAGTCATGGTGGCTCCCGAGAGCCCCATTGAAACGTTCTGTTAGCATCAATCGGGAAGGGCTTGCTAATGGGTCTACACAACGCTGATTTATTTAGAGAGCGTCATGTGCTTGAGAGCTGCCTTGGTGAGGAACTGTGCTAAACATAGAGATACACACTTCGTGCCCACTGGGCTCACATAAAAGGGAAAAAAATACGCAATAAGGGTTTACCTCAGTGGGGTGAGGCTTGATATTTTCCAGATGGTGACACCACAAGTGAGTTCAATAGAAATATCTTTAGAAAAAGATGCTCAAATATTAAATAAGCAATGAATAGACACAAAACCACGATCTGCTGCATTTCTTTACATCTGGGCTGGGAGTGTCTCTTGTCCCTAGCTGCAGATGGGGTGGTCTTCTTTGTCAGTGGGAGGCCCCATTATATTTCCCATTAGGAAGATTATTCTGGCAGAGCAAGTTGTAGAACTTGAATGTTATTCATAAAGAGATTCAGGGCTTCTCTTGGGATGAGAATGGAGGAAAGAGAAGAGAGCAGCAAGGAAGATATTTTTCTTGGATTCAGGAGTCTAGTTCTATGCATTGCATGTAAAAGATGAGGCATTTTCTTTTCAATCTTGGTAAAGGTCAGTAAACACAACAGTCAGAAGGCAGAAAATGGAGTGGATCAAAATGATGATCATGAAATAGCTTAGAAACCAGCTGGTCAGGACTTCAGAGAGCCGGTGATAAGACAGGAGACCATGGAAAGTGTATTAGCCCATTTTCACATTGCTGATAAAGACATACCCGAGACTGGGAAGAAAACAGTTCCACATGGCTGGGAAGGCCTCAGAATCACGGCAGGAAGTGAAAGGCACTTCTCACATGGCAGTGGCAAGAAAAGATGAGGAAGATGCAAAAGCAGAAACCCCTGATAAACCCATCAGATCTTGTGAGACTTATTCACCACCATGAGAACAGTATGGGGGAAACCACTTCCTTGATTCAAATTATCCCCCACTGGGTCCCTCCCACAGTATGTGGGAATTATAGGAGTACAATTCAAGATGAGATTTGGGTGGCGACACAGAGCCAAACCATATCAGAAAGGGAACATAGAGTCAGCCCTGGGAGGCAAGGACAGGTAATGTGGCTGCATCCCACCTGGTGCTTACTAAGTCTACATTTCAGAAAATCAAGGAAGTGATCTGCTTTGCCACCTGTGTGTGTGTGGGTAGATGTAGGTGTGTACATGTGTTCACATGTATGTGTGTTGGCAGGTGGAGTTCAGGAGGCCCCAGGAGAGGAGGTGGAAAAAGCCTCAGCCCGTACTTCCCTGGGGCTGTATTATCCCCCTCCACTTCTTAAAGGATCACGAGGCCTCTCTTTCAGTTTTTGGCTAAAGTATATAGAATGCTCAAGACAAAGAAATACCATCAAAATACTATTTTTTGGTTGCAGCACTATCAGTGGATGGTTTTGAAGATGTATACTTGTGCAGTGCTATTGGCTATTTCAGCTTAGGGTTCCCAAAGAGCCATGCCAATTTACTGTGTTATTCATCATTTTCAGCTCAACCCCATGATGAAACAGTCAAAAATCCTCCACAGGGTCTTTCTACCATCACAGACTGTTGAATGTTTAGAGACCTACTTAAATGACTCTGCAACCTACTCTCTAGCTTTATTTCCCTAACTTCCCTTAAGATATGAATCACCTGGGGTACCTCATCAACAACAAGTTGCCCAGCTTCAACCATAATCTACTGAAATGGTATTATCTGGAAGAGAGGTGTGGTGATCTACACATTTAACAAATGCTCCAGGTCATACTTATGGTCAAGGTTCGAAACTGTCTATGCCCCAGTTTAGTGCTTTCGTAGTCCAGTAGTTCAGTTGTTTGTATGGGATGGAGCCAGGACATTGATGAGTTTTCAGAGTTCCTCAGGTGATTCTAAGAAGCAGTTAGCGGACACTGTGGGATACAGCACTTTGTCATGGTTTCACTTGTGGGCTTTGCAGTCAGACTGTGTTTAAATCGGGCTCTGCCGTCACTTGCTACCTGTGCAACTCCAGGCAATTTCTTTAACTTCTCTAAGTCTCAGTTTCCTCAGTTCTAAAATAGGAACCACAATATGATCTGCCTCCTAAGATTATTTTGAGGACTAGAGAGCTAATTGTGTAAAATAGGCTGGCACTTTGCAAGCACTTAATAGATTTTTTGCTGTCACTATTAATATCACATGTGCCTCTGTGTTAAGAACTGGGGTCATGAAGATGAGTAAGATGCAGCTCCTGGGCCCTGAGGGGGTTTGCCATCTCTCAGGAGAGAAAGACCAATGCAAACTCATGGCTAATCCAGGCTGTCAGAGCAATAGGAACAAATTGTTCTGAGCTTAGTAGAGATGGTGAGTTGTCTCCAGTGGGAGAAAGTGGGACTAGGGACATGAAAAGCCGGTGACTTTTGAGCTGAAGCTTGAAGAATGGCAGGTAGGCAAACCCCGTAGGGGGAACAAACTATAAGCAGAGGTAGTTCATGGTGTCACCAAGAGAGAGTATTTCAGAGTGGCTGGGTTTAGTGTTTGGGAAATGAGCCTTAAAGGCAGATTGGGATCAAATTCTGAAGACCTATGAAGGCAATATGGAGGGTTTTAGTCATGTGACAATGGGGGCCAACCACCGGAAGGCTGATAAGTGAGATAATTGGATCTCTAACTTAGAGCAATAATCCTGACAGTAGCATGCAACACAGGGATACAGAATAATCCTGACAGTAGCATGCAACACAGGGGTGAAGACTGGACCAGACATTTCATTCATTCATTCATTCATTCAGCAAATACTTTTTAGGCACCTACTAATGACAGACAGTTGATGCTAAGCTACAAGAGTGAACAGGACAAAGTCACTGCCCCATTAGTTAGAAGGTAGTTGCAGAGATCAGGTGAGTGAGGAGGAAGCCTGAGCAGACCAGCAGCTGCAGGACAGGAAAGGAGAGGTGGAACAGGAGAGAGATTGTGCAGGTCCAACCAACAGACATGGGGACAAATATCCAGATAAGGCTAATACCTCAGGCAAAAAGGAAAACTGTGTGGGACAGCAGGCACCAAAGGGGTGTGTATCAGAGAGACCACATGATCCAACCGCTCTGCCTTCTCTGACTTCTCTCAATCCCTTGATGTCACCAAGCTCTTTCCTGTGGAAGGGTCTTTGTGTGTGTCATTTCTTCTATTTTAAAATTTGTTCATGATTGGCTCTTTCTCATCCTCGAGAGGCCTTTCTTAACCAACCCATCTAAGTAGGATCCTCATTGACCCCTACCATCACAAATCATCCTGCTTATGCTTTTCATAGTGTTCATTGCAAGTGTACTCCCTCCCCACCAATATAAGTCCATGCAAGTAAGACATATGCCATTAGCTCATTGCCGTATCCTTGGCACCTTGCACAGTGTCTAGCCATAGCAGGCAGCCAGTAAATATGTATCGAATAAATAAAACTCTATTTCAGGCATCACCTTTCTAAAGCAGAGGAGGAGACTGCCCTGCCGGAATGTGACACTCAAGACATGGGCCCATGACTTGGCAGTGACATGTTGTGGGCGTTGAACCCTGATCTGGGCAGAACGTACTGATTGGCCCACAAGATTGCAGGTGAAAAAGACACATGGAAAAAGCTAACAGAAAATGACAAATTGCGAGTTGGGCATTTATAAACTGTAAAACATATGGACAATGTCCTGTATACTCATTTCCTCCATCTTGCCTATTCCTCCATGTATCCCTATGTTGCACCATAGACCTCTGCAGTCTGGGTGACTTGGTGGAGATACTGAAGAGGTAGGGAACTATTTGATAGCCTGTATTTGCCATTTGGTGCATGAAGTTGTCTTAGTCTGGAATCACTTGGGTTGTAGGTGAGAGAAACCCACCTAGAGAGCTTAATACAATGGATAACAAGCAGTCTCGCAGGCATCCAGGGCCAGAAAACCAGGTGACATCCGGCCAGGTGGTTTTCTGAACTGGGGCTCTTCTCTCATTCTTGCATGCCCCGGATCTCTCTGGCCTTAGCTCTATTCTCCCATTTGTCTGCACAGAGCAGTTTCTCCTGCTTCCCATGGTCTACCCCCACATGACTTCAACTTGTTTATGGACTGACTCCAACCCTGACTCCATATGACCTTTATTTGGTCCATCACCATCCATCAGCAGGCTGACTCAGTCTCTCTTTCTCCAAACATAAATGCTCTTGGGAGGAAGATTAGCTCAGCTGGTTTATAAATGGGCTCCCCACTGGGGCAGGTGTTTGTTCTTGGTCCAATCATCTCAGGCCAGATCTCTGAGTAAAAGAGGCAGCTGGGGCTGGGGACAAGGAAGTTAAGGGAAGTAGACCAAATAAAACAAAATTCCCTTGAATGTAACTTTTGCACCACCCCACCACTAGTTGTACAGTTTAAAGAGTCTCAATGATGTGAGAGGGAGAGAGTCAAAATAGCATTACCATCATTTAACAACAGTTTCTAATATTACCCAGACCTTAATAAGACCAATGAAGTCTTAGTTAAAAATGGTAACTAAAGTTTAATAAAGCAATATAATATTCTCTATTATTTAAGCAAATCCCATTCAAACCTTCTAGAGCTTCTTTAAGATTATTTATCCTAAGATAGCTTTAAACTCCCTGAATGACTCAAATGGAAACAGATCAAGTAGCATTTCATGTGCCTTAAATATGACATAAACTCTTAGTGATTCTTATGTTTAAGCTTTTGAAGTGAAATATATTGCATTTTATATGCATTTGTTCAGTATGCATGTAGATCATACAGTTTTGTAGAGTTAACCAAAACTCTAATGATGAACTGTAGTCCGGAGTTTCTATAAGTCTGCTTCTTAAAAATTGCCTTTGAAAACAATAGCTGAAGTCACCTATTAAATTAAATCGTAAAGATACCACAGAGTTCAATTAAGATACAAAGTTTAGGGGTATCATAATTTATGCTCCCTTAATGATACACCCACAAGAAAAATAAAATATTACTAAGATGGATACTTTGTCTGGAAGACTAGAAGTTAAAGTGTCAATATAGTTTGCCTGGTCCAAAGTGAAACCTCTGGAGTCTACAGAGTGGTGCTTGTCCCGGTTCTCATGCACTTCCACGAGTATGAACTGTGATGGAATGTCCTGAACAGCAAATGGCAGTCTCATCACTAATCAAGTCCTGGAATCTCACCATCAATTGCCATTCCACCATCTTGAAACAGATCCTACTAGTAACCAATGCTCCTGGAAGAAGGAAGTAAGTTAAGCAGAGAGAACAGCTTGGCTGGATTTACACAGGAGGTTTGAATCTCAGTTTTGCTGATTGCTGGTTGTATTCTCAAACAAACCACTTAACCCTAGTTTTCTTATTTGTAAAATGGGATAACAATATCCACCCCATAGGTTTGTGGTGATTGAAAGGAATTTTATATATGAAAAAGCACCTGTCCGTAGTAGGCACTCAACAAATGGTAGTTATTACTATTCTGAAAAGAAAAAAAACAAAAGTAGGTCCTTTAAGGTTCCAACCCTATTTACATTAAAACCCTTTGGGTTATGGTTTCTGTGTGGTTCCCAGGTGGCTATATGTCTGTGCCAAGCTTCTTCTAATCCCAATCCACGTCCTGTAAGCATAGCACCCTCCCTCTTGCCTCCAAGTCCTCACTTATACCATGTGAGCCACTTGATCCAAATGCCTCTCTACTTGCCCACCCACCTATCATCTCCTGAGACTCAGCTCAAGCGACACATGCAGTGGTGCACTAGGAAACCAACTCCCCAGAACGAGCCCAGATTTGCAGAGTTTGCTAATTGCCATGATGTCAGTATTCCCACCATAGCTGACTTCGAGCTACCAAAGATTTAACAACTGGCTAACAAAATTCCTGGTTATTCTCCCTAAGTGTGAGAAGTCACTTAATGACTTCCTTCCAACAAGTACAGCGTGGAAACACAGGTAATAAAAAGTAAATTTACAGTGAGGAAATCTAACAGATACTACCTCAGCCAGGTGATCAAGATTAACGTCAACGGTGGTAAGTCATGTTGGTAGTGTGTACACTGACATGATGAGATGACAATGGCACTTTACCTCTGGGGTCTTCCTCCCCAAAAATATATAATCCTAGTCTAACTGTATTAGTCTGTTTTCACACTGCTATAAAGAACTGCCTGAGACTGGGTAATTTATAAAGGAAAGAAATTTAATTGATTCACAGTTCAGCATGGCTGGCGAAGCCTCAGGAAACGCAATCATCGGCAGAAGGCAAAGGAAAAGCAAGGCACCTTCTTCACAAGGCACAGGAAGAAGTGCCGAGTAAATGAGGAAGAGCCCCCTTATAAAGCCATCAAATCACCGCACACAATGGCTCACGCCTATAATCCCAGCACTTTGGGAGGCCAAGGCGGGTGGATCACCTGAGGTCAGGAATTCGAGACCAGCCTGGCCAACCTGGTGAAACTCCGTCTCTACTAAAAATACAAAATTTAGCTGTGGCAGGTGCCTGTAATCCCAGCTACTCAGGAGGCTGAGGCAGGAAAATCACTTGAACCTGGGAGGCGGAGGTTACAGTGAGCCAAGACAGCACCATTGCACTCCAGCCTGGGTGACAGAGCGAGACTCTGTCTCAACAACAACAGCAACAACAACAACAAAACTGTCGGATCTTGTGAGAACTTACTATCATGAGAAGAGCATGGGGGAACCGCCCCCACGATCCAATCACTTCCTACTGGATCCCTCCCACAACATGTGGGGATTATGGGGATTATAATTAAAGACGAGATTTTGGTGGGGACACAACCAAACATATCACTAAGCATGAAAAAACATACAAATCTCAATTGAGGGGAATTCTACAAAATACTTACCAATATGCCTGAAAACTGTCAAAGTCATCAAAAACAAGTTAAGTCTGAGAAACAGTCACAGCCAAGAGGAGCCGAAGGAGAAATGACAACTAAATGTAATGTGCTACCCTGGATGGAGTCCTGGAACAGAAAAAAGACACTAGGTAAAAACTAGCAAATAAAGTATACTTAAAAAAATTTACTATGGACTTTAGTTAATAATAATGTTAATAATAATGTATCATGTGGGTTTATTCATTGTAGCAAATATATCACACTAATGTGAGTTATTCATCATAGGGGAAACTGGATGCAAAGCATATGGGAACTACAGCCATTTTTCTGTAAATCTAAAACTGTTCTAAAATTTAAAATGTATGTTAAAAATATTCTGAATATGGCAGGGCTTAGTGGCTCACTCCTGTAATCCCAGCACTTTGGGAGGCTGAAGTAGGTGGATCACAAGGTCAGAAGTTCAAGAACAGTCTGGCCAACATAGTGAAACCCGTTTCTACTAGAAACACAAAAAATTAGCCGGGTGCGGTGGTGGGCGCCTATGGTCCCAGCTACTTGGGAGGCTGAGGCAGGAGAATGACGTGAACCTGGGAGGTGGAGCTTGCAGTGAGTCGAGATCACACCACTGCACTCCAGTCCGGGTGACAGTGTGAGACTCTGTTTCAAAAGAAAAGAAAAGAAAAGAAAATATATGTATATATACCTGTCCATCTCTCTGGGGTGCACGGCCCTGGGGAGCATAGTGCAAGCTTTCCTCACCCGTGCATCCCCAAAGCTCCTTACAACGAGGGTGCAGAGTAAATGCCATAGTGTTGAACCCGTGGTCTGAACTAAAATATACTGGGGAGTAATTCGCCAAGAACATTCAGCTTAACTCTCTTTTCTCCTCTTCCCATCTGGTTTCTGGTCAAGTACAGGAGATTCCAGCATAGGAACTTAGAGCATGGCTTCTAGCTGGAGTGCCTAGTGCCTGGTGAAAGTCCTGCCTTGTTGCTTTTCCAGCTCTGCGGTCCTGTGCAAGTTGTATAATTTCCCTGGGCCTCAGTCTCTTTGTCTGTAAAATGGGAGTGATCATGCTATCTTCATCATAGGTTTATGGGAAGACTAAATGAATGAATCCGTGTAAAGTTATTGGTATAGCGTCTGGCCTACGGCACAGCCTCTGGGGGAGTTGGCTCTTATTATCCCATCCATTGTTCCTCACTTGAGCCTCAAGGGTTTCTGAAGTGAAGCACTGCATTGAGCAGCTTCAGCGCACCTTAGATCTTCCTTACTCACCCTCTGGTATCCTGAATCCTCCTATTAAATTGATGCATACATTCTGGCCATTCTTTTTTAGACACCTTTGAACCTGCAAACCGCCAACTTCTCTTTTATTTTAGCTTGAAATCACCACTAGGCATGAATTGGTGAGAACTGTCACACAAACACGCCTCCGTTTACTCAGGAACTCAAATATTTAGATTCTAAAAGGAAGTGCAACTTTTTCTTTGCTCTCTCTCTCTTTAGCCACGTGGGAGGAGCTGGAGGACGAAAAACTTCACAGAAGAATGGAGTCCCAAAGAAACAGCTTCAGGAACTGAGGAGAGCCAGAAATTTAATATATTGAGGGCTCCCTTGTGAAAACACAAAAACAAAAATAAAAATGCCTCCCGCTGCCTCGACATCTCTATTCCACTGATGCCCCGACCATTCTTTCGAAAAACAAATGGAAAAAGTGAAGTGAAGTGTTGATGACAGTCACTGGGGAGTTAGAGGAAGGCCCTGTTGTGGAAGAGGCCTGCTGTTTCACAAAAGACGAGTTTTGTCTTGACTGATATGTCCTTAAAAACAAAACCACAAGTAAACTCTGGGGGGGGGGGGGGTGTGCGCGCACACGTGTGTGTGTGCGCACATGTGCACGCTCATACATACTAATGGATGAACAGGAGGTGGGGCTCTGCACTGTCTGGATTTGATTTGCAGGATTATGAATTGTCTTGAATATTTTGGGAAAAGTTTGAGGATTTGGTGGATATTTGAGAATTAGAAGTTTTATTTGAGGAGCATTTAAGTACTGAGTTGGTTATCTGGTAAACATTTAGACTCTGTCCTTAGCTACTTTCATGAGTCTCTTTTCTTTCCAGAAAGTTTGAAGTTCTTTAAAAGAAACATTTGTTCCTGAGATTCAAGGGTGGTGATGAGTGTAGTCTTAACTGTAAAGGAAAGAAAAAAGTGAAAAATCTCAAACATTGCTTGAAATTTTTACACTAGATAGTCATACATTCCACTGTGAAAATATAAGAGTCTGTATCTTGTATACATATTTAAAACATCATACTAATCTCTGGACTACATGCAACAATGTTTTTTCTTGTAAAAAATCTTTTAAAACTAATTTAATAGATATGATTGTTGTCTCATTTTAATCTTCTTTGATTACTAAGGAGGCTACACATTTTTCTACGTGTATATTTCCTTTCCTATAAATTGTTTAGTTATGTTGTTTTCACATACGTATTTTGGAATTTTAGGAGTTCTTCCTTAGCAACTTGTAAGTCCTGTTTTTTTAATTACAGAATATTTCAGACATATGGAAAAGTAACAGATATATTTAAAGCTCCCTTTGTAACCTTCCCAGATACCATTTCCCACCCTCTCCTCCAGAAGTAATTTACCACTTACTGTTGCTTTACATCTTTCCCTTCCACATTTTAATATTTTTAGTCCTTGGTCATCTCTCTTTATATTTCTCTCTCTGTTTTTCTCACACACACATAAACACACACACACACTCGTTAGTTTTTAAACTTTATATGACTGATAATATACTAAAGTTAGTATCCTGCAACTTGCTTTTTAAAAACTCATTTTGACAAATTATAAGATCAATTTTATTCATTTCAGTGGCTAAACTAAATTCCACTGTATGAATATAACATAAATTAGTTTTCCACTCTGAGGGAATCCGTTATGTAATTACATATATTCACTTTATTTCTTGTTGATGTGTGTGTATATGTGCACACATACTATAAATATGTTTCTCTATGTCTTCTTATTTTATTTTTGTACAGAAGTGTAAAGTTTTTTATAGAGTTAAATCTGTTAATCCTGTCCCTGTAATTTCTTCTGTTGCTTCAAAGCATGTAATGTGTTCACTCCTCCAAAAAGCTAACAAGTATTCATTCACATTTTCTTGTACTTTTTCTGAGATGCAAGAGTGGTGATGAGTGTAGGCACTTTGGGAGGCCAGGGTGGGCGGATCACTATGTCAGGAGTTCAAGACCAGCCTGACCAATATAGTGAAACCCCATTTCTACTAAAGATACAAAAATTAGCTGGGCATGGAGGCGCATGACTGTAATCCCAGCTACTCAGGAGGCTGAGGCAGGAGAATCACTTGAACCCAGGAGGTGGAGGTTGCGGTGAGGTGAGATCACACCATTGCACTCCAGCCTGGACAACAGAGCAAGACTCTGTCTCAAAATAAAAACAGAAAAGAAAACGACAAATGAAAAATCTCAAACATCGCTCAAAATTTTTACACTAGTCACATATTCCACTCCAAAAATGTCAGATTCTCTATGTCATACACATATTTTAGAACATCATAGTAATTTCTGGACTATATGGGACAATGCTTTTTCTTATAGCTTTTTTTATTGACTTAATAGATGTGATTGAGATTTTTCTTTCTAAAGAATTAAACTTTTAATTTAATTATTTAGCTATACTTAAAATTGTGGGGTGGATAGAAACACACACATAAATCCTCTTCCTCCATATGCTATCCCAACAGGGTTTATTTAATTATATATTCCTTGGTTATAATTTCTTTATCACGAATTGCATTTTGCATTGTTATACGTGATAAATTTATTTTTGGGCTTTCTATTCTATTTCATTGATATCTATGTTACTTCAGTATTTGGATCCTATTTTAATTATTGTTGTTTTAGAAAACATTTTCAGAGCTGATAGTCCCCGTAGTTTCTCTTTTTCAAAATTTTATTTGATATTCATACTTGCTTATATTTCTTATCAGTTTTATTAAAGTTTTATAGTGTTTCAGGGAAAATTGTGTTGAATGTTTCAATTGGGATTGTGTTAAAACTATGTTAACTGGGGGAGTGTTTACATTTGACTCTGCTTACTCTTCACTCCAAAACAGCTTCCAGTTGTCTGTCTTTTCTTTAAATACAGTCATCTACCAAAAATGATGTTTTGACTGATTTGAAATATTTATTCATTTCATTTTTATTTCTTATCTTGTATTACCCCAAATTTCCAAAATAATATTAATGTTATTAAGGCCAACATTGTTCTGGATTTTTCAAATGAATGTGACAAATGTATAAATGTATCTTTGTATAATTTTGGATACTGGCTTATGGAAGTATCCTTTTTTTTTTTTTTTTTTAATGGAATCGCTCTGTCGCCCAGGCTGGAGTACAGTGGCATGATCTCGGCTCATCTGCAACCTCCGCCTCCTGGGTTCAAGCGATTCTCCTGCCTCAGCCTCCTGAGTAGCTGGGACTACAGGCATATGTCATCACACCTGGCTAATTTTTGTATTTTTAGTAGAAACGGGGTTTCACCATGTTGACCAGGCTAGTCTCGAACTCCTGACCTCAGGTAATCTGCCTGCCTCGGCCTCCCAAAGTGCTGGGATTACAGGCATGAGGCACTGCGCCCAGCCGGAAGTATCCTTCATTTCTGTCATCCTGTAATGTTTTTATTTGAGCATCTATGAAAATGATCATATTCTCTCTTAGTGACTCTTATTAATACACACTTATGTCACTGTATTTAATACATTTCTCTAAATTTTAAGACCCCTGAATTTTTAGATCAATATATTTTATGTAATTGTTCTTTGTACTCAATATATAATGCTCAATTCTGTTTCTCTGATTTTTGCATTTTTGAAATGCCTGTAGTTCTTGTTTATTTATATTGATTGGGTTTGGTATCAGAATTGTGTTTGCTTTATGCAATAATCTGTGTAGCTTTGCAGGTGTGTGGAGGGACATCAGTCAGTGTGACAGCTGCAGCTTCCTTCTGCCAATCTTACCAGTCTTAAGATTGACTAACTCTACCTATCTTACCGGTGAGTTTGGGATAGAACAGGCCCTGCCTCTTTGCCTCCTCCTGGGAGCCAGCCTGCCCACAGATAACATGCTTTCTGAGCTATAACGCTCACCATATTTCACAGGGGCAGACTCCATGTGGAGAGCACATGTTGATTCAGTGCTGCCTGAGCAGAGGGTGTGGGTAATTCAAACTCTAGGGTTTGGTGTTGAAAGATCTATGGTTGTCACTCATCTAAGCCACATCCTCAAATCCAGTATTTATTACTGATAAAGCTGTTCTTTTTATTTCCATCTGTCTAATTTCCTTGCCTCTCTCTTAATTAACTCTGACTTTCAGTGGGGGAAAAGGGATGTTACATATTAGTTGCTCAAACTCCAATAGTCTAACATGTTTAAAAGGATTTCCAGAAAGAGAAAATAAAATGGATGAAGGAAAAACAATATTCTAAAGATAATGTGGTGAAGGTTGCACAATTCTGTGAATGTACTAAAACTTTAAATGGTTGAATACTTTAAACGGTTGAATTTTATGGTATGTAAAATACATCTCAATAAAGAGATTTTTAAAAATAGCTAGAAACTTTTCAGAAGTAATGCAAATTACTGATTTTTTCAGAAATTACAATATAAATCAAAATGAAGTCATCCCTAGGTATATCATAGTGAAAGAGAAAAACTCTTTAGATATAGAAAAGATCTTAAAAGCTACCAGAAAGAAAGACAGATAATCTGTTTTTTAATAGTTTAGCAGACTTCTCAGCAGCAAAATAGAAGCTAAAAGACAATGGAATCATATATGCAAAGTGCTGACAACCAGAGCCCTACCACCAGCTAAACCATCAGGTCAAAAGTCAGGGAGAAATAAATATCTTCTCAAAGTTGGAGATAATTTGTCATTATTGCACCTTCACTGAATAAATCAAAAGAAAGCAGAAAGAAGGAAATAAGACAAGAGGAGAAATAGATGGAAGAAATAGAAAGTCAAAAGGAATCATCAAAGCTAAGAATAGGTTTTTTGAAAAAAAAAAAAAACAGTTTTAAGACTTCTTTTAAGATTAACCTAAGAAGAAGAAAGTGTGCAAATACAGAAAAATTGTGAATTAAAAGGAGGTATACGTAAAGGTAAAGAAAATATTTTTAAATTGTATGATAATGTTTAACAAGTTTATGCCACTAAATTTGAAAGCTACAAGGAAAGGATCATTAACTCTCAAAAAATATAAATTTTCCAAGCTATAGGTGAAACTAAATACTTGAATAGCTTATTAACTATTAAAAAATGACATCATTGATTTAAAAACTTTCAATCATTCCAGGAACCGGTAACCCAACTATTACACAAACTGTTCCAAAGAGAAGAGAAAATGTCCCGTTATTTTCTCTATAGACTCTTGTGCTCACTTCACTTCTTGGCTATTTAGCTCTCTCCTCACTATCACTCTTTCCAGTATTACTCCTCTCTTAATTCTCGGTGATTCCAACATACACTCAGTGACCCTTCCAGTAGCCAAAATCCTCAGTGCCTTAAGCTCCTCTCCTCCAATGACATGGTCTTCCACCCCACCTCAGTCACTCACTTCCATAACTGGCACCCTCCACAACCTCAATTTCATGTATCTGCTCACTGACCACCACCTCCTCTTATCTTTCCAGCTCATTATTTCAGCACTCTGAATTTAGTAAGCCCTTTGACCTACCATTCCCTTCCCTTCCCCTCCTCCTACCACCTTTTCAGCACCCATCATGCCCTGATGTTCTACTTTCCCACTGTTCCCAGCTGAATGTCCTCAGTACTCCTGCCCCTCTTTCCTTTAGTTATACTTACTCAGCCAAACTATGATTTAATTCAACTTTCCACCTACCCTGAGCCTGCAGAAGAAAAACATGCCATCAGTCTAACGGGCTCATCTTAAATTCAGATTCACAAACCTCAAGTGAGCCCTTAATGCTCTAACGGGCTCATTTTAAATTCAGGATCACAAACCTCAAGTGAGCCCTAATGCTCCCTGGCAGACGTACTGTATTTCCTAATCCGTTTATCTCCTACTGTCCTACTTTTTATTTATTCTTACATTTTTGATACCTCTCCCCACATTCTCACTCATGGAAAACTTTGCTTCCCATCACACTGAGGAAACTGGAGCAATCGGAAGAGAATTTCATAAATTCCTACCACAACCTCTGCCCTCCTCCTAGCCGATGGGCCTCCACGTTGTCTTCTTAGTAGCTACTCCAAATGACTGAGCCACTCATGCTCCCATCTGAAGTCAATCTCCCCACTTGGGTGGAACTAGATATTATTTCCTCTTACTTATGTGGAACTAGATATTATTTCCTTTTACTTATCTCAGGGCTAGTAAAGGACAGCTCTACAGCAATTTCTCTCTCTCCGTCCCTCTGTCTCTCTCTCCCCCTCTCCCTCTATCTGTCTTTCTCTCTCTGGTATCATTGACTTTCCCATTCTACTGGATGGGAAATTTCTGAATTTCCATTAGCACATAAACATATGGTTGCTTCTCACATCTTAAAAGAAACTTTCTCTTGTCCCCATGTCTCCAACCAGCTGTACCCTATTTCTCTGCTCATCTTTGTGGCAAAATTCCTTCAAAGTGTGGTCTGCACTCACTTCAATCCTTTCCTCCCACTCTCTGTGAAATAAAGATTCCCATCAGGTGTTCATTCTACAACACCCCACTGAAGTCCCCCCTTTTTCAAGTCTTCCACATTGCTAATTTCATGAACTTGTACCTGCTCTCTTAGCAGTATTTAAACATAGTCAACTATTCCCTCATCCTTGATACCCTTTCTTCACATGACTGCCAGGACGCTGCACTCTCCTGGTTTCCTATTACCTCACTATGCAGTCCTCAGTCTCCTTAGCTTGTTCATCATCTCCTCCCTGACTTCTCAACATTGGAGTGCCACCAGCACTCAGCTCTTCTGTATCCATACTCATTCTTTTGTTGTTATCATTTAGTCACATGGCTTAACCTCCTACCAATATGCAACGATTATCAAATTTTTTTCTTTCTTTTTTTTTTCCTTTTAGACATGATCTCATTCTGTCAACAGGCTAGAGTGCAGAGCAGCAATCTTGGCTCACTGCAGCATCAACATCCTGGGTTCAAGTGATCATCCCACCTCAGTCTCCCAAGTAGCTGGAATCACAGGTGCGTGCCGTCACATCCAGCTAATTTTTGTATTTTTCGTAGAGACAGGGTTTCACCACGTTGCCCAGGCTGGTCTCGAACTCTGGAGCTCAAGCGATCTACCCACCTCGGTCTCCCAAAGTGCTGGGATTACAGGTATGAACCACCATGCCTGGTCCAATTGCCAAATTTCTATTTCCAGCCCATACCTCTCCCCTGTGCCCTGTACTCATGTATCCAACTGCCTGATAGACATCTCCACTTAGTCAATTGCAACTTGAAACTTAACCTGTCCAAAACTGAATTTCTAATCTTTCCCCACATATACCACCCTAGTTCTCCCTGGCCCAATTATCACAGTATATTTCTAGTAGCTCAACTCCAAAGCCTTATAGTCTAAAACTTTCTTTCTCCTATACTCCACATTCACTCCGTCAGCAAATTCTGTTGAAGTCACCTTCAAGGTATGTCTAAAATCTGATCACTTATCCTCACCCTTATGCCACTTATCAGCCTAATTGAAAACAAACTACTTAATGAAGATGCCCTTGTAGTATAATTTATTTCTCTGGTCTTGTAAACCAGGAAAATAGAGGATCTCCTCCCCAGGACAGCCGCAGGGAAAAAGCATCCACTTCACTTCTACTGCTAGCACCCAGGACTAAGCTTCTATCTCTTGCTGGAGTCCTGCAGTAGCCTTCCTGGCTGGTCTCCATTCTTACCCTTCTGCAGTCAGAAGTCCTTTCAAAAGCTAGTCGGGTCATGATTTTCCTCTACTGAAACCTTCACAGGTCCATGAGGCAGAAGGTGTATACTACCCACATGCCCTCTCCGAAGCACCTCCTCCATTTCACCTCTGACCTCATCTGTCACCTCCTCCATCACTTCGCTCCAGCCTTGCCAGCCTACCAACTGTGTCTTAGATAGCCAGAGTCTTTGCTGTGGCTGCCTCCTCTGCCTGGAGTTCTCTGCTCCAGACAGCTGCCTGGGTAATGCCCTCAATCAAGATTTTTACCTAAATGTCATGTTCTCAAATAGGCCCTTTCTATGAAAAAAATCTCAAGTAACCCCAGCACCACCACGGCCATGCTCCTAGTCACCAAACGCAACCTTCATTTATTCACACACTATGCAATTCACCCATTTAAAGTATACAATCCAATGGTATTTAGTATATTCACAGAGTTGTGCAAACATCACCACAATCAATTTTAGAACACTTTTGTCACCCCTAAAAGAAACCACATTGTTATCGATCCCCATTTCCCCAAATTTCTCTTCTCAGGCCCTAGGCAAACACCAACCTATTTTTCATGTCTATGGATTTGCCTTTTCCGTACATTTGATCTAAATGAAGTCATACACTACATGGCCCTTTGTGACTGATTTCTTTCACTTAACATTATGATTTCAAAGTTCATCAATGTAGCATGTATCTACATGTATCAGCAGTATGAATACATGTAGAATGAAGCAGGAATCACTACTTTATTTCTTATGACTGAATGACATTTCATTGTATGGATTTGCTACATTTTTTTTCTCCATTCACCAATAGAAATTTGGCTAAACACCATTGGATTGTATACTTTAAATGGGTGAATTGAAATGGAAATATTTGGGTGTTTCCACTTTCTGACTATCATGAATAATACTACTATAAACATTTGTGTACAAGCTTTTTTTGTGTACAGAAGTTTTTATTTTTCTTGAATATATAGCTGGAGTAGAATTGCAAGGTCATATGGTTAACTCTATGTTTAACCTTTTTAGGAACTACCATACTGTTTTCCAAAGTGGCTATACCATTTTACATTTCCACCTGCAGTGTATGAAGATTCCAATCCCTTCATATCCCCACCAACACTTGTTATTGATCTTTTTGATGCCTGGTTTATTTTTACAATAGCACTTATTACTTTCTAACATGCTATAATATGTACTTATTTCCTATGTTTTAAAATACTGTGTCTCCCTCTACTGCAATGTAAACTCAAGGAAGGCAGAAATTTTTGCCTTTTTAAATCTGTTTTATTCACTCTTGAAAGTGCCTAGAACACAGGAAGCAGTCAATAAATATTTCTAGATTGATAAGCCCAGTTACTCAGATGGCCGAGCTCAGTGGATGTGTTGAGCTCAGGATTTTGAGGCCTCGCTACTACTGCCAGCCTGGGTGACAGAGCAAGATCTAGTATCAGAAAAAAATTGTGGATTGAAATGGAATGAGTTTAGCATAACTGATACCAAAACCAGACAACAGAGTGAGAAAAGGAAGTATAAGTGAGTTCTGTTTATTAGCCTCAAAAATATATTTATATTTTTTAAGTTTTGTTTTTATTCACAAATTTTATATATATAGATATATTTATATATAATAGGGTAAAATGTGATGTTTCTATGCACGTATACACTGTGGAATAATCAAATCAAGCTAATTAACATACCCATTACTACAGATATTTATCATTTATTTATGTTGAGAACACTTAAAATCCTCTCTTTTTGAAATTTTGAAGTATATATAACTATTAGCTATATTTGTCATACTAGGCAGTAGATTTCCAGAACTTATGCCTCCTATCTCACTGCAACTTTGTACCTTTAACCAATGTTTCCCCTTTCCCCATCTTCCTCTCTGCTCTGCTCCCAGCCTCAGGGAACTATCATTCTACTCTGTACTTCCATGAATTTGATTTTTTAGATTCCACTTATAAGTGAGATTATATTATTTGTCATTCTGTGTCTGGCTTATTTCACTTAGCATAATGTCCTCTAGGTTTATCCATGTTGTTGAAAATTACAGAATTTCCTGTTTTTTAGAAGTTGAATAGTATTCCATTGTGTATATATACCACTTTTTTAAACCCATTTGTCCATTGACAGGCACTTCAATTGTTTCTATAATTTTGTTTGTTTGCTTAAGAAGGGTCTGGATCTGTCACCCAGGCTGCAGTGCAGTGGTGTGATCTCGGCTCACTGCCACCTTTGCCTCCTGGCCTCAAGGGTTCTTCCCACCTCAGCCTTCCGAGTAGCTGGGACTACAGGTATGCGCCACCATGCCCAGCTAATTTTTGTGGTTTTTTTGTAGAGACGAGGTTTCATCATGTTGCCCAAGGAACCTGCCTGCCTCTGCCTCCCAAAGTGCTGGGATTACAGGTATGAGCCACTGTGCCCAGCCATTCCTGTATCTTGACTATTGTGAATAATGTTGCAATGAACATGTGCAGACATGTCTTCAACATACTGATTTTAATTCCTTTGTATATATACCCAGAGCTGGGATTGCTGGATGGTATAGTAATCCTGTTTTATATTTTTTGAGGAACCTCCATACTGTTTTCCAAAGTGGCTGTACTAATTTACAATACCACCAATGCTGTACAGGTTCCATATTTCTCCACACCATCACCAAGACTTGTTATCATTGATCTTTTTGATAATAGCCAATCTAACAGGTGTGAGGTGATATCTCATGGTGGTTTTCATTTGCATTTTTCTGATTATTGGAGATGTTGAGCATTTTAAAAATATATCTGTTGGCCATTGGTATGTCTTCTTTTGAGAAATGTCTATTTAGGTCCTCTGCCCATTTTTGGATAGGGTGATTTGTTTTCTTGTTATGGGTAGTTTGAGTTCCTTATACATTTTGGATATTAGCCCCTTATCTGATGTATGATTTGCAAATATTTTCTCCCAATCTGTGGGTTGTCTTTTCATTCTGTTGTTTCCCTTGCTGTGCAGTTTTCTAGCTTGATGCAATCCCATTTGTCTATTTTTGCTTCCATTGGCTATGAGACTCAAAAATTTAAGTAAAATATTACCAATGAAATAGATTAAGATCACAAAAACCATGTGTATCTTGGAGCGATAATACAAGCTTAAAAAGACAAAGCTACATATTAGACGTTACTGGGAGACACCAGGCCAAGGATTCCATGGCAATGTAAAACAAAAAGTCATAACTGAACTTTGCTTCCCGCAGGGCCCATCATAGCTCATTAACTATGAAAGAAATAGAAAATAAATCAAGGAACCACTTTATCCTTCAGGAAGCAGAAAACAAAATAGGGTACCAACTTGGCACCAAATTTTGTTATAACTTCAGCAGGTTCACAGGGCAGACACGCTGGGCCTTAGAGTGGCAGGAGTGGGAAGGAAAAGGTAAACAGAAAGTGGGGTGAGAAACTCCTAGCCTAGAAGGTTGGGGCAGTGCAGGATTCTAGTAACCCTGGGCAGCAGGTGATGTGTCCTGGGGTCCAGTCCTGTACAGGGTGTGGGTATTGGGTTAGGCAGTCAACTCTCCTAATAACCAATCTATTCCTAGCGGGGACCCAACCACCCGCCAAGGTAAAAAGAACAGGATAGGCCAGGTGCGGTGGCTCACACCTGTAATCCCAGCACTTTGGGAGGCTGAGGTGGACAGATCATGATGTCAAGAGATTGAGACCATCCTGGCCAACATGGTGAACCCCATCTCTACTAAAAATACAAAAATTAGCCACATGTGGTGGCGCATGCCTGTAATCCCAGCTACTTGGGAGGCTGAGACAAGACAATCGCTTGAACCCAAGAGGCGGAGGTTGCGGTGAGCCAAGATAGTGCCACTGCACTCCAGCCTGGCGACAGAGTGAGACTCTATCTCAGAAAAAAGAACAGGATACTGTTCTACCTCTGTGCCACTCCCAGGGATTAACAGGAATCAGGCAGGGTGTCAGACCAGCCAAATGAGGGTAGAGGGCAGAGTTCCAATCCCAGGGATGGGGAGAGGTGAAGAGGGGATGAAGGTCTGGATAGCCAAGGAGTCTAGCTGTGGAAATTGACCAGTTTAATGTGGTATATGTGATCCATATTGGGCTGGGGTGGGGAGGGGAAGATGACAGGCACAATACTGTTACCAGTTTCACATATTTGGCTCTTAAAATACCTTGTTTTATTTCAAGGGGAGGTGTTTACCTAGCCCCTGTAAGACTTTGTAAACCCTTGTCCAAATTTTGCATTTCCCACTGCACCCAAGCAGGGCCCAGCACAGTACTCAATAATCCTTTGCAGTTTATAATTGGACCCAGTTCCCTGAATAAAGACTTTCCACAGTGCAGAATCTACATCCCCACGGTCCTCCCAACTCTTTCTGTCATTCAGCGGGGATGGGAGTGGGGGGCAGATCGCCCCCAGGGCAGAACCGTGAGATTCATGGGACATCTGAACTCTGCCCACAACACTTTTTAACCCGATGGTTACCCCTTTGACTCCGATGACCTTTCGGGGGTGAGGGAGGCAGGAAAACCACCCTTCCTTTCTCCTCGTTATCCCACCCTGTCACCTCCGTTTTCTACAAAACACATGTACGTTTGAAAAAAACGTCTTTCATCTAGGACATGTTTTCTTTACCAGAGCGAGTGTGTGTGTGAAGGGGCGGGGAGGGGCGGGGAAGGGAAGGGGTACCAAAGTGCCCAGCAGCAGGAGCACCTACAAAAACAATCCTCCCTGGGCGAGGCACCGAGGGAAAATCGTACCAAGGAAGGTGACTCGCCACTCCCGGAGGCTGGGCCGCTCGCCGTGGGCAGTCCTGGGCCGTGATGGGGGCGGAGGGATGAAGGGAAAAAGATGGAGGTGGGGGAAGGGCAGGAGGAGGGGGAGGGGTGGTCCGGAGCAATTCAATGGCGCTTTGATTTAACAACTCCAAGCCCTTTGAAAACATTTTGCCAAGAAAAGCTTGCCATCAACACGTATAATCTCTTATCAGAGGCCCCTGAAAGCCCGGGCCCCGGGGTTAATTCCCCCATCGCAATGAGTTTGAATCAGCTCTAAACCCGCAGTGACATGAAAGCGCCCGAGCCTCGGGCCGCACAGAGCCCACTGAGATCCGCCGACCGGGGAGGATTACGGGGCCTGTTCCGCGGCGGGCTCGCCGGCGGGACGGGCAGGCTCAAAAGAAAAAGAATAATTAGGGATAATTGCTTGTGTCCAAACACAAGCATTAAGGCCCCCTGTTCCCCTTTGGGACTTTGTGAGCCAGAATGAAAGAGACACCCCCTGTTTTGACAGCTGGACCAGCGGCCTGGATCGGTGACCGAGGGAGGAAGCGCTCCCGGCTGCTGGGAACGCGGCCGAGCCGGGCCCCGGGTGGGCAGTGGACCGGCCCGGCCCAGCGCGGGCGGGGTCCACGCGTGGGTCCCCGCTTCGGCGACAGCCCTCCCTGAGCTCGGGAGAGTGCGGGTGGCGTCCCTGCCCCGCGCCCGCGGCCTGCGGAAGCCCGTGGAAGCCCGGGAGCCTGTCGCGGGCTTTGGGCAGCAGAGGCCAGTGTCCTGCGCACACGCGGCTGGAAGACTGAAGGGGAAGAGCGGACCTGGCGCCCCCTGCAAGCCGCTGGGTAATCTGGGGCCGCAGAGCCCTGGCCGTGACACCCCTCAAGGTTCCACACCCGGCCGCGTGTGATCTCTTCAGCCCCACCAACACTCACCAGCGGGAATATCTGATCCCACCTCGTTAGGCGTGGGGCGGCCTGAGCCACATTTGGAGATACCCGAGTCCCAGGGTGGTCCCAGCCACATCCGCCCTTGAAGCTGAGGCCCAAGTAGGAGGCCTCCTTTAGTGACTGGGGAGTGACGGGAGAATTAAACGCAACGAGGGCAACGGCTTAATGCACACCCTCTGGATCAGGTCTCGCCAACTGCCCCGCAATCCTGAGAGTGGCTTGATGTTGGGGTTTGGGGCCAGGGCTTTCCGGAAAGGGACCTGCACAGGCCAAGGCCTCCAACCTCCGGGGTCCCAACTGCCTGGGAGCTTGGTTATTTGCCCTGTGTCATGCGGACTCCAGGAAGTCACAGCGCCTGAGGTGGCCAAGCCACTCTTTGAGAGATCCTTGGTGGGGATGCAAAAGTTGGCTGGTGTCAGCGGGATGCCAGCGCCTAAGCGGGGATGGGGGGGAGGGCAGAGAAGGGAGGAAACCTGAAGGAAATATGGACTTCGAGACCACCCTGAACACCTGGACCACCCAGGCCGAGGCCTGGAATTGTCGAGCCTCGAGGCCAGCATGGCCAACAGGCCCGACAGTCCGGAAAGGGCAGTGAATCTTCCAGAAGGCCTATCTGGGAGGATATCGCCCTGTCTCTGGGCGGCGGCCCGAAGCCCAGCGGCGGGCAGAACCACCCCCGCGGCAACCCCAGATGCTCCACCAGCTCTCCTGCTTCCAAATACAGATCATATGCGGGACTGGAGGAAGAGTGGGGAAGCGGCGCGGCGGACACGCGGGCATGAGTGATTAATTAAAGGGAAACCACATCCGACAAGAAAAGAGTTTTCTGAAAGGACCCGAGTCCAAGAAGAGCTCCCGACCCTGCAGCTGCAGCCCAGACGGATCCGCCAGCTGCCAGGCCCTCCCCACGCAGCATAGGATGCGCACTGAGGCCTGCTGGTCTGCGGAGGGGACCCGGCTTTCGAAACCTGAGTGTTTTAAATAAAGCCCAAAGTTAAGAGTTTTCCAGTTCGGCCCGGGGCTGAGCAGGGAGGTGGCTGGGATGATCTCTGGTCTCCCAAGGGCGGCCGCAGCCACCTGGGCTCTCCTGACTGCAACGCGCCATGATTAGAGAAAGTGCTCGCCTCGGAGGCCGCCTAAACTCTCCCGGGTTTCTGAGTCTATACAGCAGGAACCCTGGTTAGTAAATAACGTAAAGCCAGCTTGAGTTCACCAGACGTTACTGTGATGGACTGGAAGATTTGAGATCGAAAGTTTCAGACCCAGGCAAAATACAAACATGCCCATGTGTTTCTCTCCTTCCTCCCATCCCCATGATTTTGCGGAAAACCGATGACAGCAACATTGCCACCAAATAGAGAAAGAATGCTATTTAGTGAACATCTATTTATTTTCATTTGACTTCTGATTGCCAGTGTTATTAAAATACTCTCAGCTTGTCAAAGATTAACATACAAAATAGAGTGTATAATTGTAGGTGGATTTTTTGTTTGTGATTTGTTTTATTTTTCAAATTGTAGACTCCTACTAATTTTCTTCACCAGAAAATAGTTGAGAATATTCTAAATGAGGAAAGGTATTGTGTTTCTCTGCTGTATAAGGATGACCTATTCCACCTCCCTCCTTTGGTATAAAATTCAGGAAATCATAAGATGTGGATTTTTGAAGTAGTGAACTGTTTCTTTATGCAGAAATGGGTGATGCTATCTGAATATCTGCCCTGCATCACACTTCTCAGATTAGGTCTGAGGTTTAGAGGTAATCAATGCTTTATTTATTTGTCCTAGAAGACAGCGGGTGGGGAGGAGAATATTCTGATGACAGCAAGAGAGACCTTCCTGCTCCTTTCCTGTGATTCCACAATCCTCCCTCTTCTCTCTCCAGCTGCTTAATCAGTCTGCCCAAAAGAGAGGGCTTTGGTTTGGGGTTTTGGTTTTGTTTTGTTTTGTTTTTGAGATTTAATACTGCATATATTTCAGCACGCCACACTGATTTCAACAACACGTAAAAGCCATGAAATTTGACATTCGTTTCAGAGCCTTGGCTAAGAGATGAAATTGTTATACCAAGAAAAAAAATATTTAGAAAAAAGAGAACTTCCATCGAATCCATACCTCACCAGAATTATGACATTTTTGCTTAAGCTGCTATGTGGGCCTATTCCCTTGATGGGCTCAAAATAGGAGAGACAAACCGAAAAAGGAGGTGTGAAAATGACGCAAGAAGTCTGATTCCGTGCCCCGCAAAAGTCAGTTTGGCTCCCAAAGTTACTCCATAGTTATGCCTGCAGGCCGCACCCCAAACAGACTGGTAACGCCCCGAGCGCATTGCAGGAGTCGGGCGGGTCCCGGACCTGCGGCAAGGACGGCGCTGGGCGGACACCGAAGTTACGGGCCTTAGATTAGACAATTGGGAAGGGGTGGGGGCCGGGGGCAATCCTTTAAACTGAGAACTCACAATTCGGAATCCAGGATTACTAGCGCCCCTCTCAGGGCTTCGGAAGGGGGAGTGCAAGCGAGGAACCCAGAAACTCAGGTTCCGTGAGTTTCAGGGCACATCTGTTTTGGGGTTTTAAAATACGGGTCTGACCGTGGAAGCCAGCTAGTTCTACGAGACTTGGAGTCCGCACGGACGCGGCGCTTGGGTACGGAGCAGCACTCGGAGAATGTCCTGGAGGAGTTTAGGGTTTTATGAGGAGCTCCCCCTCAAAGGTCTGATGGGGAGTCCCGGACGTGAGTGCCTCCAGCCAGGAGGCCTGAGGCCGTGGCGGGTCCTCCTCCCTCTCCAGCCTTCGCGCTCCAGCCCCGTGGCCTGGAAGCGTTAGGCCCACCTAGCCCCAGGAGTACGTGGCCGGCCCAGCGCTGTAGCTGCTCTGTTCCCTAACGAGGCCCAGAGAGCAGGGTGCAACTCCCTGATCGCCAGATCGCCCTTCCCATCAGCAAAGCGACCGCGGGCCTGTTCCCACCTCTACCCCTGTGGCGCTGGGCGCAGCCGTCCCGCTTTCCCAGCCCAGGGCGCACGTCTCTGGGTTCACGCCTCAGAGGTGGCCCCGGGGTTGGGGAAGAGGGCAGTAAATCGGATCTAATCGGCCTTGGGAATCCCCCTGTCCAGCCCCCTGTCCCCCTGTCCAGCCCTGTCCAGCCAACACAGGCTCCTCAAACAGGCCGCGCAAACCCTCCTGAGAACAGGACAGTCGGGGCGAGGGCTGGCAGTCGCCTGCCCAAAGCAAAGAGAATGAGTTCGAGTTTTAAAGCAAATCTCAGGCTTCACTGTTTAGCTTGATGGACTCAGCTTCTCCTTTTAGCGAGCAAATTAAAGTTCAGATGGAAAAAGCTAAAAGATGTTGCCCATCCTCAGGTCTCCCTCTTTGTCCAAAGACACGCACTTCCCCCTTGCCTCCCCATCCATCCTTCACAACTGCCGGGACTACTACAGCAACGAAACATGTGTTTTGCGGAAAATGTTACAATAAGTGACAATGAAAGCTATAATAAAGAAGAAGTAAAGATCTTTATACCAGTGTTGCTATGCACAATGTGTGTACGCATATACACGTCTCTATGCGTGTGTATCTATTTATATGTTTATAAATAGATATTTGTTGATTTGCTTGAGTATATATTGTAGGTTTAAATTTACATTCTAAAACTGCAAAAACACTGTTTTATATCACAACTACAAACGCCAAGCTTGGTCACACATGATCTTTTAAAAGGCCAACCAAAATGCTATTTTCTTTTCATTTTTGTTTGGAACCTCCAAAACAGGAGCAAGCTTTACTTTTAAAATGAAACCACTCTACATGTGAAAGATGACATGCATAAATTGTATTTACAATGGAATGTTTAAAATTCATTTCTTTCTGTAATGTAACCTGACTTCTGGGCAAAGGGATTTCGCTTCTTGATGGGGCCTCTAGGCAGAGCCAGTTCTTGGCACCAATAGCATTGCCTGATGCTGTAAAACACTAAATCTGGACAGATTTACACAGAACAGAAGCTTTCATTTTACCCTTCAAATTCCAGCCAAATAGCATTGGGGACTTTTCTATGTTCCAGACTCCCTGAATGTTTTTCCAGGTTGTGTAGTCGAGTTCCAGCCTATAGCAGCTCAACCAGAATCACCACATTATTAGGCACAGAAATGAGATCTATGTCCTCATATTTTTTATTGTGTCCACATTGTGAAACAAAGACATTTTAAAGATGCAGCTACTGTGATATTAATGAGACAATGCATGTCTATGTGATGAAATAACAATTTGGAGATGGGTTTTACATGTCAGAAAGAAATAATGTTTTATTTGTAGTCCTTTACTTGCAACTGTCTTCACAGTTGTTTTTCTAAATAATATTTTTATGAAGATAAAAATTAATAAAGAAGCCATTCAAGATCATTTTTCCAGACACCATATGAAAGAAACTAACTTCTTTCCATTAGGACAGGTATAGATTTTCCTCTAACTTTAAAGTAAATGACTACTATTTACATTGGTAGAGAGACCACTCCGAAAGCTGCTTTCCTCTACTGTTAATGAAAAGTATATTGTATTTCCCCCAAATGAAACCTAGAATTATTTAACTGGACTGCCGAGTGTATCACCATTAATAGTGTTTAAGTACATTTTGGGAGAGGTGGGAGGGCTCCTCTGTTAGGCCCTAGATGTCCTGGATACATAGAGTTATAGTCAAGGTGCTTATAACTTACCACAAATACAATTCAGGATATACATTGTGAGACAAAAAGCAAAGGTATTTGCATGATTAGAGTTAGGACAGAGAATAGACTAAAAACATATCTCCTTGGTGCTAAATTCATTCATAGCTGGTAAGATAATTAAGGACATTTTTTTCCACATAAATTTAGTCACATATGTTTGAAGCTTGGTGCAAATGTGGCATGTACCAATACTTCTGCAGAAACCCCTCTAAAGCACCCAAGAAGCCTGAAATATTAAGGTAGACCCTATGTCTCCTTTCTTTTACAGGCCATGCTTGTGAAGAATAGCGGAAAATACAATGTACTGAGTTAGACAAATATTTAACTTGTTCCATGTCCAAGGCAAATCAGATTTCAGGCCAACATACGGGCTCCAGTTCAGGGCCTGAGGCCCAGGTCTCAGGTTAGGCCTGGGAGTAAATGATGTGTACCGTCATTGTCAGAGACTTTGGCTGGGCCAGGCAGACTCTGGGTCACCCACCTTCCCACAGGCCATGGAGGGACCGAACTTTGCCTTACACCAGAACTCATCACAGCGTAGAGCTATCTGAGGTAGGCCCCGCATGGCTGGTCTAGAATCCAAAGTTAACCTCTTACTTGTCTGAGTTCATTTAGGGCAGGCACTATTATTTATTAACTTGAGGTTCCCTCCATTTAGCACTATGTCTGGTATGTGGTAAGCACTTGATATATCTGACAAATCACATAAATCATTTAGGTTGCTGGTGAAGAAGACCACTTAGATAGAGTCTTTGGATCTTCAGATGGCTTTAGACCATCTAGATGTGTTCTGTGCTACAGAAGCCTCTAGCCACAGGTGGCAACTGATGCTCAAAGTGTATCTAGTCCAAATTGATGTAGGCTGTAAGTGTAAAATACATTCTGGACTTTGTAGGTTGTCTTAGTAAATCTAGGCTGCTATAACAAATTACTATAGACTGGGTTGCTTCAGCAACATTGATTTCTCACGGTTCTGGAAGCTGAAGGTCCAAGATTAGGGTGCCAGAGTGGTTGGGTTCTTGTTGAGGACCCTCTTCTGTTTACATGCCCACATGGCCTTTCCCTGGTGCTTGCAAGACCGGGCAGTGTGGGGGTGGGCTCAAGGAGGGAGAGATAGCTCATGTCTCTTCCTTTTCTTATAAGGGCATTAATGCCATTATGGGAACCCCATCCTTCTGACTTCATCTAAATCTAGTTACCGCCCAAAGGTTTCACTTTCCAGTATCATGACATTGGGGATTAGGGCTTCAACATCATAATTTTGGGGGGCAGTGCAAGCATTCAGTCCACAGCAAAGAGAGTATGAAATCAGAATGCAAAAGTCTCATTAATAATTTTATATTAGTTATATATTGAATAATACTTTGGGTATATTGGGTTAGATAAAATATATTCGTGGAAGCCAAGAAAAAATAAACAATGGGGGAAAGGACACATTATTATTCAGTAAATAATGCTGGGACAACTGGCTGGGCATATGCTGAAGAATGAAACTTGACCCCTATCTCTCACCATATACAAAAATTAAATGAAGATAAATTAAAGGCTTAAATGTAAGACATCAAACTATAAAAATCCTATTAGAAAGCCTAGAAAAACTCTTCTGGACATTGGCTTAGGCAAATATTTTATTAGTAAGACCTCAAAAGCAAATGCAACAAAGACAAAAATAGACAAATGGGACTAAATTAAACTAAACAGCTTCTGCACAACAAAATAATAAATCAACAGACAACCTATAGAATGGGAGAAAGTATTTCCAAATTATGCATCTGACAATGGATGAATATCTAGAATCTATAAGGAACTCAAACAAATAAACAAGAAAAAAAAACCCATTGAAAAATAGGCAAAGGACATGAAAAGACACTTCTCAAAAGAAGACATACAAGCAGCCAACAAACATATGAAAAAATACTCAGCATCATTAATCATCAGAGAAATGCAGATTAAAACCACAATGAGATACCATCTCATACCAGTCAGAATGACTATTATTAAAATATCAAAAAATAACAGATGTTGGTTGGCAAGGCTGCAGAGAAGAGTGAACACTGTACACTGTTGGTGGGCATGTAAATCAATACAACTTCTATGGAAAATAGTACGGAGACTTCTCAAAGAACTAAAAGTAGAGCTACCATTCAACCCAGCAATCTCATTACTGGGTATCTACCCAAAGGAAAAGTCATTGTTATACCAAAATGACACCTGCACTTGTATGTTATTGCAGCACTATTCACAATAGCAAAGTCATGGAATCAACCTAAGTGTCCATCAACAGTTGACTGGATAAAGAAAATGTGGTACTTATACACCACAGAATACCAGGCAGCCATAAAAAAGAACGAAATCATGTTCTTCACAGCAACATGGAGGGAGTTGGAGACCATTATCCTAAGAGAAACAACTCAGAATCAGAAAATCAAATACCACATGTTCTCATTCATAAGGGGGAGCTAAGCAATGAGTATGCATGGATCTAAAAATGGAAGTAATAGACACTGGGGACTCTAAAGGTGTGGGGGGATGAAGGCTGAAGAACTACCTATTGAGTAGTTCACTATTTTGGTGATTGGTTCGCTAGAAGCCAAAACACCTCAGCGTTATGCAATATACCCAAGTAACAAGCTTGCACATGTACCACCTCTGTCTAAATTTCTTTTCTTTTTTTTTTTTTTTTTTTTTTTTGAGACAAAGTCTTGCTCTGTTCCCCAGGCTGGAGTGCAGTGTCATGATCTCAGCTCACTGCAAGCTCCGCCTCCTGGGTTCCCACCATTCTCCTGCCTCAGCCTTCTGAGTAGCTGGGACTACAGGCGCCCGCCACCTCCCCCGGCTAATTTTTTTTGTGTGTATTTTTTTTTAGTAGAGATGGGGTTTCACTGTGTTAGCCAGGATGGTCTCGATCTCCTGACCTCCTGATCCACCTGCCTCAGCCTCCCAAAGTGCTGGGATTACAGACATGAGCCACGGCGCCCAGTCCTAAAATTTTTTTAAAGTATATAAATATACATGAATATATGTACACACATATTTGTGGTAGGTAGCCTCTGAGATGGACCCCACTGAGCTCAGCCTCCCAGTATTCACAGCCATATGTAATTCCCTCCCCTAGACTCTAGGCTAGGCTTAGTAGTTCAATACTAACAAATGACTGTGACAGAAGTGATGGGCTGCAGCTTCCAAGCTGAGATTACAAAAAGACTGGGCTTATATCTTGGGAACTCCCTCTTTCACTCATTAAGGATATCATTGACACCCCCGCCTCTATCTCTCTTTCTATCTCAAAGCCATTATGCATTGCTGATCCAACACAATGGTAAAGTAATAAATGTGTGTTTTAAGCTATATTGGGACAATTTGTTATGCAACAATAAATAAATTCACTATTCCAAAAATTAATTTCACCAGTTTCTTTATACTTGTTAAGATATGGCTACTAGAACATTTTAATTACATGTGTGGCTCCCATTATATTTCTACTGGACAGCACTGGTCTGTCTCTGTGGCTCAAATGGAACAACACTGATCCAGATTTAATTTGGGATTCTAAGGAACTGGACTCAAATTTGTTATTTAAAAACATGAAATATTTAGTTATAAATGTAACAAAATATGTTCTAATCTATAATCCCTTGGCTAAAACAATTTCTGATATTTACATATTAAACAGCTGTGGACTGAGAGTCAAGAGTGACTCTAGTTCCAGGGTAGCCCGTAGTCAGCTAAAAATTGTACCCAGAGAGACAACTTTTAAGGCTCCCTTGCAGCGTTAACATTTTATGATTCAACAACTGCTCACTTCAGCATTCACTTGAAACCAAGGAGTAACAGCAGAACTGGTAATAGCTGGTTTGGTGTTTTCTTTTAATAATGAACCCAACATTAGCAACTCCACTTCTCTAAAATAGTCTTTTAGCAAAGAGTGGTGAGAGGTCATGGGGAGGAGGAGACCATCTGAGACTAAGGAGCGTTCTGCAGCACACCCAAACTGCTCCCTAAACCTTCTGCACCTCTCTCAGACCTTCCTGGAAGTTCTTGCATCTCTGTTCGTTACCACTCCTGACATCTCAGAACTCCAGAAAACTGTGTTTTCGTTTAAGAGTGTTCACAACTAAATTTGAAGTTGGGAAGAAATGAAGGACTTAGCTCTCTATTTATTTGTATTGGCAGAACCACAGAAAGCCAAGGTGATCATTAGAAAAATATTTTAGATTGCTATCTTTTCTATCAGATTGTATTTTTCTAGTACGGTGACAAATTCTCATAAGTTCTCAATAGCTAAACATATCAGAGTTCCCGTTGTTGACCAGAAAGCTGATTTGAGTCTCCAATGCTCTGGTTATTTATAGATAATCGTGGACTAGGACTGTGTTACAAGAATGAACATTTGTCTTGTGTGGGGTTTTTTTTGTTTTTGTTATTTTTGCATTTAAGTAAGAAAGTTTCTTCTTTACATGTCTTAAATGCATTTTATTTTGACAACGTGATTGCAGATATAACATATGGCCTTCAAAGAGGGATGACTTTTCTAGTATATTTTGACCAAAAGTGGATGGTCTACTCAAAGGCTGTCATTGACAGTTTCAATCACTTAAAAATGACCACTAAAAAATGTTGTTGAAAACATTCCAGCTTTGGACATACTGAGTGATTTAGCGAGGGGCAGACATTAACATAGGCCATCATTCCATAACTGTTAGTGGATTGCGGCTGCTCTGAAATTTTGTATAAAAGTGAGACATGTTGTTAATGTAAATTAGCATTATTTTGGCAGACAGTACTTAATGTTTTGTTCTATTGTCTTTAATTTTTCAAATTGTTGTAACAATATTTTAGTAGATTTTAGATTTCCTGTTAGAAATGAGCTTTAGAAATCCCTTGTTAAACTGCAGAAATAATCCTGAGGGAACGATAAAAGCTATGTCACCTGTTTTGATAAAACAGTTACAAACCAGAGCTGTGTATTAAATGATCGTTTTAATTCTGGATTTTGAGTTTCAAATTGTAAATCAACATCATTTTTTTCCCTAAATCTTAGTGCTTGTCTAAGTACACAAAATAAGTTAATCAATCATTTCAGATGACACTAAAGTCTTCCCAAGTTTTGGCTGGGTGTGGTGGCTCATGCCTGTAATCCCAGCACTTTGGGAGGCCAAGGCGGGCAGATCACAAGGTCAGGAGTTTGAGACCAGCCTGACCAACATAGTGAAACCCCGTCTCTACTAAAAATACAAAAAAGTAGCCAGGAGTGGTGGCAGGCACCTGTAATCCCAGCTACTCGGGAGGCTGAGGCAGGAGAATCACTTGAACTGGGAGGTGGAGGATGCAGTGAGCCAAGATTGTGCCATTGCACTCCAGCCCAGGAGACAGTGAGAGACTCGGTCTCAAAAAGAAAAAAAAAAAAAAAAAAGTCTTTCCAAGTTTTTAAAACAATGGGATTAAAGTAGTGTGTGTGCTTTTCTGTTTTCCATAGGCACTAATGCCAGACATTGCTTCACTGAACTAAGTAAGCTGGCTTTCTAAACATGCTCAACATATGCTTCTGATAACTTTCTGAAACTAGTAATGAATGCACAATATGTTAGAGCATGCTTATTTAAATTAATGTCCGAGAAGTAGTGGTTCTTAATTTTTATTCTCATTTTAAAGTCAGTTTTCTTTGCTTTAACATTTAATATCATGCAATAATCACTCAAATCTCCCAAATCTTGGAGAGCTTTCTTTTTTCTCACATTTGGAGGTATAACATAATTTTTTTAAAAATAAAGAACACCATTTTTCTAGCAGAAAAATTATATTAGTTTTTCTTCAGGAAGTGATTATTTATATCGTAAAGGTTTGGAACATGAAATTTTATACCTTCAACTCTTCTAATCTAATCAAGCCATTTTTGGCCTTTGTCTCATCTTTAACTCTCCTTCTCATCTTCCTCTTTGTGGATCTTACATCCTTCCCCAACCACACACAATTTCATTATAATTCCCTGAAAGCCATTCTCTGTAGCTCTCTAATCTAGGCAAATCCTCTAACTTCAGTAATCTGCCAGCATCAGCAGATGCTTTCTGGTTCCTCAGCCACTGGTGAAAAGCTCTGTTCCTTCCTGCATTGGCTCCCCGTCTTTCTCCCTGACCCACCACACTCAGCAGAAGGGTAATGTGTCTTTTCTCTGCTGAACCCAAAGAAAATTCCCCAAGGAGCTTTCCAGACAGACCTGGCTTTAGCAAAGGAACACGCTTACAGAGCAAGGAGAGAAAAAGGGAGGACTTCTTAAGACTTATAATAACATTAAAAACAAGGAGAAGAGTTGACATGCAGCTTTAGGTGTGTGTAGGATGCTTCTAGTTGTCTTTCTAAAACATCCTGCTTGCTACTTTCCCAACCCGTCCAGGGCACTCCTACATAATTTGCTGTTACTAGCCACTCAAGTACTTGTCTAATTCACAATTCAAACTCCACCTTGCAAACAGGTGCCTTTGAGTGCAATCTGCACGTGTGGCTATTATTCTGTTTCTTTGAAAAAGGTGATGAAGGGCACAAGGGACTATCAGGCCCACCATCCCTGGGTAATCTGCCATGAACCTCTGTGTGGATCCAGACCCTCCCTTTGTTTGCAATTCAGCATGTGATTCCTGTGGATGACTGACAAGGGCAGACTTGTAACAACATTATTTCAGGAGGATAATAACCAGCCATCATAAATTCCTTTTTTAATAGTTTATTGCAGGTTGTAGGCTATTGACAATGACTTTGTTTTACAACATGAAGGAAAATAGTTCCTTGTTGCTGCTAGTCTCTAAAACCACTTTAAGACGTTTTAGTATCCTCTGAGAAAACCTAGCCTTTCATGAAATGAATCATAAATAGTTGAGTTAATAAAACCACTGTTAAAAAGGAAGAGAGAGAAACGAAATGAAAAAGAAATATCTGTCTAAGATACAAAAGAGATGCTCTAGGAGTCCCTTTCATGCAAATAAAATTTTAATTAAACTTTCTTGGCTGTTTTTCTATGTCTTTCTTTCCTGAGTGATGAATGAAATGGAACGATAAATGTCTAAAAGTCTTAACCATAACTATGTAGAGAAATGAAAATTAGTTAGGAGGTAGCTCACTCTGAGATTTCAACGAGGAATTCAGTTTCATTTCGTTTCTTGTTCTTCTAGAAGTATATCACTTCACTACTAATTCCTTTCCATGAAAAAGGGACATTACATTTTTCATTGACAATCTCATATTTTGTTAGGATTTCTACATCTTTACCTCAAATTATGAGGCAACAGATCTTTACCACTGTCAGTTCTTATAGTTTTAGACCACACAGTACCTATGCCAAAAATGTCTATCATGAAATAGAAAATAATTTTATGGACATTTAATTAGAGAACAGAGTTTATGACAGTGTATGTATCCATTTCTCCTTTCCTTTCAACATGTGTTGTTTTTCCTTGTAAAAACATGTAAGTCTCAAAATACCTTTTTAAAAAGCAATTCTTATAAAACACACATAGAGCTAGAACCATGCAAGTCAGATACATATGTGACTAATCATATTTTTGATATATCTCTCTGCCTAATCATTAACTTTAAATGCCATATAAGCATTTGTAACCCACAGTAAATTATTTCATAGAAATAATTTAAGAGGGCTGCTGACTAACATGAAACAGTCTACATTTCCACCAGCAGTTGGCTGCCAAATGTTGTAAAAAAAAAAAAAAAAAGGTCCCAGATATAAGTTGACATAAATTATAGTGAATATAAATCTCTAATGATCAAGTGGTGGTTAGAGATTATTGCGTTTAGGAGATAGGGAAAAAACATACTAGACGTCATGAAGTCTTTCCAGTTTCCAGTCTACATATTAGGAAATTGGATCTTTAAAATTCCCCCTCGAAGCCTTTGAATTTCTTTGTTTAATGTCCTCAATTCAATGTCTTATATTTCAAAATATATTGTAATAGAATTTATGGAGCATAGACAATAGAGGGAAAATCATTTTTTAATGACAAGAGAGACTGCCTACGTTCTATTTTTAAATGTAAATTAGAAAATCAACTATGACTTCTAACTTTTTTCAAATGTTCTTGGAGTATACATTTTGCAAAAGATCAGAATAATGCAAAGTGATAATTATTCAAATACTAGTTATGAAGAAACTTTTCCCTCCTTTTCAGATTCTTAGGTTTTGGGCAAAGCTGGAAACATCTGAGTGGAAATAATGTTCAGATTATAAAAAGCAGCAGCACATGAGTGAAATCAGGCAGAATTGGCCTGACAGGGGGTCAGAAACCAGAAACAGTGACATGCAGCCACTCAAATGGCAGCATTATTCAGGTAGAAATCCATAATTAGCTGAATTTTTTGAGTTTAAAGGATTACTATAAAGTACAGGGGAAAATAATAAGTCCGGTCAGAAAAATTAATTCCCTTTCCAAATCTTCATCCTTTCCTTCAAGATGTAACTCCAAAGAAAGACAATTGCATCAAAGAAGGTTAGAGGCCTAATTCTGAACACTGCCTTTTAAACACATTCTAGAGGCCTATTAGACATCATGTAAACTGTAGACAGCAGTGTTCCTACCACCCGAATACTTAACATATGTACACCAGCTTCTTGGGAGCAGAAATAGAGACATATGCAATTTAACATATTCCAAGAATAAAGTCTCAGGGGAAAATCTACCTTTCACCATATATGGCCATTGTGCAGCTCTATCCAAGAACCCAATACAGATACTGGTGTAATATTGCCACTACCCACTGCACCCTGGGTTGGCAGTGGTTTAAGGAGACACTTTGGGGAGCTCCCTGGGAAGTTAGTCTTCTGAAATGTGAATGGTGCTGATGGAAAAGGCTAAAATGTGCTTTTCAAGCATGAATTGAACTATCAGCATGTGCGGTATGTCAGAGTATTTTTTAACCAATCTTTCTAAAAATATATATGATTATAATAATTTACAGTTATTGTATCTACTAAACGTTTTATGTGCTTGGGCTTTTTTTTTTTTTTTTTAAGTTGTGATCTTATTTCTTTAGGGCATATCCTAGTAACCACCTGTCTAGTAATGAAAAAGATCTGTGGGATAAAGTGAATGCTAGATGATATTTTCTAAGTGGCTTTGGGAAATTGTCCAACACAATTAGGTTAAAACCTTGCTCATTACTAAAGAGGGGAAATGCAACTAATACGTAGAACTGCAATAATGGAATCTCAAAGGAAATATAGTGTTAGAAATGATACTCTGAATTTTTTAATAGACTTTGCATAATTAAAACATTGTAAAATTAGCATGCATGAGTGTAGTGGCCATTTAAAGAACACATAACAAACGTGACAATGTAGTCAAATAAGAGACTATGATGTTTTGTTACAGAACTTGAATGGCATGCAGACGAGGGGGACCAGAAGTCTCCAATTCTAATTCTGCTCTGCTCTTACTAGCTACCTGACCATGGCTAAGTCCTTCGCTAGGAAGCAATGGAGATAATATCTGTACTGCCTACCTCACAGCTATTATGAACATCAAATAAAACAGCATATAGAAAGGCAGGGTGTGGTGGCTCATGCCTACAATCCCAGCACTTTGGGAGGCCAAGACAGGCGGATCACTTGAGGTTAGGAGTTCAAGACCATCCTGGCCAACATGGTGAAACGTCATCCCTACTAAAAATACAAAAAGTAGCCGGGTGTGGTGGTGTGCTCTATGGTGTGTGTGTGGTGCATTCCTGTAGTCCCAGCTACTCAGGAGTCTGAGGCAGGAGAATCGCCTTAACCCGAGCGGCAGAGGTTGCAGTGAGCCAAAATGGTGCCACTGCACTCCAGCCTGGGCGACAGAGTGAGACTCCGTTTCAAAAAACAAAAAACATAACATATATAAAATTGCCTTGAAAACTGTTAAATATTGCAGGAGCACAAGATACTCTCATCGTCATATTCTCAACCATCCTGCAATAATGGGGTGCCACTGCATGTCAGTGCTAAGGTAGGGCTCTCACTGGGAGGCAAGTAATCAAAGAACTCCACGGTGGTACTCCGCTCAAGTTCTCTGGAAGGAGCCCTCTGGGCATTGAGGAGGGGCTGTGGCCCCTCTCTATACATCATCCCCTGCTCATGATGGACACTCTATGTCCAGAATGTTCTCCAGGAAAAGGGGTCAGCACATTTGTGTTCATGGAGCAGGCATTGCTCTCTCAATGAATCACCCTCTACCTGAGGGGCTCTCACGCATGCCAACTGATGAGATTTATTTTGAAAATATAAAGGCTGCTTTCTGTTGTTGAAAGTTTGGCAGTTCATTAACATCTCCACCAGAGGGTGAGCGGGAGAAAGGAAAGCTGGGAACTCCAGTCCACCTTGCATTTCTCAGTAGTTAGTACTTCTAGTACTAGCTGGGTTTGGTGGGAAAAGAACAAAGGCTCTTCTCAATACCTTGAGAATCAGAATACATCTTAAGAGAACAGAGAAGTGCCAAACCTCCAACGTTGTATGGCCTATTCTCTTCTAATGCAACAGTAGTGCATCATCTGTTTTTCTGCTCAGCTCATCCCTTTCTGCAAAATATATTAGACTTAGAATGTGTTCAGTTAATTGTTACCCAGGAGTGATTTTTAGCCCCGTGGGGAGAAAAGAGGCCCTAAAAATGTTAATTATCTGGAGCATAGAGCTTAACATTCTGGATTCCAAGATGGTATTTAAGCCTATTTAGATTTTCTCTAAATTCTTTGAGGCTAATGCAACTTCTGAATGTGTCTAATAATCTCTAATTATTTGTGGAAATGGTAGATGTGAGGAGACCAGATTAAATCCACAGATAATCACAAAATCTCATTTTAGCCAGCAGCACAGCTCTTTTCCCACCAAACCCAGCTAGTACTAGAAGTACTAACTACTAAGAAATGCAAGGTGGACTGGAGTTCCCAGCTTTCCTTTCTCCTGCTCATCCTCTGGTGGAGATGTTAATGAATTGCCAGACTTCCAACCACAACAAAAAAGCCAGCAAAAAAAGAAAGTGGAAACTCAGGGGCCTGGGCCACTACCCAGCTAGAAAAGCAGATGCTGAGGAGCTGGAAGGCAGGAGTCGTATCATAAAGGAGCAAAGCACGTGCCCACGCCTGAGTAGCTGGGCTACCGTTTCCAAAAGGCGCAACACTGTCCCAACTTTCCGTACCATCACACTTACACCATCGTGTTCTGCCCAGTTTGACCAGCTTCATTCTTGGAAGGTGGTGCAACAGAACTGTAACCTGGAGCCCCCTCTCCTGTCTCAAAGCACCAGATAAGGACCAGGCCAGGGATGGTCCAAGTGCTGTCCTCAGTTGACTAAAAGGATGAGGAAAGAAAGAGGAAGACAAATACTTTGTTTTGGGGATGACTCTGTAAATCCCACAAGCCTTTGCTTTAGTGTTGCCCCCTCTTAGTGCTTTTCATGTTTTCTAACTTGATGGTTTATTCACATCGGCACTGCAGTTTCACAATCCTTTTGAACCCTGGGCTAGATTTAATGAACGGAAAAATTTTACATGGTCTGTAAGTTATGTGAAGCTTTCAAATAAATATCATCAGTGAAAAAATCAATGCAAGTCATTTTGGAGCAAAGATTTTTCAAAAGACTGGAGACTATCGTATTAAACAATTTCATGTCTACTCTTTGTAAGGACCCACAAGATGTTATTTGATCTTTAGTAGGTGTATTTCTTCCCCCTCCTCCTTTCCCTGGGCCATTTTCATTTGGGTTGGAGCCCTCTGGAGTGGAACTTTTGGCTAGTTTTGGTTCAAATGAGTTAAGAATTAAATTTGGGTCAGGCATAGTACCTCATGCCTGTAGTCCCAGCACTTTGGGAGGCCGAGGCAGGCAGAAGGCTTGAGCCCAGGAGTTTGAGACCAGCCTGGGCAACATGGTGAAAACCCATGTCTACTAAAAATACAAAAATTAGCTGGGTGTGGTGGTGCACGCTTGCAATCCCAGCTACTCTGGAAGCTGAGGCAGAAGGATCACTTAAGCCAAGAAAGTCGAGGCTTGGGTGAGCTGAGATCGCCAGCCTGGGTGACAAAGTGAGAACCTATCTCAGAGAGTGAGAGAGAGAGAGAGAGGGAATTAAATTTGGAAGCAGGGAGAAGAAAAAATGGAGACGATTTGGCATAGGAAAGAGAAGCAGGTGACCATAACTTCTTGGGGTGGAATGACAGAAAGGTGTAGAAGTCTGTACTAAGAGATGAAAGATCTGACGTGGAGAAAATAGAAAAAGAAAAGGTGGCCTTTCAATTATTTTTATATATATTATATATATACATATATAGTATATATCTCTCAAAAAAACCCTGTCTCCTGAAGTTAAACTTTCTGACCACAGAGCTCAGAATCACCATAATTACTTTATGTTCTAAATGATGTCCTTTAGGCTCCCAACATCTCAAGTACTTTATGTTCTAAATGATGTCCTTTAGGCTCCCAATATCTCAAGTCTCAGTAGCTGAAAATGGGGGTGACAGCTGGTCGCCAGCGCAGGGAAGGTGCGTTCGGAGGCTGGGGTGGAGGGGAACTCAGGGAGAAGCTCGTCACCTTTCTTCTCGGGGTGGAATTCCCTGGTGTTGGAGTGACTTTCTGACCGGTTCACAGCTCTGCTCTCCCTCGCGTCCCTTGCGGCCACTTCCTGGGCTCGATCCGAGTCCCCGGGGGCTCCGGAGCCCGGGTGCCAAGGCGGCCGACCGCAGGCCTGTTCCCGGAGGTCTCCCGCGGACCTCTCCCACCCCGGCCAATTCTTGAGCACTCCATCCCCCGGGGAGCCCCGCGGCCTCCCTCTCTGCCTGCGCGGTCCTGGCTCCCGCGCTCCGGGTCCCTCTCCGCGTGCTCTGCGCCACGGCTCCTCTCTCCTGCCCCCTTGCGGCCATCGGGAGAAAACCGCGCGGACGCTCAAGGGTCCTGGCCGCCCTGGCCGCAGCCGCTGCGCCCTCGATGCTGGGCACTTGGGTGGTGCGCGGGTGCACCGCACTTAGGCAGGGAAGAAAAGCTGCGCTCCGAGGAGAACGGTGCTGATTCTGCGGGACCGAGACTCCCTGGAATCTTCGAGAAGGTTCCAGCAGCTCCTCACCGCCCGCCCCCATCTAAGGCTGTTGACCCAGAAGTGAGGCCAAGGAGGAACCCTTCTCCCCTGCCGCGAGGCTGGCCGCTTCATGAACGAGAACGTGGTTATGCACGGACGGAGGGCAGGGTGTCTGCAGTGAGGAGGTGGAAGATGGGGCGGATACAGCTTGGGGTTTAAGGCACCACGAGTAACTAACGTAGTCCCAGCTTTGCAGCTCCGGGCTTAGGTGTTTATTTCATTTTAAGTTCCCCGTTTCACTGCCTGTACTAGCCTAGAGGGAGTTACAAATGACTTCCACATCCTGGTAGTACGTGGGTTCGTGGCCTTTCCCTTAGCCAGCCCAGCCAGCGAGGTTTCAGCTGCCAGAAAATGTGTTTCCCATCCAACATTTCTCACACAAGGACAAAATATAACGTGTCTAAAAATGGCGAGCTTCCTGTCTGGGCTCCCCTCTACCACCCCGGTTCCTCACTTAGGAGTAAAACTTGAGGAACAAAGATTAGTTTGAAATCTATTTTTCTTTGGACATCCCAGATTTCTGCTGGTTCAGTGTCCCGTGTCAGGTGAAATTATTCATGAGACTCTGAACTGAGTTGATAAGTCTTACTCCTTCTCCCTAGAAATTCCAACTGGATTTAAATCACTCCCTGGTTGCTGCAGAAGGTCTGTGTTTTATGGGAGTTCTCTATGGAGCTTTGAAGTATTTGCTTACCAAATCCACTTCTCAGCTTCCAGCTCGTGAATAAATTACCTGCCCCTTCTCTCTGCTGCCACTCCCCCGCCCACCTCCGATACGAATAGTGGGGATGTTTTCTGAACAATAGCTTGGAATGAGGGCTCTGGGACTTATCAGTCAATTGCCAGCCCTGGGACACCCATTTGCAGCCGTGGCTGACTGGAGATTTCCAATGGCTAATGGAATAGGCAGGGAATGGGGGCCCGTGGACCTTATTCCTTTCACGGGTTTATCCCTCACACCATTTACTATCTCAAGCCTGGTTGCTTTGTCAGGGAAATGGTCATTAGAATCCTCATTTAGAGAACACATTAAAATCCTCATGTTGAAAACATCTTGGAACTTTTTTGAGGATTGTCACTTGCCAGAGGTTAGTGCTAATTGATGTCAGGCAGGTCTGTTTGCAAAGACTGAAGACTGTAGACTTCTATTTATTTTGTCCTTTGCATAAGGGCTTGAGAGGGTAAAAGGAAATTGGGCAGCCAAGACCCTTGGGTGAGCCAAGAGGCATTTCGCATTATGTCCCAGCTGCTTAGAAAGTATTTTTGTCCATCCTCCTGTGTGAATAGGATGGGGTATGTCTAAATTGTCCATTTTGATGTCTACCAGGAAGATGCTTCCCTTTCTGTTCCTAATGCCTAAAATGCCACTAAAATCACCATTTCCTTCGTTCATGCAATGTGTTAAAGAGTTCATTAAAGACTCCCCAGGGGACTCCAGAGTAGCCACTTGGGGGGTTGTGATTTGTCACATTTCCATGATTCACTTCACCAGGGGCCTCAGCAGCTGGAGGATTCCTTGAGTCTCTCACTGGGCCTTCCCAGACATGAATAAGGATCCTATTACCCTTTTCTTACTCCGAGATTTTCTAAACCGACAGCACCACCAACAACAAAAAGTAAAACAAACAAAAAGTTAAAATATAACAAAGCAAAGACATCTGGCACATTTACAAAACACAGCTTTCTTACCCTAAAATGAAGCCTGTCCCAGACTTGGTTGATCCTGCCTCTGGCTGGGCTCGCGGCTTCAGCCTCCTGGTACCCTGATTGCTGCTGTTTCATTGGAGGAAGCTGCTCCCTGGTCTTCATCTTCGGGGGGCTTAGAGCATGGCTGGATGCCCACTTTTGTGTGGCTCTGAGCCTGAGCAGTGGTCCTCTGGGGAAGAAAAGCCTTTCCCAGTCAGGTCTCAAGATTCCTTCCTGGGCCTCTTGGTAGCCCTAGGCGCTCCTTGGGCAGCACGCAGGAAGGTTCAGAGCCCTTACCTGTCACTCTCCACTCTCAGGCAGCCAGCCCAGGCTGTGGGTGCTGGGCCCCATCCTCCCAGAAGCCTGCCTACTTTCTATTCACCCCTCCCCTCCCCACCTCTCCCCTAGCCAGCCAACACCACTGAAAACCACCTGTTTTGTGTTTTGAAATCCTCTAAGCACCCCCATCCTCCACCCTCGCAGACCTCCCACTGTGTTCCAGTTTCCTGTTCAAACTCCAGATTTGAGTTCTTGACTCATTTCAAGAACATTAAAAAGTCACATACCCTGAGCTTGCTGCATATTCAAGTCTTTTCTTCTCTGCTCAGGTTGCCAATGGTCCCCCTCTCAGAGGAAGGGAAGTCTTGTAAATTTCCAAGCCTGGCAGCCCCCAGGGGTGATCTCAGACTAGTCAGAGATCAAGTACCTGCAAAGTCACAGTCATCTCTGCAGGGCACCCTGTAACCAATTAGTCCCCTCAAATGTGTTAGGAACAATTTTACAAGCAAAACCTATGACCCTGTTATGTCATCTACTATAAAATCACAACCACAAGCAAACAGGTTCACACACAAATACAAACACAAAGGAAATTACTGAATTCCCTGATTGGCAAGACTGGCAGTTTCTGAATGTTCTGGTGATGCTAATTTGTTCAATAATCTCCTCCTTCTCCTCCTCTGTCTTTCTTCTCCTCCTCCTCCTCCTCCTCCTCCTCCTCCTCCTCCTCCTCCTCCTCCTTCTTCTTCTTCTTCTTCTTCTTCTTCCTCCTCTTCTTCCTCTTCTTGCTCTTCCTCTTCTTCTTTTCTTTTCTTTTAATTATACTTTAGGTTTTGAGAAACATGTGGGGAACGTGCAGGTTTGTTACATAGGTATACACGTGGCATGGTGGTTTGCTACACCCAGGAACCCATCATCTACATTAGATATTTCTCCTAATGCTATCCTTCCCCTAGCCTGCTACGCCCTGGCAGGCCCTGGTGTGTGATGTTCCCCTCTCTGTGTCCATGTGTTCTCATTATTCAGCTCCCACTTATGAGTGGGAACATGCAGTGTTTGGTTTTCTGTTCCTGTGTTAGTTTGCTGAGAATAATGGTTTCCAGCTTCATCCATGTCCCTGCAAAGGACATGAACTCATCCTTTTTTTATGGCTCCATAGTATTTCATGGTGTATATGTGCCACATTTTCTTTATCCAGTCTATCATTGATGGGCATTTGGGTTGGTTCCAGGTCTTTGCTATTGTAAACAGTGCTGCAATAAACATACCTGTGCATATGTCTTTGTAGCAGAATGATTTATAATCCTTTGGGTATATAGCCAGTAATGGGATTGCTGAGTCAAATGTTATTTCTGGTTCTAGATCCTTGAGAAATCACTGTACTGTCTTCCATAATGGTTGAACTAGTTTACACTCCCACCAACAGTGTAAAGGCATTCCTATTGCTCCACATCCTCTCCAGCATCTGTTGTTTCCTGACTTTTTAATGATTGCCGTTCTGACTAGTGTGAGATGGTATCTCACTGTGGTTTTGATTTGCATTTCTCTAATAACCAGTAATGATGAGCTTTTTTGTTTCATATATTTGTTGGCCACATAAATGTCTTCTTTTGAGAAGTGTCTGTTCATATCCTTCACCCACTTTTTGATGGGGTTGTTTGTTTGTTTCTTGTAAATTTGCTTAAGTTCCCTGTAGATTCTGGATATTGGCTCTTTGTCAGATGGATAGATTGTAAAAATTTTATCCTGTTCTGTAGGCTGCCTGTTCACTCTGATGATAGTTGCTTTTGCTGTGTAGAAGCTCTTTTGCTTTTGCTGTGCAGAAGCTCTTTAGTTTAATTAGATCATATTCGTCAATTTTGGCTTTTGTTGCCATCGCTTTTGGTGTTTTAGTCATAAAATCTTTGCCCATGCCTATGTCCTGAGTGGTATTGCCTAGGTTTTCTTCTAGGGTTTTTGTGGTTTTCGGTTTCACGCTTAAGTCTTTAATCCATCTTGAGTTAATTTTTGCACAAGGTGTAAGGAAGGGGTCCAGTTTCAGTTTTCTGCATATGGTTAGCCAGTTTTCCCAACACAATTTATTAAATAGGGGAATCCTTTCCCCACTGCTTATTTTTGTCAGGTCTGTCAAACAGCAGATGGTTGTAAATGTGTGGATTATTTCTGAGGTCTCTCGTCTGTTCCGTTGGTCTATGTATCCATTTTGGTACCAGTACCATGCTATTTTGGTTACTATAGCCTTGTAGTATAGTTTGAAGTCAGGTAATGTGATAACTCCAGCTTTGTTCTTTTTGCTTAAGATTATCTTGGCTATATGGGCTCCTTTGTTTCCATATGAAATTTAAAGTAGTTTTTCTAATTCTGTGAAGAAAGTTAGTGGTAGCTTGATGGGGATAGCATTTAATCTATAAATTACTTTGGGCAGTATGGCCATTTTCACGATATTGATTCTTCCTATCCATGAGCATGGAATGTTTTTCCATTTGTTTCTGTTCTGTCTTATTTTTTTGAGCAGTGTTTTGTGATTCTCCTTGAAGAGGTCCTTCACATCCCTTGTAAGCTGTATTCCTAGGTATTTTATTCTCTTTGTAGCAATTGTGAATGGGAGTTCACTCATGATTTAGCTCTCTGTTTGTCTATTAAGGTATAGGAATGCTTGTGATTTTTGCACATCAATTTTGTATCCTGAGAATTTGCAGAAGTTGCTTATCAGCTTTAGGAGATTCTGGGCTGAGATGATGGGGTTTTTTAAATACACAATCATGTCATCAGCAAACAGAGACAATTTGACTTCCTCTTTTCATATTTCAATACGCTTTATTTCACTCTCTTGCCTGATTGCCCTGGCCAGAACTTCCAATGCTATGTCGAATAGGAGTGATGAGAGAGGGCATTCTTGTTTTGTGCTGGTTTTCAAAGGGAATGCTTCCAGCTTTTGCCCATTCAGTATGACATTGGCTGTGGGTTTGTCATAAATAGCTCTTATTATTTTGAGATATGAACCATCAATACCTAGTTTATTGAGACTTTTTAGCATGGAGGGGTATGGTACCAGCTCCTCTTTGTAACTCTGGTAGAATTCGGCTGTGACTCCATCTGATCCTGAGCTTTTTTTGGTTGGTAGGCTATTAATTACCACCTCAATTCCAGAACTTGTTATTGGTCTATTCAGGGATTTGACTTCTTCCTGGTTTAGTCTTGGGAGGGTGTGTGTGTCCAGGAATTTATCCATTTCTTCTAGATTGTCTAGTTTATTTGCATAAAGGTGTTCATAGTAGTCTCTGATTGTAGTTTGTGTATCTGTGGGATCAGTGGTGATATCCCCTTTGTCATCTTTTATTGTGTCTATTTGATTCTCCTCTATTTTCTTCTTTATCAGTCTGGCTGGCAGTCTATCTATTTTGTTAATCTTTTCAAAAAAACAACTCCTGGATTCGTTGATTTTTTGAAGGTTTTTTTGTGTCTCTGTCTTCTTCAGTTCTGCTGTGATCTTAGTTATTTCTTGTCTTCTGCTAGCTTTTGAATTAGTTTGCTCTTGCTTCTCTAATTCTTTTCATTAGGATGTTAGGGTGTCGATTTTAGATCTTTCCTGCTTTCTCCTGTGGGCATTTTGTGCTATAAATTTTCCTCTAAACACTGCTTTAGCTGTGTGTCCCAGAGATTCTCACACGTTGTGTCTTTGTTCTCATTGGTTTCAAAGAACTTATTTATATCTGCCTTCATTTTGTTATTTACCCAGTAGTCATTCAGGAGCAGGTTGTTCAGTTTCCATGTAGTTGTGCAGTTCTGAGTGAGTTTCTTAATCCTGAGTTCTAATTTGATTGCACGGTGGTCTGATAGACTGTTTGTTATGATTTCTGTTCTTTTGCTGAGGAATGTAGTCAATTTTAGAATAAGTGTGATGTGGTGCCGAGAAGAATGTATATTCTGCTGATTTGAGGTGGAGAGTTCTATAGATGTCTATTAGGTCCACTTGGTCCAGAACTGAGTTCAAGTCCTGAATACCCTTGTTAATTTTCTGTCTCATTGATTTGTCTGATATTGACAGTAGGATGTTAAAGTATCCCACCATTGTTGTGTGGGAGTCTAAGTCTCTTTGGAGGTCTCTAAAAACTTGCTTTATGAATCTGGGTGCTCCTGTATTGGGTGCATATATATTTAGGATAGTTAGCTCTTCTTGTTGCATTGATCTTTGACCATTATGTAATGTCCTTCTTTAATCCATCTTGAGTTAATTTTTGCATAAGGTGTAAGGAAGGGGTCAAGTTTCAGTTTTCTGCATATGGTTAGCCAGTTTTCCCAACACCATTTATTAAATAGGGAATCCTTTCCCCTATTTTTTGATCTTTGTTGGTTTAAAGTCTGTTTTAACAGAGACTAGGATTGCAACCCCTGCTTTTTTTGCTTTCCATTTGCTTGGTAAATATTCCTCCATCCCTTTATTGTGAGCCTATGTGTGTCTTTGCACATGAGATGGATCTCCTGAATACAGCACACCAATGGATCTTGAGTCTTTATCCAATTTACCAGCCTGTGTCTTTTAATTGGGGCATTTAGCCCATTTACATTTCAGGTTAATATTGTTACGTGTGAATTTGATCCTGTCATTATAATGCTAGTTGGTTATTTTGCCCATTAGTTGATGCAATTTCTTCATGGTGTAGATGGTCTTTACAATTTGGCATGTTTTTGCAGTGGCTGGTACTGGTTTTCCCTTTCTATATTTAGTGCTTCCTTCAGGAGCTCTTGTAAGGCAGGCCTGGTGGTGACAAAATCTCTCAGCATTTGCTTGTCTGTAAAGGATTTTATTTATCCTTCACTTATGAAGCTTAGTTTGGCTGGATAGGAAATTCTGGGTTGAAAATTATTTTCTTTAGGAATGTTGAATATTGACCCTCCACTCTCTACTGGCTTATAGGGTTTCTGCCAAGAGATCTGCTGTTAGTCTGATGGACTTCCCTTTGTGGATAACCCAACCTTTCTCTCTGGCTACACTTTTTCCTTCATTTCAACCTTGGTGAATCTGACAATTATGTGTCTTGGGATTGCTCTTTTCGAGGAGTATCTTTGTGGTGTTCTTATATTTCCTGAATTTGAATTATTGGCCTGTCTTGCTAGACTGAGGAAGTTCTCCTGGATAATATCCTGAAGAATGTTTTCCAAGTTGGTTCCATTCTCCCTGTCACTTTCAGGTAACACCAATCAAACATAGGTTTGATCTTTTCACATAGTCCCATATTTCTTGGAGGCTTTGTTCATTCCTTGTCATTCTTTTTTCTCTAATCTTGTCTTCATGCTTTATTTCATTAAGTTGATCTTCAATCTCTGACATCCTTTCTTCTGCTTGATCGATTCAGCTATTGATACTTGTGTATGCTTCAGGAAGTTCTCATGCTGTGTTTTTCAGCTCCATCAGGTCATCTATGTTCTTCTCTAAACTGGTTATTCTAGTTAACAATTCCTCTAACCCTTTTCCAAGGTTCTTAGCTTCCTTGCATTGGGTTAGAACATGCTCCTGTAGCTCAGAGGAGTTTGTTATTACCCACCTTCTGATGCCTACTTCTGTCAATTGGTCAAATTCATCCTCCATCCAGTTGTGTTCCCTTGCTGGCGAGGAGTTTTGATCCTTTGGAGGAAAAGAGGCATTCTGGTTTTTGCAATTTTCAGCTTTTTTGTGCTGGTTTTTCCTCATCTTCGTGGATTTATCTACCTTTGGTCTTTGATGTTGGTGAGCTTCGGATGGGGTTTTTGTGTGGACATCCTTTTTGTTGATGTTGATGCTATTCCTTTTTGTTTGTTAGTTTTCCTTCTAATAGTCAGGCCCCTTTGCTGCGGGTCTGCTAGAGTTTGCTAGAGGTCGACTCCAGACACTGTTTGCCTGGGCATCACGCATGGAGGCTGCAGAACAGCAAAGATTGCTGCCTCTTCCTTCCTCTGGAAGCTTCATCCCAGAGGGGCACCTGCCAGATGCCAGTTGGAGCTCTCCTGTATGAGATGTCTGTCGACCCCTGCTGGGAGGTGTCTCCCAGTCAGGAGGCCCAGGGGTCAAGGACCCACTTGAGGAGGCAGTCTGTCCCTTAGCAGAGCTCAAGTGCTGTGGTGGGAGATCCGCTGCTCTCTTCAGAGCTGGCAGGCAGGAATGTTTAAGTCTGCTGAAGCTGCATGCACAGCTGCCCCTTCCCCCAGGTGCTCTCTCTCAGGGAGATGGGAGTTTGATCTATAAGCCCCTGACTGGGGTTGCTGCCTTTCTTTCAGAGATGCCCTGAAAGATGCAACTTTGCAAGCTGCAGTGGGCTCCTCCCAGTTTGAACTTCCTGGCAGCTTTTTTTACACTGTGAAGGGAAAAGCACCTGCTCAAACCTCAGTAATGGCAGACAACCCTCCCACCACCAAGCTCCAGTGTCTCAGGTTGACTTCAGACTGCTGTGCTGGCAGCAAGAACTTCAAGCCAGGGGATCTTAGCTTGCTGGGCTCCATGGGGGTGGGATCTGGTGAGCTAGAACACTTGGCTTCCTGGCTTCAGCCCCCTTTTCAGGGGAGTCAACGTTTCTGTCTCACTGGCATTCCAGGCGCCACTGGGGTATGAAAAAAAACTCCTGCAGCTAGCTCAGTGTCTGCCCAAATGGCTGCCCTGTTCTGTGCTTGAAACCCAGGACCCTAGTGGTGTAGGCACCCGAGGGAATCTCCTGGCCTGCAAGTTGCGAAGACCGTGGGAAAAGTGTAATGTCTGGGCCAGAATGCACCATTCCTCATGGCACAGTCCCTCACGGATTCCCTTGGCTAGCGGAGGGAGTTCCCCAACCCTTTGTGCTTCCCAGGTGAGGTGACAGCCCACCCTGCTTCTGCTCACTCTCCATGAGCTGCACCCACTCTCTAACCAGTCCCAATGAGATGAGCCGGGTAGCTCAGTTGGAAATGCAGAAATCACCCGCCTCCTGCATTGATATCACTGGAAGCTGCAGACCAGACCTGTTCCTATTTGGCCATCTTGCCAGCCTTCTTCTTTCTTCTTTTTTGCCTTCCACCAGCGTTTGCTACCAGGCAGGTGGAAGCAGGTGTCATAGGCTGGAGAACATCTTTTGGAAGATAACAAATTTGAAATCAACAAAGCAGTCCACACGTAGAAGGCAGAATAATGGCCTCCCCCAAATGTCCACTTCCTAATCCCCATAACCTGTGAATAAGTTACCTCACAAGGCAAGAAGGACTTTGCAGATGTGATTAAGTTACATATCTTGAGATGGAGAGATTATCCTGGATTAGCTGGATGGGCCCTATGTAATCACAAGGCTCTTTGTAAGTGGAAGAGGGAAGCAGAAGAGTTAGGGTCAGAGAAAGATGTGAAGATGCTAAGCTGATGGCTTTGAAGATGAAGGGAGATGGTGAGTCAAGGAATGTAGGAAGCCTCTAGAAGTTGAGAAAAGAACACCTTTTGGATTTGATGGGAACCCTCTGGTACAACATGAAGAATAAAACAGCATCCCCATTTATTATTTTTTATTCGATAGCTGTCATTTGTCATTTGCCCGCTGCCTATGTTGTACCAGGACCTGTGCTAGTTATGGATATACTAGCAAGAATATTTTGAGGTAAGTGTTGTTTTACACTTTTTATAGAGGAGGAAACAGACTCAGAATAAGAAAGTAAATTCCCCAGAGCTAAACATTAATAGCTGATAGGTGGAGAGAAAGGATACAAATTCAACTTCAGTGGATTCCAAAGCCCTTACTGCTTCCTCCACCCCTTCTCAGAGAGCAGCCACGGCAATGCTGGCTCAGTCAGAGGATTGCCTTTTCGTGGGGATTCCTGCCATTGTATGTAATGAGCCACAGTCAAAACCCAAAACTGGTTGGAAAGCCCTTTTGGGTTGCAAAAAAGATTTGGGTTAAAATTTCCTCAGTGGCATAATCAGAAATTCTTTATTGGTAAACTGGACTTAGGTTCAGTTAATGCACAGAACCGTGCATTGCTTTATATGATAAAATATCAATTTTAAAGCCCAGGATGGAGGAGATTCAGTGTCCTCTGACCAGCAGCATCTCGGCCCTGTGCTGGCTACACAGAAGCCCCACTTTCCTTGGTGAGGGGTAAGAAAGGCAGCAGGGAAGACCTGGCTGATGTCCTCTGCCTGGATCCAGTGAATCTCAACCCCAGCTGCACATTGCAATCACCTCAGAAGCTGGAGACACATGTGGGTGGCCAGGCCCCACCCCAGCCAGTTAAAACCCACTCTGTACAGTGGGGCCTGGGCCCCAAGGGACTATTCCATCTCCCCATTTGGTAGATGCCTGCTGCCAGAGTGTATACTTATCTGGATGTGCCAGCCTGCTGGCTCAGAAACCACAGGACCTACAGGAGTCCCTGAGTGCCCCTCACAGAAGAGCATGTGAGAGCCTCATTCACAGGATGCTAGTGGATAGTAAAGCACATCAGACCTCTCCCTGGATGGGCGAATTTTGAGGTGACCAGCATCCTCATTCGCCCAGGGCTTTGGGGACAAAGGATATGTTCCCAGGATGTGAGACTTTAAAGTGCTAAAATCAGAAAACTCTCAGGCATTTTACAGGGAACTGCAAGTCTGAGGTCCCCAAGAATAAACTGTCATGGTTGGATGGTAGCACTCTGGCATCAGAGGAAGGGGGTGTGTGTGTGTGTGAGCGTAAGAGTGTGTGTGTGTTGCACCAATATGTAGATGTGGGTGTGTGTGTGCACATCTGCACCCATTTGTGCATGTGTGAGTGTGTGAGATTGTGTGTGTGTGCATGGGTGTGTGTGACTTGTGCAGGTGTGTGCATGGGTGTGAGAGTATATGAACTGTATGTGTGTGTGAGACAGTCCATGAGAGATTTTGTGTGTGAATCTGAGAGTGCGAGAGTGTTGCATGAATGTGTGAGTGTGCATTAGTGTGTGGGAGTGTATACATGTCTCAGAGTGTATGTGCACATGTGTGAGAGTGGTGGGTGTGTGTATGTGTGTGTGAGTGTGAGAACACAGACACTCTGGAGAGAGTGGATCTTGCCAGCCCAGAATCGCCCCACTGCAGGAGCCTCTAAGCCTTTCGAGGGCATGTGCCACCTGAGTGGGCCCTGAATCCTGCCAGAGAGTAGCTCAGGGAAAAGTTTACCCTGAGTGGTTCGTTGAGCTCAGGGGTAGAAGTTGTAAATTTCTTTTGCTCTATGGCAGTATAATTAGCTCCCCCTCTTGTGAGGAATGAAAGGGCCATGTGCTTCTGACAGCTGTGGGAGCCGCCTTCCTGCCCGGATAAATCTAGTCTCCACCGATATTGTTGCACCTGTTTAAACAAGGAACAGAATAGGTATTTATTTGAAGTTCAAGAGGCCATATGAGCCATGGTCTAAATATAGGCCTGGATATAATTATAAAGATACTTAATTCTTTGTTCTGAAAGATTTTTGCAGCCCACTATTCCCTCAAAGGCTTGGGCAGTTTCCTTTAACACATGTACCTCCCAGAACGAGTAAAGGCAGGGCGTGAGAATGCCTCTTGGAGGCCGGGCATTGTGGAAGACCCCTGGACCCAGCCCTGACCTTGCTCATCATCAGAACCACCGAGGGGAAGACTTGATAAAGACACAGAGCTCTAGGTCCTCTCCCAGCAATTCTCTTTCCCGTGCTCCTGGAGTGGAGCCCAGGAATCTGTATGTTGAAACTCCCCACACGAGTCTAATGCTTACCTAAGTTTGGGAACCTCTGATCTAAGGCATGGTAGTGGGGGTGAGGGGAAGCAATCCCTTCTGTGAGGCATTTCTGGGCCAGGTCAGGGATACTAATAATTGGAATTTACTGAGCCCTCCTCACATACAGGCACCCGTCATGATTCCCATTTTCCAGATGAGGCAACTGAGCTCTTTCATCCATTTCTCTGCTGTGTACTGAAGTACCTCAAAGCAGGAGTTCACCATGTTTTTGAGGCCATGGAACCTTTTGAGACTCTAGTGAAAGCTATAAACCCTCTCACCATAAAACTGCACAGGCACGGAAGATTTTGCAATGTTGGAGGGTTCATGGAACCCCCTGAAGCCGATCTAAGAATCCTTGATTAAGAATGGTCATCCTGAAGGATATTTTCTCAAGGTAGGCCACCAATAGGCACAGTAAGCTTGATCCGTAGCAGCCTGAGGAAGGCTTCTGGAGCACCTGCATGTGCAGAGCACATTGAGAGATGCTGTGGGCACAGAAGTGAAGATGACATACAATGAGCTGGAAAGACTCAACTGAATAGAAAGAGAGATAATATGAAGTTCAAAGTAGTTAATGCCAAGTCCTAAACAACAGGGGCCAACAAGCCCTGCAGCTCAGGGTGGTGAGGGCCTTGGAAGGAGGGCTGAGAGTTCGGGAGGTGAGACCTGACCTGAGCTCAGCAGGTAGGAGAGAATTCTGGGGAGTAGGGGCTGGGTGAACAGCATCCTTTTTTTTTTTTTTTTTTTTTTTGAGATGGAGTTTTGCTCTTGTCACTCTAGAGTGCAGTGGCGCAATCTCAACTCACTGCAACCTCTGCCTCCTGGGTTCAAGCGATTCTCCTGCCTCAGTCTCCCGAGTAGCTGGGATGACAGACACTAGTCACCATGCCCAGCTAATTTTCATATTTTTAGTAGAGATGGGGTTTCACCATGTTGGTCAGGCTGGTCTCGAACTCCTGACCTCAGATGATCCACCCGCCTCGGCCTCCCAAAGTGCTGGGATTACAAGCCTGAGCCACCGCACCCAGCCAGTGAACAGCATCTCAAAGGAGAGGATGGTTTTGGGGAGGACAGGAGAACCACTTGCAGGGCAGAGACAAGGAAAAAAGACTGGTCATTTGGTTTGGTTTTAAGGGATTCTGCCTACTAGGAAGTTTTTTTAAAAGGAAATGAGAGCAGAATAAGAAAATTATTTTTTAGGGCCGGGCGCGGTGGCTCAAGCCTGTAATCCCAGCACTTTGGGAGGCTGAGACGGGCGGATCACGAGGTCAGGAGATCGAGACCATCCTGGCTAACACGGTGAAACCCCGTCTCTACTAAAAAATACAAAAAACTAGCCGGGCGAGGTGGCGGGCGCCTGTAGTCCCAGCTACTCAGGAGGCTGAGGTAGGAGAATGGCGTGAACCCGGGAGGCAGAGCTTGCAGTGAGCTGAGATCCGGCCACAGCACTCCAGCCTGGGCGACAGAGCGAGACTCCGTCTCAAAAAAAAAAAAAAAAAAAAAAAGAAAATTATTTTTTAGATGTTCAAAGGGGGTGAGAACTTTTGTGGCCTTTTTATTTTAATTTATTCGTTTTTTGTTGTTGTTGTTTGGTTGTTTGGTTTTTTTGTTTGTTTGTTTGAGTCTTACTCTGTCACCCAGGTTGGAGTGCAGTGGTGTGATCGCGGTTCACTGCAACCTCCACTTCCCAGGTTCAAGTGATTCTTCTGCCTCAGTCCCCCAAATAATTTTTGTATTTTTGGTAGAGACGGGGATAAACCATGTCGGCCAGGGTGGTCCCAAACTCCCGGGTTAAAAGCAATCCACTGGCCTCAACCTCCCAAAGCGCTGGGATTACAGATGTGAGTCACCACGCCCACCTGCAGTCTTTAAAAACTATGTTTACGTTGAACAATTAAATTATTGAAACACAAAACATGCTATATAATTGTTCTGTTCAGAAAAAAAGATTACAGAATTTACCAAAAAAAATTAACTCACTTCCCTACAAGCAATGTAGTCTAGTAACAGGACCAGAGAGAAAGTCGCAACCTCTGTCAGCTTCTCTGGGACTGTGCATAACCTCATTTGCAGATGAGGTCTGACTTCAAAGTGAAAGCAGGGTTTGAGGCCAGCAGCCCTTCTGCCGCCCTCCCTCCCTCCGCCCTGTGATAGGCCCTGCGAAAGGCTCTGTCTTAGTGTGGGGAGGGTCTGTGCCAGGATGTGTCCCTTTGGGTCCCATTGGAGAGGGCTCTGGGGCCCCGCTAGCGTTTCCTCCTTTGTCCTGTAGGGGGAGCCGCTGCAGTTTCGCGGGAAGTCGGCCTGGCGGAGGGCAGAGCCCTGGGTGTGGAGGAAGCTGGAGCTAGGGCAGACTGGCAGGAAAGGATCACAGGGGCCAGCGCGAGGAGAGCCTGGGCAGGGGCCAGGAAAGGGCGGACTTCTACAGAGGAGGGCTGTCCAGCCCTAGGGGTCCAGGAGAGGGAGAGACGAGGCCGAGAGGGACCCTGATTTTGCAGCAGGGAGTCTGGGCAATGGTGGCTCCACCTGCAGAACCAAAAGAATCCACTGGGTCTTATGGGCAAAGGCAACAAACTCGGCGTGAGTCCTGCCTCGCTGCGTGGGTCGTCTCAACTGTGCTTCCTGCCGAGCGCCCTAGTAGATCCCTAAAAGATGGGTGTTGCGGGCAGGGTCCCCTGCGCGCCTGCCATCGTATTCTCCCTGAAGAGTGTGCAGGTTCTGAGAAGCACCTGCTTTTTTCAGCTAGGGAGGTCTCGATCTTTTTGCTCTGGTCCCAGAACATGGCATCATAATGTGAGATTTCAAGAATCTTGAAATTGGAAAGGGATTTCAGCAACCGAAGGGCAAGTTGCAGATATATGCAGGTGAAAGTGAGTCATAAGAAGACAAGGCCAATAGTGAATCTGTAATGTGAATGTTAGGTGTGGGCAGAAATATGAATTGTGCTGGCTGGAATGGACCTTTACTTTTCAGGAATAGCAAGAATTAACATAGAAAGAAGTTTATGTGGAATTAGAAGGAAGAGTGGAATCAGATATCTATTTCCCATAGTTGTCCAGTTTGCTATGAGTTTCAGAAATGCACATCACCATGATCTGGGATCATGAAATGATTTCTTAGGTAAATAAGATGGTTTTCTGTTTCCAAATATAACGTGTATATTTTTTGAGACAGAGTTTCATTCTTTTTGCCCAGGCTGGAGTGCAATGGCACCATCTTGGCTCACTGCAACCTCCATCTCCCGGATTCAAGAGATTCTTGTGCCTCAGCCTCCCGAGTAGCTGGGACTACAGGTGCACACCACCAGGCCCAGCTAATTTTGTGTTTTCAGTAGAGACGGGATTTCACCATGTTGGCCAGGCTGGTCTCAAACTCCTGACCTCAAGTGATCTGCCCTTCTCAGCCTCCCAAACTGCTGGGATTAGAGGCATGAGCCAGTGTGCCCAGCCCCAAATATAATTTCTTTGCATAAAAACGAGCTTACTAAACAGACTCACAAATTTTTGTGAGATCCTATAACGCATTTTAAAAAACAATTGAAAACATGCTGCATGTCTGATTTCCCATGTTGAGACAAAGCTACATATGACCACTTTTGAAGAACAATAGCAATATAAAGGTACATTTAGCTCTATTCTCATTTTTTAAATGCTATTTTTTAATTGACAAAACTTTATTGCTGGATTTCATTCTCCGTTTTGTATGGAACTTCCTTAGTCCTTACAAATATGATGTTTTAATTATATGTTTTTGTATTGACTGGTAAAAAGAACCAAATTCCATCCTGTCTCCTCCAGAACAACTCAAAAAAAAATGATACAGTCATCTTCAATTCTCTTGTAAGTTTTGCTCAGCAATGGGATATGTACTGGAGTCTGCTGTAGTCATTGTGATAGCAAAACTGAGTGTTTCTGGCTTGTTGGGCGCTGTTCTACACTATATACATCAACATATTTAATCCCAAAGCAACACTTTGAAGAAGATAGACTAGTATACTATTTAGAGATGAGAAAAATTAGGCAAGAGTATAATGCCTAAAGTCACTGAGACAGTAGATGGCAGAACCAAGATTGAGATCCAGCCTGTCTGACTCCCAGGTTCTCGCTCTTAAGCACTCCAGCATTGTGTCTATCATTCCAGAACTCAAGAAATGCCCTTTGGTTGGTGGAGCACAGGGGCTCTGAGCTCTGGGAATTATAACTGATTAGATCTCAACATAGGCCCAAATGTCAACAGATTTTTCTTTCTGGTTTGTGATAGTTTCAAAGCAAATAAAGCCATCACCTGGTGTGTAAGTGACAATCGCCTCTAGGCCCATGCAACTTCCCTGGTGTGTCTCCCCTGTGTTTTTCAGAAAGGACTCAGCTGATATTTTTTCATTACATTTCCTTGGATGTCCACTGTGGGGACAAGAGTTACTTTATTTTAAATGCTAATCCGCCTGACTAACCCCGACTCTGGGAATGCCTCCAAAATGTCAAGTTGATGTATTACTCTTTATGTAGCAACATCTATTCACTCTTAACTTTCCTCCAAAACAATCCTTGATGCTGTTGCAGAAATCATAGGATGTGATGCCTGTAGCCACCTACGTATTCTTCCAGAGTGCACATACATTCCGCAAGATAAAAGCCCTGGGTCTGGGGCCAGTTGCAGTGCGGAGCTTATACACAGATGTGTGTAAGCTTCTTCTGTCCCTAATAAATCAGCTTATGCGGACAAACGGGATTTGTCTGCCTCATTCTTGGGTTTCTTGGCTCCTTTGGCATTTGGGGGTTGCTTTGCATATATGGCCATTTCAAGGAATATCTACTCTGTATCAAATGTAGGAACAGTTCCTCATCTTAGAAGTGAGAAAAACCAGCTCAGAACAAGGAAGTCAAAGTGGAGCTTCTCAGAGTTGAACATGGGGAGAGTGTCTTAAACCCTGATGGCCTAGGCTGACAAGAGCAATTCATTTAGGTTCCTCCCTGCAGGAGACATGACTAGTGTTTAGCAATATCCTCATCTCTCCTGCTTCCTGGGCATGCACTAGCATCGACTTCTCAGATCCCTTGTAGTTGGGCAGAGGCTTGAGGCTAGTTCTGTTCAGTAATGCGAATGGAAATGTCACAAATTGCTTCTGGACTAAGGCAGTGAAAACCCCTGTGTAGTTTTCCAGGTACCTCCTCACCTGCTGCAGCTAACGTGGAGGCCTTGCATGGAGATGGTGGAGTCACAGGATGAACACAAGCTAAATCACTAACTGGAGAACAACTGCCTGGACAGTCACCTGGATCGCAGTGGACTGCGTGAATGAAAACATAAAGTGAGATTGAAGAGTTATTTGTTACTGCAGCAAAACTTGGCCTACCCTGATATACTCACCTCTCTTTGTCCCCTAGGTTTCCTTTTTTGGCATAGGCAGTTTGCCAGCCGCCTACATTCTCAGTCTGATTTCCTCATCCCAGTCATCATGGGAGGCAAGTGCTACTGATCATTGCACAATCAAGGAAATTCAGGTCACAGCAATAAGAGCCATAGAGTCAATTTGGTAAGGTCTCTGGCTTACTCTGCATTCTTTACCTCCTCCCCACTGCCCATCTCCTTCTGGGCTTCCCACCCAGTCCTTTGTGGGATGCAAAGGGTGAAAGGGATTGGAAGACTCAGGAGACGTGAGGCCCAGGTCACACCACAACCTTGATGATGCCGAAAAGGGCAAGAATAGAAAAAAGTCTGCCCTACTAAGGTGGGCATCTGCCTTCCCCCACCTCAGGAAAGAGGGCAGCAGTGTCCTCCTGCAGGCTATGACTTCCTAAAGTCCGTGAGGGTTTAATGTGGAAATATCACGGAAGGGAGTGGGAGGGAACATGCGTTGAGCTGGGGGAGCAGCCTGATCCTGAGAGAGGGTTCAGACTTCTCCCGGACTTAGAGAGGGGAAGAGAGGGCCAGGGAATATGAGGAAGTTGAGATTTGGCAGCTAGTAGATGCGAAGCCTACAGTTGGTGGGGGGATGAGAGCTGTGAGGGCCTCTCTGAGCCCCCTAGGAGTGCCAGACAGGCAGGGAGGCCTGGGGTCCACCAAAGGCACAATGGTAAAGGCAGCAGCCCCAGGGCTGAAGCCTGTGCCCCTTTCCCTCCCATGTTCTAGCCTCACACAAGCCCAGGATTCCTACAGCCTCCCCGGATTGGGAGAAGGAGTACTCTGATTTTTTGGAAGCTAAATGTTGTTTCGGAGAACTAAAGGAATGTCACATTTCTTGAATTTTACATTGTGCCTTCAAGGAGGTGGTTGACTACATGGTCACGAGACCTGTGCCATCACACAGAGCCACACACTTAAAAGAGCCCACACTTAAAAGAGACTGGTTTACTGGTCTGCCGTCACCACCTTGAAACTCTTAACTTTTGAACAAGGAACCCTACATGTTCATTTTGCACTTATGTGCAAATTATGTAGCCAGTCCTGCTAAAATGCATGCCTCTGCCATCCCCATGTGGCAGAAGTTTCAAGAGCCTTATACCTTTAGGGGAAATCCTCACTAAGTGAGCTTGAGCAATTGATGAGAAGGTTAACCACCGCCAAGCCCACTGCACTGCTACATGCATCATGACCACCTCATGTTTGCTCGTGCTATCCTATTTCTGTAATGCTCCTTTGATGAAGGGGTTGGTTACAAACATCGTTTTCATGAAAATAGAACCAAATATAAACTTAATATGTATTATTATAAAGCTAAATATGAAAACCACGGTGGCACACAAAAGGGGTAGCTGAAATGAAACAAAGCCGCTCAGGGAGATATTTCCCGGTGGATTCCAATGGAGAGGGCTCAAAAGTGCCAGAGAGCCCTGAGCAGTAACACATGTGTCACAGCGTCTCCGGCCACCTGGAAGCAACCAGCCCTCGCCTAGCGCTGACAGCTTGGAGTGTTTCTCTCTGCAGATGCAGCCCCCTCAGGTTCCTTGGCCTTTCATTTGCATAGATCTTCAGAAGTTATAAATCACTCTTGAGTCTTTGTATGTATTTGGGACTGAAGAGTTTGCTTTTGAGACTGTCAGATCCTGACCTTTATAATGTCTCTGAAGTTTGTTCCCAGGTTCTTGGGGCTTGAAAAGATCCCTTTATGGAGTGAAGCCACTTTTTCTCAAGGTTCTGAAACTCGTGCCACTCCAGCTTGAGGCTTCCAGAAGTGCCCTACAGGTGCCTGAGTGTGCGGGCCTGCTGCCTGCAAGTGCGCCCAGGGGGTACAGGGTTTGGCGTGTACCCGTGCGACCAGGAGCTAAGAGACTGGGGCACAGCCTCTCCCCAACACGGACTCTATTTCCCCACACGCTCACTCCCCCTCCCTCAACTTCAGTCTTCTTTCTCTATAATTAACACAGGGATCACTGCCTCTATTTTCTTAGAGGCATTGTTCATCTCTCACCCCTCACCCAGTAAGTATGTGTTCAGGCACAGAGCAAAGGGCTGAGAGAAGGGAGCTGTGGTGGGTGCCTTCAAGGAACTTATCACAGCAACAGTTAACAGCAACAGGAAGATATTGTTAAGTTTTTTCTGTGTACCACTCACTGTTCTAAGCATCTCTCATGGATGATTCTGTTTAATCCTCAAAATGACCCGTGGAAGCGGGCATTCCTATTATCCCCTTTTAACAGATGAGAAAAATACAACACTGAAAAGCCAAAGAAATTCACTCTGGCCAGCAAGTGTTGTAGCCAGAATTCAAAACCAGGCTGAGTCCAGCAGTATAATACCACTCGTGCTACCCAGAAAGCTGGCGGGAGAGAAAGCTCATTATAGCAAGGGCCCCAAGCATGGGTACATCCTGACACCCACTGAGAAATGTAGGATATTTAGACATGAAGGGGGCTGGGGGGCAGCAGCCTCGTGGAAGATGGTAATGAGGCCTAAAACCATCCCCTTAAAGGCAGAGAAGCATGGGCACTCCTAACCTCCCAACGGGTGACCAGATAAGGTTGGGGCCCTTTGGTAACCAAGCCAGTCCAGGGACACAGGTGAGCAGTCAATGAAGAGGCACCATTCTGAGTCTGCCCAGAACAGGTTACTCAGATTGTCCAGCCCATCCAGGGCAGTAGGTGTGTTTCTAAAGGAGAAGGTGCTCACAACGGAAAGACCTACTCTTTCAGAAGCTTGAAAGAAACCAGGAGGAGAGCTTGCTCTGCTTTGTGCCCTGATGGTGGAGTTTTAAGGCAGGTGAGGACAGAGTCTTTCCTCCAATTGACTGGAACAGCTGTCGGAGCTAAACCTAGGAGTGATCACATCCCAAAGCATGAGAGGAAGTAGAGTGTGAACATCATGAAATTGCCAATGAGATAGATCACAAACAGTAGGATATTGCCAGTTTCATTTGTTCATTCTAGTTCACCCTGATTGACAGCAGAGCATTCGGTTGTAGCTGGGACAAGGTGGGTTGACACAGTGCTCTTAGGTAAGTGCAGGGAGCAGCCCACATGGGGAAGGCAGAGACACTGGATCAGAGCAGAGGACAGATAGGGCATGCATGCACTAGCCGCCCCAAAGAACCCTTGAACCTAAAGGAAGGAACTGTCTGTGGCTGCTGCAGTTCCTTGAGCAGGAGCTGGAGGCTGAGACCAGTGTCCTGTGAACACTGTTCAGACCCTGTTCTGAGTGGTTGTGGCTGGGGAATGTGAGTTATACCAACACTCAGGCAGAGGTGGCCACCAAAGCCAGATACTCATGGGCTGGGTGATCAGGAGAGGCTCCTGGGAGGAGGTGTAGCTGAAGCTAAGCCTTCAAGGATAGGTGGGAATTAAAACAGGTTCAGAGAAGAGGAGAAGGTTTAGACCAGAGAAGCCTAAAATTCTAAAGGTAGTTTGAAATAGAGGAGTCACAAAATAGTATGGCTACTATGATTCCTTTTTTGTTAAAAGTATACGTGAATATATACATATACATACAGACACTCATATTATATATATAGAATGATGGAAGGAGGAATGTGTAACAAAATTTTAGCTGTCTTGTCATTATAGGGTGGTTTTTTTTTTCTTTCTTTGTGCTCATTTACATTTTCTAGTTGCTTTACAGTAAGCATATATTACTCCTATAACATTTTTTTAGACAATAAGCAATAAAATTTGCTCTCATCAGTGTGTAAGATGGTTCAGGTATGAAGCAATATCTGACTGCAAGTTAGAATTCTCTCAAGGTATTACAGAAATAGTGAACTTCATTAATTTCTACAGCTTCTGTGTGTATATATACGCGCACACACACACATATATATGTATATAACATATACACATATAACATAATGGCTAAGAGGACATACTCTGAAGGTTTGATTCTGTCTCCACAGCTTGCTAGCTAGTCACATGGAACAGTGGTAGTACCTGCCTCTCAGGCTCCCTGTGAGGATTCAATGAGACAATGTATGTGAGACACCTGCCGCGTGGGGAGCACGCAACACATGTTAGCTATTAATAGTGGCACCTCTCTCTCTCTCTCTTGCTCTCTGTCTCTCTCTTTCTCTCCTTCTCTCTCACACACCTCCAGAACGTTATTTGAACACTGCTCTCAGCCATCCACATGACAGTGTTGTCATAGACCAACCAGGACTTCTCAAATGTTGACGTGCAAACAAATGACCTGGAGATCTTTTTTGTTTTGTTTTGTTTTGTTTGAGATGGAGACTTGCTCTGTTGCCCAGGCTGTAGTGCAGTGGCATGATCTCGGCTCACTGCAACATCTGCCTCCCAGGTTCAAGCAGTTCTCCTGTCTCAGCCTCCCGAGTAGCTGGGATTACAGGCACGTGCCACCACTCCCAGTTAATTTTTGCACTTTTAGTAGAGACGGGGTTTCACCATGTTGGCCAGGCTGGTCTTGAACTCCTGACCTCAGGTGATCCACCCCACTTGGCCTCCCAAAGTGTTGGGATTATAGGCGTGAGCCAGCACGCTCAGCCAACCTGGAGATCATGTTCAAATGCAGGCACTGACTCAAAAGGCCTGCAGTGGAGGCAGATTCTGCATTTCTAACAGGCTCCTGGTGATGTCCTGCTGCTGGTCAGGAGATCACACTTTGAGATGTGAAGTCAAGGATGTGTTAATATCCTTTAAGGACTTCCAGGAACAGAATGCCCTTAAAAATATTCAGATAGAACCTATCCTGTGGATTCCATTCTCTGTTAAGTAACACTATGTCATCTTGTTCATCTATACTCATAGCCACCTACTATGTGTAAGACCCTATGCACTTGTTACAATACAGGGCCTCTGACCTTAAGGAGCTTGTATTCAGCATCTCAATGCACATGTAGGTGGCCCAGGAAACTGATCCTGGGTGCTCAGTGAGAGCTGCCTACAACAAATGACAGCAACACTCTAGAGTCTATTGTAAATTCCAAAGAGAACTAAAGTCCAAATACTTACTTTGAAATGTTGAGGATGAGCACGTGCTCTAGATGCAGGGTTGCATTAATATATCTTAACTTTACAATGAGAGTTATGTCTACCTGTATAAATAACTACTGTCTTAGGACGTGTGATGCTGTGGTATATTGTCACTTTTTCACAGTGTCATGTTTTTCTCATTCTTCGTTAGTGGAGGAACCATGGGTCGAGACATGGAAGTCATCTGGAACTTAAGACACAGGCTTGCAGTGCACCACACCACTGTGTCCATTGTTTAAGGAACGTGTTGGTCTCATCTGGCTGCCTCTTGTGGGACTCGCAACTCCTGCCTTATTCCATTTGAAGTTTACTATTTGCTGTGGAAACAGTGATATCAAATTGATGGGGTGGGGCTTGGGGCCATGAATAAACACAAAATAGTTCACCCCACAGGGTGGGAGTTTTTATTAGGTTTAGGAGCTGCCCGCTTATGCGGGTCACCCACCCCAGGCTCTGCTTTTTGGGTGGAGCAGTCTGGCAAGGTGTGGGGTGGTACACTTGGCAAAAAGTGTCTGTTCTAAATAGCACAGGTGAATTGGGACAGGTATATCATCCCTACTGAAACAGGGCATGATCTGTGTGCAGGAACAATGGGAGAAGAAGAGAAAGGTGACTTGAAGTGGCACACTAAGACAAGTGATCAAATGTTAGAATAATTTCAAGGATGGCTATTGCCCTAGAAAGCAAGAACCCTCCAGAACTAGTTTTATCCTTGCTATACTTTTACCACAGGCTAAGCATGGTATCCCCAGCCTTATCAAGTCAAATTTTAAACTGCTTAATGTCACCTCCCTCTGTCCACCCCCACATCATGCTGATTATATAAGGAGATTGCCTGGATTTAAATCCAGCTCTATTACTTACTACCTGCGTGCACCTGTGTGAAAACTGGTAAGGTTTTTTGGTTCAGTTAGTTTTTGGTTTTTGAGACAGATGCTCAGGCTAGAGTACAGTGGTGTGATCTTGGCTCTCTGCAACCTCTACCTCCCGGGTTCAAGCAATTCTCAGCCTCAGCCTCCTGAGTAGCTGGGATTATAGGTGCTCACCACCATGCCCAGCTAATTTTTGTATTTTTAGTAGAGACGGGGTTTCGCCATGTTGGCCAGGCTGGTCTCAAACTCCTGGCCTCAAGTGATCCACCTGCCTCAACCTCCCAAAGTGCTGAGATTATAGGTGTGAGCTACTGTGCCTGGCCCCAAGAGCTCTTTTTGGAGGCAAGAAATTTCCATCAAGTGAGGATGCTTTGGAATGGAAACGCCTGGAAAATAGGTCTTTCCTGGGATCCTTGGAGTTGAACAGAGCTGAATTTGGCCAGAACTGCCATGGGAAACCATGGGATAATTCACTAAGACAGCCTTTAGTCCTAGATCACAGGGAGGGGAGACATAAACAGGACTGCCCATATCACATGCTAATTATGTTCCAGGCATTATATCCTTTGATTCTCCCAATAAACCTATGCCATAAACAGTAGCATCAATTTCATCTCACAGATGTGGACATTGAGACTTTATAGAGGGCAAGAACCTTGCCCAAGTCTATTAGTCCATTCTCCTACTGCTATGAAGAAATACCTGAGACTGGGTAATTTATAAAGAAAAGATGTTTAATTGACTCACAGTTCCACATGACTGGGGAGGCCTCAGGAAACTTACAATCATGGCAGAAGGTGCCTTTCCACAGTGCAGTAGGAGAGAGAATGAGTGCCAGCAGGGGAAATGCCAGGTGCTTATAAAACCAACAGATCTCATAAGAACTCATTCATTAGCACCAGAACAGCATAGGAGAAACTGCCTCCATGATTCAATTACCTCCCACCAGGTTCCTCCCATAACATGTGGGGATTACGGGGATTATAATTCAAGGTAAGATTTGGGTGGGGACGCAGCCAAACCATATCATCAAGGGTATATATAGCACAGTGGTAGAGCAAAACTTTGAGCCCATTTTGACTCCAGAAACTATTTTCTTAATCACTATTCTAGGTCCTTAAAGAAAGAACTGAACGGGAACCTTACAGTTCAAATGTATTCTGCTAAAACTGTTAGTTATCTCTTGATCCGTGAAACAAACACACATCATGGCCCGGTGATAGAGGGCCCATCAGATCAGGCGGTGGGGAACAGGAAGGAGACCAAGCTCCCCCTGCTGGTTTTCACTGGTGAAGGCAGTAAAATCGGAGATAGACCGGAGCCTGCAATAATATCACTGCCACCATTTATGGAGCGCCTACCAGGGCTCCAGGCCTGTGCTAAACAGCAGCTGAGCCTCACAGCAACATTAAGAGGCTGGGACTATTAACTCCACTTGACAGATCAAAGAGACAGAGGCTCGACAATTTCCAGGGACATGTTCACAGTCCCTCAGCCAGTCAGGGGCCAAGTCTTTTGGCTACAGGAAGTTGGCTGCTCTGCTCCTACTGCCTGTGGGCCAGAGACCTGGTGACTGCACATGAGTGTTAGGCCATCCGAGGACCCAGACTGTGAACTCAGCCTGCATGCTGCTCACCAGGACAGTTTCGGGAGCCCCCTTTGACTATTGCCTTTGACAAGGATGAAGATGGGTTAAGAACAGAATCCTCAACCAAATTTAAAACTACTTAAGCTTGGAATATTCCATTCTTTTCTGTGGCCATAAGTCTCCCTCTCCGCACCCAGAGGCTTCCTCCTGACTGGTGGCTGCCTGTATGGTTTGCCAATGCAGCATCCACTCTGCATTCGTTCCACGAAGTGCTGCTGAGTGTCTCCTTTGTGCCTAACACTGGGCCTTTGATGGAGATCAGAGGGCTATTTGACCTGGGGCTCCACCTTAAGCAAGGATGAGGCCACATTGCAAATGCTGATTTTGCCAATAAACTCATCCTCCACGTTGTTCCATAGTAATTAAAAATTCAGCAAAGAAAAAGCAATTCCCAGCAGACACCATAGGTGGCAAACCTCTGTGTAGAAGCTGGTGAAAAACCAGTCCTCCAGTTCTAATGGCACCTGGATCTGAGAAAGAAAGGGACTTGGACTCCACAGACAGCAGGTAGAGATTTTATGAGTTATCCCCGTGAGGATAATGGGCATTGAAACACTGCTTTGCAAACTCTGAAGTGATGCATGAGTGTTCGTTGGTTGCTGTTTTAATCATGTAAAATACATATCTTAGACAATATCCAAGAAATGAAGATTAGGAACTAGAGCAGATTAAGAGGAGAGGAATCCGGGATCATGTGAACTGTTCAGGATCCCCCAAATAATAGAATGCCTTATTTTTTTTTTTTTACCCAGTCTACAGGTAACCCTAGTCACAGGAGGTTGGTGTGAGGGCCACTTTCTCGATTTCCTTTTGACATGTCTTTTTTCCCACACCAGGAGGCATCCCCCTCTCCCTATCGTCCTCTGCTAACTCTTTGCATATCCACCTCCACCCAGGACTATGAAATATGTCTTTGCAGGTCATACTCAGCACAGCTACAGGGAGTGCCATTCACATCAAAGTCTACACGAATGAGACCACTGGGCCTTAAACTCAGCTGCGTGTCGGAAACATTTGGAGGAACTTTAAACATTATTGATGTCTTAGTCCCTCCTCCAGGTTGTCTGATTTAATTATTCTGAGTTGCAGCCTGGCTTGGGATTTTTTTCAATGCCCAGGTGATTCTAATATGCACCCACCATGTTTGAGAACCAGTAAATTAGACTATGCTGGGAATGGTGCCCACTGAGGATGTGTGGTAGATAACCCGCATAGCCCTTCAGATGAGCCCTGCCCACTCCATTTGGCTTAATGCAATCCCCAATGACCTGAACTTGCTAGTGGAACAGATCACAGACTAAATACATACTTCTCTGCCTTTCATGTTGTTTTCCCCTGGGTTGGGATTGGGGTTGAGGAAAGTGTAGGGACTGAACTCTGATCCTTTAAGGAATCCCTTGCACTTCCTGCATCCTTCTGAGGAATGAAGGAGAGGTAAGGGTCTAATCCTGCTGAAAAATTGGGAATTTTTTCAAAACCGGTTTTGGAGGCTGCCCAACTCTGGTGCTTTGCCCAGGGTGAGCATGCTGTTTTCACTGCCTGACTAAGAGAGTGATTTAGGCTTTTGGAAGAATCTGGCTCATTTCCCCTGGTACCTCGGCCATTCCCTGCTTGTAAATCAGCCACCTTTAGCAGCTGCATTTTACTTTCCCAGGCCACAAGGGAACTGTGTAGTTTTTACTGAATTAGCAACTTAATTGCTCCAAATATAGCTCTAATGCTCCCAAAGACATGGCAGCTCCCAAAGGTGTCTGGCTTCTTGCTCTTCCTCCCTCCCATCCTGTCCCCACCAACCTCAAGGACCAGGTTAAATTCTGGAAAATTCGAGCTTATGAAATCACAGCCTCTGGAATAAACTTACTTTATTTTGTTTATGTCAAATCTTGCCATATGAATTTAATGTCACTGTGTCCATAACAACTGATGTCCTTCAAGTGGGAAGACAGGAGAGACCAAAAAAATCCCACAAAAATCCAGCCATATGAGACAAATATGTGACACAGACAAGTCCTTAGTGTCATGGTTTAGTTAAAGCCTTGCCTATTTTACAGCTCAGATGCTCTGTAACTCATTGATAGCTCTCCTGCTGATAAGTGCATCTGTTATTCTAAAGTTACAAGTCAAACTTCTTTAGCCAAAACCTTGCATCTGGCATGTGTATTTATACTTGGCATTTCAATGTTAATATTTTTGGTTCAGCAGAGGGATTCAAAACAAACATTTTTTCTTAAATTCCAAATTCTTGAGCAGGTATCTGAATCCAGACAGAAGGGAGAGAGAGAGAGAGAACCAAGCATGGAAGAGGCTGTTAGTTGCCTACCTAATAGCTATTCTACCCTTTTCCCTTTGTAACAGAACAGCAACCAAGAAGACTAAATTTCCCAGACTCCTTTGTAGCTTGGTGTGGCCATCTGGCCAAATTCTGGTCAGAGGGTGGAAGTGTTAAGTATAGCATGGAGCTTCCAGGAAGGCTTTCTTTAAGAGAATTGAATCAGGTGTGAGGTATGCTCTTTTTTTCCTGTCTGTTTCTTTTCCCTTCTGCTTTGAGCATGGACATAATGCTGGAGCTTCAGCAGCCATCTTAGACCATGAGGTGGCTTTCAAGAGGGAAGCCACATGCTGAAGGAAGATGGCACAGGAGGAAGATAGGAGCCTAGGCCACTGAGGACAGAGAGAGCAGTGCTTTAATACCTACCTCTAGACTTCCTTTATGTGACAGAGAAGTAAACTGATCTTCTTTAAGTTAAAGTTATGTGGAGCTTTTAGTTATATGAAAACAAATCTAGGTCAGGTGCTGTGGCTCACGACTCTAATTCCAGCACTTTGGGACGTTGAGGCAGGCAGATCACTTAAGGTCAGGAGTTCGAGACCAGCCTGGCCAACACGGTGAAACCCGTCTCAATGCAAAATTAGCCAGGCATGGTGGCGCGCACCAGTGATCCTACTACTCAGTAGGCTGAGGCAGGAGAATCACTCGAACCTGGGAGGTGGAGGTTGCAGTGAGCTGAGATTGCACCATTGCACTCCAGCCTGGGCAACAGAGCAAGACTCCATCTCAAAAAAAAAGAAAGTAAAGAAAACAAATCTAACCCTAAGTCATATATTAGGATAAAATTGATTTTTTTAAAAAGTCATTTTTCAAACTATGTTAGCACTTTTTACCCATGTTAGTCCATCTCCTAAAATGAACATCATTATTTGAAAAGGCATACGTCAAGTTTGTCCAACCCGTGGCCCACAAGCTACATGTGGCCCAGGATGGCTTTGAATGTGGCCCAACACAAATTTGTGAACTTTCTTAAAACATTATGAGATTTTGTGTGTGTGTGTGTTTTAGCTCATCAGCTATCATACTGTTAGTGTGTTTTACGTGTGGCCCAAGGCAATTCTTCTTCCAATGTGACCCAGGGAAGCCAAAAGATTGGATACCCCTGGACTGTACCGAATTATTTCTTGTGCTCAGCCAGGTTAAGCAACTTGCCTAAAGTCACCCAGCAAAAAAGTGGCAAAGCCAATATTCTAATTCCGCCTATACTTTTAATTGAATTTTCTTTCCCTGCCAAGAGAGCACAAGTTAATAGCTATAGCTGACATACAGCTCTGCAGAATTTGTAGTTTTTGATCATACATTATCGTGTTTTAGCCTCACCAGGCTGTGCAATGGTTAGGTCTAGCCTGAATCCATTCTGAACCCAAGAAGTGTGGTAGAGATTTGCTTACTCTAAACATGTTGCCCCTTACAGAATCTGCCTGGTTTTTGTGAGTAAGGCCTTTTGGGTATCTCTCATTTACCTACCCGTCACCTGTGATGCCGCCAGTTAATGGCAATAGATTCTGTGTAACACAAGGAAAGAGACCATCTTATGTTCTATAGAAAGTTATCTCTGCTTTGAAGATTTTAGTTACAGGGTGGGTCCATGGGCAAGGTCTGTTGACTTTCTGCAACTGTACTTTCAAATTCAGTTGGTTACTGTATTGACAATGGTAGCATGGGAGAACACTGAACAAAATGACATGGCTTATCAGGGAAATTAGACATGTCAGCCCATCAAAATTCAGGAGAGGGAAGCCTCTTTGTTTATTTGGGCCATTCTCATTCAAGGAGTGTGGATGACAGATTTACTCAAGAGAATTTTAAGTCCTACCCTAGAAACACCAGTTAAGTGACAAAGAGGTATGCTTCTCTCTCCATGCTGACAACAGTGTGTTACCGGATAGTGGGGCCTGCAGCAGGGCTATGAAGACAGTGCTGGGCCCTGGAGGGAGGTGATTCCCCCCATGACCCACAGGGCTCTGAGGACACATGTGCTCAGAGCTTGGCTCACTGCATGCCAATAGCATGAGCTCCCGAAACGTTTGTTGCTTAGAGTTGAACAAATGTCTGCGTGCCTGTATTACTAATCCTGAAGAATAATTTTTTTTTCAGTATCACACATTAAGACATGGAAAGAAAACCCCATTTTAAAAATAAAAAAGAAATCATTATATAATACACATCCTAAAACTAGGTCCTCTGTGGTTGGTTTTAGCGCATTCTCACATTTAAAGGAAGGAGTAGGATTAAGTTCCGCTACATGTAACAGAAAAATAAAAATAATAGAGGCTTAAACAAGATGTAAAAAGTTTTTTGCCTCTCATTTAAAAGAAACCTGGAGTAGATAATCAGGCAACATCATAGTCATTGGGGATCCAGCCTTTTTTTTTTTTTTTTTTTTAATCTTTTTCTTCATCTTGGTTACAAGTACCTTCTATCCTCAAGGTCACCTCATAGTTCAAGGTAGCTGCTAGGGCTTCCACAATCATATACAAATGTATTCTCTGAGAATGAGAAAAAGCAGAAAGTCAAAAAATGAATTTCCCCAGCCATTCGTTCTCCATGTAGGCTTTCAGGAAGTCCTTTTCACAAACTTCTGCTTATATCTGATTACCCAGAGCTTAACACATGGCCAAATTTAGCTGCAAAGGCATCTGGAAAATTTAGTCTTTTAAATGGGCACATTGCTCCACTTCTTAATAACATAGAACTGCAGTTATCAACCTTTTCGGTCTTGAAAAAGGTTGATACCTTTTATACCCTAAAAAATTATTGAGGACCCCAAAGAGCTTTTATTCATGTGAGTAATATCTATTAGTATTTGCCATATTAGAAATTAAAGCCAAAAAATCTGAAAATATTTGTTTATTCATTTAAAAAGATATTTATACTCCCTTTACATGTTAAATAACATATACTTTCCAAAGCAAAAAAATAAAGTGAAAAGAGTGATATTATTTGACATTTTTGAAAATTTCTTCAGTGTTTAACAGAAGACAGTCAGACTCTTTTATATCTGCTTCTACATTGATTCTGTTGCAATACATCTTGCTTCAATTATATGGAGAAAATCTGGCCTCATGCAAATATGTAACTGAAAAATGTAAAAGTGTTTTTAAAACTTTTTCAGGTAATTGCAGATATTTTTCTCTGATACTACACCATAATTCATGTGGTAGTTATTTAAAGGTTAGTTGCAATGTAGAATCTGAAACCATATCAATGAATATTTTGTACTCTGTTAAAATTCGTTGGGATATCTTGCACAGTGAATGGATTTTTAGCCACACATGGTATTGCAATATCACATAATAGTTATATGAAAAATGTTTGTTTAATGAATTATGCAGACCTTTCAAATGCTGACACATTTCATTATATAATTTTAAAATCGCATTTTAAAATATCACCACTGATCTAAAAAGAAAAGAACACTTTCAAGAATTTGTCAAGTTCATGATGACAAACATAAGTTTTCAAAAATTGTAATTCTTACTTGAAAGGTTGAATGTTATCATTGGCAACTAATACTGTCAGATATTTCTCCTGAAGTGGCAGGCTCACTTTGTTCAGTTTTGAAAAAATATCTACCAAATACACACATCTGAATAATTATGCAGTATCCGTCAGCCATTCTTCCAAGTAAAAATGACAGTCCATGAGAAATGTGGCTAGTTCAGCTTGCAACTCATAGAGCTGCTATCCTTCCAAGTAACCATCATAGTCATGCAGGCAGAAGAAGCATGTTATGTGTACCTCCCATTCCACCACACAGACTGTTAAAAAAGCTATGTACTCAAAGGTTGAGATTTAACAAAATTAATAATTTTTACTGCTTCAATAAGGGTATTTAAAAGTGAAACTGGTCATTTTTACTGTACCTCATTGTTTTTACTGTGAGTGCATGCTGGTGAAGAACAGTTGTTGCTAGACAGTTTGGTGCTTGTATTAGTTTCCTGTGGCTGCTCTAACAAATTGTTACAAACTAGGTGGCTTAAAACAACAGAAATGTATTCTCTCGCAGTTCTGGAGGTCAGAAGTCTGAATTCAAGGTGTCAGCAAGGCCACACTTAATCCGGAGGCTCTTGGGGAGAATATGTTTCTTGCCTCTCCCAGCCTCTGGTGGCTGCCAGCATTCCTTGGCTTGTGGCCGCATCACTCCAATCTCTGCCTCTATTTTTATATGGCCTTCTCTTCTGTCTGTAAAGTCGCCTTCTGCCACTTCAAGGTATACATGTGGTTCCATTTAGGGACCCCTCCAGATGATCTAGGATCATCTCCCCATCTCCTTAAATTAATCACATCTGCAAAGATCCTTTTTACAAATAAAGCAACATTTACAGGTTCCAGAGATTAGGTCCTGATATCTTTGTGGTGGGGGTAGGGGGGTGGGGGGTGGTTGGTATGCATTTTTCAATCTGCCACAGCGCTATTGCTGTGATTGGTGCTAAGACACTAGCAGTTTGAGCGACTATTGCTTTTATACCATCATTGCAGATGTCCATGCAATCAAGAAGGTAAATAATGTTTTAGAATTATTATTTGTTTCTACCTTGCATAATACGCACCCCAAACTCCTCTGCCAAAACCAAACAAACAAAGGTCTCAGGGAGTCCCAGGGACTTATGGACCACACTTTGGTAACTGCTGATGTCAGGGAATAGATGTTAGGTATACAAATAAAATTCTCTGCCCCAGTAGCCTGGAAGGGAGGCTAGTCTTTTCCATTCCTTCTAAGTGAGCCCATTATTTTATGGGTTCACTTTGGGGGAAATAGAAAAGGAGATGTAAGACTCACTAGTCTCAAATGATGGATAAAGCCATAGGACTATACCACCCTTTGGAAAAGAGGTTTCCACAAGAGTTCTTCACCTCGGATCCACAGAACTCCCTGAATGATGAGGACCTGCATAATGCTGGGGAGGAACCAGGGCTCTCCTTGGGTTCTTTTAAGAGCTCTGACCCTCCCGGGAAGAAGGAGAGCAAGAGCCAGGGCCCGACAGAGCCCAAGAGAATCGGGGATGGGAAGCCTGCAAGGGAGCATGAGAGCAACTTGGGCCTGCAAAGAGCCTTCACCACAGTTCCACAGGTCCAGCAAGTTTCTGTGAGTCCCGTTCAGGCTATTGAGAGATAGGGGTGTCCCTCATGGCTGAGGTAGGATCAAACCAGCCCCAGAGAGAGGAGGAGGAGTCCAAGCCAGAGCAACCAGAGGGCCAGGGGGCAGGTGCAACTACTGCGGCCACTGATTCCACTGCCAAGAGGGAGATGTGCAGAGTTCCTCCCTGCGCTCCACCTTCTGCTGAGGAATCAGATTACTTAGGTTATTTTCAGCTTCACCTCTCAGGGTACAAAGGTGGCGGCTCCCCATAAATGAATTACCATCTGCCGGGAGTGAACAGTTTTTCTAGGTGTGGTAGCGAGGGCTGAGTTGAGAAATCTATCAAAGAGAGACTCATGGGGTAATCTGATCTGATATTCTGTGTGTGTGCTGCTGTGACGCTGTCATTAGCTAGCAGAGGACTTTAGCATCAACATATATATATGTGAAATATTGTTCATGTACATGAACCTGTGCTCCCTCCCAAGAGGCTTTGCATTATGTGTCCATGTAAAAGTGTTATTCATATTACAATGTATTTGCGTCCACATAGATGTATGCATACATGTCACATTTGCATCTATGTGTCTTGCATGTTTACCTATGACATATGTAAGCGGCGGCATGATGACGCAATGAAAACATCAGGACTCAAGAAGATGAGATTAACAGAAGTACACGGAGATGGATCATTTCCTTCTTTTCCTCCTTTATTCTAAAAATCATTTTATAAACAGGTAATATATGAACATGGTTTAAAAAAAATCGTTAATCACCATCAAGTAAAGTGAAAAATGAATCTCCCATCCTCCACCCCAGAAATAATTATCACCAGTTCTTATGTATTCTTCAAGAGATATTTCATATATTTGAAAAAAATGAGTATATATACACACACACATATAGATGTGTATATATATATTATATATACATATGTGTGTATAGGTATCTATATCCCTTATAAATTAGTTCTTTTAAACTAGTGAATGGCAGGGTTGGAAAAGGAAAATCTCTATCTTCTCATGCCTTGTGTATAAGCACAGATTCCAGAGCACATATTTGTTTGCATCTGTGATTTACACGCGTGCAGGCTTTGTGATACAGGGCAAATTTTTTTGTTATAGAAAACTTCTGGAACCCAGAAAACTAATTTCCTTACCAGATCATCTGGTAATTAATCTTAAAAGCTCAAGACAAAAACAAATTCCCTATCTGAGACCTTTGTGCTTTCCCAGAGGCAGGTGAGAATCATTCCGGTGGAGTTGTCTGCACTTTCTGATTTGTCATCAATTCCTTAGGAGCAATCCGGTAAAGGTTTATTTAGTACATCCCTCTGTTGATTTTATAACCGCTGCTGACTGCTTGGGACATAAAACTCTTGATGATTTACAAGCAGTAAGTGGGCAAGAAATTCATAAATCACGTGATATAATAAGGATGTAGGTGAATACACACACATACACTTATTCATATCCACCTTCAGAAGAAGAGTTGTAGGTATGTCCAGAAAATACACTCATCTTTAATTCAAAAAAAATGAGAGCTCATTGATAAGAGGCCCACAGTCAATAACATCTGAGAGGTAAATTATATCAGGTAATATTTTAATGTAAAGAAAAAGGCTTTGCTCTTGAATTTCGGAAAGAGGAGACTCTGGTTCGTGCTTTTGAGATGTTCAAAGGGGTTTTTACGATCCCTGAAGGAAAACAACAAATTTTTTTCTAAAAAGCTTTACTGACCAAGCCAAAAATGTTGAAGATTGCCAAGGTTTCCTGATACTCTTAAAATTATTCTGCAACAAATAATCCTCAACTAAACAGTCATTTAAAGATAAGTCTGGTTTTAGAAAAATCTCTAATAGTATTCTAAAAGTAGGAAAAATAAAGTTTTTAATTCCGGGGAAGTAGTAGGGCTTCAGGGAACTAATAGAGAAGGAGAAAAATCTCATAAAACATATTTGTTTGGAAAGTAAAATTTAATAATTATGAATCTGCTACCATGAGTAGTTTGCCAACCATCTGCCTCTCAAAATGTAGTATGAAACAGCTAGAAATTTAAGATGCAATTGGCAAAATGTAACTCTTATTTGGATTCTGATTCAAACCAAACAAAGAAGAAAAAATAAGAGAAAGTGAGATGGGGGGAAACTGGGGAAACTTGAACACTGATTAGGTATTTGATAGCATTCAAAAATCATTGTAAATTTTTAAGGTATAATAATGGTGTTCTATTTTTTCAAGTCTTTATCTTTTAAAGATACACAATAAAATATTTTAGGATGAAATTATTTTATGGCTTGAATTTGCTTTTTAAAAATCCAATTGGGGGAATTGTGAGTGGAGGGTATAAATTAAACAAGATTGGCCATGAGTAGATAATAATTGAAGCAAGATGAAAGATACATGGGGTTTCATATACAGGAATACTTCAGAGACACTGTGGGCTCAGTTCTAGACCACTGTAAGAAAGCAAATAATGCAATAAAGTGAGTCACACAAATTTTTTTTGTTTCCCAATGCATATAAAAATATATTTATGGTCCGGGCGTGGTGGTTCACACCTGTAATCCCAGCACTTTGGGAAGCTGAGGTGGGTAGATCACTTGAAGTCAGGAGTTCAAGATACGCCTGGCAAACATGGTGAAACCCTATCTCTACTAAAAATACAAAAATTAGCTGGGCGTGGTAGCAGGTGCTTGTAATCCCAGCTACTTGGGAGGCTGAGGCATGAGAATCATTTGAACCCGGGAGGCAGAGGTTGCAGTGAGCCGAGATTATACTACTGCACTTCAGCCTGGGCAACAAAGTGAAACTCCATCTAAAAAAAAAAAAAAGTACATTTACACTACGCTTGTCTGTTAAGGGTGCAGTAGTATTATGTCTAAAAAACAATGTACATACCTTAATTTTAAAATACTTTATTGCTTAAAAATGCTAGTGATCATCTGAGCCTTCAGCAAGTTATAATCTTTTTGCCGGTGGAGGGTCTTGCTGACAAATCAGTATGGTGTTTGCTGAAGGCTGAGGTGCTGTAGTCATTTCTTAATGTAAGACAACAGTGACGTTTGCTACATTGTTAACCTCTTCCTTTCATAAAAGATTTCTCTGTAGCATGAGACGATGTTTGATAGCATTTTACCTAAAGTAGAACTCAGCTTTCAAAATTGGAGTCAATCCTCTAAAACCTGATGCTGCTTTATCAACTAACTTTATGAAATATTCTCAATTCTTTGTTGTTATCTCAACGATGTTCACAGCATCTTAATCAGGAGTAGTTTCCATCTCATGGAACCATTTTCTTTGCTCATTCATAAAAAGCAGCTTCTCATTCATTCCAGTTTGATCATGAGATTGGAGCAATTCAATCACATCTTCAGGCTCCACTTCTAAATCTACTTGTCTTGCTTTTTCCTTCATGTCTGCGGTTACTTCCTCCACTGAAGTCTTGAGCCTCCCAAAGTCATCCAAGAGGACTGGAATAAACTTCTTCCAAACACCTGTTAACGCTGCCATTTTTACTTCTTCCCACAAATCACAAATGTTCTTAATGGTATCTAGAATGATGAATCCTTTCCAGAAGGTTTTCAATTTACTTTTCCCAGATCCATCAGAGCAATCACTATCTATGCAGCTATAGTCTTACAAAATCCTTTTCCTAAGTAATAAGACTTAAAAATATAAATCATTCCTGGATCCATGGGCTGCAGAGTGAATGTTATCTTAGTGAGCATGAAAACAACATTAATCTGCTTATACATCTCCATCAGAAATCTTGGGTCAATGAGCAGTAATATTTTTAATGGGATCCTTCTGAGCATCAGGTGTCAACAGTGAACTTAGAATATTCAGGAAATCATGCTAAAACAGATGTGCTCTCATGCAGGCTTTATTGTTCCATTTTTAGAGCACAGGCAGAATAGATTTAGCATTATTCTTAAGGGCCTTGGGATTTTTGGAATGGTCAATGAGCATTGGCTTCAGCTTCAAGTCACCAACTGCTTTGACCCCTAACAAGAAAGTCAGCCCGTCCTTTGAAGCTTTGAAGCCAGGCACTGACTTCTGCTCTCTAGCTGTGAAAGAACTAGATGGTCTTCCATCTAGAAGACTGTTTTATCTACAGTGAAAATTGTTGTTTAGCATAGCCACCTTCGTCAATGATCTTAGCCAGATCTTCTGACTAACTTGCTGCAGCTTCTAAATCAGCACTTGCTGCTTCACCTTGCACTTTTATGTATGGAGATGGCTTCTTTCCTTAAATCTCATGAAGCAACCTCTGCTAGCATCCAATTTTTCTTCTGCAGCTTCCTCACTTCTCTCAGCCTTCATAGAATTGAAGAGAGGTAGGGCCTTGCTCTGAATTAGGCTTTGGCTTAAAAGAATGTTGTAGCTGGTTTCTATCCAGACCAGTCAAACTTTCTCCACATCAGTAATAAGGCTGTTTCAATTTCTTATTATTTGTGTATCCACTGAAGTAGCACTTTTAATTTCCTTCATGAACATTTCTTTTGCATTCACAACTTGGCTAATTATTTGGTACAAGAAACCTAGCTTTCAGCCTGTCTGGGCTTTCAATATACCTTCCTCACTAAGCTTAATTTCAAGTGAGCTTTTGATTTTGAGTGAGAGACATGTGACTCTTCCTTATACTTGAACACTTAGAGGCCACTGTAGGGTTGTTAGTTGGCCTAATTTCAATATCGTTGTGTCTCAAGGAATAGGAAAGCCCAAGGAGAGGGAGAGAGTCGGGAGAATGGCCAGTGGGTGGAGAAGTCAGAGTGCACACAACATTTATCAAGTAAGTTCACCATCTTATATGAGCAAGGTTCATGGTGCCCCAAAACATTTTCAACAGTAACATTAAAGATCACTGATTGCAGATCACCATAACTGATATGATAACAATGAAAAAGTCTGAAATATTGCAAGAATTACTAAAATGTGATGTAGACACACAACGTGAGCACATGCTGTTGGAAAGATGGCCCTAAGAGACTGGTTCCACATGGGATTGCCACAAACTTTCCATTTGTAAAAAAAAAAAAAAAAAAGAGGTCTTCAAAGTCCAATAAAATGAGATCTTCCTGTACTCTTTAATGTACTCTTGTATTTGTTTGAAATTTTTTATGAGGTGAAAAACAAAAAACAGCTAACAAGCTAGAATGGTTATTCATTATGTATTTGAACATTTCTTCACGTATTCATATCACATTTATTGTTCAACAGAAACCAAGCATTAGTTGTATAAAGGGCTCTGAGTGAGACACTTTAGTGAATGCTGAGTGGTGTGAGCTACAGTCACTCCAGCCAGTGCGGGTTGTGACGGGTAGCGACACTGCTGATATCTAGACCACATCAGCCTCTATGATGTGTGCTGGAGCCTCTCTCCTCTTGGTAAGTAAGAAGGTGTCTACCATTGGTTATTGTGAAGAGCTTCTGTTTGGGGGACCGGCCACCCAGCAGTATTCAGCTTCAGTGCAATCTACTCCACTGATCTAACAGTCATCAAGGCCCAGAGGAGCCCCAGAGGTCTGAAGCTGAAAACAGAGACTCCAGGCCAGCTCTCCAGAAATAAAGGAGGCTTTATTTTTATGCTGTACCTAAAAAAGAAAAAAAAAAAAAAAGTAAGGAGAGCAGTCGAAGGGCTGGTTTTGCAGCAGAGAGTCATGTGGTGAATTTGAAACTTACACCGGTGCCTGGCCTGCAGAGCAGAAGGGAATGTGACTGGGCTATCTGGGAAGCCCTCCACCTCTAGAAGGCACTTCCCAGAGGACAGTGAAAACATAGCCTCCTTGCACAAGAGATCGGCCCTCCTGTGGCCCAAAGGGAGAAAGAAAAGTCCTAAGAGCTTTGTGAAAGCTTCTTCCCCTTGGTGTCTGAGCCTCGTTTCTCAAACCTGGATGATCCCTTTCCTGTTCCATCAAAACCATCAGCTGTTATCAATCACTCAAGCCAAAAGACCAGCCCAAAGTGCTCCCAGGAGATAACAAGTTCTTAAGAAACTCGTGGCTGGGCACAGTGGCTCACACCTGTAATCCTAGCACTCTGGGAGGCTGAGGCAGGCGGATCACCTGAGGTTGGGAGTTCGAGACCAGCCTGACCAACATGGAGAAGCCCCGTCTCTACTAAAAATACAAAATTAGCTGGGTGTGGTGGTACATGTCTGTAATCCCAGCTACTCGGGAGGCTGTGGCAGGAGAATCATTTGAACCCGGGCGGCGGAGGTTGCAGTGAGCTGATACCGCATCATTGCACTCCAGCCTGGACAAGAGCGAAATTGCATCTCAAAAAAAGAAAAGAAAGAAAAGAAAAGGAAAAGAAAAGAAAAGAAAAAACTCTTTTCCTGTAATCAACAAGACCTTTTAACTTCATTTTTAATTCTGTGTAGATCCCCAGAGCATGCCCACCACATAGCCCCTCTGCAGGCTGAGGATGGAGGAGAGGGGAAGAATGGCTCCCAATATTCTGGTCATTTAGCTCTGAATGTCACCAGCAAAGTGAATGTTATACCTGCATATGCCCTCTGGGTCTTGCCCTAACCAGTCAATGTGCAAAATCTGATCGCAGCTCCCTCTTCAGAAAAACACTTCCATGGCTTCCCAACTGCTCTTTAAACAAAGCCTAAAATGTTTGACAAGACTGACAAGGTTGACCAGGCCCTGTGGGTTCTCGCTCAGACACCAAACCTTCAGGCACCCGCTCCAAGCCAGAGCTGCTTCCTCCACTGATAATCTAAGGGAAAAGAGCATAGCCAGGAGCTGGACTCCAATCAGTGTCCCCAGATCATAGTTTCCCATGGTTTACCCCTGATGAGATACTGAGTGAAAGAATGATAAAAGGCAAATATCTGGACAACAAACCAGAAACTCTGTCGGGAATGTGTCCTGCTGGTCAGAGACGTAGCAAGGACCTGGTTGGAAGTCAGAGTTTAGGAGCCACTCAGTGGGCTTCCCATCAGGTTGGCCCCTGAAATTCCCAAATAAAGAAATAGCATGAGTGGTTGTCTCAAAGCAAGAAAATTGGTGGGTGTAATTTCTTGGTTACTGGAAGGCACCTCTGTTTGAGGGTTGTGGCGGCAGAAAAATAAAAAGGTTGACACAGCCTGCTAAATGCCTCCTAATACTGCCTCCCACATGGGGCCCTGCCAGGCCTCTCCCTCCTGCCCTCTCCTCTTTGTCTAGTAGACAGCCACTGTTCCTTTAGCTCCTAGCACAGTCTCCACAGGTCCACAGACACCTGTCACTTAGATGTCCCTGTGAACAGTGCTCCCTGGGATTATACAAGGCAATGACCCTGACTTCACTTCCCCAAGCAAGCCTCATGACCCTTTGATGGGTCCAAATCCCTCTTAGGGCCACAGGACTTCTCAGTGGTGTCAGAGAACAATTAATAGACGATTAATACAGATAATGAATCTGTATCTTTCTCCCCCACTAGACTACTAGACTAGAGGCTCTGCAAGGGCAGAACCATGTATGCTGTCTTGTTGGTGGAATTTTTCAGTTACGTTTCCATTTGATGGACCCGGACCAGACACAGAGTAGATGCTCAATAAATAAATGTTGCACTAATGAACAAATTCCCGTTATCTGATCCCTGACTGCTGCAGACCCTACTCCTACCTCGAGCTCCTGAAGTCATTAGCCCTGAAGCCCTCTCTTTGAAAGCATAAATGACCTCTAGGTTAGCATTTTTCCCTCTGTCTTGGAACAGGAATTGTTGGTGCCTGAAACTAACCATCCCAACTCTCCAGGCACCTCCCTGCATATCTGACTCCAGGTATCTCCAAGACCAACTGGCTGCCCTGCCCTCCCTAGCCGCACATGGGGATGTACTTCCCTAACAAGGTTTTCTTTTTTGAGCTACTTTCGATGTTCATTGTAGCCCAAATTTATGAACATAAAATTATGGGGTGGGTGAGGATAGCAGGGGTTGGGGGGAGACAGTGAAAGAAGCACTCAAGGTTAGGGTGGCATGAGGGGCCCAAAGTGTCATCTATTGGTCAGCATGCCACTGGTGATGCTCAGTCTGGTCCTTGTCACCAAACTTCTTCTCCAAAACCAATGGCCCTCAGCTAGGGACCAGTGTTTCAGGGATCTGTTGAACATAAAGCTAGTTTCTGTAAATGAGATCATTTCCACCTATCAACTATCATCAAACATGAAAGTGGATGTGAAAAGACTTTGTCCCTAAGATATAACATAAACAACAACAATAATGTACCAAGCTTACTTCACTCATGTCCTTTGAAAGCTAGACACTTCTGATCAAAATTAGTTAAAGTCGCTCCATATACAAACATGATATCAACATTTTTTAAAGAATTGCTACATTCCGTGTGGCACATCCTTTGGGATGTGCCACCCTTACCTTGAGTGGCATTGCCTTTGAAGCCCAAAGCAAATATTTTCTTTTAAAACCTAATGGTTTTAAACTGTCTCTTCTGAAGTCTGTGAGTCAGTTCCAGTTGTTTATTACACAGCCAAATTCAGAGAGATTAAGGACACCAAAGATTTTAATGAATTCTTTTAGTCATAAAGATTGTTTCTATCATATCATTCCCCATGTGTTGACATGGCAACTCTGCTCTGTCTCGCTCCACAGACCTACGGGTACTTAGGAAAGTCCTGTGTTCTGTCAGCCACTGGGCCCAGTTAGTTCATGCCTGGCGCAGGCCCCAGCCTGGGGTGGACCAAGAGCCCACCCATGTACATCACAAGTCAAGCTTCAACCTTGCAGAAGAGAACAGCAGCAGCCAGGGGTCACTGTGACTCAGTGATCAGGGAAGGATTTATTCACAGTGTTATCCTATTGGTCTATTTTGTGTAATTTAGCCAGGTATCCAATACTATTCTAGCAGGAGACATGCTTTATTTTATTTCATTGGTTTGATGTTTTTGTTTTGTTTTGTTTTATAGCCTTTAAGGTACCCAGAGTCCTCAGAGAGGCCAGATGGCAGCTGAGTTGTTTGGGATTAGTGAGTCTGCTTTGGGGCCAAGGACAGCCACCAGGAAATCTCCAGCTGGGCCTGCTTTCTCTTCCCTGCTTCCTTCCCACCAACTCTCACCTCTGTGGAAACTCCCAAAGTCTCAGAAGTCGTGATTTTTTCGTTGGCTGCTGGGGTTAAAATTGAGCCACCAATGCCTTCCTACAGGGAAGGGGGAGGGTGGGGGATGAAAAAGTGAAATTCCTGCTCCTGAGCCTTACACAGGAGATTTCTTACCCAAGGGAATTTGAAACTGTTCCAGAGGAAAATTGCCTCGGGCCAGCCTAATTTTTACCAGTCTGAGACGTTGCACCTCCCACTTCCCCTTTCCCCCTTTGAATGATCTCTGTCAGGCTGCCTGGGCACTGCTGTTGCTTCTGAAGGTTGCAACATAGAACACCACGGTTGTCAGGTAACAATGACGGAAACGCTTGCTCCCTGAGCTGAGCATTGTATTATTATATCAGAATAATCTCTAGCGAGGGAGAGAATATATTTCTTCGTAAGGTGGAGGAGAGAAGCAGGCACAGGCCTCCTCTTCCAGCTGTGTCTCTTCTACCTGGTCAGCATCAGGACTGGGCCTGAAATGTGAGCAGAAAACACAGGTACGTTATGGTCCAAAGCACTATTCACAGAACCAAGGCTGCCATCGTGGGCAACAGGCTAAGCAGGGATTCGCAGTCTCCCAACACCTTATTCATGGACCAAACAGCCACAGATCACGATGGAGATGGCTAGAAGGAGTGCATTCCCCCAGTAGACACGCCATACCTGTGATTTCCACCATCCGCGAAAGAAGGGCAGCCTTCATCAACCACAAATGCAGAGTTATCTTGAGGGTAGATGGTGTAGTATTGAGGAGGACTCGGCACGGCGGTTGCTGCCCCTCCAGGGGTTATGAGGCCACAGGGGCTCACCACAGACTGCAGGTAGCTGGTGTTTATCCCCATAGGCTCTGGAGAACCATAAGGAGGAGGGATGTACTGCACCACAGTGGCCCCATGGAACGTGATGGGTTGGTTGATGCCGGTGAAAACAAATGATGGTCCTCCTGGTGTCTGTTCCAAGTCCGGGACCCTTTCCTCACTTTCTTTGCACAACTGGCAGGAGAGCATTTTGAACTTGCACACAGCAATTAGGATGAATGTCACCCCAACCGACAGCAGGACAGGCCCAAGGAGCTGGGTCCATTCAAAGTGGGAGACACCTTGGTATTTGATCCAGCCCATGACAGTGAATGTGATCCCCACCAGCCCCAGAAAGATGCCTGAGAAGAGCAAGGTGGCCCCAGCCTTGTCATCATCGGACACCTGGATGTCAGCGGTGCTGGGTGTGTAAGGAGTGACGGAAAACACATTGACAGGGAAGTCCTCCAAGCGGCCGCTGCCCTGCTCCATTGCTCCTCGTGGGCTCACCCTGCTTCTTAGAACGGAGAGGATTGTGAGAGCCAGGGAATCACAGGTCCAAATTAGTTATAGAAGAACTCAGGGCTTGTGCTTAACAGGGTGTAACACACAGAGGGCTGGACCTTGTTTAGAAGAATAAAGGTCTGAGAAATTAAGCCTGAAATTTTCTCATGTATTATCAACAAGTGGAGGTCTCTGTTTTGCAAGTCAGTGACAAGCTGTCTCTCTAATTCACATTCATTCATTCACACATTCAGAAATTAACTTATTGAGTCCATCTTTTTCTTTTCTTTCCTTTCTGTTTTTTTTTTTTTTTTTTTTTTTTTTTTTAGAGCGTGGGTCTCACTCTGTCACCCAGCTGGAATGTAGTGGCACAATCATAGCTCACTGTAGCCTCAACCCCCTGGGTCAAGCGATCCTCCCACTTCATCCTCTCCAGTAGCCAGGACTACAGGCACACATCACAATGCTCAGCTAATTTTTAAAAATTTTTTGTAGAGATAGGGTGTCATTATGTTGACCAGGCTGGTCTCAAACTCTTAGACTCAAGTGATCCTCCTGCCTTGGCCCCAGGAGGTACTCTTCTATAGCAATTTAAGATGCTGCCATAAGACCCTGTTTTTGTCCTCCCCAACACAGGTTTGTAGAAATGGCAGAGCTCCCTGAAGGGTCTCCAGCAGTTAATGGGGCCCTTGATATATCCACATATGCACAGGAGTCTAACCTGATTTTCCTAGTGGTTCAGCTCATTAGGAATAGACAGACACCTATTTCTTGACCACATGTGTATTCCTATCAACTTCATGAACCCCTAGCTGTGATGATACTTAAACTTCAATAACAGTTCTCGCAAAGCCCTAAGATCCTGTTCTTTCCTGGCCAACCTCATATGCCTTTTGCTTTCTGCATTTGGGGAGTAATTCTAGCCTTGGGAGAGGAACAACATCATAGGAAACCTTTTTATGCACTGCATCACTGCCAGGGGTTGAATAAGCATCAGGTATGACCTGGCTCACTGGGACACATGCTTCAGACCCTCCCTCCATGGTGGCCACACAGTTCCTGGTCTCCAAGGTGAAACAACCAGCTGTGTTTTGGAGCCTGCTGTTTTGCAACCAAACACAAGTTGATGTAGAGAAGACAGTTTAATTTTCAATAACATTATCTCATTCATGACTGCAAAACTTCCAAACAGCCCCATGAGTTTCCTCCTCCACCAAATAATAACTGTAGCCTTCTTTCCTTCCTAGACAGATTTTATCCAAGCAGATGCTCTCTGCAGTAGTTAAATATTATATTAGCTCCCTTTTGCAGAATTGAGAGAGCTGCCGTCTTGCCCCAAGGCAGGGCTCCCTAAACTTCTCTCGACAAAGAAATCATGTGGGCCACTTTTTTAAAGGACAAAATGTGAGCTCCCAATTCAGACCAACAGAACCAAGTATCCAAGGGAAGGACCTCAGGTGATTCATCATCAAGAAATCTTAGGAAACCCTACCTCAGGTTAACCGTAAATGCTTCTAGGAGACCAGAGGACTTTCTCCCCATGAAAATCCCTCTCCCTGCTACAGGACAAGGCTTGTAATCCCCTACTTCACTGCCAAACAGATGGGAAAGCAAGCAGGTGACCCCTGAGGTATCTTACTGGATGTGCCTTGGAGCAGCAAGGCTGGAGTGGGATTGCTATACGAACAGGCTGCCTTTTCCCACTGAGCTAGATCAGAGATCCAGGAAAGCCAGATTTTCTCTTTAACTATAAATTTCTGGTAAGTTAGCCTGACATTATTTTCAGGTTCTTAAGTCCTAAGTTAACAGTCAAAACAATCCCTGACATTTAGAAAAAAACTAGGATCTCAAAATTGTCTTCTAAATCACTCAATTTATGTTTTCCATTTGCCTTTAGCTATATCCACCAAGAATAACTGGAAAGCCTGAGAGAGTAGAGGAGACAGATCACCCCCTCTTTTAGACAGCCCATGAATGCAAACTGGAACTGCTTTCAGAGCAGAAAGATCAGAAAGTTCTCCAATTACATTTTCAAGGTCACTTTGACTCAGCTGCTTCTTCCAAAAGCCCCACCTCTGTCTAGATGGGTAAATAGCATTTTTTTTTTTTAAAGCTAACCAACTGAATTCAACAGCATATTAAAAGGACTAAATGCCATGACCAAGTGGAAGGCAAGGCTGGTTCAACATACAAAAATCAATCTATGTAATGCAGTATATTCACAGAATGAAAGGGGAAAAACCACACATGATCATCTCAATTGATGAGTGAAGGGGAAACATTTATTGAATACTTACTATGTACCAGGCGTAATTCTATACATTTAATATAGGTGACATAATTTCATTCTTTTAACAACCAGGTTACAGTCAAGAAAACTATGCCGATTGTTAAGCTATGGTGACTCAGCTCCAAACCCACCTTTTTAAACTTCTCTTTGTCTCAGACTCTGCAAAGCACACTTTTCCTTTTCCAGGCTGCTCCAGTTAGGCTCTGCCAATAGGGGTTGCTACAGGGAGATTTCAAGGTGGGAGGAAGGAGAAGGCACTTAGTAGTTTCTATTTTGATTGCTGTTACTGTCAGTGTCATTCCAACAACAGTTATTCATCCTGGCAGTAACAGTTCCAGTTTCCAGAACCCTCCTCCTGCCCTCCAATCAGCCTTGCTGTGCCCCTTCAGGGAAACCAACACCAGCCACTGTTCTTTGTCCAAGCTCCTGAGATGCCAGAATTAGCCGAGTGACATTTTCTACTCAGGGAGCTGGATCCCAGCTCCATAAGGGCCCTTCTCCAAGCTTCTGCTTTCTAATGTAAGCCCAACCTCTTCCTTTTGTTCCCACAGCCTGTTTTCACTAAGTCTAAGTGGCCTTAGTGTTGACTTTTTGCCTTTTCAACCCTCCAATATCTGTTAAACTAATATCCTATATCGAATTCTCTCTATTAAAATAACTGGTATGGTTTCTGTTTCCCTAAGTGATTCTGACTGATAAGTCATATTCACAGTGAAGTTAGGAAACACACCTGTGAAGATGGGATTCTGGAATTGATTTGGTCATATTCTTGGCCTCAAATACAATACTGAGTCTTCCTCAATGAAACATGGGATATTTGTAGATCATGGCATGAAGTGTCATCAAAACTAATACAAATAGCACCTGTAGTAGGCTGTGATGGATTGCCTATTGGAGCAAATGCCTTGGGGACCAACTGGCTGCTACACTTAATCACTATGACAATAATGATGGGCTGCAAGTTCTGTGGGATGGAGATGGCCACTTCAGAATGCCCTGCAATACTTATAAAAAGAAAAGTAACAAGCTCAGGTCTTTAAATTCAGCTCAAGTCACAGTCAGAGAACCAGAGAGTTTCTGTGGCGGTCTTAAAAGAATCTTGTATCCTATATTTACAGGGCTGACCTCACCAAAAGTCAACAAAATTTAAATAGATATCTTTCTATATAGCTATACATCTGCAGAGGCTACAGCCACTCCATCTTAGATGCTAACCCGCCATGTTGACTTTTGTCTAACTCATTCCAGGAATGCCTTTAAAATGTCTGTTTTATCTGCTGTTCCTTGCTTGAGAGCATGTACTTACTGTAAACTCTGCCCTTAGATCAAAGGAACTTTAATGTTATAGTACTTACCATAAATCCTGACCTTAAGGAATTGTTCTACACGTCCCTTCTGAAGCACACATACCCTTTCCCTGAGGTATGTAAGCTCTGGGTCTGGTGAGTAACAGTACAAGATCCACCATCTTGTCTCATGGCTTCCAGGAACATGGCCTCTGTTCTTAAGTCCCTATTAAATGTTCCTTTCTGAGAAAATGGATTCGTCAGCCTCTTTCCTCAATCTCTCAGTTTCCTTGACCTTTGAGGATAGGTTTGCATAGACCTGCTTACCATGGAACAGTATCTATATCTACATGCGATTGGTTCATTTTCTCTGGAGAACCCTAATAGACAATGATACTTAAAGTGTCCATGGTAAGTAGTGATTCTGTACAGAGTAATCATAGATAAAACCACAGCACAGGCCTCCAGGGTTTTAGAGAAAATCTGTGCTGCTTTTGCCGGCAGCTATTCTCCTTTTGAGACACAGCTCATGATTCTTTACTGGGCCCTGGCTACTGGGCCCTGTGTCACCCAGGGACACTGAATGATCCCTGAGCTGCCAATCATGATCTGAGCATATCTGGCCCACACAACTGTAAGTTTGTGCATGTACAACAGTGATTCATTATCAAGTAAAAATGGTATTTAAGAACTTGGACGTAAGCAGGTCTAGAATTACAAGTAACTACATAAACAGGTGGTTCAGAGCCTTACACTTACTCTTACTGAGTGGCATCTTCTCCTACAATCCAAACCTATGGCCTACTGGGGAGCTCTTCACAGCTAGATGACTGAGGAGAAAAAATCTCAGGTCTCGTGTGTACGTTATTCTGCACAACAGTGGACGGCTGAAGCATTATGACACTCATCAGGAATGTTCCTGAAAAATGCTAGAAATAGGGTAGAATAGAAATCCTAGCCAGCAGAACTTCAAGCAGGACATTTGGTTGTCCATGTTGTCTGGGCTGAGAGATGGTCAACAATCTATGTTGGCTCATAGGCAGAGGTGAATGGTGTCCTAGGTTTCAAGGACTCAGAAAGAATGAGATTGGAATGTGAGTAACAAGAAGTATGGTGAACAAGTATAAGGATATCTCAAAGTGGGCACAGAGTGTAAAGATAGTTGTGTTCCCCGTGAACACTCACCCAAGGGCATCCACTGCAAAGGAGGCTCTACCAGTCAGGTGAACAAGCTGGTTCAGTCAGTCTTTTCCCCCCAAACTTCAGAGTGTTTCCTTGATGAACCCATGTACACAGGATGCAGGCTACCATGATGAAATGGACGAAGGCTATGCACGAGCTTAAAACTGGTAGCTAATCTGGCTACCATCACTGTTGAGTACCTAACCTACCAAAAGCAGAGACCACTGCTGAGCCCCCAATGTGGCACTATTCCCTGAAGATCACAGCCAAATATCTGATGGCAGCTGGATCATGGTGGACTCCTTCCAGGAGGGGCAGCAATTTGTCCTTACTCAACTAAACACATATTCTGGGTTATGGATTTGTCCTCCCTGACTTTAATATTTTTACCAGCATCATCGTATGTGATGTACAGAATGCCTTATTCACCATGATGGTATTCTGCAAAACGTTGCTCCTGATCAAAGAACTTATTTTACAGCAAAAGAAGTACAGCAATGATCCTATGCTCATAAAATTCGCTGCTATAACTACATCCGTTACCATCCGGAAGCAGCTAGCCCAAGAGAATGGTGGCATGGCTTACTGAAGGTACAGTTATGGTACCAGTACAGAGATATCACCCTGATTAGATAGCATCTTAGGTAGGTTCCCTAGAAATAGATGCCGAGGGGGTCACTTGAATGCCATAGGTTTGTTGGAGAATGCTCTAGGAAACAATGCCTAATGGGAGAGAGGGTAGTAGAACTGCACAAGGGAAAAGTTGAACTATGATGCAGTTGCAACATAGGCTTCAGCTGAATGCTTAGGTCTTCCTGGAGCTTGGATGCTGCTTCAGAATTGTTCCAAATTGAGGTTAAGGTGCCAGGCCTTTGTATTCCCGTATCAACCAGTCACTGAATGCAGGTTGCCACCAAGAGGGGGACATAATCTTGGCCTCCTTTCCTGCTGAGGAAAATGCCCAGAGAGGATTGTAGTATGAACTGTCAGCAGGCAACACTTCTGGTAGCTAGGGGAATAAATGCCACAGTCCTAAGGTGGATCTAAGCAGTGTTCCACAGCATCTGCCATAAATGTCATTTCATCTTTGGGATGCAGTACATGCTTTAAATCAGCAAGCAATATGCACCATTGTTTCTCTCATTGTCAGAATAAACGGGTCTAGAAATTAAGGAGAAAAAGTAGGAGTGACTCCTCTCACTATCACACCTGTTAATCTACTCACATTATTTTTTCTGATTGTCCTTCAACTTTGACCTGAGAGGTCTTAGTCTTACTATTGTGTACCAAGGGACACAACAATAGAAAAGTGACACTGCCACTTGGCCATTCTGAGCTTCTCATGACCCTTAACCAGCAAGCAAAGAAGGGGTTACCTTCCTGGCCAGGATAATTGCTCTTTATTACCAAGAGGAAACTGGATTGCTACAACATCATGGGAGCAGAAAGGACTATATTTAGAACACAGGGCTCTCTGGGATCTCTCTTCATATTTTTATGCCCAATAATAAAAGTTAAAGAAAAATTGTAATTACCAAAACACAGGACCATTGTGGATTCAGATTCTTCCAAAAAGGAAGTTTGGGTCACTCCACCGGGTAAAGAACTAATCAACTGAGACCTTGATGAGGACAAAGGAAACAGGGACTAAGTAGTGGTAGAAAGAAGTTACAGATGTCAACTAGGGACTCATGGCCAATTGCAGGAATAAACGCGGCAGCAGCTCTGCATAGCTTCTTCCTTAATTGTTATGTATATATTTATTTGTATATACAAACCAATATCTTTTTCTGCCTTTCCTCCTTCCCCTTATTATTTTACACAAAGATTGTTGTCTGTGGTCAACTTTACAGTTTAGTTTTTATCCAGATGGGACTGTGGCCAAATTTAAGAAGAATGAACATTGCCTAGAGATTAATGCATGAATGATTCTTGGAAGTTTGTATCTCCCATTTCAAGGAGAGGATGAGGGCATCTTTATTTGGACACCAGTTTCATCTTGTTATGCAAAGCACAAAGTGGTTTTTGTTTGTGGATACAAGTGCGAGTAATGTGTAGAAGGCTGTGTGTGGATGCTGAGTAGCCAAAGGGGTAGATGGTGGTTGTTATCAAGCTATTGTCCCTCAGGTCCAAATCCATCCTTCTCTACTGTGTTTTGTAGTGAGGGGGCTGGGACTCCACAAGCCACATCTCACTCTGACAGCTGGCTTGCTACTAGGCATTGCCACAGGAGGTATTAGAGGGAGGCTACAAGGTGGAAGGAGGGAGAAGGGATTTGCTCTTTTCTGTTTTGCTTGCTATTTCGGTCATTTCACCCAGCAGTGCTTCCTGTGGTAGTCACAATTGGGTCCAGTTTCCAGTCTGTCCCCATATCCCCACTCTCATTGTACCCTTCAGAGGTACTAGCACCAGCTGGACAGTGCCCTCCTGAGAGGTCTGGGTCCAAGCCCCAGGGGTCTCTCCCCCAAGCTCTAAGCCCTGATACCCTAACTGCTTTGCCGTGATTCCTCAGCCCTAGAAGTAGTAGCTTCTTCCTATCACATCAATGTTTTTCTTTTGTCTTTTCAATCTTCTATCTGTTTGACCAACTCCCCAGATTAATTTCTCTGTGTTTCTGTTTTCATGAGTAGATTCCATCTGAAGCAGAAATTGAGGGAAAGTTTAGAGGGTGGCAGAGCTGAAATGGAACCCGGTGGCGCATTAGAGTCTCATTGTGGCTTCATTCTATAAAAATGCTTGGTGGCTCCTGTGCTGTTCCTGTCAGACATACAACATTTTTGAAGACACTGTCTAATTATTTTTCAGATTGCCGGGGATTGGAGTTGATAATCCACCAGTGGTCTGAATTTTTGTGTTTTATCTTAAAAGCCCTTCTGAATTTTTCATTCCCCTCCCTGCTATATGGGGATTCTTTTTAACTTTTTAAATATTAAAATGATTTACTGCCAAGACCAAATAGAAAGGTGAGTTTCCTACCTATTTCAGTGAAGCAATGTTTTCTACATTAGAACAATTTGTGGTACTTGTTAGAAATGCAGATTTTCAGCACTATTGGCAATGAGTGAATCAAAAACTCTGGATGTGAGGCACACAAATCTGAACTTGTTTTATAAGCTCCTCAGGTGAGTCTTAGGCAGACTGAAGAGTGAGAACCACTAGGGTAGTGGTGAGGTGTTATTGCATTAAATATATCGACTTGGGAAATGTGTCTAATAGCCAGACAATTTCTCTATGCCTGATATCTGAACATTTCTAGCAGCAAAAGTCCCATTAAAGGAAGTAGTTTTGCCCTGCTTTGATAGCTACTTCAGGCTAATAACAGGAAAGGTAGCAATGAAATGGTAGGGCCAGGGACCAAGAAATACCCAAATCCTGCCACCCACCCTACCACCCTCCATGACTTCCCAGCGGGGGGCAGAGGCACAGAAGCACAGGACAAATTTACTGCTATAGGGCTTGAGCTGTAGAGAATCCCCCCCATGAACAGAACTCAGGTAAACTTGGCTAGAGCACATGGTCAAGGCTGGAGGCCTCCCTTAAACTTGAACCTGATCTCAAAGAAGCACAGGAAAAGTGATAACCAGAGAGAGTAAGGGCAGGCAGACCCTCTGAGGACAGAGATACGTGAAGGAGAATGAGAGATGGCATAAAAGATGATTGGGTTTCCTTCTACCTGCCAAAAGCCTTAGCCATCTTACCACAGCAGTCACGTAAAAGAAGGAAGTAGAAAGGAGCTCCACTTAAGCAAGTGTCCTTCTCAATCACAATGCTGCCACCCACGTGTAAACATAGTCCAATTAATCTAGAACCCAAGCAAGGAGATTCATAACTACTCCTTCCAGAGAAAAGCATCAGATAGGAGACTACACCATCCAGGAATTTCTTGGTGAAAAAAAAGATGAATTATTTTAACACTAATGCAAACTTTTTATCAGTACAGCATAATTAAATGGTTTCAAATGGCTGATCGTCTCAGTGGTCAAGTAAGGCTCTTCCTTTAATTCTCAAACTTCATTTTTACTGTTAAGATGTCACCTATAACAAAAACAGCCAGTTTTCCCTTGCAATTGTTTTTTGAGAATATTTAGCATAGAAATTTGAGAAACATTTGTTAACTAAGCCAACTTTGTGAGCAACCTTTGTTATTAAGGTGAGCTATTAATTCATTTGCTTTATCCAGAATTTTACCCTTTGTACTGGGTGGAACATACCTTCTTTGAAAAATGAAAACAATCGGCCAGGTGCAGTGGCTCACACCTGTAATCCTGGCACTTTGGGAGGCCGAGGTGGGCAGATCACTTGAGGCCAGGAGTTCAAGACCAGCCTGGCCAACATAGTGAAATCCCGTCTCTACTACAAAAAAATAAAATAAAAATTAGCCAGGCATAGTGGCACCTGCCTGTAGTCCCAGCTACTCGGAAGGCCGAGGTAGGAAAATCGCTTGAACCCAGGAGGTGGAGGTTGCAGTGAGCTGAGATCTCACCACTGCACTCTAACTTGGGCAATAGAGTGAGACTTTGTCTCAGGAAAGAAAGAAGAAAGAAAAAAAAAGAAAAGAAAAGAAAGAAAAAAGAAAATAATAATTTACATTATTCACAACTTCTCAGAAAAAATGTAGAAAATAATAATTCAACCCTGAGTTCAGAAAATCTGGCTGGTAAGTTTTCAAAGTTATTAATCATTTTTTTTCCCTTGGGGTCCATGACAAAGGAAATTATTTTAATTTGTTGAGAGCCCATATATTCAGTGTGCTATTTCCTTTTTAACGAAGCTTCCTGCTACTTAATTCCCTTAAGTAAGGAAATCCAGAGGCCAGTTCTTTGTGGTGGTATTCTCAATGGATGTAGTGGCTACTGAAGAAACCTCAGAACCCCATCTTATTGAACTGTCTGCACCAGTTATTTTATCTGATGAAGCTCTGGGCACGTCTTCATAGGCATTATCAATGGGAGCTGTCTCCCTTAGGGCTCCCCTGGCTCTGCTCCTTGGTCTCCAACTGCAGCAAATAAAAAGAATTGACTGAATCAGAGATCAATTGACATGTCTTAAGATGCAGTTCACAGTGACAGATGAAAATTGGTCAACTAGGCCAGGCGTGGTGGCTCACACCTGTAAACCCAGCAGTTTGGGAGGCTGAAGTGGGTGGATCACCTGAGGTTGGGAGTTCAAGAACCAGCCTGGCCAACATGGTGAAACCCCATCTCTACTGAAAATACAAAAATTAGCCAGGCATCGTGGCACGCGCCTGTAATCCCAGCTACTCGGGAGGCTGAGGCAGGGGATTCGCTTAAACCCGGGAGGAGGAGGATGCAGCAAGCCAAGATCGCCCCACTGCACTCCAGCTTGGGCGGCAAAGCGAGACTCTGTATCAAAAAAAAGAAAAAAAGAAAAAAAAAGAAAAAGAAAAAAAAAAAGAAACATTGTCAACTAAAATTAAATACTTTTTTAAAAAATTTAAGTTAATGAATTGGTCATTTAGCAAATTAATCTTAAAGCAAATTGACCCAGATTCATTTTGCATAAATAGAACAAAGACCTGTAAAATGGCTACATCACTTAAGTCTGTGCTTTTATCAGAATGTTCGAAATTAATTTTGGGGGATATTGGCAATATTTACTCAAATTTAAATTTTAATCTCTCACTAATTATTTAAATATGGCTTTTTAGCACATTTAGTTTTTTTTTTTTTTAATAAGAGCACCCTTTTTGGTTGAGACTGCCTCTTTTGACCTAAGTTTTTCTTCAGTCATGTCTAGAGAGCAGTGCCACCTCCTTCCAAAGCATTTGTGACCACTGGCCTTGCAGGAAAATGCAGGCAATGTTTTATTTGCTAGACGGACTGTGGTTTATAATTAGGAAGGACTGTGCTTCTTACTAACACTTTGTATATCTATTTCCAGATATGTTTTTCTTGTGCAGGTTCACACATCTCATAGAAATGAAATTTCATTAAACTTGATTTTTCTGGCCCAGTGCAGTGGCTCACATCTGTAATCCCAGCACTTTGGGAGGCCAAGGCAGGCAGATCACTTGAGGTGATGAGTTCAAGGCCAGCCCAGCCAACATAGTGAAACCCCGTCTCAGCTAAAAATGCAGAAAAATTAGCCAGGTGTGGTGCTGGGTACCTGTAATCCCAGATACTCAGGAGTCTGAGGCAGGAGAAGTGCTTGAACCCAGGAGGTGGAGGCTACAATGAGCCAAGATCGTGCCACTGCACTCCAGCCTGGGCAACCCAGCGAGACTCTTGTCTAAAAAAATTTTAAAAAATAAAAAAAATAAAAATAAAAAGGTTCTTTTTCTTCAACTCACCTTTTTACCTAATAGCTCATGTCATCTTTCCCAAATCCACACAATTTTAGTTTTTGATACTTTGACAAGAATGAGTGATGCAATTATAGCTAGAAGTTTCTCAAACAAGCAATACAAAGATATCAAATAGATATCAAAGTTTAAGCTCATTTTCTTCTCCACAATAAAATCCATAATTTGAATAAGAATCCAGGGTAAACCATTTTTAAAACTTTATGAATGCATTGTTTTGGCAAGTCTCCGGGAAAACAGCCTTAAATCTGAGTGGGGAGAGTATAACTTGACATAACCTCTTTTTGGGGGGCTTGGCAACATTTACTAAAATTCAAAATGCATATACAATAGAATTAAGCTACAAATATCTTCTAGGAATATAACCTATATACTTACAATAGACACATTACAAAAGGATACTTTAGCAGAATAGACAATGAATCACTATCTGTACTAACAAAGTACAGGGATGGGGAACCCTACATGTCCATCAATAATGGACTGGCTAAATAACTTATGGTGGTAAAATATAAGGTTCTCTCCCACTGTTAAAGAGCAAGTCAGCTCTGCATGCACAGGTATGGAATAATCTCTAAGATGTGTTATTGGTTGAAAAAGAAAGCAGAGTGAGTACTATAGTGTGTTTATTATGCTATTATTTGCAAGGGGGAAAGACGTACACATCATTGAATGTGCATAACATGTCATTGAAAGAATACAAAATAAATTTGACAAAAGAACTGAGAGGGTGTTCTAGTTATCTATTGCTATGTAACAATCTACTCACAATTTTGTGGCTTAAAACAGTTCTGTGGCTTGGCTGAGTTTTGTCGGGCAGTCAGCTAGGGCTGCCAGTACCTGTAAGCTCACTTGAGCGGGACATCAAGATGGTTCACTCATGTGACTGACAGCTGATGCTGGGAGCTTCGCTGGCTCATCAACCAGAGCACTCACCTGTGTCTTTCCATGTGGTTTCTCCCAGCCAAGGGACTGAGTTTCAAGAGGAAGTGTCTTAGGAGCAACTGCTCCTGAGGTCCCAGATGGAAGCTGTGAGGCATCTTATGACCTGGCTTTGGAAGTCCCAGAATATCACTCTCACTTCATTCTATTGCTCAAGCAAGTCACTAAAACAACCCAGATACAGAGGGAAGGGAATTCAATTCTTCCTTTCTATGGTTGGAATGTCAAGGTCACATTGCAGAAGAACACTTGGGAGAAGAAATATTATTGCCTTTCTCTTTGGAAAATACAATCTTCTGCAGAGGGAGATTTACTTTTCACTGTTCAGTCTGTGATACTGCTTGAATTTTCATCCATGTGGACTTCCAAATATATTCCATGATTTTAGATCAACCATGTTTATACACCTATTCACTTGTGGCTGGTTAGTAACCTCATCCTTCTTTACTGGCAAGTTTTCAGTGAGTCCCAGGTGGTAGCATTCTGTCACAATCATCAATAATGGCAGGTTCTGAATTTTTCTGAGTTTCTTACGTATTTTCACTGCTTTTCAGACTTAGACATCAAGTTTCCTGTTTTTAACCACCAATCCACATTCCCAGTTAAAAATTGTAATTTTGAAATGATTATCGTTTAAAAAGATGAATAAAGAATGACAGTATAACCACAAAAACAGAGTTTTCAGAGGTTATCAGAGACCTGCGGTGGGAAGTGAAACTAAGCGTGGCCATATAGTTCTGAACGAATCATTTGATTGAACACACTGTGGTTGGAAGTAAATTGCTTTGTGGAAGCTGTGTGTGTGTGATTAAATATCTTTTTTCAAAAGTTTGGTAAAGTGGCAAATCCATGTTTCAGAGATCTGTCTGCTCAGGCTGTGATCCTGCAGGGTAATCTATGGGCCATATTCACTTGGATCAGACGACAGACAGAATACCACCAGGTTCTCTCATAACAAAAAAGCACCACAATATTTCAACAACTTGTAGCATATAAAAAGCAAAATAAAACAAAACAAAGCCACAAGCTTGGATGACATGGAAAAACAGGAACCTGCATGTTTTGCTTGCAAATACATGTCTCAAAACCCTTCAAGATTTCCAAAATTCAAAAGAATGTCTTCCCAAACATTGAGGTAAAATGGCACCATGTGGCCTCCCCTACGCTGGTGCACTGCAGGATGTGGGGGTTCAGAAAAGTGGGATTGGGGAGAAAAGAGAGAAGCCACAGGAAGAGACCTGGACATTCTTTTCTGCACTATAGGATCCTGTCAGTGGCCACCGTCACCTCGCAATCCTGAGATGATCAACAAAATCAGAAAAGGTCTGGATGACAAAATCAGGCTCCAGAGGAAGGTGGTTCATGGGTCCACATGGATGTGAGAGGAACACAGGGTCAGGATGCATAGCCTGCTGGGAAGCCTTCTGAGAAAGCCAGGTGCTAGACCTGTCCTGGTGTCCAGCACAAGGGAGGAACATCCTCCATGATATTCCTCCAGTTATTAGGGCTAGATCAGTGAAAGTAGGCAGATGTCAGGGCAAGGGGTGACTATGGTCAGAAAGCCACACCCTGCCCAGCTCTACACCTTCAGAGGGCCACAGTTGCACACCTGCAGGGAGTAGGAACGAGGATGGGGTGACCTATGCCACTTGGCCCCACCTCCTCAAAGACATGTGGCAAGAGGATCCATGCACAGTAAGGATCTGGATGGAGCAGACGCGCAACCTCAACCCTAAGAGTGGATTCTCTACTTAAATGAGCATCAGGTGTCCGTAAGTCATTTAGGAGGACTATTTGGGGGGAAATCTCAGTTATAGGAATTATCTACTCTACTCACCCATTATAGTTACTTGAATTGTGTTGGACCATGGCAGCCTCAAGGTTATATTCAACTTTTACAATAAAATGACAGGGTGGTTGAATCATGACTACACTATTATTAGCTATATGATGGTCATGTTGAAAATCAAAACTGTCCCCTCATTCTTCAGATTTTATTTTATTTCAAGAATAACAAGACTCTGGGGGTGGTGGTTCACATCTGTGATCCCAACAATTTGGGAGGCTGAGGCGAGTGGATCGCTCAAGCCCAAGAGCAAGACCAGCCTGATTGATATGGCAAAACCCCACCTCTACAAAAAAAAAAAAATATATATATATAAATTAGCCAGGCATGGCAGTCCAGCCTGTAGTGTTAGCTACTTGAGAGGTAAGGTGGAGAATCACTTGAGCCTGAGAGATCAAGGCGACAATGAGCTATGATCATGCCACCACTCTCCAGCCTGGGTGACAGAGTGAGACCCTGTCTGAACAAAACTAAAAATAAAAATAAAAAAAAGACAAGAATATTTGAGGTGGCGGTCATTGCTGTATGGAGTATGGATTGTGTGTCTTTACACCATATTCTTGCTTGAACTTTCTGATATCCTGCTGAGGAGCAGTGCCTCTGTTTTACAGATGATTAATCTCAGAACAGGAAAGTAGGCTATTTGATTTAGTGGTAGTGCAGGAGGACAATCTGTTTTGCTGAAGTGTTTTTAAACTGCTCGTCCATGAAGGGCATGCACTGGCAGGCAATGATCTCCCTGTGTTCTTGAGTGAGGCTGGTGTCTGCTGAGGTTGGTTGGGTAGCCAGTTTCCTGGGTGCCCTGACAATCTTAAGATTTTTTTCCCCAGCTGCGATGATTTGAATGTTTGTCTCCTCCAAAACTCATGTTGAACTTCGATCCCCAGTGTTGGAAACTGGGCCTGATAGGAAGTGTTTGGGTCATAGGGGGATCCCTGATGAATAGAATAATGCCTCCCTTTTGGGCGTGAGTTCTCACTCTATTAGTTCCCTGAAGAGCTGGTTGTTAAAAGAGCCTGGTGCCTCCCCACTGTCTCTCTTGCTTCCCCTGTTGCCGTGTGATCTCTGCACACATGAGCTCCCCATCTTCCATCATGAGTGGAAGCAGCCTGAGGCTCTCACCAGAGGCAGATGCCCAGTCATCAAAATCGTAAGCCAAATAAACTTCTCCTTATAAATTACTCAGCCTCATGTATTCCTTTATAGCAGCAGAAAATGCACTCAGACACCAACTGAACTGAAAACTACCTTGATGGGGCTGGAATTTAAGTCACAGTTACTGCCATTTCCAGCAGATGATAAGGTGAGCCTCCCAGAGGCCCAGCTCTTGGTGTGAGAAGCTTCTGGATGGAGTAGGTCTGCAGTGGGCTTACTTCTGAGCTCAGGAATTTATGTACTTGTATGTTAATTTCTACTTCAGCAGAATCACACACTTAGAGGCTTAAAACTACATTCATTTATTCCTTCATGGTTCTGTAGGTCAGGCATCCTCTGTATTATCTGGAGGCTCAGGAAATAATCTGTTCTCAAGCTCATTCAGGCTGTTGGCAGAATTTGTCCTACGCAACGTAAGACTGAGGTCACAATTCCCTGCCAGAGATTACTTTCTGCTCCTAGCAGCCCCCTACATTCCTTCTCACATGGGCTGCTCCATCTTCAAAATGGCAATAGTGCTGCAAGGCTGGCCAAGCTCTTCAGTTTCAAGTCTTTCTGATTTCCTCCTTTCTGCTCTACTCTTCTGCCACAACAGCCATAGAAAGTTATCTGGTTTTAAGGACTCATATGATTAAATTACACCCACCCAGATACTCCCTTTTTGAGGGTCCACTGTGCCGTATAACATAACACAATCACAGAAACAATGCCGCATGTTCTCAGGCTTTGAGGGCTAAAGATGTGGGATCTTTTTAGGGGGGAGTATTTTTAGAATTCTGCCTGCCACATTCTGGTTCTGTTGCTGAGACCCAAAGAGAGTTAGTAAAGGACAAATGACTCTGCTAAGAGTGACCAGGGGGCATGTTTGTCCAGGCTTCATCAACATTGCTGAGCACGTTCAAGTAACAACACTGCAGTGGGTCTTGCAGTCCTTCACATGTCCAATTTACTCTACTGCAGCAGTTCTCCAAGTGGGAGCCCAGCGTCAGCAGCAGCAGCACCTGGGAACTTACTAGAAACATATATTTTGGGCCCCACCTCGACCTACCGAATTAGAAACTCCGGAGATGGGGCCAGAGGTCTGTGTTTTAGCCAGTCCCTTGGGTGACTCTGATGCTTGCTCAAGTTTGAAAACTATTTCTCTAAGGTAAGTCCCCAATTTCCTTTTCTGTGGAAGTAAAAGTGGGGGAGCAGTCAGATAGGTAATCTCTAAAATGACTTCCATTTCTAACAACCTATGATTTGTGAATATTACAAAAACGATTACACTGTAGAGACCAAAGGATGCACGTATATGTCATTGTGTGTGTGTGTGCGCGTGTGTGCTTCCATACACATCATGGTTAAGAGTACAGGCTCTGGAATCTTTTCTACAATCAAATCCTGGCTTCTCCAATCACTAGCTATGTAAATGGGCCAGTTGCTTAGCCTCGCTGAGCTTCAGTTTCCTCATTTATGAATGATGGGACTTACATCATAAGGTTATCAGGATCAAGTGAGAGCATACAGAGAACACGTACTGTAGTAAGTTCAATGACTCTCGGCTGTAATTATTTCATCCTGTTTAGTTTCTGGAAACTTTCTCCTTGAGTGCTTGAGTCCATGGTGGGAGTAAAGCACCTAGGCCCTTGTCAGGAGGCCCTGAAGGCAGCCCCGGGAGGCACTGCCTGGGAACTGAGGATGAGCTGCTCCCAGGCCTGAAGGCAAAAAGTGAACCTTTTCTGATTCCTAGCATCAGCTTAAATCCTGTCACTGCAAAGGAAGACATGTTGGTAAAGCATGTGCATATAATCCCACAGCCGCCTTGATCTCCTCCTCTGAGAAGATCATACCACCCAAGGCAGAAAGCACACGTCTGAACACCAAGTCAGCTGAGATGTGGAGAGCAGGGCTGGAAACCCTCAGGGGCCTTTGCTGTGTTTTTATTATATTTGTTATTATTGGTTTTTGTGTTTCATTGTTGTTTTTGTTTGTTTTACTTGTTCAAAGGAACAGAAATAGTTAAAGGCCTGGAACAGAGTCAACATGTGCCTCTATAAAGCTGAGGTCAGGAAGTGTGTCACTCGGGGGACATAAAGCAACCCCTATCCGTGCCCTGGCTCACAGGCTTCACCAGTGGAGCTGCGAGAGGTCTTGCCAGAGCTTACTGAGAGGCCTGAGTGGAGACGAAGACCCTGTGAGCCAGAAGTGTGGGAGAGGAGAACAGCCTCCTCGCACAGGCTGCTGTCCTCCAAGGGGAGCTGCGCTCTTCTCAGCCTGCTGGCAGTTGCCTGTGGCACTGAGGCACTGAGGGAAGGAAGGCAGAGACCACCCAGTGTGAATTGCTGCTGCCTGAAATGGAAACTGTTCTCCCAGCCATAGGCAGGCAGAGCCAGGAGGGGCTATTCCACAGCTGCTCCCCACCCGCAGCCCATTCCCAGGATCCACATGGCTCCCTTAGCCTCAATGCCACCAAGAGAGCTGCTCAGCCCGCGAGGCACTGGCCAGTCTGCTAACAACCACAAAACACTCTGGGCGGGATGCGGCTGGGTCTCCTTCGCCTCCTCTGAGCCATAGAGATTGGCCCCCCCGGGGACAAGTCTTCTGATTTGGGTTCAATCTCTGGCTGAGGTCTTAAGCAGTTTTTCTGTGCCTGATGATATATGAGTGAGAGCCCGGGAACTCTTCCTGCCTCCTCTTGGAGAATGTCTGCCAGCTCCACATAGGAGGTAAGCTATTCCAAGAATCATTCATGGGAATTCGGCTTCATAGTTTTGGCTTCATAGATGGCTTCATAGTTTCAAGAGTAAGGGCCAAAGATGAATTTACAACAGCTCTTGCCATCATGTACTTCATTTATTCCTCTTTAATGTCCTCTATATATTAATCCATTTGGGTCCCTTCACGGAGGACCAAAGTTGTCCGACATTGGAGTAATACTTTCTTGCCCCCTTGCTCCCCTCTAAAAAGCCCACCAATAATTTGATTCAAAGTAGAAGAACTTTGGATAACAGAGCGTACTGCAATACTAAACAAGGTTCATAAAGTGCCATTCTGGAAGGAGCCGGAAAGACCAACAGCCAGCACCACGGAGGTATTTTTAAATGGTGCTGAGTAAGAAATGTTAGGAAGCAAATGAGGACTATAACATAATGTAATATATGTAAATTTTAAATAAATACATGAAATAATACTCATATCTTATAAAACTACATACCTATTCAAGGACAAATATCTTTCACATTGATGTAGTGGCCTATTGGGAAGAAAGGGATTAGTGCTAAGAATGGAGAAGGAGGGAGAGAGAGAGAGAGGAAGGAAGGAAGGAGGGAGGGAGGGAGGGAGGGAGAGAAGAAGGAAGGAAGGAGGGAGGGAAGGAAGGAAGGAAGGAGAGAGGAAGGAATGAAGGAGGGAGGGAAGGGAGGGAGGGAGGGAAGAAAGGAAGGAAGGAAGGAGAAGGGAGGAAGGGAGAGGAGGGGAACAGGAAAGAAAGGAGGAGAAGAAAGGGAAGAATTTAATAATGGTGATAGCGGATTATGTCTTGAAGAATATGGAGTAACTCTAACATAAGTTAAAAAGGAAGCAAGCCCTAAATTAAACCTTTCATTTTACAGATGGAGAAACTGAGGCTCAGAAAGATGAACTGTTTGATGCTGGGATTTTATTGCTATTCAGTGGCAGAAACCAGGCATTTTGACTTCCAATTCAATGATTTCTACTGCATCAAACTGCTACATGTATACTTATAATACCTCACTTCCTTCCCTTCTAATGAGTAATTCATCTAAGTACAGTTTTAACTAGAGAGGTTGATCATTGCTGGCCCAATTCATGGTCCCTCTCCCAGAGAAGTCACCCACCCCTGCTGAAAGACTAAGGCCTTGCTGGACACCAGGTGACCTGGATCACCTTCTCTTGGCCGATGGGCCTGAAGTGGGCACCTGATTCAAGGGCAGCCCTTCCAGAGACAGGGTGGGGGTCACCAAGCATCCTGGTTTGCCTGGGACCGAGGGGGTTCCCGGGATGCAAAACTGTCAGTGCTGAAACTAGAAAAGTTTTGAGTCACCTGGGACAAGCTGGTCATCCTGGCAGGGAGGGACTTAGGAACTGTGAGGCCAGCTTCAAAAATAGATTCTCAGTGAGAAACGGGGAATCTAGCAGACCGAGACTGTTGGCTGCAATAGAAGTGCTGTGGTGAAACAGGGCAAGGAGCGTTAAGAAGCTTCCATATGGGTCCTACATAAACAAAACTCGAGAGCAGAAGCTTCGAGTAAGTGGAGGACACTGGTTGACCAAGGGGGAGAAAAGGGTCTATCTTTGTTCAGAGACAAGCAGACTCCTGCCCTCAAGAGAAGGACTCTGCTGCTAATAGGATAAAACTCTCACATCGGCCCTTCATTTCGGAGGCACATGGTGGCAAGATAGGGGTGCAGATCTCCAAGAAGAGGAAGTTTGTTGCTGACGGCATCCTCAAAGTGGAACTGAAAGAGTTCTCACTCGAGAGCTGGCTGAGGATGGCTACTCTGGAGTTGAGGTCCAAGTTATGTCAACCAGGATAGGAATTAATACAGGAGCTTAAAATGAATTATTTAAGCAGATAGTGAGGGTAAGAGAGTCCTCAGCAAGCCTTCTCTCTTAACAAAAAGCAGCCCCCAAATCATTTATTTTCTAACAAAGAGCGCCTATAAAATCGAGCTGCAAACATAGATAAACAAGCTGTAAGTTTGCACGGTGAATGCCGGCAGCTGTGCCAATAGGAAAAGGCTACCCGGGGGCCAGCCATGTTCAACATGGAGGCTCCATCGTCCCTTTTCTTTGTCAACCATGTGTACAACAAAGGAACAGGCAACAATGGCACAGGCCAGGTAGAGAACCCATCTACATAATAAAAAATTAGGGTGGAGTGGCCAGTTTCCTCACAAGCTATGTAAATAGCACACCTGGTCCAACCATCGAAACCACCTCCTCAAGCTCATCTATAAAACCCCGTACATTTCACCAGGAAACCGAAAGACCTGCTCAGGAGCCCCTCTCTGCAGGAGAGAGAGCTTTTCTCTTTCTTTTGCCTATTAAACCTCCACTCTTAACCTCACTTCTTACGTGTCCACATCCTTGATTTCCTTGGCACGAGGCAACAAACCTCGGTTACTACTCCAGACAAATGACGCTGCTTCAAAATCATTATCTTAGCCACCAAAACACAGAATGTTATTGGTGAGAAGGGCTGGCAGATTCAGAAATTGCCCGCTGTAGTTCAGAAGAGGTTTGGCTCCCAGAGGGCAGTGTAGAGCTTTTTGCTGGAAAGGTAGCCACAAGAGGTCTGTGTGTGTTTGCCCAGGTGGAGTCTCAGTGTTACCTCCTGGGAGGGCTTGCAGCGCAGAGGGCGTGCTATGGTGTGCTGTGGTTCATCACACAGCGGGTGGGGGGCCACAGGCTTCAAGGCTGTGGTGTCTGAAAACTCTAAATGCAGGAATTTTGTGGATGGCCCGATGATCCTCAGCAGGAACTCTGTTTACCTCATTGACACCGCCATGTACCAGGTGCTGGCCGTCAAGAAGGTCATGCTGCCCTGGGCCCCAACTGATAAGACTGACTCTAGGAAGCCCCTGCCTGAGAACATGAGCATCATGGAACCCAAAGATGAAGTACTGCCTACTACCCCCATCTCAGAACAGAAGGGTGGGGAGGGAGCCATAGCGCCTGCCATGCCCCAGCCAATCCCCACAACATGATGGGGTCTCCTTGACAGGTGTGTCTGGCGTCTAGGTGTTATCCTGGAAAGGACTTTAATAACATCTTGTACAAAGTCACAAAGCCTGACTCGACTGTATGTCCAGTGTTCAGACTGAGGGGCCTGTTGGCCTGCAGAGCACTCCTTAACCTCTTGGTGCTAACCATGCTTGTGGAATTTGCAGGACCTAGCACAGGAGGACCCAAGCAGAGCTAACCAGAGGAATGTCCTGTGTGAGAGTGAAGGCTGATGGCTAGCAGGGCAGCACCTCAATTAACTGTCCTGTAGTTCAGGATTGTAGCTTTAGAAGCGCGATATATTTAGAATGATTTTTCCTATGCCTAAGAAAATACGTATTGCACATATAACGTAAATACAATGGTCATTATGGTGTGTGTCATACTGTGCTAAATGTTCTTTGCATTCACACTCATTTACTCCTCAACATCTGGAAAGCGGAAAGGAAATGTGCTGCGCCACTGAAGCTCAGGCTCAGAAGCAAATATGCCTAAGCAGCATGAAGCTGCCATTAGGATCCACATTCCTAAGTTCTGCTCTCTTGACCATTCTGTTCTGGAAAACTATAAGGAATATTTAAATGGTCAAAACAGTAACAACAAAGCACCTCTCACATTAGTCTTTGGTAGCCCAGAGTGTGGTCTCAGCCTTCCTGCAAGGCTCACCCATGCACAGCTTACAACCAACCCCTCTTCTCTGGAGCTACTCTCATTAACTTTCTGCTCCTTATAACCATGAGTCTGACCAGCATGATTATATTTTAGGAAAACTGGCTTTCAGTAGCTCCTTCCTCAAAAACCACTGTGGCCAATTTCAGGTTCTCAAAGAGACTCTTTCCAGATGCTCCTGTTTGCTGTTGCTGCTGCTTCTGCTTTCATTGCCAAGGAAAAGGTTGCAGCAGAAGATGCTCCTCATCTGTAAAATAAGCTGCTTCTCTCCACTCAGCCTGAGCACACTCAGGGCTCCAGACTCTAAAGAGAAAAACCCTTTCCTCCATCCCCACTCAGATGCCCACTTCTGCAGCCACCACCGTATAGGATCGAACTTCCTGACAAAATTATTTGTGCCCCATGCCTCTATTTCCTCTCTTCCTGTGCAATCCTGAAGGCCCTTCCACCTTCCCACCCCTAGGAAATTACTCTGGCCTTGATCCCCAGGGCCCACCAAGAAGCCAAACGGAGTGAACTTTTTCCTGCCTTTAACCCCTGGAGAAGTGTCTGTAAGTTCCCGTACCATCTGCTACATGTTCTCCTTGAACTCAGCCCCTTACCTGCCAAATCGCAAAAGACCTCGCTTGTTCACCCTCTCCTCAGCCTATTAGACTCTTTCCCTCCCCTTCACTGGCTCCACCCTCCTCCCTCCCACCTACTAAGGAAATACTTTCCGGACTTTTTATCCTTCCCACATTAAACTCCAAGACCTTGCCTTCCCAAAACCTCATCTGTCCGAGGCTCTGGGTACTGTCCGGAGTAACAGTGAATTTGAGGTCTACAGGGAGACACTTTTGCATAGGTGTGTGTAGCCTTTTGTAAAGTGCCCGTGTGGATCTGGTTTTTACTGTTTAGCAAACAGGATCACCCGGGCCTTGTTTACTCCATGCCTTGTTATGAGACTTTCCGTTTGGCTGGCAGAATTCAGCCAGAGAATGCCCTGTGCAGGCGCAGAGAAGGACTGTAAAGTGCCAGGGGTGGGTGACTGGTTAACCGTTTACCTCCCTGCCATGAAGGACAGCAGAGAAGAGGCCCCAGCCGCTGCCCAGCCCTGCCCACAGCCTTGGTGTTCCTGATCCAGCACATTGCCATTCTCCTCGCCCCAGCCACCAGCCAAGGAGGCTGGAAGATCAATCAAGCTCCAACCACTGGGCGTCCCATCACAGGGTGGTTTTTTTTTTTTTTTTTTGAGACGGAGTCTCACTCTGTCGCCCAGGCTGGAGTGCAGTGGCCGGATCTCAGCTCACTGCAAGCTCCGCCTCCTGGGTTTTCGCCATTCTCCTGCCTCAGCCTCCCGAGTAGCTGGGACTACAGGCGCCCGCCACCTCGCCCGGCTAGTTTTTTTTGTATTTTTTAGTAGAGACGGGGTTTCACTGTGTTAGCCAGGATGGTCTCGATCTCCTGACCTCGTGATCCGCCTGTCTCGGCCTCCCAAAGTGCTGGGATTACAGGCTTGAGCCACCGCGCCCGGCCCAGTGGTTTTACTGCTAAGGTTGGTGTTGCTGTTTGTGCCAGGGGTTCTGTTCAAAACCAAGCTCTTAGAAGAATTTGGAGGAAATTATGACTGCAACCATGTCTTTGTAAGTGTTATCTTCTAAGGAGGAATTTGTGGACTTTGGAGTAAGCTGTAACAACTCAACATTAACTTTTTCCCCCCAATTTTTATTATTATTGTGGAAAGTTGTGGGAAAATGTTGAAAAGTCAGAAATGTTGAAAGTACAACGAAAATCTATATGTCTTCCACCTTCTTCAACGATTTTAATGCTTGCCAGATGAGTTTCATCTCTGCATTTGTGTACATATTTTTTGTTGTTATGGAACCATTTAAAAATAAGTTGCCAATAGTATGTTTCATTCCTAAATACTTCAGCATGGATCTCCTAAGAACAGGATGTTAGATGCCTCTATTTAACACCTAAGAAGATTAACAACCATTCTATAATATTATTTAATAGCCAAGCCCTATACAAAATTTCCCAGTCATCCTACAAATATCTTTTATAGTTTTGATTTCACCAACTCAGCATCCAATTGAGGTTCAGATGTTGCATTTGGTTATTATTTCTCTTTAGTCTATTTAAAACAAATTTTTTTACTGAAGTAAAACTAACATTCAATACATGTTAATGCATTCATTTTAAGTGCATACTGGATGAGTTAAAAAAAAATGTGCATGTCCTTATCACTACCACCCCAGTCAAAATATTTACAAAGTTCACTCCTTCTCCCTTTGCAGCCTATCTCTCCTCCTCTCACCCCCACAGCCCCGACTCCAGGCAGCTGCTGATCTGATTTTTCTATCTATAGGCAGCTTTGCTAGCTCAAGAACTTCATAAATGTGATAATATGGTTTGTGATCTTCTGTGGTTTCTTTCACCGAGTATGCTCCACCTGGGATTCACCCATGTTGTTGCATATGTGAGTGGGTGTCTCCTTTCATTGCTGAGTAGTATGCTAGTGCATGACTCCACCACCATTTGCCTGTCCATTTAGCCGCTGATAAAGACTTGGATTGTTTCTGGTGTTAGGCCACTCTGATTAAAGTCTTTATGAAAATGTTTGTACAACTCTTTTTGTAGACATATGTTTTCATTTCTCTTGGGTAAAAATCTGGAGTAGAACTTATGGATCATATAAGTGTATATTTAACTTTATGAGAACCTGCCAAACTGTTTCCAAAATGTTGACAACATTTTGCACTCCTAACAGCAACATATGAGAGTTCTAGTTTCTCTGCATCCTCACCAATGCTTGATATTATCAGTCCTTCACTTTTTGTCATTTTTGTGGGTGTATGGTAGTATCTCTGTGTGGTCTTAATTTGCATATCCCTGATAACCAGAGTTGTTTTGTGTGGTTCTTGGCTATATATATATATATATATATATATATATATATATATACCTTTTGTGGTGTGTCTGTTCAAATATTTTGTCTTTTTTAAAAGTAAGTTATCTTTTTTTTTTTTTTTTTGAGAGGGAGTTTCATTCTTGTTGTACAGGCTGGAGTGCAGTGGCACAATCTCAGCTCACTGCAACCTCCACCTCCCAGGTTCAAGTGATTCTCCTGCCTCAGCCTCCTGAGCAGCTGGGAAAAAAGGCATGCACCACCACACCTGACTAATTTTTTTGTGTAATTTTTAGAGAGATGGGGTTTCACCGTGTTGGCCAGGCTGGTCTTGAACTCTTGACCTCAGGTGATCCACCCACCTCAGCCTACCAAAGTCTGGGATTACAGGCATGAGCCACCGCACTGGGCCATAAGTTATCTTTTTATTATTGAGATTTAAATATGAATCCTTTGCCAGGTTTATGTAGTACAAATATCTTCTGCCAGTCAGTGACTTGACTTTTCAAGTACCCAGGTGACTTTTCTTTTTGTTAATATTGTCTTTTAAAAGCAGAAGTTTTGTATCTTGATGAAGCTCAATTTGTCAATATTTTCTTCATGGTTGGTGCTTTCTGTATCCTGCCTAAGAAGTCTTTGCCTACCTCAAGGTTACCAAGACATCCTTCTATGTTTTAGTCTAGAAGTTGTGTAGTTCTAGCTTTTGCATTTAGGCCTATAATCCATTTAGAGTTAGTTTTTGTATATGGCATGAGATAGGAACTAATGTTTGTTGTTTGTTTTTGTTTTGCTTTGTTTCTCACACATATACCCAGTTGTTTCAGTGCCATTTGTTGAAAAGACTCTATTTTCCCAATTGAACTACCTTGGCCTATTTATTTTTAAAAAAATCAATTGACCATATATATGGGTCTATTTCTGGACTCTATTCTAGTTCATTGATCTGTATGCCTATCCTCTGCCAATATTACAGCGTCTTGATTACTATTGTTTATAGTAGTCTTAAAACCAGTTGTGTAAATATTCCAAATTGTTATTATTTTCCAAAATTATTTTGGCTCTTCTGGTTCATTCATTCATTTGATACTGATTTAATTTCTTTGAGAAATGTTTTAGAGTTTTCAGTACACAGGGTGTGTGTGTGTGTTATTCTAAACATTAATCATAATATTCTGAAACATTATTCTCTGGTATTGTAAATAGGATTTTTATTTCATTTGCCAATTGTTTATACTGATATATAGACATATAATTTATTTACATATATTGATTTTGTGTTCTGTGTCCTTTCTAAATTCACTTTTTTTGTTTTAGCAGCTTTTGTACAGACTCCTTGAGATTTTCTATGGTCACGATCATGTTTTACTTCTTCCTTTCCAACATAGGTGCTTTTGTTTCTTTTTTCTTGACTTTTTATATGGCTAGGATCACAGCAAAATGTTTAACAGAAGTGATGAAAGAAAACTTCCTTTCCCTGCCCTCATCTTAGAGAAAACATTCAGTTTTTCATCAAAAAATATGACACTAGCTAAAGGTTAGCGGACACAGAAGAAGCATTTGACAAAATTCAAAATTCATTTTGAGTAAAATGCTAAAGGCATCTATATTGTCTCCCTTTTTTTTTGTTTTTTTTTTTTTGAGAGAGTCCTGTTCTGTTGCCCAGGCTGGAGTGCAGCGGCGCGATCTCAGCTCACTGCAGCCTCAATCTCCCAACTAAAGCGATTCTCCCACCTCAGCCTCCCAAGTAGCTGGAACTACAGGTGAGCACCACCACAGCCAGTCAGTTTTTTTATTTTTTTGAAGAGACGGGGGTTCTCACTATGTTGCCCGGGCTGGTCTCAAACTGCTGAGCTCAAGCAACCCTCCTGCCTCAGCCTCCCAAAGTGCTGGGATTCCAGGCGTGAGGCCCTGTGTCCAGCCTAGATTGCCTTCCTTTAAAGACTGTTGCATTTTGTTTTTGTAGGCAGTTGATTCATTTATGGATTGGCCTATTCTTTTGAGGAAGATCTAGAGTAGCCTTTATTTTTGGTTAGTTTGGTCCTAATCCTGAGGTGTGGTCTTTCTGGTACTCTACTCAAAGCCCAATGAGGTCTTTTCACTCTGGTTGTTCAAACTTAAACATCTCCCAACTCTGTATAAGCTCCAGAAGTTGTTTAGTTCACAGTTGCCTGGCAGCCATTCTTCCCCCAGTGGTGGTTTGATCCACCTTGTGGTGCCTCACACTGCACATGTGCCACTTGGTAGTTAGCCAAAGACTTGAGGGGAACCCTATGACCTGGAATTCTTTATTTATTTATTATTTATTTTTTTTTGTTTTTGTTTTTTTGAGGCAGAGTCTTGCTCTGCTGCCCTGGTACAATCTTGGCTCACTGCAACTTCCACCTCCTGGGTTCCAGTGATTCTAGTGCCTCAGTCACCCAAGTAGCTGGGACTACAGGCACCCACCACCATGCCCAGCTAACTGTTGCATTTTTATTAGAGATGGGGTTTCACCATGTTGGCCAGGCTGGTCACGAACTCCTGGGCTCAAACCATGCTCCCACCTCAGCCTCCCGAAGTGCTGGGATTATAGGCGTGAGCCACCGCACTCGGCCAACCTGGAATTCTAACTCTGCGCAGTTTCTTCTTCTAAAGGGTTCTTTTTGCCTTCGTCTCCCCGAACTCCAGTATCTGTGATCGTCTTCAGCTCAGTGAGACTTCTGCATTTTGTTTAGCTTCTCCGTCTCTGTGTTGGAATTCAGCAAATGGCTCTGTCAGAATGTCTTGGTGGTTGGGAGGCTCACCTTGTTTGTTTCCTTTCTGTCTTGATTACAGCCCTGTGCTACCAATTATGTCTGAAACCAGTTATTTCATATATTTACCCAGCTTTCTAGTTTTGTATGGCAGGATGGCCAGCCAGTACTGGTTACTATGCTATGGGTGGAAGCAGAAGAGTCATTAATCTCTTCTCATTTAGAGCAGGGGTCAGGTAACTTTTTCTTAAAGAGCCAGATAGTAAACACGTTAGGTTTTCAGGCAATACTGTTTCTGCTGCAAAAGCTCAGCCATGTCATTAGAGCACAAAAGCAGCCATAGGCAATACCTAAGTTAGTGAGCATCATTATGTTCAAATGAAACTTTATAAAAACAGGCAACAGACCCGCAGCCCATAGTTCACCAGCCCTTGATCTAGAACAGTACTCCAGCCCTTTTCCCCCTGTGACATTGACTTTGTCAAGACTCCAGGTCACTCATCTTACTGAATGCCCGAAATCCTACTTATCAAGATATCACATAACATATTCCTTTATCCCTTGTATTTTCTATAAAAGGTCATTGGGTCAAAGCCTTCATGAGAATCAGGCTAAACATTTTTTCACAGGAATAATGTCTTAGGTGATGTTGAAAATATTGCTTTTGAAAAAGTATCATCAAAGTCAGTGCAACTGAGTTATGATCATTCACAAATTCATTCATTCTCCCATGCGTCATCCATCCGCCAAAAACTCATGATGCAGTTACCTCTGCCAGGCGTGATGCTATGAGTGCTCAACAGGATACAGTGATGTGGTCCAACTTGCCCTCAGTGGGGCTGGGGTGGGATTGGTGGGTGACACCGAAGCACAGTGCTAGAAAAGTCAGCATCTCACTCTTTTTCTGGGCAAGGACCAAAGGGCTTACTTTATCTGGAGCACTTGTAACAATGCAAATTCACTAGCCCCTTGGACCCACTGGAATAGAACCTCTTGACGAAACACAGAAATCTGTGTTTTAACTGGTTCCACTGATATAACAGGTCAAAGGACACTGAAGGCGAGTGTGATGAAAGTCAGTTCCTAAGGGGGAAAGCCACCTACCTGGGAGGAGGCTGCATCTTCTTCTGATTTACCATTAGGTGTACCAGAAGTGAACATGCCTCACAGGTCAGCAGTTACCCAGCCTGCTTCCATTATAAGAGAAAAAGCATCCCAGCCTTGGGAACTGTAGTGATTCTTAACTATGTTCACAAATTCTTTGTGACAACTCCCTTTAAAAGGTGAAGACTAATTCCTCTCCCCTTTGGTGTGGGCCAGACTTAGTGATTCACTTCTAACAAATAGAGTCTAGCAGAAGTGATGGTGTGTGACTGCAAGACTGGATCCTGAAAAACCCTGCAGCATCCCCCTTGCTCTCCCTTCAATCTCTTGCTCTGAGGGGCCCCGGGCTTCACGCTGCGAAGACATTCCAGCAGCCCTGTGGGAGTCCACATGGAAAGAGCCGAGTCCACAGCCAGCATGAACCGGCCAGCCATGTGAACAACTGTCTTAGTCTGTCCTAACAAAAATATTAGAGACTAGGTGGTTTACAAACAACAGATATTTCTTTCTCATAGTTCTGGAGGCTGGGAAGTCCCAGATCAAGGCACCGGCAGATTCACGGTCTGATGAGGGCCAACTTCCTGGTTCATAGATGGCTGTCTTCTTGCCATGTCCTTCTGTGGTGAAAGGGGCAAGGGAGCTCTCTGGGGTCTCTTTTATAAGGACACCAATCTCATTCATGAAGGTTCCACCCTCGTGACCTAATCACCTCCAAGACCCCACCTCCAAATATCATCACATTGTGAATGAGGTTTCATCATATGAATTTAGGGAGGACACGGACATTCAGTCGGTAACAGTGACTATCTTGGAAGTGGGCTCTCCAGCCCCAGTCATGCCTTCAGGGGACTGCAGCCCTGGCTGACGTCTTGACCACAACCTCACAGATAGCTACCCAGCTGTACCACTAGAACTGCTGACCCACAGAAACATGCAAGGTAATATATGTGTTTTGCTCTTCGAAGCCCTTCGTTTTTGGCCAGTTGGTTATGCAGCAATAGACAATGAATACAGGGACTTTGCACATATTTAGGGCTACTTCTGAGATCACATTGGGGAGCCCCATCTGTCACTCCATTTGGGACAGCCAGCTTCAGAACCACATGATACGGAGTTCTGCATGCTTTCCTGTTTGGCACATGTATCTTCTCAACTGGCTGCTCAGCTCACAGTGAAATTCCCAGGCAAATACCTACACCAGGCCTCCAGAGCCAGGAGTTGGGGCACGCACCCCCTGGGTGAACTGTGTTTGGAGATGACGCCATTACCTCCCCATTCCCAGCTGCTCTTTTGAGACTTCTGTCTGCATGTAAGGCAGCTGGGCAGTCCCGCTTCTGGCTGGGAACAACTTTTCTGGGTGTAGAGCCAGCAGCACATATGGGTATCAAAGCTGCAACCTTTGTTTCGTTAACGTCACAATCTAACAAAACCAGCTGACTGGACAAGATGTTGAAAAATAATAAAATGATGGTTTAGTGCCAAAACACTCCAGCTTATGCAATAGGGCCTATGAAGAAAAGTTAGAATTTAAGAGATCACCAATACTTTTTGTTTAGAGTGAGTTTGGGGGCGAGGGAGCAAAGCACACTATTGAGAAATTTACTTGTTGGTTTGGTTTTGTGTTTTATATCTCTCTGATAGGTAGGTGAAAAGTGACTTTTCTTGCATCAAAACTATTTAGGTTTTTTTTTAAAAAATTAGACTACAGTCTAGTAAATAACAGGCAAAGAATACAAATAGTTCACAAAAAAAGAATATTCAAACCACTTTTAACATTTAAAAAGATGCTCAATCTCACTCATACAGAAATGTAAATTATAGCTGTCCTCAAATCCAATCTCTCACCTATCAGATCAGCAAAAATGCAGAAGTCAAATTTAAATAACACTTCTCCATAGACAAAACTGTAAAGAAATAGGCATATTTATCTGTTGCTAATAAGTGTAAAATGGCACAGCCCTTATGGAGGAGAATTTGGCAATATCTACCAGAATTACACGTGCATTTACATTTTAAAGTAGCAATGACACTTTCAGGAGTTTGCACTGCAGATACACCTTCACAAATCAAAAGGAACATAAGCACAGGATGATTCATTCTGACATTATTTGTAACATTGAAAGATTAGAAACAATCTAGATGTCCATCATTAGAGGACTGGTTGAAGAAACTATGGTACAGTCACACAATGGGGCACTATCCAGCCATTCCAAAAAAGTGAGAAGGCTCACTATGTATGGAGTGATTGCCAGAAGATACAACTAAATGAAAAAAGCAAGGTGCAGGGCCGCATATATTAGTGTGTGTGCGCATGTGTGTGTGTGTGGTGTGTATTGCAAAAAGAAAGACTGGAAGGTGGAAGAGGGTAGATGAGACAGGGATGGGATCGAGACTTCTCTACATACACTTTTTAATATGGTATATGTTGTATGTATTCAAAAATAAAATTAAATTAAAAAAACAAAATTAGCCTTAATATTGAATATAAACATGAATAAATGACCCTAATGATATATCAAATTGGTAATATGAAAACAAAGAAAAAAATATTTAAATGAGTTTAATATACTATTCTAACTTTACTTACATAGATATGTTTGAAGGATAAAAATCTTCAAAAAATCTTGTTACTTAACTCAGTAGTTTTATTGTTATTAACAATATTGAATTGTAATTTTGAAACTTTTTTATATTATACAATAAATCAAGATAAATGTGTAATAAATAGGTAAATGTGATAGTTCATTTCATGCATCAGCTTGACTGTGTTAACAGAAACCAAGATTTTCAGAGTAAGAAAAAGGAAATAAAAATATAAAATCAAAGTGATAGGGTGTGGATCTGTGTCCCCACCCAATCTCACGTCGAATTACAACCCCCAGGGTTGGAGATGGGGCCTGGTGGGAGGTGGTTCGATCACCGGGGCAGATCTTTCATGAAAGGTTTAGCACCATCCCCTTGGTGCTGCCTGGTGATAGAGTTCTCATGAGATCTGGTTGTTTACAGGTGTGTAGCACCTCCCCTCTTCCCCCGGCCCACTTCTCGGTCCTGCTCCTGCCATGTAAGACACCTGCTCCCACTTTGCCTTCTGCCATGAGTAAAAGTTCCCTGAGACCTCCCCAGAAGCAGATGCTGCCATGTGTCCTGTACAGCCTGTGGAACCATAAGCCAGTTAAACCCCTTTTCCTTATAAATTAACCAGTCTCGGGTATTTCTTTTATAGCAGTGTGAGAACAGACTAATACACAGAGTTAAGAAAAAAAGTGTTAAGTTAAATTTGAATTGGAAATGTTAATGTCAATTTATGGTTTTAAAAAAATCTGTTAGCTCTTGAAAGTGCTGGAAATGACACTTCAGTAGCAATGAGCAAACTTCAACTCCAAATCTTGGTTTCTAAATATATTTTCCACAAAAGGATTCAGGGCTGGAGAAATGGCTTTTCCAGGTCTAGGGCAGGGAAACAAAGTGAGCTTAGGGTAGCTTATTCTCTGGGGGACACATCAAAAATACAGAAGAACCACTGCAAAGGATTAGCCAAATTTGGAATTATTTGAACATAAAAGAAAACATTGATTTAATTGAAATTCATGAGTTTATAGGGATAGGAGACTGAGAGGAAAAAAGAAACAAAAAACAAAAAAACAAGGGAGAGAGAGTCTCATTTGCCATTACTGGAGAGATTTTCACACCAACCCTTGCTCTGTGCTATGGATTGAATTGTGTACCACTCCCTGCTACCTCCTAAATTCATAGGTTGAAGTCTTAACCCCCAAGGTGAAGTAAAAATATTTGGAGATAAGGCCTTTTTGAAGGTAATTAAGATTAAGAGAAGTTATAAAGCCCTAAAGCAAAAAGACGAGTGTCCTTATAAGAAGAAGAGACACAAAGAGTGTGGACCCACAGAGATAAGGCCATGTGAGGACACAGCAAGAAGGTGGCCATCTGTAAGCCAAGGAAAGAGGCCTCACCAGAAACCAACCCTGCTAGTTCCTTGATCTTGGACTTCCAGTCTCCAGAACTGTGAGAAAATAAATTTCTGTTTAAGCCACCCAGTGTGTGGTATTTTCTTATGCCAGCCCTAGCAGACTAATACTCTCTGAAAATTGGTATTTAAAGGTAAAGAAGAAATTCTTACCTGGCTTTTTAGGAACACGTGTAGTCCATCCTCGTTGATGCACGAACGCTTGCCCTTCTTTACAGAGGTCTGTGATGACATCATTGAATCGGACAGGCAAGGGCTGTTAGTGGATGCTAGAGCCATTAGGAAAAGGTTTGCTGGGGAATAGACAGGGATTTGCACTGTGCCAAAATATTGCCCCAAGATTCAGCAGCCACCATCTTACAGTTCACACTTTGTACCCCAAAATGTGAGCAACCTCCCATATAGGGCCTTCTGATATGAGGAAGTCTGAAACATACAGCATTCCCTCTGAAGTATTTTTGTTTGAATGTTTAGCAATAATCTATGTGAGCTTTTAGGTCTAACTTCTAGTTCTAGTTTCCAGGGACACAGGGAACAGAGAGCCATGTTAACCAATCCCTTGAGGAGACTAGAATGCAAGACCAGTGGTAACTGGTTGGTCAGTGAAATGAAAATAAAAATGGACTGAAGTGGTAGTCTGTATTAATGAAATAAAACTGACTATAAAAAAAATGATTGGAGGCCAGGTGGAGTGGCTCACACCTGTAATTCCAGGACTTTGGTCAGGAGTTCGATACCAGCCTGGCCAACATGGCAAAACCCCGTTTCTACTAAAAATACAGAAAAATTAGCCAGGTGTGGTAGTGTGCACCTGTGATTCTAGCTACTCAGGAGGCTGAGGCATGAGAATTGCTTGAACCCAGGAGGCAGAGGTTGTGGTGAGCTGAGATCGCGCCACAGCACTCCAGCCTAGGTGATGGAGTGAGACTCTGTCTCAAAAGATAAATAAATAAAAATTTTAAAAATTATAAAATGATTGGAATATGGTAGCTGGGGATGGTGGCAGGCACCTGTAATCCCAGCTACTTGGGAGGCTGAGGTGAGAGGATCACTTGAACCCGGGAGGTGGAGGCTGCAGTGAGCCGAGATTGTGCCACTGCACTCCAGCCTGGGTGACAGAGCGAGACTCCAAAAAAAAAAAAGTTATATGGATTGCATATTAGATAATAATAGTATATCAACGTTAAATTTCCTGAATTTGATACTTGGATCATGGGTTTTTAAAAGAATATCTTTATTTTCAGGAGATAAATCCTGAAGTATTTTGGGATAAAGAATTGTAATGTTGACAGTTTACTCTCAAATGATTCAATATTAATACAATAATATTGTATTAGTCAGGGTTCTCCTGAGAAACAGAACCCATAGGAGAGAGAGAGTGTGTGTGTGTGTGTGTCACAGAGAGAGAGATTTATTATGGAAATTGACTCATGTGATTATGCAGGCTGAGAAGTCCCCTAATATGATGTCTGCAAGCTGGAGAACCAGCAAAGCTGGCTGTGTAATTTCAGCCTAAGTCAGGAAACCTGAGAACAGGTGGAGGGAGGGGACCTGTAAGTCCTGGAGTCCAAACCTCCAAGCACAGGGAACTCTGGTGTGTGAGGGCAGGTAAAGATGAATGTCTCAGCTAAAGAAGAGAGAGCAGATTCACCCAGCTTCTGCTATTTTGTTCTTCTGCTTTCTTCCAAAGAAAGATCTTCTTTTTTTTTTTTTTCTTACTTATTGCTTATTTATTGATTTATTTTTATTGAGAAGTTTTCACTATGTTGCCCGGACTGGTCTCCAACTCTGGGGCTCAAGCAATTCTCCTGCTTCAGTCTTTGGAGTAACTGGGATTCTAGGCGCATGCCACAGAACCAGCTTGCTGGACATCGCTTACCCCAGTGAAACTGACACATACACTTAGCCAGCACAAGTATGTGTAGGTACAGATACATATTATATACAGTAATATATATTTTATATATACACACGTTCAAAATAAATACAACGGAAACAATAAAAACTTTCAGACAAAAATACGAACATTAATTTTAGCATTTTTCCCTCAGAGCAAAAAATTGGAAACAACGTAGACACTTAACTGCAGGGAACTGGTGGAAAAAGTACGCCAGTTTGTCAAGGATCTTTTAATCTTTTAATTTTTTTTTTCTTTTTTTTTTTTTTTTTGAGACAGAGTCTTGCGTTTTCTCCCAGGCTGGAGTGCAGTAGCCATAACCTCTGCCTCCCAGGTTCAAGTGAGTCTCGTGCCTCAGCCTCCCGAGTAACTGGGATTGCAGGTGCACACCACCATGCCCAGCTAATTTTTGTATTTTTAGTAGAAATGGGGTTTCACCATGTTGGCCAGGCTGGTCTTGAACTCCCAACCTCAGGTGATCTGCCTGCCTGAGCCTCCCAGAGTGCTAGGATTACAGGCGTGAGCTACCATGACCAGCTCTTTTAATCTTTTAATATTACAAATAATAATAATTTCTCAGTAGCATGCCATGCTGTTTGATAGCACTTATCTACTTCATGATCTGGCTGGCAGCTAGTCTCCATAAACTCCAGGGTTTGCTTGGGAGGTGTTCCTGGTCAGAGCTGCACCCCACTAGCCTGCCTAGGGCTACACCCCTCCCTTGCTGTACCTGGTCTCAAGACCCAGCCCCATCTAGGCTCCTCACAATGTCTCCGTAGATTCCCCAGCTAAGACTAATTCCAGGGGCATTGGGCAGTGCCATTCTGTGGTTCTTCTTTCACACACACACACACCCCCGACGCACCCCTAACCACAGGCCATTCTGTCCATCCCAACTCCCTGCAGAAGAAGCTACATGCTGTGACCACCCTCTGCCTGGCTCTTCCATGCTGCTCCCATCAATTACCGGTACTAAGGGAATTTCCAACAGAAGTAGCAAGGTTGAAGTGATTTTTCTTCCCAGGTTGGGGAACCAAAATTGCCTGCCCAATAGCAGAGAGCACGCTGCTCTGGTGCATGTTATGGCCTTACACTGAACTTGAAGTCTCCCTTTGAAACTTTGATAGACACTTTGCCCTCTCTAATCTCATCCCACTTCCACCTGCAGGGTTCCAGAGGGAAAGGTTTCCAAAGCCGGGAGCCGAGGGAAAGGAGTAGAGGAGACCCTTATAGGAGCTGGACTGAAATTGTAGTGTCTTTCTAGAGCTGAAGGACACCCTAGAAATGGGCGAGGATGGGAGAGGGGCAGTTGCCTACCTACAACCACATACAGTGGTGCTAAGATCCTTTCCTAGTGCACAGTTGTGAAGGACACAGGCCTTGGCATCAGGCAGACCTCGGCACAGGTTCTGGCTCTGCCAGCGTCTACCTGCAGGACTCGTAATAACATGTTACCTTTCCCACAGCAGCAGGGGTAAGTCCATGAGACACGGCAGGGAAGTCACTTAGAGTGGCCTGGCCCCTGTAAGACCTGTGCTTCCATCCTCACCTGCAGGCTCCTGGGGTAAACTCCAGCTTGACAGAAAAGGCTGAGACAGCAGCAGGGTCTACTGCCTGGAGGACCAGTGATATAGGAGTTAAAAAGGAATTATTTAGGCAGATAGTGAAGGTAAGGAAGTCCTTGGTAAGGTTTTCCTTTTGATGAAAAGCAGCCCCCAAAATCATTTTGTTTTCTAACAAAGAACAGCCTGTAAAATCTGGCTGCAGACGCACACAAGGAAGCTGGAAGCTTGGACAGGCAAAGGCTGACAGTTGTGCCAACAGGAAACTGCTACCTGGGAATAGGCATGTTCAAAATGGCAGCTGTATTTGCCATTCTCTTCTCTTTGCCAGCCATGTGTACAGTAAGGAGCAGACGAGATGGTGCTAGCAGAGCGGAAAGCCCATTTGCATAATAAGATTGGGGGAAAAACCAGCCTTCACCCACACAACATGTAAATGTCACACCTGATCTAACCAATCTGTGGGCCCTATGTAAATCAGATGCCACCTCCTCAAGCCTGCCTATAAAGTCTGGCGCAGTCCACCGAGGGCTGGCTTTTCCCTTTCGGACACCTCTGTCTTGAAAGAGAGCTACTCTCCTTTCTCCTTCCTTCTGCCTATTAAACTTTCTACTCCTTAACCCACTGCATGTGTCCGTCTGTTTAATCTTCTTGGTGCGAGATAAGGAACCTCAGGTTTTTACCCAAAACAATTATGCTGCTTCACCAGGAGAAAAGAACAGAGTTTCAGAGCCTACATAAAGGAATCTTGGAGGCAGCATAACACCTGTGGATCTGAGGGAAGGCAGGTGCACCACCAGCCACATCTGGAGGGGGGTCTAAGACACTAGGCAGACAGAGAAATGGCTGCTTCCTGGGTGGGATCTGGGCCCCCGGGAAGACTTTGAGTTTGAAGAAGAACCTCAGCCCCTGCAGAGGCTACCCTGGCATCTCCCCAAGCCTCTCCATCTGGCTGGGTTCTGACCACTCAGTCCTATCTTCGCAGGAAAAGAGACAGTCCTCCTGCTTCATGAAAACCCCTCATAAATTAGTTATTTGGAGAACCTCGTACCAGCAGGTGGGATTTACTTGCTATTTCAAAAGCCTTTAAGGAAATGTCCTGGGAGTGGCTTGGCTCAGGACAACCATGGAGGCTCCTCCGCCCCAACCCACCCACTCACCCACCCTGCCCAACTTCCAGCTCTTTGAGACTCTGAGCAGCCTTGGGAGAACACACAGTGTTTAAATGACTGCCCACTGCCCTCATAAGCCTGCTGCCTGCCCGGCCTGTCCCCTTGGGGAGGGAGGGAGGTTGTCACGCTACACTCCTGGCACTGGCCTCACCTCAGCCAGCATCTCCCCAGAGAGGTCGCCGGGCAGGGGTAGACGGCATTTTCAAGCAGTCACATGCCGCACCCAACGGGGCTCTCCCCCCACCAAGCATTCCTTAGGGAGGAAAAGCTGCATCCCAGTCGTCCACTTGGTTCCTCTTGGGGTGCTTGTGCTGGTGGCAGCATGCATGAGACTCCAGGAATCCCAAGTATGCAAGATCCCGGGAGGGCTTATGGCCTGCAGCCGAAGCCAAAGCCAGAAGACCATGCATGGTTCCCCTTCAACAGTCCAGGACATTTCTCCCCTCAGGCCCACAGTCCCCACCGTGTGCTTCCTGACTACCCTCTCTCTGGGAGAAGCTCCTATATCAGAGGCCCATGGAGCAGGGTCTTCTGCACCCAGGGAGCAGCCAGCAGAAGCCAGCCCACTATCCTAACCCAGTAAAGTCACCCACCCTGATTCACCAGGGGTTGGGGGCACTGAGGGCCAGGACCGTTTTCACACTACTCCTCACTTGCAGTCTCCAGTATTGTCCATTTTGACCCAAATATCATCTTCCTCCATCTCTGCCTGTTGTGATAGCCATCCTCCAGTGCTCCTAGGAGCACAGTCTTGGCCTCTTCCAAGATGAAGCAGCAAAGATAAAAACCACACCTTCCTAATCAATGAATCCAAGATCCCCTGTCTGGAGATAGAGGGGAACTGCACACTTGTGAGAGGACCCGGCAGGTGATGAGCCCCTGGCTTTGTTTCCCAGGCCCTTGTGGGTGTCTCACCAACAGAGCTTCCTGGGACGCTGGGACAGAGAGACTGTAGGAAGCCCCCATGAGCACTGGGGGCTGGGGGCTGACTGTGAACCCACACCCCTCCCCATGAGAACCCCTAGCACAGGCTGGGACATGTAAACAGGACTCCCCAGAAGGCCGAGAAGTGACAAGAGAGGTCATAATCTCAGATTATCTAGACCACAGGGTGTGACCTCTGCAGTTTATCTTGTCACCATGGGCAGCGTTTCCCAGATTCCCAGATGGTAAACATTATCTCCTGGCGTGGAGGAGGTGGTAGATTTATTGGGCAGGGGAATTTGACATTTTCAACAATTACTCTAGGTGGTTCTGATCTTCCTGAAGTTTAGGAAACGCTGCAGGAGCTCCCTCCACTTGACAGGCCCACACCTGAGCTCTGCATGTGCTCTCAGGAAAGATCCTGGCTGATTGGCTGAACTGCCGGGTCTCTCTCCTATAACCTAAGGCCAGTTCTGAGGTCTAATTCCTAGTTCCTGTCTCCGGACCCCTTCCTTTCCTAAGACCTACCCTGGAATGATGGCCCCTTCGGGAAAGACCCACCGCCCACATTGCCTCAGTGCTCAACACAGCACCCATATCAGAAAACCAGTGGCCACATTCACATGACTGGGGCAGGTGGCAGGCACCATAACTCTTCCTATCCCCACATGAAACTCTCAGGTAGAGACTGGGTGATATTGCCTGCCCCTCAGCTTTCATCCTCTGGTGGCATGGCTGGGTCATTCCACCTGAATTTGCAGACCTCGTCACTATTTTATCGAGAGTGGGGCCATCAGACCTTCCAAAGCCATAGGAGGAAAATCTGGAGCAAGATTTGTAAGATTCTGTGTGCTGATGATAATGTCTGGTATTCCAAACCAAGTAATGCACATGAAGAGATACTCAATATCATTGGCCCTTAGGGAAATACAATTCAATGAAAAACTACTTCATATCAAGTAGGACAGCTATGCTTTTTTTTAAAATAGAAAACAAGTGTTGGTGAGAAAATGGGAAAATTAGACCCCTCACACATTGCTGGTAGAAATGTAAAATGGTGGAAAACAGGGTGGTGGTTCTTCCAAAACTTAAAGTTAACATAGGATCCAGCAATTCCGCTGCTAGGTATATACCCTAAAGAATTGAAAACAGGTACTCCAACAAATACTTGCGCACGCATGTTCATAGCAGCATCATTCATAACAGTCAAAAGGGAGACATAACCCAGATGTCCACCCATGGATGAATGGATAAACAAAATGTGGTATATTCATACAATGGAGTATTACTTGGCCATAAAAATGAAGTACTGATGTATGTTACAACATGGATAAACCTTGAAAACATGCTAAGTGAAAGAAGCCAGACACAAAAGGTCACATATTGTATGATTCCACTTATATGAAATATCCAGAATAGGTAAACCCATACAGACAGAAAGCGGACTGGTGTTTTCCAGGAGCTGGGGCACAGAGGAGGAGAAGGAGGGGCTGCTTAATGTATGTGGGGTTTTATTTTAGGGTGATGAAAATGACTTGGAATTAGATAGAGGTGGTGGTTTGTATAACACTGTGAATGTATTAAAGGCCACTGAATTGTTCACTTTAAAATGGTTAATTGTAGGCTGGGCACAAGGACCCACCCACTGAATATGGCAAAGGACTGATGGAAATGAAATAGACTTCCATAACCTACAATCCCAACACTTTTGGAGGCCAAGGCGGGAGGACTGCTTGAACCTGGGGAGTTGGAGACCAGCCTCAGTAATACAGTAAAATCCCATCTCTACGAAAAATTTTAAAAATTAGCTGGGTGTGGTGGTGCTCGCCTACAATCCCAGCTACTCAGGAGGCTGAAGTAGGAAGATGGCTTGAGCCCGGAGTTAGAGGCTGCAGTGAGCTGTGATCGCACCACTGTATTCCTGCCTGGGCAACAAAGTGAGACCCAGTCTCATAATACATACATACATACATACATACATACATACATACATACATACACTGTTCATTGTATTATACAAATTTTACCTCAATAAAAAAGCTAACAAACCAAAGAAAAACAAGTCACAGTCCACCGAGGGGGGCTTTCGGAAGCTGTCATCCTCTGCCAGCACCGTGATAGGAAAAGAACGCATCTTGCTGCAGGTAACTGATTTGGCCCAGCTCTGCTGCATGTGATTTCAGCCCCGCAATAAACATCCTCACACTTTCAGCATTTTCAAAGCTGGGAGGTTTGCAGACTTTAGCTTCAGTCTCAGGTTTGCTGAATACTGCGAAGGAACCGGAGTAGCTTCCATAACCAGAAGATCAAACTTATTCCTGAGCCTGGCAAATCCCTTGCTTAAGTTTATTAGCATAGCACATAAATGTAAAATAGCCAGTTACAAAACCCAACGCTGAGCCATTTAAAAGGTTCTTGATTAATATGAGGACTCATGAATGCTTAAAAGTAATTCTACCTGGAAGTTTGAGCTCGAGTATTTTAAACAACGGCAGAAGGAAGTTTTGTTCTAATTTTTAAATGTGAATAATTAACCTCTCAGGAGGAAAAAGAGCAGAATTTTAAGAGCAGTTCAAGCCAATAAATGTCCAATTTAAAAACAGATTAGTACTGCTGGTATCAACTACCACCCTGACTGAGCTCAGTGGCGATTCACATGAAATCAGTCATTACTTCAGTCAAACTGTTGGAGCATGCATGCCCCTTTGCTCTGCTTTCAGGCACTTAAATGCAGGAATAAACCAATTTAGGGTGACACTATGGCTTGTGTAAAAGGCATTAAAAAATTCGCATTTTTGCTACACTAAGTTTTGTTACCAAAAAAGCTGTTACTACAGATTTCATATTCTAAAAATCAGTTTCTTCCAGTTAGAAATACTAGTAGTCAGCCGGGCACAGTGGCTTATGCCTGTAATCTCAGCACTTTGGGAGGCTAAGGCAGGTGGATCACGAGGTCAGGAGATCGAGACCATCCTGGCTAACACGGTGAAACCTTGTCTCTACTAAAAATACAAAAAATTAGCCGGGCGTGGTGGTGGGCACCTGTAGTCCCAGCTACTCGGGAGGCTGAGGCAGGGGAATTGCTTGAACCCGGGAGGTGGAGCTTGCAGTGAGCCAAGATCGCGCCACTGCACTCCAGCCTGGGCAACAGAGCAAGACAGAAAGAAAAAGAAAGAAAAGAAAGAAAGAAAGAAAGAGAGAGAGAGAGAGAGAGAGAGAGAGAGAGAGAGAGAGAGAGAAAGAAAGAAAGAAAAAGAAAGAAAAGAAAGAAAGAGAGAGAGAGAGAGAGAAAGAAAGGGAGAGAGAAAGCAAGCAAGAAAGCAAGGAAGGAAGGAAGGAAGACAGGCTATTAGTCATTATTTCTTAAGGTTTAGATCTGGCATTAAATATATATTAACACACCCAACTTACACAATAGGCTTTGGCTAGCAGTATCCTTATAAGAATAAAAAAGCAATGGTTCAGACAGTTTTGTTCTAGTATGTCATCATACAGAAAGGCAAATCCTTCCCGAGCCTCTTGAGGAGAATCTAGTTGCCAAAGTGTCCCAAGAAATTTCCTGTCAAGAAATTTCACTATAAAAAGACTCCAGGATATCAACATGCTTGTGACTGCCCCAGCATAAAGCCTCCCTAATCATCTTCTTTCAAAAGGAAAGAAAAGGGAGTAAGAAGAGGAGAAAAGAGGAGGAGAGAGAAAGAGAAAAGGGAAGAAGAGAAGAAATAACAAAGAAATGAAGGGAGTAATCTTGTTTCTCTGTTTCAGAAGCAGCTAACCCTGGAGAGAGAACAGACCAAGCTAAACATTAACCACTGCTGCTGGTAGGCCTCTGACAGCACAGGGTAGTGAGCCAGTCTTTCAGAAACCAGCTAGCTGGGTTCAAAACCAAGCCCATCATGTAGAAGCTATGTGACCTTGAAGAAGTTAATTAGACTCTCTGAACCTTTGTTTCTTTATCCACCAATAAAAATAACCTCACCTCCCTCCCAGGGTTGTAGGTCCAAGTGTATAATGTACAAATGAATAAATTAAGACAGTCTTACTCCTGTTGTCATTCCCTTTTCATTGAAAAGACATTGAGTACAAATGAATAGATGCTATCCAAAGAGGGCACGTTCAGTTCCTGGACCCTGGTCACTTTGCCCCTTTCCGTGGTCTGAAGCACTAATGGCTGGAATCTAACCTGGAGGGTTGGTTACCCCTGTTGATGCTGTAGCAGGAAAGTCAGAATCTAGCCAATGCTATTGTATTTTTTATTAAAAAAACAAATTAAATAAAATAGTGATCCATTACATATAAAACTGAGCTGCAGTCCATAGTTTACAGTGGGGAAGGCTCAGAAGATAGAGGCAAGAACGTAGCTGCAGCATTTTCTTTTTCTTCATATCTAGGAGGCAATTCAGATGGAAGATGAGGAGTATGTGAAACCTCAGAAGATGAATTCGTCCTGGAAATGGTATATATAGATTCACAGTCTCTCTCAGAGGCTACACCCTCTGAAGCTGGGGTCCTGCTAAAGAGAAGGAGAGAGAACATGAAGGGGAAGGAATGAAAACAGTGACACCCCTTTAGAACTAGGTTCTTTTCAAACGTTTCATTACATGCACTCAGGAGTATTTGCAAGAAACTGAGGAGTAATTTCTCCCACACTCTGCTTTTCATAGATTTGTTTTGATTTCTTACCTCTTCCTTTTCCTAGAGCTGAGTGTAACATTAAGACAGTTTCACTCCTGCTGTCATTCCCCTTGTCATTGAAAAGACATTTAATACAAATTTGCAGATACCATCCAAGGAGACCATAGGCACACACACAGACACACAGACACACACACACACACACACACACACACACACAGAGTTCTCTGCTATTCTGTCTTCTGGGACAGCTAACATAAGGCAGACAAACTTATGCATATGGAAAATTAAAACATTAAGCCACAAACCTGAAGGACGGCAGGAAGGCATCCTGGCTAATGGAGTGGGCTCTAACAAAAGTTGACCTGCCCTGGAATCTACCCTGCTGCTTCCCAGTTATGTGATCTTGGGCAAGTGAATTAACATTGCTAAACCTCAGTTTCCTTATCTGTGAAATGAGGATGATAACGTTCCTTTCTCCTAAAGTGGATATGAGAGTTACATAAACTAATGCAAGAAAAGCCAGACCCTGGGACACAGAAATCACAGTAGCAGCAGCAGTAGTTTAAGTTACTAGACATTGATTTTAGGGTTTGGGGAAGTTTATCATTAGAAGAAAAAAAAAAAAACAAACATTCACGATGAGAATTCTACAGAGGTCCAGCCCTAGCTTGCCTTTCCTCCATGCAGGGCCGCTCCCACATGCACCTCCCTGGATCCCTCCACCACGACCCCATATGAAGCTCTAAAGCCAATTCTGTCCTTGTCAGCCACCTCTTTCCCTCTCCCATCAGATAACCTGTCCCCCTACTTCTGTGGAAAAAGAATCTCTACACAACTTCACTCCCTCCAGGCCCCAGAGGAAAAGCACCCTGGCCACTGCTCCAGGGCCCACTGTCTGTTCCGTCCGGGCAGGGTGGAGAGCGAGTTCCTCAAACACGAACGACAAGGTAAGGGGGTGCTGTCCCCAGCAGTGAGCACCAGTCTCTCTGTCCCTGCTGCTCACTGCGTGCAAAAATGCACATATCTCATTGTCTTACCTGCTTCAGCCGGTGACAACTTGAAGCAATTCTTCCTTCCTACACCCTAGTTTCCCATTCTAAAAGGTACCACCAGAGCCTTCTCCAGCCCTGCTCGCTGAGCACACCATTTCTGGGATCTGCACAATCCACTCCTGGGGGTTTCCCACTAGTCCCTGACTCTTCGCCCTCCTCGTTCTCCAACAGCCTCTGCAGCTCCATCTCCACCACCTCCTCTCTCTCCCAAAACCCAGCTCCTCCCAATCTGCCTCCAAGGCCCTCATCTCACTGTGCCTCCACCATCAGCCACCCACCACCAAAACCAAGCTCATCACCCACGTCCTCGCAGTTGGGGACCTCTGAGCTTCCCTGTCACTCACCCTGGAACTCATCATCTCGGCCTCCTCCTCAGTGTCATTCTCCATCTGGACCTCCTACCCCAGGCTCCTGGCACCTCTGGCCCATCCCACTAGAGCCCGCCTCGCAGCCTTCTGTGTGGGGTGGGTGTCGACCTGATGTTCTCTGTGGCCCAGGGAAGGAGCAAATATTGAAGGAGAGGTCCAGCTGTGTTGGGTCAGGGCTTAGGCTGATTTTAGCCAGTCACCCAAGCACGGCCATCAGAGTACTAAAGCCCTTCTGTAACTGTTGGGGATCCCCTGGAACCTTCACACCTCTCCATGATCGAAAGCAGTGAAGCCTAGCATAGCAGGGGCCTCGTGGCCCAGTCCTGGCACTCAGTCTGATTGGTGGGTCGTCAAACATTCTTTTTTTTTTTTTTTCTGAGACAGAGTCTCACTCTGTTGCCCAGGCTGAAATGCAGCGGCGCAATCTCGGCTCGCGGCACAAGAATAGGGTCTGGAGGCAGGGAACCTACGGCCGTTTCACGCTGACTTCCTAGAACTAAATTGAAAGGAAAACCCTAACTTTCCACCCGTAAGTAACGAAAGGACCAAAGACTACTCCCTTTGCAAACACCCACCTTTCGGCAGATGGGAAATTGAAAGTTTGCCTAAGAGTGCAACTTTGTAACCTCACTTCAGCCTCTGATTGGCTGCTTTCTTCAACCAATCAGACTGATTGTGGGCCACTACTTCATTTACATGAGGTGAACACCAAGTTGCCAATGGGAAACCTCTAGGGGGGATTTGGATCCAAGAAGATTCTGGAACTGGGCCCTTGAGCAGATGTTCAGGCTTGCTCCCACCCTGTGGAGTGTACTTCCATTTTCAATAGATTTTTGCTTTTGTTGCTTCATTCTTTCCTTGCTTTGTTTGTGTATTTTGTCCAGTTCTTTGTTCAAAACACCAACAACCTGGACACCCTCCAGTGGTAACAAGCTCACTGCAACCTCTGCCTCTTGCGTTCAATCGATCCTCATGCCTCAGCCTCCCGAGTAGCTAAGATTACAGATGCCCACCACCATCCCCAGCTCATTCTTCTATTTTTAGTAGAGTTGGGGTTTTGCCATGTTGGCCAGGCTGGTCTCAAACTCCTAAGCTCAAGTGATCCACTCACCTCGGCCTCCCAAAGTGCTGGGATTACAGGTGTAAACCACCGCACCTGGCAAGGGTTGTTAAACATTCTAAGTATCACCCCTGTTAGGAGCACATAAAGATGCCTGGAGTAGGCTTCATATTCACCCAGCATGATCACTTTATCATTTTTAACTTATGTGCTGCCCAAAGTTTCCTGAAAGGTACTGTTAATATCAAGACACGAATTCTGACATAACATCAGCAAAAAAAAAAAAAAAAATACTTGAATGCCTCCTGGTGAACCACAGCCTTAATACTAGTGTGGCCTGAATTCAGGCCTCTCTCAAAGTTCAAATTGAAATTCTTACCCATAGTTGAAAATACTGTAATATGAAGGGGGGCTTTCATTCGGAAGCAGACTGTTAGTCCCAGGACTCTCAGTGACCGCAGAAGCTGAAGATTCAGGAAAGTAAGGTGGTGGAGGTGGTGGAAATATTATTACCGAGTCACCTAAGGAAACACAATATTTAGTTGAAGACAGGTGGGTAATAAATGGAAACAAATTAGCAAAAGCAAAATTAAGTATATATTTGGCCCATCTATATAAAAGGTCAATACACCTGCTGCTAACTCCAGAATTTAACAGTGAGCCCATTAAATGTATAAAGATAGAAAAGTAGACTAGGTTACCAGGGGCTGGGAGGGGTTGGGGAGTGGGGAAGGGAGTAGGAATTGCTGTTTGGCGAGTACAGAGTTTCTGTTTGGGATAATGGAAGAGTTCCGGAAATTGATGATGATGATGGTTGAACAACATTGTGACTGTATTCAACGCCACTAAACCATTTAAAAATGTGAAGTGGCTCACACCTATAATCCCAGCACTTTGGGAAGCTGAGGAGGAAGGATCGCTTGAGCCCAGGAGTTGGAGACCAGCCTGGTCAACACAGCGATATCTCATCTCAAAAAAATTAAAAGAAAAAAATTAGACAGATGTGAGAGTAAACGCCTGTAGTCCCAGCTACTGGGAAGGCTGAGCTAGGAGGACTGCTTGAGCCCAGGAGTTCTAGGCTGCAGTGAACTATGTTTGTACCACTGCACTCCAGCCTGGGTGACAGACCAAGACCATGTCTTTAGAAAAAGGAAAAAAAAGCCAGGCATGGTGGCCCACGCCTGTAATCCCAGCACTCTGGGAGGCGGAGGCGTGGTGGTGGGCGCCTGTAATCCCAGCTACTCGGGAGGCTGAGGCAGGAGAGGCTTGAACCCAGGAGGCAGAGGTTGTGGTGAGCCAGGATCATATCACTGCACTCCAGCCTGGGCAACAGAGTGAGATTCTGTCTCAAAACAAAACACAAAACAAAACAAAAAGCAGTTTAAATTGTTTATGCTATACATATGTATATATATTTTACCACAAATTTTTAAAAAGTAGGCCTACATTTCAGAATCCAGAGTGCTGACCATTATGGTATGAAAGTGGGTCTATATTTCGTAGCAAGTCTAAGCCCAAGCCTCTCTGTGAATTGTTTGCTAACGAGCTCCCTTCCCTCCTCTGGGGTGTTTACTGCTGATAAAGCTTTTCTCTTTTCCAGCCTACAACTTAATTCACAAGTTAGCTGTTAGCTAAAGTGCCTTGTTGCTCAAATGTAGTTTCAGCCCCTGAGCAAATGACAATAAGCCATACTACAGTCCCTGTTATTTACCAAAATTTCACCCAACTATACAGATGAAGGTCAAACCCAAACAAGTTTGGTTTTTGCATTTCTGCCGCTACTGTTAGCTTCAGAATACATCCTCATGTTTTGAGGAGAAACTAGGGACCAGATGCAAGCTCTAATTTGTATTCCGATTCCAATATAAAATGCACCACACCACTGGCCCAGAACAGTGTACAGCTGTGGCAGCACCACTGCTGGGGGCCTGGCAAAAGCCTCTAAGAAGCTGGCAATAGCAACAACAGTTCAGAAAAAAGGAAGAAGATGTGGCTTTACTTCCCTGTAGGCAGGAGAGTGGTTCGCACTCCTAGCACGTCTGACACTTGCTTAGGGTGGCATAGGATTCTTTAAAATGATGGGGGTTCCAACCTGAACAAGCTAGGCGACCTCCTTGACCTCAGCCGCCACAGCTGCAGGCTGGGTGGTACCTGCATCACAGGACAGGTAGAAGGAAGGACTAGATGGGCCGATTTGCATCTGGCAGTGAACACAGTGAGGAGCACAGAGCCAACTCTCTCAGCTCAACACCAGCCAAGGGCACTGATTTGCATGATGAAGAAACACCACAGAGGCAATTGGCCACTGGCTCCACTCTCTACCCTTCATGAGCCACAGCAGCCTCAATCATTTCCCAGAGGGAATTTAGCCCTTCAGAAAATGCAGTAATTCTATCTCCCCTTCCTTCTGCAAGGAGAAGGCAATGAGTGTTTGAAATATGTTTTGCTAATCTAAAGGTGAGAAAGCATAATAGTTGTCCTGGGATTCTCATTTACTTTTTTAGAAGGCCTTGGTAGGTTAAGAGGAATCGGGGTTGTGTTCACTTCCATTACACACTGTAGAATAAAGAACCTGTGAAGTAAGCCTTGAGGGCAGGCCAGTCACCTCTCAAAAACACACAAGGAAATGCTCCAGTAACCTGTTACCTCCAAGGCTCTCCAGCCCTTTGTCCCAGCAGCTCGGCCTGCCCACACCCTGCAACCTGCTCTCCCTGGAAAGAGGCCGCTCCTCTGCAAGTTCCCTTTCATGCATCTTTCAGAACTTGACGTCCTCTGTGAGCGGACAACAGACACACCCCTCCAGGGAGCGCTGTCTCATACACCTGCTGTGTATCCAGGATAGCACTGAGTGTCCCCACAACAAGGAGAGAGAGCATGCTTCTCGGATTCAACAAATATAAACCCTATCCCACAATATTAAAGGAGAGGAGTTAGGATACAAGATTTTCATATGTTTGATGGGGGTTTAAAGGGTTAAGGTGAAAAGATTTTAAACCATGAGGTGCCAACTTCAGGACAAGGATACCAGGAGCAGCACTGCGGCTGTCCCCTGCCTCCACTCTGATTCTAGCCACCTGGTGGAAGGCTGGACCCAAAAACTCCCCTTGAACCGTTCCCAACTAAATGGAAGCATAGCAGCGTTGGATGAACATATTTACTTGTACCCCACGGTGTTCCTCAAAAGCACTGAGAATATCTGTCAAATTAAAGGGAGTCCCTTTTTCGTGTAATAACTTCCAAGAATGGAATCACACCCACGTGCCCTGGGCAGGGTGCCATGCAAAGGCTATTCTGTGGGTGTGCCCACACACTTGGGTTGGAACCTTGCTCTACCACTTGCTAGGGTGTGACCTTAGGCAAGTCACTTGATATCTACATGCCTCATTTTCTTCCTGTGTAACATGGAGGTACTAACAGTATCTGCCTCCTCGGGTTGCTGTAGGTGTGAATGAATTTCACACAGGGGGACCTTTCAGAGCACATGATAAAGCACTTAAATGGGTGTTTGGCACAAAAACAGACCCTATATAAGTGTTAGCTACTGTGAATATATAACTAACATTTGTGTTGTCACCATAAATATATTAATGCATAAATATATTAATCATTAAGCTGGGAGCATCCACCCTGGCTCTACACAAGGAATGGCTGCAGATCCATCTGCCCCTCCTCTCCAGGGCTGGTGCCATGCAAGTCCAGCAACCCAGTTCCTCCGCTCCAGGCTGCGGTCAGTGAATTCCACTGCTTCCAGTAGACAGCCCCAAACAGGACACGCATCTCACTCGTCACACTCCCTCTCTGTCCCCTCCATGCTTTCTGTTCTGCAGACCTCTTTTCCTAGCCTTTTAAATGTCATTGGTTTCACAACTTCACTCTTTCAAAAGTAGGAGACTGAAAAAAAGTGATCTGCCAGTGAGCAGTGATGGGGTTTTTCCTTGGTTGTGTGAAGCTGAGGCCAATGCTACTGCCATCATTCTGAGGGAGCAGGCTCCGGGAAATGGCACTCCATCTCTTCTGTAGAACCCGGGGACCCAAAAGGAACTTGTAGGCATTCCATGGGAGAAAGAAGTGACAGGTGCTGTCATAGTCCATCTTGGTTCATCCTGCTACTTCCAAGCTTTGCCTCAGCCCTGCAGCCACGGATGATGTCACAAAAAAGGAACAACACAGAGACAGTGCAGAGGCCCCTCAAAACACCTGAAGACTGCTGGACTCGGACAGATCCAGAATCCTAGAATGTTAGTGCTGCAGGAATCTTAGAGAGGTACTGCTCGTTTTACAGAGATATAAACCAAGGCAGGAGAGGTTAAGGACTTACAAGGACAGCCAGCTAGTGACAGCCTGGGAGGAGAACCCAAGTGTCCCACAATTAAAATGCTATGTGGTTTTGGTGTGAGAATAACAGGGGTAACACGGTCACTTAGTGAGTCCCTAAGGTGGTAGAAGGCTCCAAGGCTGTCCTCACGATTCTTCTCACTTTCCTCTTAATTTGCTCTGTGACCTCGGTCAAGGTCAATTTAATATCCCAATGCTTTGCAAAGTAGGAAAGAGTTGCTGGGGGAAAATGATGTATGCAAGGTTCCTACAGGGCTTCCCACAGCAGCAGCATTGTGTATGTACACATGGTGGGGGTGTGCGCGTGTATGCACACACATGTGTGAGAGATGGAAGAAGTGAGAGAGAGAATCCAGACAAGAACCAAGAGCAGCTGGTGAAACCCTGCTGCAAAGCCACTGTGATAGAAGCAAGAATGCAAATGACAGCAACCCACCTACAGTGACCTGGACAGCCTCCATACTCTGGATCTGTCCCTCGTCTCTCTCAGAGGCATCCTGGCCAGCATTCAGCGTGTTTCTTTTCTTAATGTGGGCAATCACGAAGAAACACAATCCCACAAGCACAATCAAGGGCCCCATGATCTGTAGAGAAAGGAACCCACACATCCGGGGCTTTGAGTCGCCAGTGTCTGTCTCGTTTAGCGGTTCCCGTGCCCAGTCGGAGCCACATCCAGGGACCCAAATGCCCAGGACGCTGATGAGCATGCCGCTTGTCAAGAAGAGAAACCCAAAGATAAGGCACTGGGCAAACTGGCGGCTCTCTCCACAGATGAAGGCTCGGTCGGGGTCCATCTGCCGACCTCTCTGCAGCCCTGCACGGAGCTGAAGTTGCGCCCGGGAGCGGGCCAGGATCACAGCCCCAAGCCCAACCACGGCACATGCAGGCCCCGCCACCTTGAGCACCATGGGGCAGTCTGGGAGGGGCTTATATTGGCATGCCTGGAACCCAAAGATGGAGAGCAGGACTCCCACACACAACAAGACAGCGCCAAAGACAAAGAAGCAGAAGATGAGCTTGCTGACGTGTCTGTCCTGCTGGTCCCCATCTGGCTCAGCAGCAGCTGCAGGAGACATGTCCAGGAGAGCCCCTTCCTGGAGGCAGTGTGGGATGTGTTTTCTTCCCTCCAAGATTTCAGCAGCTCTGCAAACACAACCAAACACCAAATTAACGTGGGCACAGGTGTTCCGGAACCACCCTGGTTTTTTGCTGGCCATTTCTGAAATCACACCAGCATGAGGCCTTGGGGGTAGAACTTTATGCAACTGATAAGCTGTAGAACAATGACTTGGTTTATGAGTCAGAAAAACTAGTATTCAGAAACTCCTAAATATGTAATTTTATGAGATATTCAAAACAGAGGAAATTCAATTACTACACATCTAAGGATATCTTTTTTAAAAAATGAAAGAACAAAAGTAACTGGGTGTGGCGTTTCGTTTTCTGAGTCTTACAAACTCATTTCCCTGGGGAAAAAAAACACTGGTGAATGAGGGAAGAACCACAGGGATTCTTTCTGATTGCAAATGCCCCACTTTTCATCACAGCTGCTCTCAGCACTTTCAAGTCAGTTAGTTCAGTAACTAACTTTCCATTTCCTGTTTTAGACTACCGCAGCTTTCCATTTCATGTTTTATTCTAAGGCTACATCTACAAAAGACCCAATTTCAGCAGTTTCAATAGAATAAGAAGGCTGTTCAGGAACACAGTGGGTTTGGTGGACTTTTAAGTTGATTCTATCAAAATGTGGTTCTTGAGGCCAGGCGCGGTGGCTTGCACCTGTAATCCCAGCACTTTGGGAGGCAGAGGCAGGCAAATTGCTTGAGCTCAGGAGTTCGAGACCAGCCTAGGTGACACAGCAAAACCCCATCTCTGCTAAAAATAAAAATTTAGTCAGGCATGGTGCCTGTGGTCCCAGCTACCTGGGAGGCTGAGGTGGGAGGACAGATTGAGCCCGGGAGCTGGAGGTTGCAGTGAGCCAAGATCACGCCATTACACTCCAGCCTGGGCAACAGAGCGAGACGCTGCCAAAAAAAAAAAAAATGGTTCTTGGGTTCTCCACAAGCATAGACTGGTGACCCAGTTGCTTGGGTCTGGGATGACCCTGGAAAGTGTGGCACAGCAGGTCAAGGGGAGCTCCATTTTCAGGGCGGACAGGTACCCAAAGGCAGGTGTGGCCTCTCACTCACCCTCCTCCATGGGTGTCACCTACTTCCACAAAGAGGTTGAGACTCATTTAAAAAACAAGCAGCCAATAAAATTGCTAGTTATAAAGCACAAAATGGGTGGAGGGGGGAAACTTGACCATGAAAGAATAGCATAGGTGGAATCAAGTGGGAAAGCACCTTCCACAAAATCACCCAAGCCCTATACTTCAAGTGTATAATATACTAAATATACCAAGTAGTTGTTAAAGAGTTGTCTAGCTTACACACAGCTGACTTAATTATCTCGTTATCTTATTTTACTCCAATGAATGGGATATTTTACCAGGACCCCGTAAGTCAGGTCCTGGAATTTGCAAAGACAATCCAAAATCGTGAAAACTATTTTCACCTGCCCAAGGAAAGAAAACTTTTAAAATATTTTGTGCTGCTCACACCCATGGTCACATGAAGGAACTCAAGACTGAGGCCCTAACCCCAAGATGATCTTGACAAACCAAAATCGCATTGAAGGAAGGTCAGTTTAGGTAAAGAAAGCAAGCAGGTAATCTTACACTGGCAACAACTTTTCCAGGAAAAAGTATGATAGAATCAGAAGGAAGTTGGGAAAAAAAGGAAATAGAGGAGGGAAAAAAGCTTTCATTTCAAACTTGGGAAAACTTGATATACAGATGCAGTTAAGCTGAGACAAAGAAAGCATTGTACTAATTAATTTTTTTAATCTTCCCATTTTTAATGAAGTCAGTAACATCCTGCAGTGAATAAGAATTTCATATTGAGTATACAGTAGTCCTCACTTATCCTACAGGGAGTACATTCCAAAACTCCCAGTGGAATGAAACGATGGAGAGTCCTGAAATCTACATATACTGGTTTTGTTTGTTTGTTTGTTTGTTTTTAATTTTTTCCTGAATCATGCAATCTCTTCCGCGGTTTCAGAGGCAAGGAAGAGAAGAGTGATTCTCGGCTGCAAAGTCCTATCAGGAATTCATTTATTTCCAGTATAGTCAACTTTGCAGCAAGTCACAAGGCTTCAACTGTCTTAAGGCAAATTCCCCAACACCAGTAAACAGAAGCCCGAAACTGAATCTGTAGTTTCTTGTCCGTGGACTAGTGGACTGAGCACCTGGCTGAGGTGCTCTGATCCAAAATAGTGTGGCAGTAGTCTCAGTCTCTCTCCTTCCCCGACAGATGCACTCACAAACGGATACAAAGACACCCACACTCACTCGCAATGAAACCTGTTCCAAACACCACCCTACACTTAACCTCCCCAAAGTCAAACTCCCCTCTCCAACACTCCTATTGGTTTTCCAAAAGACATTTGCAAAATTCACAGCACCTCTCCACGTCCAAAGCTCTGGTGAGTTTGGGGAACGAAACCAGGGGCAAATGCCTTCTGCGCGAAATACATTTGCGGCTTTTAGGGAGCCCGAGAGCAACCAACAAGCCCGAGGGGCTCGCAGGGGCGCAGGTTGGGCTCGGATACCCAGCGCCTCCGCGCTGCGGCGGCTCCCCGCGCCCAGCCTGGCCGCACAGCTCAGCGCCCGACCGGCCGCCTCCGGCGCAGGCGCGCGGGCCGGGGCCTCTTACCTGAGGCTGGGTCCGGCGTCCCCGCTGACCGCGCTGCTGTGGGCACTGGCTGGGCGCGGCGTCCGCCTCCGCATGCGGCCTCGACTGCGCCGGTCGCCCAGCACCCTACCCCCGGTGCGTCCTGGTGCGGGGGGCGGGCCCTGCCGTATTTAGAGAAGGAGGCGGTGCCGCGCGGGCGCGGCGGCCCGGGGAGGGCAGGGCAGGGCAGGAGCGACCGGTGGGAGCTGGCCGCCACCGGGGACCCGGGGCGCGCCCGCGAGGGAATGGAGATCCAGGGGCGGCTTCGGAACCCAGGGCTGGCGGGTTTGGCCGCCTCTGCGCCCGTGGCTGTGCGCGCGAGGAGTCTGGGAGAAATGGGCACCTTCCACGGCTGCCCGGCCTGCACGCCTGACGGGGGCCGGCGAGTTGAGATGCTCCCCCTGGCTGGCGGAACTGCGCGCCCCGCCCGCAGAGGCCCGCTCCCTCTCGAGGCCTGAGGCCCAGTTCCGGAGGGGCGCGAGAGAGCGGCTGCGTGGGGGTCGCGGAAGAAGTGCCTGCCCCCCTTCTCCACCGCCTCCCTCGTGGTCGCGGCCCAGGCAGAACAGGGTACCGTGCCCCCGGCCGCCGTGGCCTTGGCCACCGCGAGGTCCCGGGCGACTACACCCAGCAGCCCTGTGGCCCTCCTGCTACTCCGGAGACCTGGAGTGGGGTTACAGGGGGAAGCGCCTCGCTGCGAGCTCCCCATTGAACAGGATGTGGAGCCACCAGGTCACTGAGACAACGTGCGCTCTACAAAATGTGAGACAAGGGCACTCCACACCCAGCCATTCAGGCCTGAGGTCCTGGCTCGGATACTGAGGCCGAGACGCGGCAAGCCCCGCGCCGGACTAGCTCTGCCCTTTCCGCACCCACACGTCTGCACACAGCCCTCCTTTGCCATAGAACCCCCTTCCTGGTTCTCTACCGCTAATTATCTGCCGGAATTAAACTGGTCACTTTCCCTGCCCTTGACCCGGGAGTTTCGGGATGAGTTTGCCAATCGCTGTGCTATTTGTAACCAGCCCCGTGACACGTGATACGGATCCAACTGTGCTAGTTTCCACACCAGGGGTCAGGGCACTGTGGAAGGGGAGTCAAGGGTTCTCTGCCCAAGCGCAGAGGTGCCCTAAGCCGTGAGGACTTCCCAGCCCTGCCTTCTCTTCTCAGCTTCCTGTCTGCCTTGCCTGAAACCCTGTCTAGAGCTAAGGCCAATGGATGAAACTTTTCAATTGCAAACAAGCACTTTACCTACCTGATACAACAAGTGGTTCCTGGTCATGCTCAATGAGGGTAAAGTGTGAAGCAGGCTTAGCTAATCATAGAGGTGAGAAGAGACTTAAAGAACGGGTCAGAGAGAGGTAAAGAGGGGAGGGGGGTTATCTGGGCTTTAGGGTTCACCAGGGAGGCAGAACGGACAAGTTCTGGCCATTGGAATTTGGTGGGGCACTTGCCTGGATGGCCAAAGGTGGACTTTTTCTTAGTCAGGGTGCCCGACCTCTGAATCCCCGCCATAACTAACAGCCATGAACAATGCCAACACTCACAACCCCTTGCTCTGTCGTTCTTTGCTGCGTCTCTCAGTTCAGAAAAGGTTGGAGGCTGCAAGGGGACAGGAGACTGAGAAAAACAGTCATTTGTCACTTGAGGAAACTGAGGCCCAGGCCGACAGAGGTAAAGTAGCCTCTGCAGCTGGATGACGTGCAGAGAAGGCCTGAGCCAGATGCGCTGACCATTCAGTGCTTCTCCCGCAGCACACCTGTCACTCAGAGGACACACAATGCTGTGAACCCAGAAAACGCCCTTTTATTACATGGCCTTGTGATGCCAAACACGTTTAGATTATTATAACAATACAGGCACTGTGTCCCAAGGACATTACAGTAATCTATATTTGGGGTGGAGATATCCTTCCTGGTCCAGGTGTCAAGGTATACCACCTTCTGGAAGGTCACCAAAGCATGCCCAGCGAATGGGCAGATACCCAAGACTGAATTGTACAACAGCAGGTACTGGCTTTCTAAGAACTCAGGCCCTCATTATAGGATTTGTCCCCTCTGACACAGGCCTGTGAACAACTTTTCATTGTGCAAAAGGGTTTCCTTGTCCTTTCCCTACTCATTCTTCCCTTCCCCCTTATTTGAAACTCAATCTCTGGCCATGTCATGTGCAGGCCTGCAAGGGGCCTGTTGATACAGCTGCCCCTCTGGTGCCACATGACTGCAGGCTCACCACCCATGACAGATTTGAATATCCTGGCACCAAGGACAATCAGATTAGCTTGCACTTGGTATATCTGCTGTTCTCACTGTTTGTGTCTATGGGAGCCTGTTTGACTAAACTCCTTGGAAACTGATCATCGATCAAGTATGAAAGACACACCCATCAGCCTTTAAGGTACTTATCTTCGTAGCCCACCTAGCCTTAGGAGAGAAGCTAGGTGACCTGGTCACTATCTAGTGGTCTTCCCTAGCCTGTGTGGTAGTGAACACGATAAAAACCACACCGAATCCTTAGAAAAACAGCATCAGAACAAGATTTAAAACTTCAAATTCAGTCAGGGACTGTAGAAGCATAAAGCAGAGGCATGTGTTCATGTATTTAGCCAGCACAGATTTACCAAGAACCAATAAAACATGGAACTTGTATTTTATTGAGGAGAAAGGCAATAAAATATATAAGTTATACAGAGAACTAGAAAGTGATTAAGTGCCAGGGAGAACAATAAATCACAGATGGGGACTGGGGAGCACAACATTTTAAATAGGGGAGTTAAGGAAGGCATCTCTGAGAAGGTGAGATTGCAGCAAAAACTTGAAGGGAATGAGGAAGCAAGTGTATCAATGATCTATTATTGCATAACAACTTACCCCAAAACTGAAGTTTGAAACAGCAAAAATGTATTCTCAGGGTTTCTGAGGGTCAGAAACTGCATGTGGCTTAACTGGGTACTTCTGGCTGAGCCTCTCAGAGGCTGCAGTCAAGCAGTTGGCCAGGGCTGTGGTCATCTGAAGGCTGGACTGGGGCTGGAGGGTCTGCTGCCAAGGTGGCACATTCACAGGGATGTTGGCAGGAGGCCTCAGTTTCTCACCATGTGGATTTCTGCACCCAGCCTCCCCTTGCTTGAGTGATCCAAGAGAGAGCAAACGAAGGGGAAGCTGTGGTGCCTTTTCTGACGAGGCTCTGCACTTCCACACCATTACTTCTCTTTATTCTGGTCCTTAGAATTGAGTCACAAAGTCAAAGAGAATGGGATTAGGTGCCACTTCTTGTAGGGAAGAGTAAGAAATAATTTGTAGGCATAGTTTGTGATTTTTTTGTGGGAAGTAGGGAAGAATGCTTCAGGCAGAAGTAACCACAGGTGCAAAGGCCCTGAGGGGGGAACACACATATTAGCATATTCAAAGAAGAGCAAGAGGCCAGAGTGGCTGTTGCTGGTGAGCAACAGGGAGAGTAGGAGAGGAGGTCAGAGAAGAAAGTCATGTGCAGAGCCAAGGGCACCAGGTTGTGCAGGGCCTTTGAGTAGGTGGGAAGCCTCTGAATGGTTTTTGAGCTGATGTGATGAGCTTTGACAATGATGTGATCTGATTTCTTTTAACAAAGAAATTGGTGGCTGTTGCGATGAGAATAGCCCAAGGAGGAGCCAGGATGGATGGGAAGAGGCCAGTTAGGAGGCTGTGGTAACAACCCAGGAGTGATGTCTGTGGCTTGTGTTTGAAGGTGATGAAAGGGATGAGACTCTGGATATATCTTGAAGATAGAATCAATGGTATTTTCATGGACCACATGTGGGTTTTGATTCCAAGGTTTTGGTTCTGAGCAAGTGGAAGAATGGTTCTGGCACGAGCAAGATGGGGAATCCTAGGAGTGGGATGAGTTTGAGGTGGGGAACTTCAGAGTCCATTTGGGGAGATGTTAATTTTGTCCATTAGACATCCGAGTAGAGAAGCTGAGTAGGCAATTGATTATGGAGGCTTGGGGTTCAGGAATTCGGAAAGAATACTTTCCTGTGGTCTGTGAGTGACATTACAAAGTTGAGGAGGCTGGACTCCCTCTCTGGAAGAGTAACAGTTATTCCTATGGAGGGCTCTGAACACACAAAGCAAGAGACAGGCTGGTGCCAACCACTGTGCAGTTTTCAGATATTTCTGGAGTGCAGAGGGCAGCTAGTGCGGCTGGGAGGGATGAGTTCCTCCCAGCACAGGGGGCTTCTGCTACTCTGTTCCCAAAACACTGCCCTAAGGAACGCATATCTTTCACTTCAACAAGACAGGCCATGTATTTCTTCCCAGGGCCCTGCCAACCCTGAGAAGAAACTCAGGGCAAGTGGTGTGGATTGACCTGCAGAATTCAGTGTCACCATTTTTCAGAATTCACAAGATGGCAGAAAGACAATCAGCTAATCAAGTCTGCCAACTTCTAGGTCTCTTTTCTCAGTTGGTCTCTCTCTAATTCTGCCCCAAATTAATCTTAGCACCCAGAATCACACATTTCCCTGCTTCCAATTTCTGATGTTTTCTGACCCCCAGCTGGGCTTGGTTTATAGGAATTTATTGACTGGAGTGCTCAGTCTTGGGTCCATGTTTCAATACATATTTCCAGGACTCCCAGTGACTCCTCTGATCCAACCTGGGCCCCATCCAGCTCTATAACCCTGAAAAGGGTGTACCATAGTCCCTGGGATATTTTCCTTCTCCCTAACTCCCAGGTCGGACTTAGACCCAAGGGCCTGAGAGACATATCAGGAGTGCGAGTAGAGGATGACTAATTTGGAAAGCTTCAATTGAAGGTTTAGACTGGCTCCCTTAGCTGATCCCGAGTGCAAGGGCTACTCTTTTGCAGAGTCATTTTATGGCCTGAGATGGTGTTGTTGATTTTGCACGGCTAATAACAGCTCAGCCTGAGTGCTGCTAGCCTTAGCCAAGGGTGTAGAATGCAAGCAGTTGTTTCAGAGAAAGTAAGAATTTGCTCGGAGCACACTTGGCTTTTCTGAGGAGGCGTCTGCACTGCCAAGGGAGAACAACCCCCCTCAACAGTGGCCACAGCATCTGGTCTGTGGCTAAAGGAGACCAGCATGTTGATATTAAGAGTTCTATGGAAAAGTACTGTCTCTTCACTCATTCACTGCTGACTGGATCCCAAAGAAGGCACTATTTCTTCCCAGCATGTAGAAAGGGGATGAGTCAAATTTAGTTTAGATCCTGGCTTTGTCATTTACCAGCTGTGTGACCTGGGACAAGTACACATCTTTTCTGTATCTTAGTGTTCTCATCTGTAATGTGAGAATAATCAGACCTACCTCGAAGGATGTCTTGCTTGAAGAGTAAATAACTGGCACATGGAGAACGATCAATAAATGGATTTCTCCTTAACTACTACTCATCTAACTACACTCATCTCATCTTCCACCTGTGGCTCAGGAAGCTTGAGCTGATGAATCCATGGAGACTGTAAAGAGATAGCAAGGGAGGTCGATCAGGGTGCTCACTGAGAGCAAAATGTGGCTCTGTTGACTTCTGATGCCCAGTTGGCAATGGTTGGAGTTCCCAGCCTGCCAGCTCAGCTGTTTCTCACTATAGCCCATCTCCCAGTTATTTCTAGAAGTTCTTAAAGGTGTGCATCACATGATCTCAAAAACCAGCCTGTCCAACTTGTGTTATCTGCCCTGTTGGTCTACCTTTGTCTTGCCAAGGTCTGCAGCCTCCAAAGCTTCTGAAATGGGGCTTGCTGCTGCTGATATCTTTAGAGGGGCATGTGGTATCCTGCCAAGGGTGATTCCTTAGCCAGTCAGTGGCCCAGGGCTCAGGATTCTACCTGCCTCACATCTCCTGGATCCATCTGCATGTCTTGGCCCAATCTCCATGTCCTTGGTTCTGGCCCCTCTACTACCTGGTTGCCACTGATGATTCCAAGAAGGATTCAGATCAGATCACAGTGCTCCAAAAAATATAGCAAAGTGAAACAAATGTGCAAATACATGATAAAAACAAAAGAAGAAAAAGAAAGAAAAGACTTATTGTATATCCTACCTCCTTCAAACAGCTTGCTGTGATATGCATGGTGGTGTGGGAACCTTCTGGTGTCATGCATGCAGGTAACTTACCTATTTTTGGATCAGGCATGGAAACTTGTCTGAGACACTTGGAGATGACTCCCAAAATGGTCTGACCCAGAAATCCAGAAAGGGGCCCTCTGACTGTCCCGGGGTGCTGTACATGGGGAACATGCCACCTGCCTGGGGGTCCAGGGGGAAGGGGTCTTCCTAGGTGTGGACTGTGGAAGTGTCCTGAATGAAAAACACCAAAATGCCAGGTACTATGAAAACAGCAAGGGGAATGAGGAGCCAGGGCCCATCTTCACTGGGGAAATGGTGTTTAACTGGAACTGCAAAGAATGAATGGGTGCTGTGGCAGAGCACACAGACACCCTCTGGAGAGGAGACCTGGTGCCGGTCATCTCCTCACAGTCACACACTTGAACACTTGACTTCTCCCACAAAAACTTCTGGCCTAAAAAATTAATCAATACTTATCTAAACACCTGAGAGCCGGGAGTCTTTGATAAATTAAAAGGCAGTTTGGCAGTAAGCCACCTCCTGACTGCCCCAGATTTTCATAAAAGGCCCTTTGTGGAAACCACAGAATGCAGGTGAAGCTAGGACTTGAGGTGGTGCTGATTCAGAAAAGAGAAAGAGAAAACTACTTTTTAGGGTTTTTTTCTATTTAACCTACCTCACTTTGGGAACCCAGCACTTTGGGAGGCCGAGGCGGGTGGATCACGAGGTCAGGAGATCAAGACCATCCTGGCGAACACGGTGAAACCCCGTCTCTACTAAAAAATACAAAAAACTAGCCGGGCGAGGTGGCGGGCGCCTGTAGTCCCAGCTACTCGGGAGGCTGAGGCAGAAGAATGGCGTAAACCCGGGAGGCGGAGCTTGCAGTGAGCTGAGATCCGGCCATTGCACTCCAGCCTGGGCGACAGAGCGAGACTCCGTCTCACAAAAAAAAAAAAAAAAAAAAAAAAAAAAAAAAAATTGAATGAGTACAGAAAACAAGACTTGCTGTAATTTTTGCTTGGATGTGATTCCAGGGGAAATATTTTCTCTTAAATGAAAATATAATAGCTAACCCCTACATAAAGCTTACTATGTGTTTTTGGGGGGTTACAAATGTATTCACTCCTTTGTGTTTCATAAGAACCCTGTGAAGTGAGTACTGCTGCTACCCCACTGGACAGGTGCACACGGAGGCTAGGTACCTGCTCCCTCAACTTGCCAGCCAGGGGCATTGCCGGATGGGAAGCGCCAGGTCTTGTGGACACCAATATTTGAATTTCATAGAATTTTCACATGTCACATAACATTCATTCTTTGCAGTTCCAGTTAAATGCCATTTCCCCAGTGAGGATGGGCCCTGGCTCCTCACTCCTCCTTGTTATTTTCATAGTACCTGGCATTTTGGTGTTTTTCATTCAGTACACTTACAACAGCCATAGCTGCTTACTATCCCTTTCAGACCACTTCTTCCCCACCCTTTGCTGCTTAAACTGTCACCCTCTTCCCTTCCTGTCACTCTCATCAATGGCTCCGTCTCTACCACTTCAAATCCTACCTTAATCCTACATGCTTCCAACCTCTACGTGGATGAGTGCTAGAGTTTGGATGTTTTTATCCCCTCAAATCTCATGTTGAAATTTGATCCCCAGTGTTTGAGGTGGGGCCTAATGGCAAGTGTTTGGGTCATTAGGGTGGATCCCTCATGATTAGATTAATGCTCCCCCTGGGAAGGCATTAATAGTTCTAGCTCTGTTTGTTTCCAAGAAAGCTGGTTGTTAAAAAAACTTGGCACTTCCCTCCTCCCTCTTTGCCTTCTGTCTCACCATGTGTGATCTGTACATACCAGGTTTCCTTTGCCTTCTGCCTTGATTGGAAACAGCCTGAAGCCCTCACCAGAAGCCAGAAGCAGATGCTGGTGCCATGCTTCTTGTACAGTCTGCAGAACTGTGAGCCAAATAAACCTCTTTTCTTTATAAATTACCCAGCCTCGGGTATTCCTTTATAGCAACACAAACACACTAAGACAATACTAATTCAGAATTCAGGCCTTCTCATCTCCAGATCCTTCCTCTTCCAACCACCTCAGCCAATACCTCCTACCATCTCACCCTAGACCAGGGACTACCTGAAACAGCCCCTTCTGCAAAAACAGGAATTGGAGCATCTCTTTCCATCTTGCTTTTCCAACCATTCCTGCTATGATTGTCCTTCACTGTAACTAGACCCTTCACTTGTTCCAATTAACTATTTTTTCTTTACTTCTTTCTTGTGTAGTTTAGATCCTATGCTCTGTCAATTCAGTAGCAGTCTTTCTGATAGACTAAATTTCAAATCCTGTGTCTTTGCATCATGCCATCTGGTAATGTTTCCATTACCTACTTTTCTGAGCCTGTTCTCAGTAGCTAAGTGCTACTGGTGAACGACCCAACTCTAAAATTGACTGCTATCTGTAAAATCAATGGTCACTAAATTGAAGTCGGCCCTCAACAATGCCTGGCTACCCAACCCCATTTTGTTCCTAGGCTCACTTTCTGCATAACTGTTTTCAGCAGGTAGTCCCAAAGTCCAGTGAGCCTTTTTCCCTGCTCAGGTGACAGACACACTTGATGGTTCTGATCCTTGCCTGGCCAGCATGGTTCTTCAGGGAAGACAACAAGCAAGGGTAAAGCAAGGGTATGCAAGGGTAAAGCAAGGGTAAATCCTTGGCCAAGCATGCTCCACCTATAATGCCCCTGGCTTGAAGTCCCAGTGTTATAGCTCTTTAGTTTTCTCTTCAGTGCTTGATAACTGAAGCATACTTGCTTCCAGCCCAGGTCAGGGAGCTCCAAGTCTTAGCTTCCTGTTGTGCCAAAGCTGATTCTCCCTTCATGGTGACTTTTCCCTGATATTGGACCCAGGTCAGTGTTCTAAGCTCACCTCACTTCTGATGAGTTCTTCCTTTCAGGGCCCTAGATATTTCTTGCTAGAGGCCTAAATCAGAATTACCTCCATCCATCAGCATGGCTTAAAATAAGAATTGGTGAACTTATTCTGTAATGGGCTAGACAGTAAATATTTTAGGCTCTATAGGCCATTTGAGTTATTTGGTCTCTGTTACAACTACTCCTCTACCATCACAACTGGAAAGCAGCCATAAACATAGACAACATAAACAAATGAGCGTGGCTATGATTCAATAAAACTTTACTTATGGACACCAATATTTGAATTTCATAGAATTTTCACATGTCACATAATATTCTTCTTTTAATTTTTTTCAGCCATTGAAAGTATAAAGTCTCCTATTCCAGTAGGTGTAGTTAGAAATAAACAAAATAAAGTCATTCTTAGTTCACCGGTCTTACCAAACAGGAGGCAGCTGGATTTGGCCCTTGAGCTATAGCTTGATCACTTCTGCAGTACCAATTTGTTGAACTTAAAAAAAAATAGGGGGAAAATCTGGCAAGATGGTGGAGTAGAAAGTACCAGGAATCTATCTCCCCACTTAGATAATGATTTACTGGCAGAATCTGTTTGATATAACTGTTTTACAACTCTGAAATCTATTGTAGACTTAAAAACTTCCAGTGGAAGGTTGGGCAGTAAATTACAGTTACTGTCAATCAGTTTTAGCTCTTAGCAGAGTAGTATCACCCATCCTTCACCTCCAGCCCATACACATTGTGGGAGTCTCAAAAGGAGAACAGAGAAAAGCTAGAACTGTTGTAATGATAGTTAGTACCTTCACTTTTTGTATTCTGCATGGTTTAAGAGATTAATATATTTAAAAATATTTGTTTAAAAACTAGTATTATTGTAACTTTGGTTTGTAAATCCACATTTTATTTACTACATAATTTAAGAGATCAATGCAGTTAAAAGATTTATTAGTTTATGCTTTTGTCACACAACGTGTGAATATGCAGTCTGTGACAACAACTGAAAGGGGTGGAGATAAAGCCATAAAGGAGCAGAGTCTTTGTGTGTTATTGAGGTTAAGCTTTTCTAAATTCAAATTAGTGTTATAACTTTAGGATCTTACATGTAATCCCCTTTACATTTAACCACAAATAAATAGGTATAGAATATACACAAAAGAAAATGAGAAAAGAATTTAAACCACACTATTTTTTTAAAAAAAATCAATTAAACACAAAAGAGCAGTGCAGGAAATGAGGGACAAAAAAAGCTGTGTCATATAGAAAACAAATGGCAAAATGACAGAAGTATGTCCCTTCTTATTAGTAATAATTTTAAATGTAAATGGATGAAACTCTCCAATGAAAAGACAGAGATTGGCAGTAAAGATTTTTTTTCTAAAAAACAACAACAACAATAACAGCAACAAAACCCATGATCCAACTATATGCTGTCTACAAGAGACTTACTTTAGCTCCAAAGACACTTATAGAATAAAAGTAAAACAATGGAAAAATATATTCATGCAAATAATAAATAAAAGATAACACAGGTGACTATCCTAATATCAGACAAAATAGATTTTAAATTGTAAAAATGGTTACAAGAGACAAGAAGGGCAATATAAATAAAAGTTTCAACACATTAAGAAACTAGAAAAACTATAAATATTTATAACCTAATGACAGATCATCAAAATATATTCAGCAAAAACTGACAGAATCAAAGGGAGAAATAGAAAGTTGTACAATAACAGTTGTAAACATCAATATCCCACTCTCAATAATAGATAGAACAACCAGACAAGTAAGATACACAAGAAAATAGAGGACTTAACCAACATAATAAACCAATTAGATCTAACAGACATAAACAGAACACTCTACCCAACAATGACAGCATACACATTCTTCTCAAGTGCACATGGGGCATGGTCCAGGGTAGATCATGTGGTAGGCCACAAATTAAGTCTCAATATATTTTAAAAAATAGATGTCTGCATGTTGGAAGTCCAAGGCAGGAGGATCACTTTAGCCCAGGAGTTTGAGACCAGGCTGGACAACATAGCAAGACTTTATTTCTACAAAAAAAAAAAAAAAAAAAAAAAAGTTAGCCAGGCATGGTGGTGCATGCCTGTGGTCCCAGCTATTTTGGAGGCTGTAGTGGGAGGATCACTTGACCCAAAAGGTTGAGGCTGCAGTGAGCTGTGATCACACTACTGCACTCCAGTCAGGGCAGCAGAGACCTTGTCTCCAAAAAAAAAAAAAAGATAGATATCATACAAAGTATCTTCTCTAATTACAAGACAAAATTAGAAATCAATAGCAGAAGTAAAACTAGAAAACTCACAAAATTGTGGTTAAGCTTGTCTAAATTCAAATTAGAATGTATAACTTTAGGATGCTAAACAACCAATGTTTCAAAGAAGAAATCACAAAGAAAATTAGAAAATACTTACAGATAAATGAAAATAAAAACAGAGCATACCAAAACTTATGGGACTCAGCAAATGCACTAATCACAGGGAAACGTATAGCTATAAATGTTTACATTTTTAAAAAACCTAAACAAAGCTAGCAGAGAGAAGGAAATAATAAAGATCAGAGCAAAAATAAACAAAATAGACAATACAAAAAATAGAAAAGATTAATGAAACAAAAGTTGGTTATCTGAAAAGATCAACAAAATTTACAAACCTTTAAGGAGAGGGACTAAGAAAAAAAGATTCAAATTATTAAAATCACAAATGAAAGTGAGGATATTACTACCAATTCTACATAAATAAAAAGAATTTTGAGAGAGTACTATGAACAATTGTACATCAAAAATTGGATAGCCTAAATGAAATTGACAAGTTCCTAGAACACAAGACTTACAGCAAGGCAAAATCACAAAGAAATAGAAAATTTGAATGCACCTATAAATAGTAAGGAGATCGAATCAGTCAAATATGTCTCATCAAAGAAAAGCCCTGGACCTGATGGCTTCACTCATGAATTTTACCAAACGCTTAAAAAAGAACAACACTAATTGTTTCAAACTTTTCCAAGAATTGAAGTGGCAGGAACACTTCCTAACTCATTCCATGAAACTAACGTTACACTGATACTGAAGCCAGACAAAGACACTACAAGAATAGAAAACTATCAGACCAGAAGGACAGAGTAATAAAATAAAATAAGAAAACTATTGACCAATATTTCTTATGATATTGGTGCAAAAATCCTCAACAAATTATTAGCAAACCAAATTCAGCAGTATATTAAAAGGATCATATACCATGATGAAGTGGAATTTATTTCTGGAATGCAAGAATGGTTAAACATTTGAAAATTGACCAATGTAATGCACCACATTAACAGAATGAAGGAGAAAAAACACATGGTTATCTCAATTGATGCAGAAAAAGCATTGGACAAAAATTCAACACTGTTTTATGATTAAAAACACTCAATAAACCAGGAATGGAAGGAAACTATACCAATAGTGAAAGCCATGTGGGAAAACCCACAGCAAATATTATATTCAATGGTGAAAAACTGAACACTTTTCCTCTAAGATCAGGCATGAGGCAAGGATACCTACTTTTACCACTTCTGTTTAACATAGCCCTGGAAATACTAAGCCAGGGCATTTAGGCAAGAAAAATAATAATAATAAAATACATCCAAATTGGAAAGAAAGAAGTAGAATTTTCAGTGTTTGCAGATAAGATGGTGTTATATGCTGAAAATCCTAAATATTACACACACACACACACACACAAATTGTTAGAATAAAATGAATTCAGCAAAGTAGTAGGATACAAAGTGAATACAATGCAAAAATTATTTGCATTTCTATACACTAACAATGAATAATTTGAAAAGGGAAATATGAAAATAATTCCATTTATAATAGCACCTAAAAGAAGAAAATAATTAGAAATTAATTTAGACAAAGAGAGGAAAGTCTTATACAATAAAAACTATACAATATTGCTGAAAGAAATTAAAGAAAGTATAAAACAGAAACACATCCCATGTTCATGGGTTGGAAGGCTTAATATTGTTAAGATGTCAATACTACCCAAAGTGACCTACAGATCTCACACAATTCCTCTCAAAATCCCAAAGATATTTTAGGGAGAAACAGAATAACTGATGCTAAAATTCATTTGGGATCTCAAGAGACCCTGAATAGCCAAAAGTCTTAAAAAAGAAGACCAAAGTTGAAGGACTTACATTTCCTGATTTCAAAACTTACTACAAAGCTGCAATAATCAAAACAGTGTGGTACTGGCATGAAAACATACATATAGACCAATTGAATAAAATTGACATCCCAGAAATAAACTCTCACATGTATGGCCAAATGATTTTTGACAAGGGTGTCATGACCATTCAATGGGGAAAGAACATTCTTTTCAACAAATGGTTTGGGAAGACTAAATATCCACATACAAAATAATGAAGTTGGAACTTACCTAACACATACAGAAAAATAACTCAAAATTAATCAAAGACTTAAATGTAAGACCTAAGACTAGAAGGAAAACATAAGGCAAAATCTTCATGACATTGGATTTGGCAATGATTTTTTTTTTTTTTTTCTTTAGACAGAGTCTCGCTCTGTTACCCAGGTTGGAGTGCAGTGGCTCAATCTCTGCTCATTGCAACCTCTGCTTCCTGGGTTCCAACAATTCTCCCGTCTCAGCCTCCAGAGTAGCTGGGATTACAGGCATGCACCACCACGCCTGGCTAATTTTTGTATTTTAAGTAGATACACAGTTTCACCAGGTTGGTCAGGCTGGTCTTTAACTCCTGACCTCAAGTGATCTGCCACCTCAGCCTCCCAAAGTGCTGGGACTACAGGCATGAGCCACCACCCACAACTGGCAATGATTTTTTGGACATGACATCAAAGGCACAGGCAAAAAAGAAAAACATAGAGAAACTGGATTTCATGAAAGTTTGAAAATTTTATGCATCAAAGACACTATCAACAGAGTAAAAAGGCAACCCACAGAATGGGAGAAAATCTTTGCAAACCATATATCTAATAAGGAATTAATATCCAGCATATATAGAGAACTCACCTAAAACTCAAAAACAAAAAAAAACAAACAACCTGATTCAAAAAATGGGCAATGCAGTTATACCTCAGTGTTGTAGCAGTACTGTGATACCTGGCACAGTGCTTTGATCTTATGATGCCCTCTGTACTGACCTGAAGGAGACCTAAGAGACCTTTCCCTTTTTGAGTTTGAATCATAGCCTCGATGTGGTCTCTTGTTTTATGTCCTTATTCCTAATGTGAAAGTGCTTAACTGCTTCTTGGTTGTATTGGTACTTACATAAATTGTTACATTATTTTTTCTTATGTAATACCTTTTTGTTTGTTTATGTGGTTCAAATATATTCTTTCCTTAAACTCTTAAAAAAAACGGGCAATGGAATTTTATAGACATTTATCCAAAGAAGATATACATATATCTCCACTAAGCACATGAAAAGATGTTCAATATCACTGATCATTGGGAAAATGCAAATCAAACTACAATGGAATGCCACCTCATGACTGCTATAAAAACACACACACACACACACACACACACAGAAAATAAGTGTTAAAGAGGATGTGGAGAAATTGGAACCCTTGTGCACTGTTGGTGGGAATGTAAACTGGTATGAAAACAGTTTATGGTGGTATGGTGTTTCCTCAAAAAATTAAAAATAAAATTACCATATCATCCAGCAGTTCCACTTCTGGGTATATACCCAAAAGAACTGAAGGCGAGGTCTCAAAGAGCTCTTTGTACATCAAAGTTCGTGGCAGCATTATTCACAATAAACAAAAGGTGGAAGCAAATCAAGGTGCCCATTTACAGATGAATGGATAAGCAAAATGTGGTATAGACACACAATGGAATATTATTCAGCCTTAAAAAGTTTGCAGGAAATTCTGACACATGCCACAAAGATGAATCTGAAAGACACTATGCTAAGTAAAATAAGCCAGTCACAAAAAGACAAATACTTTCTGATTCCAATTACATGAGGGGTACTTAGAGTAGTCAAACTCACAGAGACAGAAAGTAGAATGGTGGTTATCATGGGCTTGAGGGAGAGGAGAATGGAGGCTTATTAATGGGTATAAAGTTTCATTTTATTTTCCTTTTTTTTTTGAGACAGTCTCACTCTGTCACCCATGCTGGAGTGCAGTGGTGTGATCTGACTCATTGTGGCCTCAGTCTCCCCAGCTTCAAGTGATTTTCCCACCTCAGTCCCCCATGTAGCTGGGACTACAGGCAGGCACCATCACGCCTGGCTAATTTTTTTTTTTTTTTGTAGAGATGGGGTTTCACTATGTTGCCTAGGCTGGTTTGGAGCTCCTAGACTCAAGCGATACCTCCTTGGCCTCCCAAAATGCTGGGATTACAGATGTGAACCTGACCTAAAGTTTCAGTTTTCATCTTTTCAAGATGAAAATAATTATGAAGATGGGTAGTGGTGACAGTTGCACAATATTATGAATGTGTTCAGTACCACTGAACTGTACACTTAAAAATAGGTAAGATGGTAAATTGTACTGATGTGTGAAGGAAACCAGAATGTGTTACCCCAACATATTCCTCTTTGACATAAATATTTTTGAATTAAAGGCAATTATGAAGTAGCAAACAAAAGAAAAGCTCTCTCTATCCATCTGCTTTTCTGCCTAAAGATAGGATATGAAGTCCACTTTACTGGAGACAGCACTTATCAGCCCAGAAATAGCACCAGAAGAACCTACAAAAAAGCCTTATTCTGTTAGTGTATTCCCACAGATTTATCTTGCTACAGTTTCTTGCCTTTGAAAATCTAAAACTGCTTTCCTATGTCCTGTCACTTCCATAAAATTTATTGTTCTTTGTTGTTGAAGATATGATGTTCACAGTTTTAAGCTACCACTTCGAGTTACCTTTCACTGAGATTTCTTCCACATGGTGTACACTGTACACATTAGTTAATACACTTGCTGGCCAGGTGCAGTGGCTCACACATGTAATTCCAGCATTTTGGGAGGCTGGGGTGGGTTGATTGAATGAGCTCAGTAGTTTGAGATCAGCCTGAGCAATAGAGCAAAACTCTATCTCTACAAAAAATACAGTATTAGCCTGGTGTGGTGGTGCATGCTTGTAGTCCCAGCTACTCAGGAGGCTGAGGTGGGAGGATTGCTTGAGCCCGGGAGGCAGAGGTTGCAGTGAGCCGTGATCTTGCCACTGCACTTCAGTCTGGGCACTAGAGCAAGATCCTGTCTCAAAAGTAATTAATTAGTTAATTAATTTATTAACTTGCTGTTTTTCTCTTGCTAATCTATCTTGTGTTACAGGAGTCTGTTTCAACTACAAATTTACGAGAGTTGAGGAGAATATTTGAGATGATTATATTTTAACTCCTTATTTTTTGCCACAATTAAAAGAAAAATGGAAAAAAAAAAAGCGGGAAGAAAGGAGTACGGTTGTTGACCCCGCCCTGCCCTCCTCTCCCAGGACGTGCCCAATTATCCTGGACGAGAAGGATGCTGAGAAGGCTCTAAGCAGGTTGCTCACTGGATGGCTCTGAGTTCAGGCCATCATATCCTAGGTGCCTTCCCTAGTTCATGGTCTTTCTGGAGCCACAATATGTCCTTTTGATGTATAGCTTAAATTCTTTCCCTCTGGTCTAATCCTCCCCACCTCACCCAGCCTCCATCTTCAGTCTGCAGCACAAATTCCTCCCCCAAACTTTTTGCCAGATTCAAGAGGGAGCTAAATAAACCACCAATCTTCAAACTGGGGTATGGGAATTCTAGGGAGACAGAAGACCTCCTCAGAGCAGCAGACCCAGGTAGTTTCAAAGCAACCAATTTTTATATCCTCCTCTAAGAACTCTTTCCGAAATATATCTGCCCTCAGGCACTACCTGGCATCAAACTCCTTCTCCTATTGATTCTATTTAGTTCACTTCAGTGGAAGTAAAGGCCTCAGAGCCTCAAACAAAGGAGTGATTCTGAGTACTGTGTTGGAGTCAGTCGTTACTCAAAGGCCAGAGCAACCAATCCTTTTCAGAGTCAAGTGGTTTCGAATTATAGTCAGTTTCTCAGGGTCGATTATAGACCCCATATACAATGGTGGTCCCATAAGATTATAATGGAGCTAGAAAATTCCAATTGCTTAGTGACTTCATAGCCATCATAATATGTAGCACAATGCATTACTCACATGTTTGTGGTGATGCTGGTGTAAACAAACCTACTGTGCTGCTAGTTACGTAAAAGTATAGCACATATAATTATGTATGGCATATAATACTTCATAATGATAATAAATGACTATGTTACTGGTTTGTGTTGTCAACCAAAGAATGATGAGGTTAATATATTTGGAAAGGCCAGCTTTATTGCTCTTAAAAGGTTGCAGCATGCAGGTGGCCATTCTGACAAGGTGGGAAGTGTAGCCTCTGGCCAGAAGCCAGAAATCTGCACTTTGAAAGGAGAGGCAAAAGGAACAGGAATTTATGCTGAGTGGGGTGGCTGAATATAGATATTTAACAGGCTATAAGAGGAGTCATGAATATTTATGAAAAGAGAAATGTGCACATGCACAGTTGAGCTTCATGGGTGGCAGGTGTGAAAAAATGGTGGCATTACCATGATCCAAGGGTGGCGTTTTTGGCCCTCTGAACGTCAAAAGGGGAAGCAGAGGACATGAAAACCCTCACTGCACCCAACCCCTGTAGACTGGCCAGAACCACTTCATGGTCGGCAGTCTCTTATCATAAATGCTGGTCAGTTGTGTCAAAACTGCAAAAGGGAGGGGCACCATCAAGCCATTGGTTAACATTAGTGGCAGAGCCTTTTAAAAAGACTGGTTTCTGTTAAGCCTTTAGGGAGCAAAGCCTAGTGAGAGAGGGGGCTTAACAAGGCATGTCCAGCCTCCCATTCCATCATGGCCAGGAACTCAGTTTTAAGGTTTCTCTGGGGTCCTCGTGGTCAAGGGAGGATCTGTTCAGTTGGTTGGGGGGCTTAGAATTTTATTTTTATTTCTCAATAAAAATAAAAAATTACCATACTATACTTTTTATTGTTTTAGAATGTTCTCTACTTTTATAAGTAGAAGTACCTTAAAAAAAAAAAAAAGGTTGACCAGGCTCACACCTGTAATCCCACTGCTTTGGGAGGCTGAGGCGTGAGGACTGCTTGAGCCCTGGAGTTTGAGGCCAGTGTGGGCAACAAAGCAAGACCCTGTCTCTATTTTTAAGAATAATTTATTTTAAAAAGTTAACTGTAAGGCAGCCTCAGGCAGTTCCTTCTGGAAGTATTCCAGAAGAAGGCATTGTTATAATAGGATTTGACAGTTCCATGCCTATCATTGCCCCTGAAGACCTTCCAGTGGGACAGGGTGTGGAAGTGGAAGACAATGATATTGATGATACTGAGCCTGTGTAATCTAGGCCAATGTGTGTGCTTGTGTCTTCGTTTTTATCAAAAAAATTTTAAAAGTTAAAAAAACGTTAAATAGAAAAAAGCTTATAGAGTAAGCATATAAAGAAAGAAAAAAACATTTTTGTTTTTGAAATGGAATCTCACTCTGTCGCCAGGCTGGAGTGCAGTGGCACAGTCTTGGCTCACTGCAAGCTCCACCTCCTGGGTTCAAGTGATTCTCCTGCCTCAGCCTCCTGAGTAGCTGGGACTACAGGTGTCCGCCACCATGCCCAGCTAATTTTTGTATTTTTAGTAGAGACAGGGTTTCACCACGTTGGCCAGGTTGGTCTGGATCTCCTGACCTTGTGATCCGCCCGCCTCAGCCTCCCAAAGTGCTGGGATTACAGGCATGAGCCACCGTGCCCGGCCAAAAGAAAATATTTTTGTGCAGCTGTACAATGTTTTGTGTTTTTATTTTTATTTATTTGAGACAGGGTCTCACTCCGTCATCCAGGTTGTAGTGCAGTAGCGTGTCTTGGCAGCCTCTCCCTCCCAGATTCAAGTGATCCTTCCACCTCAGTCTCCTGAGTAGTTGGAATTACAGGTGCGTGTCACCATGCTCAGCTAATAATTTTTGAATTTTTTGTAGAGACAAGAATATTACCAAGGCTTGTCTCGAACTCCTGGGCTCAAGTGATCCTCCTGTTTTGGCCTCCCAAAGTGCTAGGATTACAGATGTGAGCCACTGTGCTGGCCTTGTGTTTTAAACTAAGTGTTATTACAAGAAAGTCAAAAAGTTTTTAAAAAATTAAAAGTTTCTGAAGCAAAAAGTTAAGGAAGCTAGTTAATGCATAATTGAAGAAAGAAGAATATTATTTTATAGATTTAGTGCAGCCTAAGGGTACTGTGTTTTAATATCTGTGGTAGTAATGGCCTAGGCCTTCACATTCACTCACCACTGATTCACTGACACACAGCAACTTCCAGTGCTGCAAGCTTCATTCATGGTAAGTGCCCTACACAGGTGTATCATTTCTTTTATACCATATTTTTACTGTACTTCTATGTTTTGATATGTTTCAATACACAAACACCATTTTGTTCCAATTGCCTACAAAATTCAGCACACTGACATGCTGTACAGGTTTGTAGCTTAGGAACAATAAACTCTGCCTTACAGTCTAGGTGTGTAGGAGGCTCCACCATCTAGGTTTGTGTAAATGCACTCTATGAGTTCATACAGTGACAAAATTGCATAATGATGCGTTTCTCAGAAGGTATCCTGTCATTAAGTGACACATGATTGTACTGGCTTTCACCAAAATTTGAAGAAGGACCAAGTGGTTAGCTGACTGGCCACTAGAAATAATGTTTGATGAAAAAATTATTATGTGATTTTTTTGGCAAAATCTTGGAAAAAGTCAAAGAATGGAATAACCTTGCTTAATATGCTCCCTCTATTTCTATGTACTTGCGTATGTGGACAAAGAGCATCAGTACTCACATTCGTGACAGTGAAAAGTAGGAATAGATTCTGTCTCATTCTAGCAATAAGTAATCGCCAGTGATAGCCCCCATCCATTTCATTAATAGGTGAATTTTTAATAAAAGTTTGCTTTTATGTTTAGTGATTGCCAACATTATGTGTACAATGCGTGTTTTATTTATATATTTGATCAATTAGTACCAATAATAGTTGTACTGATAATTCAACCCCAAAATATTTTAATACTTAGAAACTTACAGTGTAGGGTTACATATAGATATATAGATTTTTTTGGCAAAGCAAAATATAATTATTTCAAAGAAATACGATTATTCAGAAACATTTTTATAAAAAATACATTGGGATAAAGTTCTGTGGGGAGGAAGCATATAGAGATAAAGGTTTACAGAAACCAAACACTGCATAATGTGTAAAAATATGTAAAATGTATTATTTTTTAAAGCTAATTTTTAAAAACAGGCATGGTTAATGTCATCATGAATTAAGCTAAACCAACTTAATTATATACACCTCTGGCGTTATTTTTAGTAGATATTAAAGATGTTTTGAAGTCACCGAAACCTAGCTACTCCCCCATAATCTCACTAACAGATGAAAGTGAGTATCTCAAACATGTCAGATCATATTCCGCTAAACATACAGACCTTTATTAAACATATATTAATAAACAGACACAAAGCAGTTTCTAGGACTGCCTTGTTCCTTGAGCTTGCTGATATTGACTTGAGTCAGACACAGTGACCTTCCAGGGGTCTCTTACACTCACAGCGCATCGGGTCATCGGACTTCTTGGTAAATCAACAGTCTGTGAGAGGATGAAGCCACACCACCTTCGTACTAGAATAGAGGATACTGCTAAAGTCTTTTAGCCAACCCACATCTTGAATTCCTCTAATTCCCCAGTGAAAGCCCATTATTAATATTTCTTGTGCCAGATAATAGCCCACCATTTTCACCAATAAACACATACTTCTAATTCTTATGCCAATTAGTAGAGCCTCAGGTATCATGGAAGCTGCTTCTGGACTGTGGCCTTTCAGGTGTTAGCTGACTACCAACTGATATTCTATGTGAACCTGGAAAGAGTCAGTCATTCAAGATGGATCTTGAGTAGCTAATTGGGCCTAAATTCAAAATGAAGCCAAGTGGCCATTTGCTGACTCGAGGTCACACATGTACTCTGCATTCTGGAAACGCCACATGTTCTAGTAACTTAGGGACTCTCCTAGCTGTCTGTTCCTCTTTATGGTACCAGGAGGCACCTGAAACTAACCAATAGACTGTGACTTATGGTAAATCAGTCTTTCTTTCTCTTTCTTTCTTTCTTTCTTTCTTTCTTTCTTTCTTTCTTTCTTTCTTTCTTTCTTTCTTTCTTTCTTTCTTTCTTTCTTTCTTTCTTTCTTTCTCTTTCTTTCTTTCTTTCTTTCTTTCTTTCTTTCTTTCTTTCTTTCTTTCTTTCTTTCTTTCTCTTTCTTTCTTTCTCTTTCTCTCTCCTCTCTATCTCTCTCTCTATCTCTCTTTCTTTCTTTCTTTCTTTCTTTCTTTCTTTCTTTCTTTCTTTCTTTCTTTCTTTCTCTTTCTTTCTTTCTCTTTCTCTCTCCTCTCTATCTCTCTCTCTATCTCTCTTTCTTTCTTTCTTTCTTTCTTTCTTTCTTTCTTTCTTTCTCTTTCCTCTTTCTTTCTTTTTTTTTTTATTAGTCAACTGTAGTAGTGAGAAGGGGGGAAGAGTATAACAAGAGTTTGATCTGTAACTGACTGTGAACAATCAATTGAAATAACTCACTACCTTTGGACCAGCCTGGTCAATCTTAACATCAATGAAATAGAACCAGGAGAGCTTTTAAAACGCCTCTAAAAAGAAATATCCAAGGCCAGGCACAGTGGCTCACGCCTGTAATCTCAACACATTGGGAGGCTGAGGCTGGCGGATCACTTGAGGCCCGGAGTTTGAGACCAGCCTGGCCAATATGGCAAAACCCCAGTCTCTACTAAAAATACAAAAAGTAGCTGGGCATGGTGGTGCACACCTATGATCTAGCTACTCAGGAGGCCGAGGCACAAGAATTGCTTCAACGCAGGAGGCAGAGATTGCAATGAGCTGAGATCACACCACTGCACTCCAGCCTGGGCGACACAGCAAGACTCTGTCTCAAAAAACAAAACAGACTGGGTGCTCTGGCTCACACCTGTAATCCCAGCACTTTGGGAAGCCTAGGCAGGCAGACGGCCTGAGCTCAGCAGTTCGAGATGAGCCTGTTCAACATGGCAAAACCCCATCTCTCCTAAAAATACAAAAAAATAGCCAGGCATGGTGGCGCTCTCCTCTAGTCCCAGCTACTCAGCCTCTACCCGGGAGGTGGAAGTTGCAGTGAGCTGAGGTGACGCCACTGTACTCCAGCCTGGGTGACAGAGCGAGAATCTGTCTCAAAAACAAACAAAAGCAATAACAACAAAGAACTAGGAGAGCTTGTATCTATCATTTACATAACAGACTAGAGTGGAAACCTGGGTGAAAATTTTTCTTTACCTTTTTTTTTTTGTTAAGACAGTCTTGCTCTGTCACCCAGGTTGGAGTGCAGTGGTGTGATCACATCTCATTACAGCCTTTATTTCCTCAGCTTCAAGCAATCTTTCCTCAACCTCCCAAGTAGCTAGGACTACAGGCATGCACCACTACACTCAGCTAGTTTTTAAAAATTTTGTAAAGAGAGGGTCTTGCCATGTTGCCCAGGCTGGTCTTGAACTGGGCTTAGGTGATACTCCCACCTCAGCCTCCCAAAGTGCTGGGATTACATGCATGAGCCACCACACCCAGCCAGCAACTTTTTCTATAAAGGACACCCCCTTTCTTGGTTCTGGCAGAGCACATCTTTGTTTTGTATTGAAGGCTGCCTCTCCTTGGTTTGCAGAATGCTCAAAGAAATAAGGTCTCTCTTAACCCAATACTTTGTTCTCAGTAGTTTTATTAATATCTAGCTTACCTGGGTTACAGGTAACCTAAGTAGCACTTGCACAATATCACACTTAGGCTGCAGAATTTTAAATAATGGACATTTAACAGTGAGTGTCCAAATCACTGGTATATTTCTATCCCATTGAGCATCTTCAAAAGTGATGCACATTTTAGTTTAAAATGCCAGTATTTACACCATACTGTGAATATAAATCCTTTCTATTTAAGTTTATGATGAAAATTTTACATGTCAACTTTAAAATGAGCAAAAGGGTACACAGATTTTTAAAATTATTTGTGAGGTCATCTGAAAAGTTGGAACCTCACTGAACCAGCAGGGCTCTCTTTGTGGTTGGGGGATGACATCTCTTTGGCCTTTATACATGTCTGCTCAGCCTCTTCTCAGAGCCCTCAGAGCTCTGCATTCCAAAAGATTAGGTAGTGCAGCCTAATCAAGCCAACTCAACCCAGCCTTGTTCCTATGACAACTTCTCCTAGGCAGAGGGGCTTTCTGCTCTTACAGTTTATACAGACAAGAGGGATTTCTCAGGAGATTCTTCCAAAACAAGGAAGGTCTGCTCTTAGGTTACCTCGTTGCTTCACTTAAACTGAGAAGTACTGGCAACTTAAATGATGAATTCTCTCTTTTAAAAAAATTTTTTCCTTACCAGCTACCACCCCCCAACAATATAATTCTGTGTGTGTGTGTGTGTATATATGTATATATGTGTATATATATGTGTGTGTGTATATATATATCTGTGTACCTCATTAAACTATAAGCACTATGACAGTAGAGATATGTCTGATTTTGAGAGTGTCTGGCTGGCCTGACCCTCAAAAATGTTTGCTGCCTGAAGGATGACATGAGATGAGATACTACTAATGAGAGGAAATGAGAGATGGAACCAGGAGGTCCCATGTCAAAGCTGAAGATGAAAGAGAAACCAGGCCAGCAGTCATCCAACAAGATCTAGTGACCCTGATGAAGCCAGATAAAAATGGAAAACAGACAACACAGGCCAGCCAGGCGAGAATTCAAGTACAGCACATCACAGGTCCTGGCAATCATAATGCTGAACCAATAAATAAATTTACATGACTGACTTCTGACATAAATAATAATTTCATTCTGCTTATCTGCAGTTGCTCATGCAGGGCTTCAACAATTTCCTATGAGGACCCTTTCAACTTCTCCCCTTAACTCTGCCAGCTTATTTTTTATTTATTTTCTTGCTATTTTTGTCATGAGTTCTTGCATGTCTTCTTTGGGTTCTTGTTTTGTGGAGGTAATTGCTTCATCAAAATTTTAAATTTGTAGTTTTAGTGTACTTTTTCATGTGCTCCATGGAAACATATTTCTAGTGAATGTACTTCATCTGCCATTTGTTTTTCCATGTCATGTTCCTAAATATTTGTCCTCTCCCCTTTTTAACTATTACTATATAGACATTTAAGATCATTACTCATCTTTGAGTAATGGGAGTGCTTCATGGGAAAGATATTTTTAGGAGTTCTGTGTGGGGAGAAGACATACCTATGTTCTAGGACATACAGGAATTCTCCTGTGACACTAAGTAAAATGTTATGTGAGTTACTTTTTTGGGGCTTTACTCCTCCCAAGTCAACAAAGATAGTGACTGTAGAGTTCCTCAGGTGGACCCTTCCCTGCAAATATAGCTTGTATATGTGACTTCACATTTGATTCTTCTGCCCTTGCATTATCTTGGAGACAAATCAGGTCCAGAGAAACTCTTGATACCAAGGCACTTGCTTCTCATGGATCTAAACAGTTTTTTGGTCTTGCCCCTCAGAATAGTCACCTATTTTTGGAGAACCATGTATCACTGGCTTTGTTTGGGACTTGCACCTACATTCCCAAAGATATCCTTCTCATTTGAGATGTTTGCTTTCACCTGTTAGTTAAGAAGGGGAACAGCTAACTTTCATTCACTAGAGCCCACGGGAGGACTCTGAGGATATTCTCACATTCTGTTTGACTATCATTGCATTGAGAGCCCTTTGTTATGTTTTGAGACTTTTAGTTACAAATGTCCTCTAGTTTTGCCAAAGGGGAAATTTGCATTTCTGTTTCTCATTGTTGTCACTGGGAAAATTTTGAAGGGGAGAAGAGGGTAGGATTATTTTTACTCTATTTTAAAATAGGATTCTTCTTGGGTAGGATTTTGAATGTTAGCAATGGAGGAGAGGGAGAATGGCAGACATTCCAGGTGGAGTGGGAGACCGTACTGGGCAAAGGTCAGAGCTTTAAAGAGTGCTTTGTAATTAATATTCAGCTGATTTAGGCACACAGTTGATGAGGTTAGGAGAAATATGAGAAACTTACTTGGAAAAGTCAGAGGGATAATACTTTGGAAATCCTTCGCTGACAGATTGTGGGCTTTTTACCCAATTCTATAAGCAAGGTCATAACTTTCAGGATAGATTGAAAGTAGAGGGGGCATCCAGCAGCAGAGAGAGCAGTGAGAAGAGGTTGTGAGGAACATTCAGAAGAGGGGTTGTGAGGAACCACTCCTACCCCTCTGGCATACACGTACTCTTATAGTTTAATTGATATATTCACACACTACCTACATAATTTAAAAAGATTTAAACTTTTACAACATACATAAAATCCAACTGTATAAAGTGAAATAAATACTATCTTGCTTATTTCCCCTACCTGATCTTGAATTCTTGAAGGCAAAAACAATGTGGTTTATATGTCTTTATCCTCCCTTATAAAAGGAGGATGCCTACAAGTGAATGGAGGAGAGGAAGAACTAGTCTAACAGGAAGCTGCATGCCACCTCTATCCTGCACAGTCCTGAACAGTAGGGTATGTATTCTGCTGCAAGTCGTTGTGTAGTTGGTTGCTGGTTGCCACAGGAGTTGAGGGGTTGGTAGGATGGAGCTGTCTCAGAGAGTGCATTTCTGCAGTCCAGGAAAATTAGAGGAAGTGACAGCCCCAGATCCTGCAGTCCTCCAGGCAATCAGCTCTATCAACTTCTCTGCACACAGGATCTCTGGATGACAGTGGGGTGTATTCACAGCTCCCCATTGCCCCTAGGGATCTATGTAGTGGCTCCTGATCAGCTTCTGCTGGCTCAGCTAGATGTGACCAGGTAGAAAATATAATGGCTTCAGCTAAGAACATACTCTGCTGATAGGCTGGGTGCGTGTCTATCAGATGCTGCTACCTCACTGGTCTGGAGACAGAAAAATAAAATCAGTTCATGTTTTTTATATTCTTGCCTAGCCAACTGTGCAGTTTATGACTCCAACCAGGACTGAAAGATGGAAAAAAGCATCTTGGAAATACTTGTACAACTTCACAGATCATTAGCAAACTTGACTTCCCATTACAAACCCTAAAGTTGTAATGAGTTTATTTTCATACAATCTTGGACTATATCCAGTTTCCTATACCCTTTATAATCAGACTTATTTCTCTCAGAATTGAAAGATACCTGAGAAAAGTATCCACTTAAAACACAAACTGTAAATATAGATATAGCTGCAGCAAAAGAGAAGTATAAAATGTCCAGCCAGTGACCTGCTATATATGACCTAATGTCCAGCGACTGTATCTCTTAAGAATTTACCTGATGGGGAACCTACGTTCTCTCTCTCCGCATATATATATGAGGTAGCTTCTTCATCAGGTAAATTCTTAGAGACACAGTTGCTGGACATTAGGTCAGCCCAAGGCTAGTTATGCCTCTGCCAATCTTCAAGGCAGCTTCCTGGCATTGCCTCTACAAACACTTCCCTAAGAGATTCATAAAAGTTATGTCTGTACAATTTAGCATGTTAGAGCCAATTTTACATTTAGCACTAACCACAGAAGGCAAGCTAAGGTGTTCACATATCCAAATTGGGAATGACCCAACAACACGCCTGCCCCTCAGAGCTGACCATTTCCTAACTCTTACCAGCCACAGCTAGGATGACTAAGGCTGAGGACTGCCACGTTTTTTCATGAAATAGCCACTTTGCTAAGTAGTCATTTCACATTTAAAAGATGCCCTTCAACTGTACCCAGTAACAGTGAGCTATGTGTTTAAACCTCATGACTTAGAGAGAGACCTGTGCTTTCAGATGACTGTTAACATTTCTAGAACCACAAGGGCATAGCCAAACAGCGGTGTTCATGTCACCTTTGCTCTTAAACAAGGAAGTGGCTTTTTTTTTTTTCAGTTGAAAGGAATAACAATGAGTGGTGGGTTTAAAGTTGCAAATTAACAGAGGATTATAAAAAGCTTACTTAGCTGTGAAGGCAGAGCCTACTTGCGTCATAGTTTGACATAAATATTTTCAGTTAAAAATCTTCACAGGGCACTGCATGGTACCTATCGCCCACAATATCTTGGTGCTTGGCTGGGTGCAGTGGCTCACACCTCTAATCCCAGCATTTTGGGAGGCTGACGTGGAAGATTTCTTGAGGCTGAAGTTCAAGACCAGCCTTGACAATATAGTGAGACCTCATCTCTACAAAATATTTTTAAAAATAGCTGGGCGTGGTGGCACATGCCTGTATTCTCAGCTACTCAGGAGGCTAAGGCAGGGGAGAATTGCTTGAGCCTAGGAGTTTGAGGTTACAATGAGCTGTGATCCACTCTAGGCAGGGCAACGAAGTGAGACTCCGCCTTCAAAACAAAACAAACTTTGGTGCTTAAGAGGCAGAAGCTCATCTGTGGGAGTCAGTCCTACTGGCTGACCAGCACTTTAACGCCTCATTAGGGAAAACGGATATTCTCCAGAGTTTCTTTTCGGAAGCTGACCTCAAAGACACTAATAATATAGCAGATATCTAGGTATTTTTCCTTGAATGCTCTAAGCAATTCTAGGTGATGCAGAGGTTTTGCTGTTATTCACATGAAAAAATAAACAGAGGTTGACATTTCCAAGACTTTTATAGCAAAGTAGAAAAATATCTGAAAAATGTATTTAAGTCATAAAATATGCATGTTTTGGGATGGTTGAAGGCTACAGTAATTACTGAACTTGAAAATACTGATATTTTAAAATTCCCACAAAATATGTGCTGCCCAAAGATTTCAGGAAGCACATAGGTATGTTTTGTCTTTCTCATAGTCTGCCTACAAACCAAATTTCTATTTTTAGTAGTTATTGGCAATCCTCTATGTTTCACATATTTCGTATGACTTGTTTTCTTTCAGGAGAAAAAAAATCTGGTCAAATATATGAATCTAATTTGTAATGCCCTCCTGCTTTTTAAGCTGAAAACAACTTGATCTTATTACATACAAAAAAAAAAATGCATTTTATTCCCAACTCCACATTTTGTTCAATAAAAAATTTACATTTTTTATTGTGTATCCTTTAAGTAATTATTTTGGCTATAGTTTTAGATTTTAACTTTTGTATTAGAGATAGACAGTCTGGGACCGCCGTCATACATGCAGTCCATCACTGTAAGCCCTCTTAAAGAACCTGGGCTTCTGTGTTTGCCTTCGAAACCCCGTACATCCTGAAAAACTGGGTGGGAAAGAGGTTATTACTGATCATAGTTACTTTGCAGATGTGTGAAATGTTTAAATTGTGAATTACTCACTGACTTCCTCCTAATGAGCTGGTACCTCGAGGGGACTCTCCATCTCTGAGTGGAGAGGTGCCTGGGGTCAAAGATCCCAGAACTTCTAAATATTGTGGGCGCCATCAACTCAGGCCAAAAGGAAGTAAAGCAAGCAGCTGCAATTTTGCACTGACAGGATTATGATTCTGATGTATACAGTCAATCACCAACCTTAAAGGTCACCTTACCTCAAGCAGGTACCCTGGTTGCCTCTCATACTGAAATATGCTTCACGCAATAGCATGAAGATGGTTTCAAAGTATGCCTTTACACTTCTGAAAAATTTGAAATTCACTCAGTAAGTTTCCCAACTAATGGAAATATTTTATTGACAAAAGGTGGAAAAACCAAATAACCTAATCTTTGTTGCAGGCTCATCACTCTTTAGGTTACTTTTTTTGGGAATTTCAATGGTGTAAACAGTCACTATTCATTGAGTATGTAATGACATTAAGGTTCTGAACTTAAAAGGCTCTTAATTTTGCCAAAAGCTACCCTCTGTCACTTCTCTGGATCACATTTTTCTTTTTTTTCTTTTTTTTTTGAGACAGAGCCTTGTTCTGTCACCCAGGCTGTAGTGAAGTGGCATGATCTCGGCTCACTGCAACCTCTGCCTCCTGGGTGGAAGTGATTCTCGTGCCTCAGTCTCTGGAGCAGCTGGAACTATAGGTCTGCGTCAGCACGCCCAGCTAGGTTTTTGTATTTTTTGTAGAGAAAGGGTTTCTCCATGTTGGCCAGGCTGGTCTCAAACTCCTGAGCTCAGGCAATCCGCCGACCTCAGCTTCCCAGAGTGCTAGAATTATAGGCGTGAGCTACCGCACCCGGCCGACGCTTTTCTTAAGAGAGTAATTTGGGCAAAATATATTCCCAGAAAAAAAGAACTGATCCTGTATTCACTTAGGGAAAACAAAATAATGACATTTGGCTTTGACACCAAAAAGAATAGAAATTAAATCAGGAATCTACTTCATACATTAACAAAACCAACCAACCAAAAAACCTGGCTATATTGGTAGGATCATGTAAGGGCAAGGCAATAATCAAAATAAGAAGATCCTTATGTGAAAAGATCTTTGTGCATCAACAGAAAGTTCAACTTGCACTCTATTGCAACTATTTTTCAAAATACATAGTTTATAATTGTAGATGTAATATGTATTAATTATTTAAAAATTTAGATAACACCGAACATATTGTTAAAAATAAAAATCCCACCACTTATAGATTATAACAGCTTGGTGAATGCTTTTGCAAAAAATTTTTGCTCTAGATGTATGCCTTTTTTTTTTTTTTTTTTTTTTTGAGATGGAGTCTCACTCTGTTGTTCAGGCTGGAGTGCAGCAGCACTGATCTCAGCTCACTGCAGCCTCCATCTCATGGGTTCAAGTGATTCTCCTGCCTCAGCCTCCTGAGTAGCTGGGATTACAGGCATGCGCCACCATGCCTGACTAATTTTTGTGATTTTGGTAGAGATGGGATTTCACCATGTTGGCCAGGCTGGTCTTGAACTCCTAACCTCAAATGACCTGCCCGCCTTGGCCTCCCAAAGTGCTGGGATTACAGGCATGAGCCACTGTGCCTGGCCTGATGCATGCACTTTTAAAAACAAAAATGGCATATTACTTTTCACCATTTAATAATATTGTGGCAGGATCTCAATATCAGTGACTGTGGATCTTCACAATTACTTTTCAAAGCCGCATAGTATTTCACCATACGGGAGTTATCAACTCAGCCAACCCTCTCAATTTTGTCATACTATAAACAATGTTGCAATAAACATCTTTGCATACATAATTGTGCTTATGTCTCATTATTTTCTTAGGACAAATTCCCAAGTGAATTACCAGTTTACATGACACATAGATTTAAAAAAATTTTTAAAGGCTTTGGATTCAAATTGTTGTCAGAAAGGCTATACCAGATTACCATTCCTAAAGACAAAAAGTTGAATACTTAAAGTTCATCCTGCTCATTGCTGAGTTCACAGTTTAAAAAATGGATTAAAAAGTTGATTGGGATAGGTGCAAAGAGTTGCTTGGCAATATACTATATGGAAACTTGCTTGTACCAGCAGAAATTGTGTGTCTGACTGCTGGCCAGCTCACTTGCAGTCATTCCTAGCCCCTTCTCCTTTACCCACCTTCATTACGAAGGCTACTTGTTTTCTCTGCCTGTCTTACATAATTCTGGCCAACAGAATGTAAACAGAAATGTGCTGGGAGCTTCTGGAAAAGCTTTTACTCTTCATACAAAAACAGACAGGCATACTGGAACTGTCCCTCCTAGCTGTGGATGTAAACATACAGTCTGGAGCTATGGCTGCCATACTCCAACCATAAAGAAAGGCTGAATGACTTGTTTTGGCCAATGACAACAAGAGGTAACTTGCACTGTGATATGAAAAAAATATGTCTTTGTTTAAACCAGGGGACCCCAATTTCCAGACCATGGACTGGTAGTGGTCTGTGGCCTGTTAGGAACCAGCTTGCACAGCAGGAGGTGAGCGAGCATTACTGCCTGAGCTCTGCCTCCTGGCGGATCGGAGGCAGCCTTAGATTCTGATGGGAACGTGAACCCTATGGTGAACTGCGCATGTGAGGGATCTAAGTTGTACGCTCCTTATGAGAATCTAACTAATGACTCATGATCTGAGTAGAACAGTTTCATCCGCTCCTTGTGAGAATCTAACTAATGACTGATGATCTGAGTAGAACAGTTTCATCCTTAAACTATCTCCCCACACCACCTCATCCATGGAAAAATTGTCTTCCACAGAACAGGTCCCTGGTGCCAAAAAGGTTGGTGCTGCTGGTTTAAACCATTCTTAGTTCTGTTTCTGTTACTTGAGGCTAAAAACATTACTGACAGATAAAACACTCATGCTAAAAAGATAACCAATGAGTTATCACAAATGTTCATTCAGAAACGATCATTAGGAGGAGCATGGAAACAATTACTTTAAAATATGGATAAAATACGTACATATAGTAAGAAGTCATGGAAAAAACGTTTAATACTGAGAGCCACTGAAACCATTAAATGCACATTAGGAAAAAGGAACAAAGAAAATAACAAAATGGAGAAGGGGTGGGGTACATAGAGGGTTACTCTATGTTTATCGAAACCCCGTTTTCTTCCTGGACACAAAACCAAACTACACTTCCCATCTTTGTTTGCAGTTGACTGGAGCCACAAGATCAAATCCTGGCTCATGGAATATGGTCAGAAGTGATGATGCCAATTCTGGGCCTGGCCCATAAAAACTCCCATCTAATCTTTGCTCTTTCCCATCTAATCTTTTGCTGGCCAGCAGATAAAGATTTTAAGCAGAATCACAGAATGGAAAGAGCCTGGGTCCCTGAATTACTATATGGAGCAGAACTCCTCCTCAAACCTACTTATGACTGTGATAAGAGCAATGTAGGAAGTATTGTGTTTAGTTATTGCAGCAGCTAGCATCATTTAGAGGTGGGAATGGGATGAAGGAGAAAAAGGAAGAAAACAATGATGGGCATATGGTATGAATGGTGAGTGCTATCTGGCCTTTCTACAGGTTCCTCTGCCCTGGCCTACCTAGATAAATTAAGCTGTGCCTTTTCTAACACAGATTGGCAATTTTTTTTCTTTTTTTGAGACAGGGTCTCACTTGGTCACTCAAGCTGGAGTGCTGTGGTACAATCTTGGCTCATTGCAACTTCCACCTCCCATGTTCAAGCAATTCTCCTACCTCAGCCTCCCGAGTAGCTGGGACTACAGGCATACACCACCATGCCCAGCTAATTTTTGTATTTTTTGGTAGTCAGGGTTTCACCATGCTGGCCAGGTTGATCTTGAACTCCTGACCTCATGTGATCTGCCCACCTTGGCCTTCCAAAGTGCTGGGATTACAGTCATGTCCCACCACACCCAGCCCAAAATTTTCAATAGTTAGGATAAATTCTTTCTTTTCTAATTTCCTTCTTTTGCTCCTTCCTAAATCTACTGTTTTGGCAGGCTTGTCTTAACTAATTCTTTGGAACACTATGATTTTTGAACTGTCTGAGACTGTGTTCCTGAGCAATTGGTTAGGAAGAAAGTCTTTGCTAAAATTTAACATCAATTTAAATATATCTTAAAATATATTAAAAACAATCCCTTGTTAACCAATTTTGACACTTTTGGGATATACTCCAAATGAAGTTTTCTATATAACCAATAAATAACAGTTCTCTCTGTATGTCTGTTCAAACAGTAGTACAAAGTTAAAAACCAATTACTTGGCCAGCTTGCCTTGTCCTAACATCGATGACATAGCTATTACTATCAAGTACAAAGACACATAGATCAACTGATAAATTATATATTACATGTTTATTAAGAGCACAACTTTATGTAAAATTTACATTTAATGAAAAAAATCAAAAATATTTACAAAATCTTGGAAGACAGATGTGCATTGTTCTAATTACAATCCAAAGTAGTAAATAACAATCCTTAAAAACTCACATTTGTTAGAGTTATGTTTACAAATTCTTGGTTAAAGAGGCAGCTACAAAGTTTATCACTATACATAAGCAAGAACCAGCTTGCTAGGTACATTTCCCATTGAAAATCTACTGGTCTCTTTCACACCATTAGTGGATTTTTAAATGAAAAAAAAAAAAAAATCAATATAAACTCATATGGCTTCAAAATTGTAACCTGTACTCAATACTTGGTATGAAGACTGTGGTAATTAAGAAAGTGCAGAAGTTTAACCATTTCACTAATTTGTACATTTTTAGGTAATACTTGATTAAAAACAAACACGGTAAGAACAGTGTCTGAATTCTAATAATAAAATATTGACTGCCCAATCAAAGCAGTTTGATTGCGAAGTAGATTACAGTTAGAATTCCAGTAAGGGACTGTAATTGGCATTTAAAAGAGCACAAAATAAGAGTTAGAAATTCTAATTTTGCTCACTATTTAGTAAAGATCAGCGTTTTAGCAAATTATGTGCTGCTTTAGTCAAATCTAAATTCAGACTTTGGCTAACATTGAATATATAAAAAAGCACATACTGTGTTATATATTGCTAAAGAGTAGATTTTCTGCTGTATTTAGTATAGCAAGATGTTACATAAATGACTAGTAATAGAGGTTTTATTTTCTGTGAAGCTTAACGGAACAATTAGTGGTTTTATATAAATTATCATATATAACACAATTTATCACTTCTACTAGGCAAATAAAGGACACTCATATTTATTATTATAAATGAAATTCCCATTGGTAAATTATGAAGCCTCATCCAAAATATTTTATTTCTTCAATTCATCAAGATTTGCTATTAAAGTTAGGTTTCTTACTATTTAGTACTGGTAGTTTATTTTTAGAAATGTTTAACCAAATGCATCACTTCAAATAATTTTCCTACTTTTATGAAGTAGAAACTGAATAATTAAAATGTACATATTGGTAATTTTTCCAATTGTTGAAATAAAAACAAATGGCAGTGCTTCTCCTTCTGTTTCTAAAATTAATCTTTTAAAAAATGCATTCCTCAAAAAATACCATAAAACTCATGTTCACAACACAATCAGTAAATAAATGCATAAATTTTCAACGATAAAGTGTCAAGGAAAATGCTAAATTGAGAGTTAAAATACCAGTTACCAATTTAGCACTATAGTTTTTTAGAATTTGTTTTAAAATTCACACACTTTTGATGAGGTTAATGTCAAGTATCTGAAGGTAATTTTTCTTCCTGTAAACACATGCCATTGGGTTTATATTTCTCTTTCTAGTGGCTACAGTGTATCACCAAAGAAGTGAGCCAGGATTCTTAAGTTATGCTTTATGACTCTGAATTCCCTTCCCAGTTGCAGGCCAAAAATATTTACAAAAATTGCAAGTATCTTATAAAAATGCTTGATCATTGTAAGATTCTGAACAGAAGATTCAGACTGAGAAAAAGTGAGGCACATTAATGAACACAAACTGTATAGGCACATCTCTGGCTTTTGTTATTGTTTTAAAAGGCACACATTATGCAATTCCATATAAAAATAAATTAAATCTACAGCATTAAATCATCAAAAAAATCACAACTTCTATAAAGTTAACTAACTGCAGAAGTAAATGTCTCTGCTGTCATTTGCAAGCTTATTTTAAAACACATTGCACTTGAGAATTTTTTTAAAAATCATATAAAACATCACTTATACTTTATTAATGTTTATGAGAATCAAATTATAGATTTTTTGCATACAACTTGGACTCTGGTCTGATTACCTTATGGCACATAACTCAATTTGATTGAGTGTTCTGAGTTAACATTACCCAAAACTTGGAATTCATGTTCTATTTGTATACACTGAATATCAAACTTATGAAATTTCAAAGTTATCTCTGACTCTAAAAATTTATGGAAAGCTAAATTACTTTGTGCTTGCTCTCCTGAAATTTTAGGCCTACTACTACACTATAACCCCTTTTTTCAACATAGACACTGGAAATAATTTAAAAATTAAGCCTACAAAAACTTCATTTTTACTGAGAATCTGAATAAATGTGCTTCCTGAATATTGCAGTTGATCATTTACAACATAGAGAATCATTTCAGTACTATTTCTTTCAATGACTCACTTTAAAAGTGCGATTTAATGTTTGTAGTCAGCTCTCAAATATGTCTAAGTTTGAAAGACATCATACAAGTTAAAATAGTGTTTGGAAAGAACAGATAATGCAGAATGGCAGGTTTGTACTCCCTGAAGTCAAACCACTTTCCCAGGTCCATCAACAATCCGCCAGGTATCGTCCTGAAAAACACCAAGCAGACCTTTGCAATTACCATTTCAAATGCACTCTAAGGACATTTTCCACTGTGGTTACCAATACAAAACTCTAGTTCCCATCTGCTATTTACAATACATTAGAATCAGATAACAGGTGTTCAGCTATACTGACTGTAAGTACTCTCTCTCAGGTGTGTCTCTACCTGGCACCTTGTACCAAGGGTTAAAGAAAAAGTTTCCATGTCTTTAGATTATAAATTGCTTAACAGTTTTTCAGTAACTGTTAGAATACAAATGTTTCCCATGTACATTAAAAAGTTTGAAATCTCCTAACTTACCAGTAGCAAACCGCTTCTTTATTAAGGAAAGTCTATAGCCAGTGCCTATAAGTTCGAAATCTACTCCTGAAAGGGTACTTCCCTCGCTGAGGAATTGCACTGCAAGTGTCATGGGTTTACTAGGTCCTTCTGAAAGATCAAATTTTGCTCGGAGGGACCCAGAACCTACAAAGAAAAGAATAAAGCACTTACACTGGGTAAAATACATTTTAGACAAAATAGAATCAAATGAGCAAGTAAGCTAAACTACATCAGTCCTGTGCTACATTCATTAGATGTGCACAGTAAACAAATCATTATCCTGTTTCCAAATCACATATATTTTAGTGAATATGAATTTTCATTAAGTAAATAACCCATGCTTTTCCTTGACTCAATACTAATCTTCAGAGATGTTTACTACTGGACTCCTATGCTATATGCATGTTGAGGCAAGTCAAAAGAGAAGATGGAAGTAATTGAGGACAGCCCAGAGAAAAATCCTAGGAGGGATATAGGTGGCATAAAGTTAAAAAAGAAATGACTGAGTAGTGGAAGAAGTAAAGATGGAAAGGTAACTATGTTTGGGAAAAGTTGGATAACATTGCTATTTTCTATTCACTTTTCTTTTTAAAATTGTATTGGTCTAACATAATGCCAAGTAGGTATTTCTGAGGTGTTCTGTTTCTGATATCATCACCATTTATTCAGTATACCTCAGTCTAATGGAATGGTAGGAACAGTAAACCAATAATTATAATGAATATGATAAATGTTGTAAAGGAGCTCTAAGGAGCCACAGGCACAAAGGCACCTATCTCAGCTGAAAATTATAAATGGTGGTGGGGATGATGGTGTGTATTTTAGGCAGAAGTTACCAAAGACAGACAGAGAGAGCATGATGCATTTAAGGAAATAGCATCTATATCAGATTAGCTGGAGAACAGGATACAGGTAGAGGGGAGTGGCAGATGAGACTAGAGTGGTAGCACTAGCTAGACCATGGTAAGAAATTCATGATGTAACCATTGGAAATAACCAAAGATAAGGAAGACAAGAACATTTCAGATTAGTGTCTCAAAAACGAAGAGAAGCACAAGATGCAAGTCAAAACAGTTTAGGACTCTAGATGATAGAAAAGGGGGACCTAAACTAGGGCTAATAAAAAGGAAAGATATTAAGAAAGTTATTTGAAAGATATTTAGGAGTTGGCATCAAGAAATGAGAAAGGAGGAGTCTAGGAGGGTTCCCAGGTTTCTGGGTAGAGCAAATGGACAGAAATGCTAGGTACTAGCAGTAAGATCCTGTGATCCCTTGCACAGAAAAGTTTAACACTACACAGGGAAATGGTATGCCTGGAGGTGCAGATCAGTAGTGGAGATGAACTGCTGCCTTATTCTTAATTACCGTCCAGGCCCTCAAACTTCTACAATTCTTGATAAGCAATTCGGTTGTGCAAAAGTTCTACCATAGGCCAAGAGCAAGAACCTTGACAGTCACCTTAGAAATATTTATTGTACCTCTTCTGAGTACACAGTTAGCAACAGAAAACAGATTTCTATTTTACAGAAAATTTTTTTTTTTTTTGAGACAAGAGTCTCACTCTGTCACCCAGGCTGGAGTGCAGTAGCACAATCTTGGCTCACTGCAACCTCCGCCTCCCGGGTTCAAGCGATTCTCCTGCCTCAGCCTCCCGAGTAGCTGGGATTACAGGCGTAAACCACCATGCCCAGCTAATTTTTGTATTTTTAGTAGAGACGGGGTTTCACCATATTGGTCAGGCTGGTCTTGAACTCCTGATGTCATGATCCACTCGCCTCAGCCTCCCAAAGTGCTGGGATTTCAGGCGTGAGCCACCACGCCCAGCTTATTTTATAGCATTCTTATTTAGATATTTATTTATTTATTTTTTGAGACAGAGTCTCCCTCTAAGGCCCAAGCTGGAATACAGTGGTACAATCTTGGCTCACTGAAACCTCTGCCTCCCAGGTTCAAGCTAGTCTCGTGCCTCAGCCTCCTGAGAAACTGAGACTACAGGCACGTGCCACCATACTCGGCTAATTTTTGTATTTTTAGTAGAGACAGGGTTTCGCCATGTTGTCTAGGCTGGTCTCCAACTCCCGGCCTCAAATGATCCACCTGCCTCAGCCTCCCAAAGTGCTGAGATCGCAGGCATAAGCCAACATGCCTGGCCTTGGATATTTCTTTTTAAAGGCTTGACTAACCACATCAAAAACCGCGTTTATAAGATTTTTCCATTTCCTCACAGAAACACCTGATACCTGAATAGCAGAGGGAAACTTAAAATCTGGTTAGAAAATTTGTGTCTTATTTTTTTGAGACAGAGTCTCACTCTGCACCAGGCTGGAGTGCAGTGGCATGATCTCAGCTCACTGCAACCTCTGCCACCCAGGTTCAAATGATTCTCCTGCCTCAGCCTCCTGAGTGGCTGACACTACAGGCACGTGCTACCACATTCAGCTAATTTTTGTATTTTTAGTACAGATGGGGTTTCACCATGTTGGCCAGGATGGTCTTGATCTCTTGACCTCACGATCTGCCTGCCTTGGCCTCCCAAAGTGCTGGGATTACAGGCATGAGCCACTGTACCCAGCCTGTGTCTTATTTTTGAGAGAACAAATTTCTTTCTTGGTAATTATTTACAATAGTATAGTTTCATTATATTGGGGAAAAAGATGCTTTTGTTTTTCTAAACTGGTTATAAGCCCTTAATGCAAATAGGATTGCTGGTTTACTTCAATTTAAACTAGGAATTTCAGCTTGGCTCACAAAAAGCTATATATTAATAGCTAGGGTTAAAGTCAATGCAGTTGGCCAGCTGAAAATGGGCAACCTGTAAGTACCAAACAGCAAAAAAGAAACTGCAGATTTGCTTGGTTATTTCACCCAATGCATGGCTCTCTAGTAAAAGTCTTACTCAGCATGGCAGGTATAAATGAATAAACAACACTGATACGTTTATGGTCCTTTATACAGAAATATCTATGATAAAAGCTACTGATATGTTTTATATTTTGATAATATTATGCTCAAAATATTCAAAAAGAAAAAGCTCAGCAATATTTGAAAAGCAAAAAAAACCCATCAAATAGAGAAGTTATTGGCGACTAGGCTGGGCATGGTGGCTCACGCCTGTAATCCCAGCACTTTGGGAGGCCAAGGCTGGCAGATCACCTGAGATCAGGAGTTCAAGACCAGTCTGGCCAACATGGTGAAACCCCGTCTCTACTAAACACACAAAAAGTAACCGGATGTGGTGGTAGGCGCCTGTAACCCCAGACACTCGGGAGGCTGAGGCAGGAGAATCACTTGAACCTGGGAGGCGGAGCTTGCAGTGAGCCAAGATCGAGCCACTGCACTCCAGCCTGGGCAACAGAGCGAGACTCCATTTAAAAAAAAAAAAAAAAACAAGAAAAAAAGAAATAAACGAAAACAGCAAGCAGAAAAGTTATTGTAGACTAAAATTATACATTCAAAAGAAGGCAGAAGAATTCTCTTTTGATTAAGAAAAAATAAGACTATCTAATGTTAAAGACTTGGCTGTCCTGAGAATTACATCCTTATTATAAGTTGAGTTATAGAAGTGTTCAGCTAACAGAGCCTTTTCCTCGGCATTATGAACACAAACAGATGCACTTAGTGAGAGAAGCATAACTTGCTTCTCCTTAAAATAATCATCAGAAAATTGAAGGCTGTTGACAGTTAGCTTTAATAGGGGGAAATGGACAGGAAAAAGGTTCTTTTAGAGAAATGGAGAAGGCAAAGGGGCTTTTTTTTTTTTTTTTTTAGACAGAGTCTCACTCCATCACCCAGGCTGGAGTGCAGGGGCACCATCTCAGCTCACTGCAACCTCCACCTCCTTGGGTTCAAGTGATTCTCATGCTTAAGTCCCCCAAGTAGCTGGAATTACAGGCGTGCACCACCAAGTCCAGCTAATTTTTGTATTTTTAGTTGAGATGGGATTTCACCATGTTGGCTAGGCTGGTCTTGAACTCCTGTCTTCAAGTGATCCACCTGCCTCGGCCTCCCAAAGTGCTGGGATTACAAGTGTGAACCCCTGTGCTGAGACGGCAAACAGCTTTTTAAAGCCTGGGAGCTTCTACATGATTTCTGGAAGGTCATGATAATCCCATTAACAGAATGAACTCAACTGTGTTAAATCAGTTTTAATTAGTTATCAGGTTACCTACATGGAACACATAGTTCTATTTTTTAAAATTTACTAGGTATTGTTTCTTAATGTTAGCATGTAAGTATAAGAGGTATTTACATAATATTTATAAAGTTATGGCAAAAGAAATTCTTTTTCTTACAGAGAACACATACTCAATCTACAGGAACAAATGTGTTCTGAATCTCAGCTGGTCCATTCTTACTAAAGGTATTAACTTCCACCTAGTGGTCAGTTCTAGAACTGTGGGCATGAAATTCCAGAAGGAAACTTCAAATGAACATGCCCTTAAAAAAGGTATTGCAGTGCTTCCAGGAACAGTGTACCCTTGGCCGGGTGCAGTATCTCATGCCTATAATCCCAGCACTTTGGGAGGCCAAGGCGGGCGGATCACAAGGTCAGGAGATCGAGACCATCCATAGTGAAACCCCGTCTCTACTAAAAAAAAAAAATATATATATATATGTGTGTGTGTTTTTATATATACGTTTATATATATATATTTTTATATATATAAATATATATGTGTTTATATATGTTTTTATAAACATATACACACACACACACACACACAAAAATCAGCTGGGCATGGTGGTGTGTGCCTGTAATCCCAGCTACTCGGGAGGTTGAGGCAGAAGAATCGCTTGAACCTGGGAGGTGGAGGTTGCAGTGAGCTGAGATCGTGTCACTGCACTCCAGCCCGGCGACAAAGTTAGACTGTATCTTAAAAAAAAAAAAAAATCCATCTTCAGTGACATCATTTTATAAACAAAAAAGGATGCATACACTTACCTCCATTTTCTGATTTTTCTGAAATACTGGACAATTTCCAAAAGGCTTTCATTTGTTCTGCATTCCTGCAATAAGAATAGATATCTTCAGGTTTTGTATCTAGTATAGTACCTGATAGATGGATGGGACCTCAATAAATAAGTGTATTTTAAATATTTTCACTACAACAAATATAGTGCTAAGTTTAAGTAGTATTAACTGGTGAAAATGTGTTTATGATATAGTATAAATAAATATAATGCTGTATCTTTTTAAATTAATGGAAGTTTACCAAATTATGTAATTCTTCGCATTCCTATTGGTCAGAGAAAGTAAAATGGAATGTGTATAGGAATCAGTACCTTCATTAGTCAAGGAAGACACATGTTATTAAATGATGAAGCAACTATAAAGAGTGGTTAGTCTATACTAATACTAACAGCGGGGACAGGAGAAGCTGCTAAGAGATAGGAGTAACTAATACTATGAAACACTAATTAGATAGGTGTTCCTGTTCCTACAGATATGCCAGATGCTATATTTAATCCATAAAATAATTATTTGTATTTTTTGGAATAATTCAAGTCTGGGTGGTACTTAGAGAAAACTAGTTTTGTTTATTTTTTATTAAGGTTACTATGGTTTGACTAGTAAAATGAACCGCATCTTTTACAGCATGGTTTCTATGGAAAAAGGCACAAAAACTTTTCAAACTTCTAAGAAAACTTATAGAACTTGGGTTCTAGAAGTTAGGGATTCCAACAAAAATTTAGTGGGAATTCAGAAACATATGTTTAATTTACCATATTGCAGGGGGAAGGGACTGCATGTTCGTTACTCCTCCATCCACTGGTACCACCACCTGTATGTTGGAAAGCACACTAGGTGCCACCATAGCTTCTGGATTGTATTTATAATCCACTCTAAGATCTGTGGTGCTAGCACTACATTTCCAGTATGTTGCGAGATTCAGAGGAGTGGACTGAATACCATTTGATGATACCTTTAAAGAGAAAAAAACAAACAATTGTTTTTGGCCTGAAAAGTTAACAAGTCATGTTAATGACAGACACTTGAATGCGTAAGTCCACAAAATCAAAAATATCTAATGAGGGGTCTATCTGTTGGCAGAGTGAAGCAGATCCTTCTCAAAGGAGTAAGGGTCATTCTCATTGTCTGAATCTACTACTACCTACATCAAAATTGCTGTGGTGCTTGTTTATAATGCACATTCCCTTAGCTTCAACTGCAGAAAATCTGATTCAACAGTTTAGGGACAGGGTACAGAAATCAGCATTTTATCAAGGAATTCTTATTTATGCATGTAAAGTTTGCGAATCTTCCAACATTCAACACAGAATTCAAAGATTCTTCATAAAGTATAAGAATTCAGATTTAGAACACCGAGAAAAAACGCCACTACATAGTACCACAAGCCTGGAATTAGAACACTTCCAACTTCAAAGGTTTAATCACATGACTCACAGTAAATGGTATAATTCCTTCAAATTCTTAAGCTCCTTGTCCAAATGCTCCTTTTTAAGGAGACCTACTCTGACTGCTGTTTTAATTTACACTGAAAACTTTATTTTCAATCTTTCTTACCTTAGTTCATACTTTTTCTTTTTTTCATACCACTCATTTTTAACATAGAATATTATGATTATTATTTTGAGGCAGGGTCTCACTCTGTTGCCCAGGCTGGAGTGCAGTGGCATGCTCAAGGCTCACTGCAGCCTCTCCTGGGCTCAAGCAATCCTCCCGCCTCAGCCTTCATACTAGCTAGGACTACAGGCTTGTGCCACCACGCCCGGATAATTTTACATTTTTTGTAGAGATGGGGTTTCTTTATATTGCCCAGACTGGTCTTGAACTCCTGGACTCAAGCACTCTTCTCGCCTCGGCCTCTCAAAGTACTGGTATTATAGGCGAGAGCAATGAAGTCCAGCCCATAGAATATTACTGATCTTTACTGTCTCCCTGTCCTACTCCCAGCAATTACATACACTGAATAATACACATCAGTTGAATAAATCAACATCTGTAAGAAACTTTAAGTCAATTTAAGTGGCAGCACTTTTTTATTCTTTCAGTATTTATTTTCTAGAAACATAAGCCACTTTAATAAAATTACCCTATTAAAACTCAAACGAGAGAGAAATATAAAGTAGGAAATTTATCCCTTGGAATTTTGGCATATATCCTTCCAGATTCTTCAGGCATATGCAAACATAGATCCGTGTCATTCTTTTTAATGGCTATAGTAATTTCTTCCTCTGCTGATGTGTATACTTAGGTGGTTTCTAAACAATGCTACAGCGAATATCCTTTGTGCCTTATCTTCATCCAATTGTGTATTTCTGAAGATTTCTGGAAGTGGAATTGTTGAATTAAAGGTTACATCTTTCAACAATCTAACAGAATTGCCTTCTAAGAGGTTTTACTTGCATCCTATTAACAAGTGATCACACCCTAAAATACTGGATAAAGCGATCTTTCATTTTTGTAAATCTGATGGGCTAAAACTGATATCTCATTGTTATCTTAGTATTTACTGCTCTCATTACTACTAACATGGAGCATCTTTCCATAGGTTATTTATCTATTGAGTTATTAACATGTTCCTTACAAATTTACAAGGGCTCTTTGGGGTAAGCCCTTTGGTCCATCTTACGTGTCATAAATACTTTTCTCACAGATTAAATACTTACTGTGTTTAAAGGTTTAACAAAATACTTTATACACACACATATTAATTTATCAAAGATCTCATTCTCTTCTTATATGGCTTCTGGGTTTCATATCATACTTAGGTCTTCTGCACTTCAAGATTAAAATATGTAATAAATATGTATTACATATATACACACACAGAGAGATACATATACAGTATCTCTCTCAGCATACTTGGGGGGGTTGGTTCCAGGAACCCTGGGTATATACTAATCTGTGCATACTCAAGTCCCATAGTTGGCCCTGTGGAATCCACATATAGAAAAAGCTGGCCCTCTGTTTATACATGAGTTTTGCATCCCACAATCATCGTATTTTCAACTGGCGTTTGGTTAAAAAGAATCCTTGTATAAGTGGACCTGCATAGTTTAGATCCTTGTTGTTTAAGGGTCAACTGTATCTTCACCCATGACTTTATTTTAGTACCTTTGTGGTTTATTATTATTATTATTATTAAACCTTTGATACACATGGATTTTATTTTGGCTAAAAGTGTAAGAGAGATTCAGCTTAATTTTTTTCTCAAGTGTCTAGCTTGCTATCCTCAATATCATTTATTGAAAAATTCATCATGTCCACATTGCCTTGAAATGCTATGTTGTATAAACAATTTTCCATTTATTCTTAGATCTATTTCTGGATACTCTAATCTATTCCTTCATCTGGCCATCTACTGCTGCGTTAGTTCCAAACTATTTTAAATACTGTTGCCTTATACTAAGCTTTCCCATTAAAGCTAAAACATTACTCCACTTTACTGTTTAAAACATTTCTTGCCAAGAACGGTGGCTTGTGCCTTTAGTCCCAGTTATTCAGGAGGCTAAGGCTGGAAGACTGCTTGAGCCCAGGAGTTTTGAGGCTGCAGTGAGATATGATCACGCTACTCTACTCCATCCTGAGCAAGAGAATGAGACTCCATCTCTTTAAAATAAAAAATTCCTGACTTATTCTCATAAGCTTTATTCTTCCAGAGAAACCTGAAAATGACTGTCAAGCCTCCAAACACAAAGACGTAACTACTGGGTTTCTGATCAGGATTATATTAAATGTATAAGTTAATTGAGAAACAGCTAAACTTTTACAGCATGAATCTTCCCATATTCAAGTCACTAGGGATTGTGTTGTATTTCTTCCTAATTGTTTTATTGTGAATATTTTTCTCCACTAGTTTTTCTAATTGGCTTTGAAAGTTATTAATTTTGGTATTAATTTCTAAACTGACCACCATATTAAATGCCCTTATGTCAAACAGTTTTTCAGTTGGTTCTCTTGAGAGGAATATATCACCTGGCAGCAATAATAATTTTGGTTCCTCTTTCCCAGTATTTATTAATGCTTATTTTGTTCTCTTACACATCCAGAAAACTCTTATATACTAACAGGATCTACTAATGGGCATTAGGATACGCTAATGGGCATCTCTGCCATTCCTAACTTTAACTGATTACTTTGGGAGTTTCACTGTTAAGACTGACACTGCTAGTCTTTTCTGGTTAAGGATGAATTCACGCATTTATATTTACTCAGTTATTTTAATAATGAATACATGGTGAATTTTACCAAACTGGTCAAAATCTCCACTGGCTTATTCTAATTTCAAAACATCCTTGAATTTCTGGGGGAAAAACTCACTTGGCTATGACATACTTATTCATTTAATTATATGCTAGACTCCATTTGTTAATATTTTAATTTAGAATTTTTGCAATGACATGACACTCACCTGATACTTTAATACATCTATATTATAATAAGAAGCAGCTGGATTTTGCTCTGACAGCTTCTTGAGGTAGACAGTAACAGCTTGCATGTTCATCCAAAAATCTTTTGTGTTGGAATCACATTGTGATGGATCACTACACGTATAAAAAATATATTTGTTATTTTATTGATTTATCTTTATTTTTTGCCTCTGTGTAGTAATTTGGTGACCCAGGAAAAACTAGTAGAAATAAACCAAGAGGTGTGATGAAGGAAAATGACATCAGGGGATGAAAAATGGAACACAGGAGAAGCCTGCTTGAAAGATGAGAAGATGGAGTGATAGAAAAGAATCTTAAAATAACTATTAGCACCACTGAAAACAAAATAAAAAGATAGCAAAAGGGTGTTTAGTAAGAATAATTTTGGCATGATTTTCAAATTGAATATTATTATTTCAACGAAGAAGGGGAAAAAAACATTTTTTTTGAGACAGGGTCTAGCTTGGTCACCGAGGCTGGAGTGCAGTGACATGATCTTGGCTCACTGCAACCTCTGCCTCCCAAGCTCAAGCGATTCTCCCACCTCAGCCTCCTGAGCAGCTGGAACTACAGGCACGCATCATCATGCCCAGCTAATTTTGGTTCTTGTGTTTTTTTTCTTGTTTTTTTTTTTTTTGTAGAGATGGGGTTTTGCCACATTGCCCAGGCTGGTTTTGAACTCCTGGGCTCAAGCAATCCACCTGCCTCAGCCTCCCAAACTGCTGGGATTACAGGTGTGAGCCACTGTGCACGGCAGGAAAAAAATCTTAAAAAGAAATTTCAGCCTTCAAAACAAAAAGTACACAAACCTGAACACAAGCTGTGCATTTGGAAGAATCTGCTCTAGTCTGCTGATATTTTTCACCCTGAAGCACAACACAGCTGGAGTGGGATTGCTGGTGAAGACTTTAATAATTCCACTTGGAAATGACATTGTCATATCACCAGTGATCTTCACAATACACCTAAAACACGGATTTTGAAAAGTGTTTAAATAAAATGCTCTAATCTCCATTTAAAGAGTATTTGGTTTAAAAAGGCACACGCGTGCGCACGTGCCCACGCACACACACATACCTATATGTCTGTATATCTATATTCTTTATCACAATTATAAATTTTTTTCAATTTAATTATTAAAAATTACGTACATGAAATGGTATACTCATCTAGCATCATCTTTTCCTGGAATTAAACTCTAAACACAAACGCAAGCACACTGATACTGTTCCTTCACTTTTTTGTGATAACCATTCCCTGCCTGACATGTAAGGATATTGCTTCCTCATAATGCTATACCTAGTTGTAGCTATTTTTCCCTCCCAAACCCCAAAAAGCACTGGGCCTGGTGATGGTGATGGTAGATGTCCCCCTTGTTCCTTATTGCTTCTTCCAACCCTCTATTCTTTCTTCCTTTGAAACATATAACCACATAGCCAAAACTCTCAACTGGACCCCTTTGGTAATCCTATCACATTCCCAAGTCTATTTATTATTTTTTTGATCTTTTCCTAGCTTCCCCTTTTATCTCTAACCTGCAATAGTCCTTCCCCCAACTCTTAGCTGATGACTGTGCTCTTAATTTTACTGATGAAATTTAAAAAAACTTCCTCATACTCCCACTAGTAAATCTAACTAACTTTTTATCCGTATCTTATGCAGTCCATACTGTTTCAACAGATAATCAATTTCTGCACCTCAGGCCAATCTCAGCAATTCTGCACTGGAACTCATCTCCTCTTATATACTGAAGGACTTCATGCATGTGATTGTTCCCTCTTTTTTCTGCAGGTCCAATTTTTTCCGTAAATACTGGATCTTTCTCATCAGCATGTAGATATGCTGAAATATGTATCTTTTAAAAAACACAAAAATGAAAATAAACAAAACCCTCCTTTGATTCCACCACCTCACTCCTGCTACCATTCCATTTCTCTGCTCCCACTTAAGAGCTAAACATCCTGAAATAATTGCATTTGTTCTTTCCAAATATAGTTGTCTAGACTGCATCACCTTCGGCTCCTGAATACCCTCAAAGCATACTTTCATCTCCACTATGCCACTAAAATCTCTCTTGTGAATGTCACTAATGACTTTCCATATAGTCAATGGTCAGTTTTTCTTGACCTGTCAAGCAGCATCAGATATAGGTTCACACCTGCCTTCAAGAAATGATTTATTCACTGATTTATTCACTTAGTTTCTAGACACGGGTCTACTGGTTCTCTCCTTACCTCTCTTACTGCTTGCTCTCTCAAATTCCTTTGTTAGAGCATTCTCATTTTCCTGTTTTCTAAACACTGGAGAGAATCAAGACTTAGTTTTCAGATCTCTTTTCTATCTATTCCTTAAGGCCACTAACTTTGAGTATTATCTACAAATGAATTACACTACCAAGTATTTTATCTCTAGTCTAGACTTACTCCTTGAACTCCAGAATCTCGTATCCAAGTATCAACTCAACATTTCCACTAAGATGTCTTAAACTTCAAACTTAGCATTTTATCTCCAACAAATCTTAACAATTCTGTTTTCAGAATATATTCAGAATCTCATTACTATTCATCACCTGCTCTGCTAATACCCTTATACAAGCCACCATTATCTCTCACCTGGTCTTCTGTAATTAATCTTCTGACTTTCTCTCTACATCTATTCTGACTGCCCACTGTACCCTCTGCCTCAGTTTATTCTCCATACAGCAACCAGAGAGCTCCTTTGAAAACACATGTAATTTCATCGTTCCTCTGCTCAAAGCCTCCATTGGCTTTCCATGTTACTCAAAATAAATTCCAAATTCCTTATCATGGCCTACAATGCCTAACCTGGTCTCACACCTCTCTGGATTCATCTTCAAGTACTCTCCCTCCTGTTTACTCCTACTCAGTGACATGGTTTTCCTTGCTGTTTCTTGAATATACCAATTATGCTTTTACCTTGGTATCTTACTCACTGGTTCCCTCTTCCTGGAATACTCTTTCCTCAGATATCTGCATGGCTTGCTCCTCCATGTCTTTCAACTATCTGCTTAAATTAACTTCAAAAAAGTTCTCCCTGATCATTCTATCTAAAACAGTAGCCCTCTATCTAATGTTATTCTCTAGCCTCTAACCCTGGTTTATTTTTCTTTAATAGCATGTATCAATACCCAATAAATACAGCTGTTTCTTTGATATTTAGTTTTCCCTCACTATAATGCAAGCTCAGGAGAGAACTCATTTGTTTACTAAAGTAGCCTTAGTGCACATGTAACAGAGTCTTAGAAATAACAGGTGCTCAAGTATTTGATGAATGAATGTACACGGAACGCAATCATTAAATGACTATATTAGACAGCAAAAAAGCAAGTAAATAAATAACAGAAAACTGTAATCTACACAGAATCAAAAGGTAATTCTTAAAATTTACCACCAAGCCCCACCACCTCCTTCACCCAACACACATACATACACATACAGGTATATATTTTAAAAACTAACTTGGTGGGATCTGCTCCTTTAAAGTAGGCATTAACAGATTCTGTAAGGGCGACTGCCACAGGTAAGGTATCCTGATTTCCAAGGCTGACAGGGCTGGGACCCCGTGACACACCTAGAATATATATAATTAACTTGTTAAATCCTTCAGAAAGACATAAACTAAATATAAAGATAGTTAGGTTCACATTGTTAGGTTGTCACAAATGACCCTACTACTGGTTTCAGTGATGTCCCATGATAAATCTGGAGGCTAAGAAATATAGTATAAAACAAACTGGAGCATAATACAAAGGACAAAAAAAACCTAGGAAGACATATCACACAGACATTTCTTTTAAATGGAAAGACAGAATTGTTAAGGAAAGTCAGAATAAAAAAGCCCTTGACTAAAGAGCTAAAATTACAAAAATACGGCTTCAAAACATTCAAATACCAAATTCTTCCAGGTTCTATCAATCATATACTTCAGGGAATAATTTAAGGCCAATTTAGAATTTTTGTATTTAAGTTTTTTCTATCCAAGTAGTAATGTTTCATACACTACTCATTATTATAATAATTCTCTTTAATCTCCTGTTTGTCTGGTGCTTATATTGTATTCCCACATTACTTTGCCTCAATAAATATTTGACTAATAACGTTACTTAAAAAAAAAAAAAACCCTGACATAAAGTTCACTCAGATAAGAGTCTTTTTAGAGTCAAATCAGAGAAAGATCAGTGTCTATAGAGCAAAATTAAAATGTAAACAAATTTATGCAAGTGTTCAGGTTTCTGTTTATTGTTTTACATTTAACATAAATGAAGTATCCCCTCAAAATAGTGCATTGCCTTTTTCTTCACAAATGCACTCTTCTTACCACTGTGTGCCTTACTGCTACTGCTACTGATTTTCCCAAGTGGGGGCATTTCATTTAATATATAAAATGCAATTTTATAAAAACATATGAGAGTTTGTTATAATTATTCATCCTTAGTGAAAGAAAAAAATAAATAACCTAGGTCAACACTTATCTCTGAAATTTGAATATATTATTTTCTTATATAAATGTTACACAATGTTAACAGCCATCAGACATTTTTATTTTAGATGCGACTCCTATAGTGAAACACTGAGTTACTTCTGAGATACCTTAAATATTATTCTGATAAAAATCAGTACTGGCTTTTTCTGCCTCACAATTAAATCTGAGATGCTACAAATAGTGAAAAAGACACTCTGTTAGCTTGGTATTCTAGATTTTGAAGGAATTTTTATTTAGAAGGTTCTTCATACTTAAAAAGTTATTCATGAAATCACAACAATTACTATTTATTAACCACTTATATGTGCCAGGCACTTTGCTAGGGGGGGCATTAAAAAACAAAACAAAACAAAACAGTGCCTTTTTGATGCACAAGTACTAGTTTTGCAAAGCAGAAGCAAAACAAAAAATGTGAGGGATGGGCCGGAGTGACGAAAAGACACAAAGATGAGGCTGGAAAAGTGCTCATGATCCAGATTAGGGTGTGAAAGACCTTTAATTTTATACTTCTATCACTAGAAACCACTGATAATGTTTGAGAGAAACATTATTAGGTTTTTATGTAGTAAGATCTCTCTGAACACGTAGTAAATCCTAGACTGAAGGGAAAAATGACTGTTGGCAGGGAAACAAGTTTGGATCAGGTGAGAGCAGTTAGGTGAAAGCCAGTGGCCTGATCAAGAGTCATTAGTTTTGGGATGTGAGAAAATATCAAGTAAAAAAAAGCTGATTAAGTATAAATTTACTGATTATAAATATAAAAATATATGTTTGTACACTGGAAAACATCACTGTAAATCTTAGTTCAATCCACTTTTATCCCTAATATACTGTTCTAAACAAGACGGTCATCAGAAATTCAGGAAAACATATTTTCTGAAAAAGATAAAGGCTGTAATAATCTTTTCTCTCAAATTTTGTAACTGTAGTAAAATAAACATAACATAAAATTTATCATCTTAACCATTTTTAAGCATACAGTTCACCAGTATGAAATATATTCATAATGCTGTGCAACAATTACTATCATCCAACTCCATAATTATCTTCATCTTATAAAACGGAAACCCTATACCTATGAAACAACAACTCCCACCAGTTTCCCCAGCCCCTGGCAACCGCCCTCCCACTTGTTGTGTCTATGAGTTTGACTACCCTTTTAAGTACCTCATATAAGTGGAAGCATACAGTATTTAGCACAATGTCTTCAAGGTTCATCCATGTTATCATAGCATGTTAGAATTTCCTTCCCTTTTAAGGCTGAATAATATTCCACTGTATGCATATACCACATTTTGCTCATCCAGTCATCCAACAATGGACATGGGTTGCTTCTACCTTTTGGCTGCTGTGAATAGTGCTGCTATGAACATGAGTATATAACTATCTCTTTGAGGTCCTGCTTTCAATTCTTTTGGGTATATACTCAGAAGTAGAATTGCTGGATTGTATGTAAATTCCATTTTTCATTTTCCGAGGAACAGCCATACTGTTTTCCACAGCAGCTATACCATTTTACATTCTCACCAACAGTGCACAAGCGTTCCAGTTTCTCCACATCCTCACCAACATTTGTTACTGTAATACGCTTTTATTAAAATTATACTCTCTTAAATATGAAATTAACATATTTCCTGACCAGGTGTACTGGCTCACGCCTGTAATTCCAGTACTTTGGGAGGCTGAGGTGGGAGGACTGCTTGAACCCAGGAGTTTGAGCTTATAGTCAGCTATGATCACATCCCTGAATTCCAGTCTGGACAACACAGTGAGACCCTGTCTCATTAAAAAAAAAAAAAAGTCTCTAGAGTAACTCACACAAATGAATATTTATAGAAAGTCAAAGGTAACATTCATGTCTACTACTGCTTTTACACTAAAAATTAAAAGAAACCTGCAGCATAAATATTCTTTTCAACAATCTAATCTGGGCACATAACATGAGAATTCTTGAAATAGCTTCCCTGTAAATTATTATGCCTAGCTTCCCTGTAAATTATTATGCCATTACTGAAACACTGGCAAGCATAGAAAAGTACTGGAAAGTTGAAGAAAAACTCAAAACCCACTTAACATTTGGCGTATTCCCTTTCGTATTTTCTATTTTTGCTTTTCTTTCAAGATCACATTGCGCATGGATAATTCGAAAAATGATTAGGAAATATGTACTTAAATAGTCTTTTAAAAAGTCTAAAAGTATACTGTATTATTCCAAATAAGTAATTTCTTAGAAATAAAAATTTCTTTATTCTCTTAATAAGGGTAGATTGTGGTTTCTAATTTTGGTTTAATTGTTAGATATGTAGCTAATTTTATGTTTTGAAAATGTAGACAGCTTATAAACTTGAGGTACATAACAGGTACAGGGTACCTTCTTATAACAATCAATGGATATTTATGTAGATTTCCTTTCTGCTCAAAAATAAAACACAGAGACCCACTCCCTACTCTCTCCTATCTTCTCCATGCTTCTAACTTCATCTGTATGGTTTTCATATAAGACAGCCTTTGCTCTACTAATTTAGGTATTAGAGGTTTTTTTTAACTGACATATTCTTTTTACTTCTTTTTGGATCACTTATCTGATTTTGATAGCTTAAAATTAAGATTTATTGATACTTCTCAAAGCTGAGTTGAGGAAAGCAGAGAAGAAAATGCAAAAATACTGTGTTTTTATAGTTGGGGATTTGCTATAATGGATCCTGTACCGCAATTTGATGGAATTAGCACAAAACTGAAATAGTTATTCTTAGCATAATTCTTGATTTCTGAGACATCACACAATTCTGGAAAAGTAAAGTTAGATAACAAAATATTTTAGATACACTTAAGGACCATTAGTCAACACACACATCTGCTTCTGATACAATACCTGGTGACGTCTCACAGTGCTTTTCAATTTCAGAGTGTGTCCCAATCAAATTATCATCTTCTATTGTATTTAAATAAAACAAAATAATGCAGAAAAAGAAAACATTTTCAAGAAACAAGGAGAATTAGAAACTTAAATCTTAACAGCGTTGAAAACTCATGGCAAAGAAAGAGAACTTTTTAGGTAGATTTTAAAAATCTTTGTTGTATAAAATTCACATAAAACCTGCCTTGCCTGTATTCTCACTGTCACCTGCTTTTGGTTGTCCTATTGCCAGCACTGGCTCAAACCATAAACAAATATGTACCAATTCAATAGAAATTAGTTTCTATCACAAACAAAAAACCTCCTGAATAATCTAAAGATAATGGCGGGGGGGGGGGGGGGGGGGGGAACTAAAGCAAAAAGAAGGTTACCCAGACCACCTGCCTGATTTCTAGTAGGTCCCAATTAGGACTAAAATATAGATTCTGTGGGAAAAAAATGAAAACCAAACAAAAAATAAAAATGAAGTATTCATTAAACCAAATAAAAGAACAAACTTGCTAGACATATTCAGTTTATATAAAATTAAAAGATGGGAAAAATGCTGTGTTCACAAAGGTAACAAGATGGTGACATCATGTTTAGACATTTAGAAACCAAACCATTTTATATTTCATTCTAGCCTATATTACTTATCCTCTTTTTACAATGGCCACACACAAGTTGCTTTTCTCCTATGTGAGCCTTGACAAATTAACTGGAATTAAATCAGCTTAATTAGGGCTGTGGTTATCAAACTTAGCATGCATCAGAATCACCTGGAATCCCTATTAAACTATTGCTAGTTCCACTTCCAGGGTTTCTGATTTTAAAAGTCTACATGTCTAAGAAGTACCCAGGTGACGCAGATGCTGCAGGTCCAAGGACCACACTTTGACCATTACTGAATTAGTGCTCAGTTAGTGCAAATCAGTGATTTGCATTATCAAGAATAAACCCATCACTACCTAAACCAGCAGCAATAAATACAATTATAATTTTTATGAGAAGCTGTTGCTCCTGCAACACAGCTGCTTTGTCTAACTGGCTTTGTGCTTTATTATCCTAACAATGGGTGAAAAAGGTAGTAAGAATTTGTAGAAAAAAACTGAGAAGTGATGACAAAAAAAACTCTTGAGCAAAGTCTAGATGTAGTAAAATACTGAATTTGTTTGGTGAGGTTTAGGTTCATATAGCTATGCCTAAGACAGGGATGCTCAACCCCCAGGCCACAGTCTAGTACCCAGCCACACAGAAGGAGATGAATGTGAATGTCATCTGTATTTACAGTAACCGCCTCCACCCCATCACTCGAATTACAGCCTGAACTCTGCCTCGGGTCAGATTGGCAGTGGCATTTGATTCTCATAGGAGCGAGAACCCTATTGTGAACTGCGCATGTGAGGGATCCAGGTTGTGCACTCTTAAGAGAATCTAATGCCTGATGATCTGTCATTGTGTGCCATCACCCCAGATGGGACAGACTAGTTGCAAGACAACAAGCTCAGGGGTCCCACTGATTCTACATTATGGTGAGTTATATAATTATTTCATTATATATTACAATGTAATAATAATAGAAATAAAGTGCACAATAAATGTAATGCACCTGAATCATCCTGAAACCATCCCCTTGACCCCAGTCCATGGAAAAATTGTCTTCCACAAAACCAGTCCCTGGTGCCAAAGGTTGGGGACCACTTCCCTAAGAGCTATTTTTAAGTCTTGAAATTCTTGTGGAAAAATATAATTCACTGCAAGCACAAACTGTTTTCTTTCATTCAATCATTTTCAAAACACTATTGTTTCTAAAACAAACTTTCTTAGAAATGCAACAATCAGTTCACAGTGGGAAGAACTGCATTTTGTTTTGCCTTCAACTATTTATACTAATCAGCAATTTATAAATTTGACTCATTCTTAACGGTGCTAACCACAGTTAAAATTCTTCTATCCAGACAACATATACTGTGAAACAAAAAAACCAAAGTGTGGAAAGTTTAATAAATTACAGGTGTGTTTCCAGAAAAACAAAATTTCTAATGTTAAATTCTTCATTAGCCCATTTAAAAATATATACATATTTAGCATACATATACTTTGTACAACTACATTTCACATGTAATTGATGATAACCCACTTACCTACTGTTGGAGTATTGGCAGCACTTAATGAAGCAGATGATGAGATAGAAGAAGAACTTTCTGCCCGGGCTAATGGTGCAGCAGGAGGTGGGCTGGTGTTGGAAGTTACAGGTGGGCTGAATGGCCTGGGCTTAAAAACAAAAAGTTATTTATCAAAATGCTAAACCAATATACCTCTCTTGTTAGAGCAGATTTTTAAGTTATCAGGTAAATTTAACATACCAAACCAAATTTACTGTGTGAGTTTCTTGTAACTTAGTATCAGAGATGCCATATATCAAATCATTTTTAAGAACATACTAAAACCTGAAAAGGTTATTTTGAAATAATGCTGTAAAAAAGGTCTTTGGGCATAAAAATTTTCCTGTATTTAAAAAAGTATGTTTAAGATAGATTCTCAGAAGTTAAATTAGTTTAAACAGTATAAATGTTCTTCTTCCCCAACTGCTTCCCAAAAGCGTTGTTCACTTTACCTGACTACAAATATGAGAAAATTATTTCTCTACACCCTTGCCAGAAACAAATGGATGAGTCACAGAAGAAAAAGGGATTAAAATTTTTTTTCTAGCTAATTTGGAAAATAAAAATGAAACTTTCACTTTTACTTTCATGAATGGGTTGATGTAATTTGGGGAGGTTTTAGTATTATCTGAGCTTTCACTAACCCTCTGCCTTATTTTCTTGCAAATATTTTCCTCCTTAAATATTGCTTGTCCTTTACACTTTTGGTGTTTACAAATCTGATCACAATTTCCTCAGTAATTCCTTGTAATGTTTCCTCACTGTGAAAACTCACTCCATACAAAGGTTAGAGAGACTCAATTCTGTTGTCTTCCCAATTTTCTAATTAAACATAAAACAAATATAAAAAATATAACTCCAATTCATTTATCTTTTACTTTGGTGAACGGACTTTTTTCCTTCCAAGTTCCTAACTGTACCAATAACTCATCAGCAACACTTCCTGAGGTGTTTTGCTTTCTTAAAAAATAGGCATATTTGTCTTCATTTAAAAAAAAAACAAAAAACCTTTTCCTGCTTACAAAAGTATTAGGCAAGTAGATATTTATTTATTTAGTGCCTACTATGTGTCTGACCCTGGATTAGGTACTAGATACAAAGCTGTGAACAAGAAAGATAACTGTCCTCAGTTATTTGAGGAACATGGGGAAAAAAAGGCAAAAACAAAACCCTACTTGCATTCATACACTAGTCAACTCTTCATTGCATGAATATAAACTTACAGATATTCATTTTAATAAAACTGTCATTTTATTGCAAAAAGTGTTTTATAATTTGTAACCCCCTACCCATTTAACATTTATTTTTTCCACAGTACAGCTTTTTGATGACTCATTATGATGGACAATAGGTTGAAAAAATTCAGCAGGATGCTAAAAATGCAGCTGTATATATATGCACACCAAGGTGGTAGAGGACACTGGAGTGAACAGATATCGATCAACAGCTAGTCTGAAACTCACAAGCTTGGAAAAAGTCTTGAGATCAACTACTGTGGGACATTTCTCCTATGGCAACATAACCTCAAGGCCAATACAATGTGACTGCTTTTTAAATTTTTTTTTTAGGTAAAGGCAAAAACAGCTCTTTTCTCAAGTGGTTTTCTCTAATTTTAGAATTATGCTATCTACTACAGTGGCCAATAGCACATGAAATGTAACTAGTCCAAATTGAGATGTGTTATAACACACAAAGTAAATTTTGAAGACACGGCATACACACAAAAGGAATGTAAAAATCTCATTTTTATAATTGAATGTGTTAAAATAATATTTTTATATAGCAGATAAACTATATTACAATGAATTTCACTGTTTTTCTATGTGGCTACTAGAAAATTTTAAATTATATGTTGCTTATATTATATTTCTATTGAATGGCATTGCTTTAAAACAATGTTTCTGAAACATTAGCATGCATCAGAATCGCATGGAGGGCTTGTTAATAATACACAGTTGCTGGGCCTCTCCCCTGAATTTCCGATTTGCCTGGGGTGGAGCCAGAGAAACTATTTCTACCAAATTCCCTGGTGATGCTAATGCTACTGATCTGGTACTGCACTTTGGGTGCCCCTGCTCTAGAACAACGAGTGGTTCTTTCAGTGGGTAGGCAGGATGTGGTTATAGACTCCTTTGAGCATCTGGTGAAAGCTATGAGCTCTCTCCAGAAAAATGCACATATGAGCACACAAAAAAAACAAAAAAGGCACTCCAGTGTACAGCTGGAGAAAATTTAAATCAACATAACCTCTCCGGTGGGCAATACAGAAATAATTATCAAGAGTCTTAAAAATGTACATAGAGTTTAGTTCATAAATTACACTTTTAAATTTTTTTATTAAAAAAATGAATGCTAGAAACCATAAGGATAGTCATTAAGACATCGTTTATAATAACAGAAACATGAAACTAAATGTTAAATAAATTTCTGAAAACTTTTAGAAATTTAATTCTGACAACAGGGTAGAAGACAGAGCACTCATATATTGAAATACTCTGTAGCCACTTAAAATGGTACTCCCTGAAGCTCAGAGGGTGGTTTCTAGAAAGCTCTCAAGGATGGGGAGAGGGTGGTGTATGGTGATAGGGGGATGATGTGAAGGATTCAACTATGAGTCCCACTTTATTTTAATATATGAATACTTACAATTTAAAGTTATTTGGCAAAAGATTCTATCACTTCAAAGAAGCCTGAAGACTATAAAATAAGAATAATTCATTCAGCTACATGGATGGAACTGGAGGCCATTATCCTGAGTGAAATAACTCAGAAACAGAAAGTCAAATACCTCATGTTCTCACTTATAAGTGGGAGCTAAACAAAGGTTACACATGGACATATACAGTGGAATAATAGAGAGTGAAGACTACAAAAGGTCAGAGGATGGGAAAAGGGTAGGGATAGAAAAATTACCTGTTGGGTACTGTTGGGTACGATATTCACTACTCAGTTAATGGGTACACCAAAAGCCCACATTCTGCCAGTATGCAATATATGCATGTAATAAATCTGCACTTGTATCCCCTAATTCTATAAATAAAATTATAATCAAACAATAATTCATGATTATTCTTGAATTATATACTTGCAAGTGGAAAACAAATTAGAAATATGTAAAGTATGACTTTTTATTTAAAAATATGCCTATACCATTAATAACTTTTTGAGCAACTATCTGCATTCAACAATGTTCTGTTTTACATGTATTAACTCATTTAAGTCTCACAACCTAATATCATTACACATATTTTATCCATGAGGCAACTAAACTCTGATTAAATAACTGCTTAATGTTGCTCAGCTAATAAGTGGCTAATAAGCTAGTACTTTTAACTGTATTTTACTGCCTCTGGATAAACACGCATTCCAAAAAATGTTAACAGTAGTTCTCTTTGGGTGGTGAAATACAGAGGAAATGTATAATTTTCTTTCTTTGCTTTCTCTGTTTTCCAAATTTTACATGATCATTTCCTGTTTTTACAATCAGGAAAAAAATCAATTTATTAAAATGTACTTAAAGTTCTAGTCATAACTTGATTTAAAAAAGAGAATGAAGTATTTTAAAATGTAGTAATTTCTGTATTACTTAAATATTAATCTTCTCCTTGGCAGCTTGCACCTAGTCTTTCATTTCACTTCCACTAAGTCTGTTCATTTGGAAAAGAAAGATAACACCATTTCAATACCTGGTGCCAAAGCTTTTCAATATATTCACTGAACAATTCATAACTGTGTACCACCCAACAGGCATCATGCAAAGTACTGAGGATACGAGACTGACGAAGGCATAGGCCAGTAAGGATAACACACACACACAAAGTACATACAAGGTGATATGTGAACTAACAGAAATATAAGCAAAGTATCTGGGTATAAGGAAGAGAAGTGAAGGAATGATCAAAGAGGGCTTTGCCTAGGTGGCGATATTTAGCTAGGTCTTAAAGAAAGAGGTCAACATAGAAAACTGAGGGGCATCTGAGATAGAGCACAGGAAGAAGACATGGACATGTGAAAGAGCATGATGTGTTTGAGGAACACTGAAAAGTTTCAAGTGGCTGGAATCTAGGCTGAAAAGGGGAGAAAGACGGACAGTTAGTATAGGTTGTTGAGGCAGCTTTATAAAGACTCTTGTACATTCAGCTAAAACATTCAACCATACAGACCGAGAAACCACTGGAAATGTATATCAAGGGAAAAAAGATTAAACTGGACTTATAAATTTAATTCTGGTTATTAAACTGGCAATTAGTGTAGAAGACGAAGCAAAGTAAACCAGATCAACGGCAAGTAAACTGGTTTGGGAGAGCCTCACTGAATAGAGTCTATAGATTTTCTCTATCTGATGACTTTTAAAAACCAATGATTTCCCACCCACGCATGTACTTTTATAAGTCAACTGGATGATGTGGACTCCAGTCTCCCTATGTGTAAAATTTTAAATGCCAAGCTTAGATGCCTTCCATGATCCTCCTTGCAGTATATACTTTTAGGGTCTAAGAACAAGCCACCATTTACTTCCTTAACATTTGACTTTAAGTAGAATTATATGAAAACTGCTTCTTTATTGTGAGACAATGGATACTGAATGGTAGTCTTATAATGTGCCAACTTTCTCAGGAAATCTGTTTCCTCCTGGACAATGTCCTGTTTCACAGGCATGATCACTGAGGTAATAAGGAAAAGAAAAGGAAGCATTAGCTGGGAAAATTTTTCTATACTATGAGGATGTGGGTAGAAAACTTCAAGCAATTAACTAAAAGGGCATATAGAAAAATATCATTTGCATCTTAAATCAAAACAGTTATATAGTTTTTTAAAAACCTGAGTACATACTATTTCATTAATCCCACTGAGTTTGCCTGAAGTAAGCTTTGGTCTGGAAGCAGGCCTCGGAGGTGGGACAATGGTGCCTACAGAAAGAGGAGTTGTGGGCCTGGCTGGTTGAGGGGAAAAAGAGAATTTGAAGAAAATCATTAGTATGCAGCAATCCTTACATAAAGACATTCTACTATAAAGAAACTGTTGGTAATCAAAGCTCATTTTTCAGGAGGTTCTTTTTTTAGATGTAATCACAGATGTTGAAATACTAGGAATCTATCAAATATGTTTTATTTTGAAGTGACCAGTAATATTCCTGAAAAAAAGTTAACCTTTCAATAACTGACACATATAAATTTTATTCCTGTTTCAATTATCTACACATATAAAAATTAAATCTGATACATTAGCTGATGAGAACAAACCAATTTTAGGTCAAAGGTCATTTGTTTATTGCCAATACATCTATTTTACAGATAGTAATTCCAGACCAAAAGGTTCTGAAGCTGTACCTCCAGAATAATATTGTAAACTCTAAATAAAATACTTACCTTAATTAAAATTATTAAATTTGACTTTTAAGTTGAACCACACTGTAACATTTTGGTGGGTAACATTATTTGAAATAATTAGATATTCTATTAGTTTACAAAAAAAAAAAATTCCCCAAATCACTACAGTTAACTTTGGAAAGTGTTCAAAATAATATCTTAAATTGTTCCTAAGTCCTATATAAATTTGGTGTTGAGTTTTCAATGCCATTTGCTAATTTTACAAGTCAGAAATATCTGTATTCTTAATCTCATCACAATGTAAATTACTGGATAAATGTCAATGTATACATCATCAAAAGTCACAAATGTATTAGCATAATCAAAGCAGGAGTAAAAAAATGGAAGTAAATAGGTTTAAACCCTCTTTAAAGTCATGTTTAATAATCATTAATAAATTAAATGATTTTCAAAGCCCTTTGGTTCACACTAAAATACAGGCTATAATTCAGAGACTGAAAAATATAATGGGTGGAGAGAAATATATTCAGTATGTTTTCAAAGTTTAGAGATGTACAAAATTAAAAATATATAAGTGGGCCTAAGTATACACATGGGGAAATAAACTGCAAAGCTGAAGGCCTTTAATCATCAATGGAGGAATCAAGGAGGCATGAAAGGAACACGCATAGAGGTAGTAGGAAGAGACCTAAAGAAAAAGGTAGTCACACAGGATTGAAAGTTGTACATGCATGAGAGGTAGGGAATCACTTAGAAAGCATACCATAATAAGAGATAAAAGATGCAAGCGCTGTTCAGGTTGCTTAAGGAAAATAAAAAAGCTGGTAAATCAAGCTTAGATTCTGAGGCCTTTTTCCAGTCAGTTCCCGTTCTTTCATGCTGCACAAACACTTGAAGCTGTACACTGGAAGAAATGTGCACAAAAATCTGAGGCCCATAACACCTCCCTGTGTATTACATGTCTACTTTAAAGATATGTTCATTATCAATGAAACCAGCACTAGCCTATGTTAAGTTATTTCAAACTTGTGAGAGAGTTTACACAGCAGAGGCATTTATTACTGATCAAGTGGCCTGTCCAAATGGCATTTAGATCGACTCAAACCAAGCCTGGTAGAAGTAGTAAGTTCAGTCAAAATTTGCTTTTTGAGAAAAGCCAATAACAATACTTATTAACACCACTGTTTATAAATGAATCTATATTATATCTGCACAGGTCAATCAGGCACTGCTTCTAGAAGCCTCTGAAGGAGATAACTGCAATTGTTTACATTCTTCAATGTCCTATGTTTTATTTTTTGCTGGCGGTGGGGTGGAGCTCACTGCTACAAATTTCTATTAGAAGCAGTGTTTCAAGAAATATGAATTGACCTGTGAAGTATAAAAAAACATTGGCGATAAGGGCTATTCTATATCTACCCTCAGACATTACCTAAAGTGAATAGACAAAGCATGCTTGCCATACCATTCTTTATCTGAACAAAAGTGGAAACTAATCTAGAATCTAGAAGCAATAATGATGATGTAGAAGAAATAGCAGCAGCACTGTTAGCTGCTTCTGTAGGTACATTTTCAAAACATGTAATATTAGGCAAAGGTCACTGTGATCCTCAGAAATGCAGCTGTTGGAAGAAATCCCATCCAAAGCATTAGGAAACCTAAAAGTATTTTCAGCTTTACAATGCAATCTCTGGAATGCCTTCTGAGCAGCACTGGAACTATTAATTGCAACAAGTTCATCAGTAAAGAAAATCCACTGACTTCACGGCCATGAAGCAAAAGGAACTTTATCTGTGCTCTCTAGTGGTGCTGTTACAGCAGAATAAAGTAGAGATTTTGGGGAAAAGTCTGGTGATGGACTTTCTAGACTCAGAATCTGACCGGGTTTCAAGTAAATGTTCAATTATCACACACCCAGGAAAATCAGTGAGAAAGGAAGTGAAGTTCCTACTCTGCTCTGTAAGGTCAGATGAATAAGAACAAAACAAAAAACTAGAAGCAACAGGAAAATTCTAGAACTAAAATATAAATCCATATAGCCAAAAAGTTATCTTGTTTTAATTATTTGAAACTAGAAAATTTAATAACACACAGAAGAAAAGCATAAGTTCAAACTACATTAACTGAAGAAAACAAATATGTACATTAGAAACTTAAAATGCATATGAAAAACTGAAGGTCCAAAATTATATAAAGTCAGAGTTATTCCTGTTTTCCCAGAGGAGCAAAGGTAACTATTTACAGTCAGTACAAGATCTAAAAAGATTTGACAAGGTGGCAAAGCAATAATGTTGTGTATGCGTGGTACTCAACAAAGTTCATCATTGTCCTGTGATAAAACTGCCCCAGGAACTACATCGGAATACATCACTGTTCGAGTCAATATTTAAAAACAGCCCAATATTTTTCAAAAAATAATTTTAAGGTTTTTGTTTTTGTTTTTTTGCGAGCACAAGAGTTCAATTAATTCATGGGCAGAGAAAATAATCTATAATCTGGCACTTACCAAAGGGGAGGTAAGTGTAAGATATTTGTGTTAAATTTTTAAAAATACATATATTGTTTATATATATTCATATCTGACATAAACATGAATGCTTATTTATAGTCTACATAGTATAAGATGCAACTGAAACTACTTTTCAGCCAAGCCCTAATCAACATTTTAAAACATGTAACAACACTGGGATGCTTAATTATCAGTTATTAACTGATTGATTGAAATTATTTTTTAGCCTGCTTTAAGATGAGGTCAGTGATGAATTAAGATTCTGAAAGACAAACAGGAGAGTAGGGAATGATCTCACAACCTGGACCTTGCTAAAATGTTAAAATGGGTACCTGGGTAGAGGATGTTAAGATGGGAGAGAAGTGCATTGCAAAGAATGGTGGGACAAAATTTAAGACTTGTTGTAACTAGCGAGTACCAAGAAAACATAAAAATAAGTGAAATAAAAATTTAAGATAAAATGCCTATTTCATAACTTCACTTAGGACCAGTTCTGTAGAACAGGAGAATCCCAATTATGAATTAGTTTGATCAATAATTATATTCTGTTCAAGTGAAGACTTAACAGTAATTACTATATAACAGGATATCTATCTATTTTGAGCATCACTAACATTTTTTTGAAAGGCAAAATTTATAATATTACTTTTCATACTATATAGGAAGATTTAAAAATGCATACTGAAGTGAATTTTAAAACCAGCAAGAAGTTAATAAATATTGTATCATTTCTTAACGGCCAAACATTAATGACCACTAAATGAAAATGAACAATTTTTTACCTGAAGTGATGGTGATATGAGCCATCTTTAGACAAGTACCAAAAGAAAAAAAGAGTACTTTATAAAAAGAAAGAGACTATACTAGAGAAAATATCAAGAAACAATGAGCAGAATTATGAAGAAATTTCTATATAACTAAAACCTCTGCGATACCAATCTGAAAAATTTTATTCATAATGGGATATTAATAAAATTTGAAAATACTGCTGAGAACTCCTTATTCTAAATGCATAATACCATTCCGACATTTTTACTAAACAAAAGAGAGATTTGGCAACAACATCAGGTTTTCCTGTACAATTACTTTCCTTATATAATATATATATAAGGTTAATTTTATAATACTAAATAGTAATAAATGCTCAATGAAAAAGGCTATAAAGCCACTTCAGATTATGTTCAACTACCTTCTATTGACTGTTTCTTGCTGTTTTACAAGTATTAAGTACAGATTACTTTCCCTTCAAAAGGTCAAACAGCATTTAGTGTTTAGGGTTAAGGTTTCTTATAATCCACTTACAGTTTCTTTTAAAAATACTTTGTTTCTAAACAGTCTAATTTTAAAAACCAATATTTAATTTTTAATAGTAAGATATTTCAACATGGCTTTTTTGTTGTTGCTGTTAATCTGCTAAAGTGTGATAGACAAAACAATGGCTTTAGAATAAGTAAGAGCCAGGTTTGAAACTTGTCTTCATCATTTACTAGCTACATAAACTTGGAGAAGTTACTTATTATCTCTGAGCTTTACTTTTTTAATCTATAAAACAGGGACAACAAAAACAACTTCATGCTGCTGTTAATGTGGTAAAATTAAATAGAATGTGTGGCACTCCTAACAATATTACCTAGCATGAACTAGACAGATTTAAGTTCTTGCCCCATGATTCCAGCGCTTCCTTAACCCCAAATACTGGATGGCAATTCTTAAGACCCAGAGAAGAGAGTAGAAAATCAATTAAAATTGCTTTTATTTTCTTGTTTTGAACAAGCAGTGGTTTTATTAAACATACATTTTTGATGCCTGCTGTTTGACTAATGAAAAGAGAAACTTAATATATTCTTGCCAAAACAACTAAAAAGCATTTATCAACTTCTTTCATAAACTGCTTGGGAAGTGTTAAAGCCTTTCTAGAAAGCAGTTTGGCAATAAGTATCATGGACATCATCTTGTAACCCATAAGTTTTAAATTGATAAATTATTACAAGCATATTGAGACATATGCACAAAATTTGTTATTTCTATGAATGTTCATAATACTAGAAAATTAGATGCAACTTAAACTTCCATCAAGAAAGAACATTGATAGGTATTTTGTATTTGAATTATCTATAAACAATAAGAATTATTATTTGGATAATGATATAAAATGCCTAGAAATAAACATGGCAATTTAAAAAAACACTTAGTATTTTACACGTTTATTGTTAAGTCATAGAGTACCTAAGAGAACAAAACCAAAATAAAATCACTTTTATTTGGCAATACAGAGGATAAATTTTTAGAAATTTTGATCATTAAGTACAACGCATAAAAAGTGAATGAGAAAAAGCAACTAAAGTATTCCTTATACTTAAAAAAAACCATATATATACACATATATATATATTTACCTGATGATGATGAAGTTAGTGAAGATGAAGATGAATCAAGAGATGGTCCAAATAGGGGGTCCCAAGCAAGTAAATCACTGGTTCCTTTTCTACCATAATATTTTAAAAGTAAAAATTTTAACAAAAGAATATTTTATTAGTATAACATTTCTAGTCACTTATTTGTAAAATAATTCTATAGAAAGAATTCTAACAGCTCAATAAACATAATTAAAAAGTTGGGGCCAGGCACCATGGCTCATGCCTATAATCCCAACAGTTTTGGAGGCTCAGGCGGGAGGATCACTTGAGACTAGGAGTTCAAGATCAAGCCTGGGCAACATACATAGCAAGACCCAGTATCTATAAAAAAAAATTTTTTTTTAATTAGCTGGGCATGGTGGTGCATGCCTGTAGTCCTAGCTATCCGGGAGGCTAAGGAAGATCACTTGAGCCCATGAGTTCTGGGCTGCAATGAGCTATAATTGCACCACTGTACTCCAGCCTGGGTAACAAAGCAAGACCCTGTCCCTAAAAAAAATATTTTTTTTTTAATTTAAAAGTTGGATACTCTACCAGTAGTATATGTGTAGAAATTGATTAACAGATTTAACAGCCAATATTTGTTAGAAGCATAACCTAAGATAGCATGTGAAGTTAGCAGAGGAGAATGGGGAAGATTAATTCCCATTCATCATGCCTTGTTAGACTCAACAACCTTGGGGGCTGTCATAATGGGAATAATAATTTCAGCTTTACATATAAAAAAGAGCAGCACACGTCTAAATGAACTGCCCAAAGACATACAGCTACTTGATTCTAAAACAGGCTCAGGTCTGCTGGTTCACAGACAGCACCCAATCCTGAACAGAAAATTTAAGTGGTATAAAATTGGGTTAAAATTTTATAAGGCCATACTTATTTTCAAAGATGAAGAAAAAGGGTAAAGTGATTTTTTTAAGCCCTTAAGTACAGAAAGATGGCTTACATATTTTAATGTATCAAACTGCCATTATTTTAAAAAATTTTAGGAAATCTTACACAAAAAAACAGGCCCTCTATAATGAAGTGCTGTAATTATCTAAGAGTACATATCCAGCATCTCAACATGCACCTACATGAAAGCACACTACACCTCGTACAATAAAGCCTAGCATTGCAACTGCATGATTCCTAAAAACAGTTTTAAAACACTCAACAACTTATCTTTAAAAATGATACATCCAATAAATACCACCACTGTGCTCAATTAGTACCTCAAAAGTATCAAATAATTGTAAACTACCTATTTAATTAAGCCTACTTTTACTTGTGTTTTACATTAACTCTGGCCAGGCTTGATGGCTCACGCCTGTAATCACAGCACTTTGGGAGGCTCAGGAGTCTGAGTCCAGGAGTTCAAGACCAGCCTGGGAAACACAGCAAGACCCAGTATCTTTTTCGAAAAAAATTAGCTGGGAGGCAGGGGTAGGAGGATTGTTTGAACCTGGGATGTTAAGGCTGCAGTGAGCCATCATCACGCCACTGCACTCCAGCCTGAGAGACAGAATAAGACCCTGTCTCAAAACAGACAAGCAAAAAACCATTAACTCAAAGACAGTATTCTTACTGATGGACACAGAAGTAAAAAGACACCCATCCAACATTGGCTTTTTTTTTTTTTTTTTTTTTTTTTAAGAAGAGCTGGCAACATGCCTTCTGGCCTCTCTCTCCCTTTTCAACTTGAGACACTTCTCTGTTTTGAAGCTTATGAAGTATATTATTTTATAAGGTCACAGTCAAAACTGAAGAAATAAATGAGAAAATTCCCATGAGACTAAACAGCTGAAATACAGATATGTATGAACTTACGGTTTCATCATTTATTTAGAAGTAGTGAGGCTACCAAGGCCAACTGTGGTTAAATGGATTTCTTTCTTATTGTAAAAGGACATATTACCAAATGAGAAATAAATTTAAACTTCTAAAAACTCCAACAGGGCATTTGACAGCTCAGAAAACAGGATGATTAACAAAACTTTACGGGAATTAAAACTATAGAGCTAATAAAACTCTAGAAAAAAGGACAAAAGGATACTTAAAATGTAAGTGTGTGGAAGAAGAGATGAAAAGGTGGAGCACAGAAGATTTTCAGGGCAGCAAAAATACTCTGTATGATACTATAATGATGAATACATGTCCTCACGCATTTGTCCAACACCAAGAATGAACCCTAATGTAAACTGTGGACTTTATGTGATTATGATGTGTCAATCAATGCAGGTTCACTGATTGTAACAAATGTACCACTCTGGTGAGAGAATCTGACTGTGAGAGAGACTGGGCATATGAAGCAGCAGGGAGCATAAAGGGAAATCTCTGTGCTTTCCATTCAATTTTGCCATGAATCAAACACTGCTCTAAAAAATAAAGTCTATTTTTTAAAAAGAATTAAACATGGAAACTTACTCATTGGGTGGAGCAGATGGCTTTGATTTTGTTAACTCCTCATCTAATTAAAAAATTAAAATATTATGAAAACTTCATAATCTGAGAAATAAAATATTTTAATGAAAAAGAGAAACTCTATACACATAACACTATGACAATGAAAAATTTTGGAATTGATAATGTAAATACAAACAATAATGAAGAAAAAGTAAATTAAGATTTTAACAAGTTTTCTACTGTGTACATTAAAATAACTGAAACTACTAAATCCTGATTTCTTCTAATACCTTTAGTAAGAAATTACTTAAGTCAATTAAACTATGATATTCATTAAAATTGCTGTTTAGAAAAGATAAAATATGGGTTGCAACTTTAAAAATAAGAAAAATGTTTAAATACACAAATTCTATTTAAGAATTTTAATTGATGAATCATGAATGTATTTTTCAAGTTCTAAGAATACTATTAGTGATTATTACATTGACAAAAAGTAGTTATTAACTCCTGAGGATGTCATATTTTGAAAAATTAAGAATCTTATAGCAACCTGGAGCGAATCTCTTTATAAGATAGCTCGTTTTGCTACCTTTTGCATTTGTAACGTGCCTCATTTCACAAGCAAGTGGTAAACAGGGGAATAGCATCATGAATGCAAAACTCACATTGGTGCATAAGCAATTTTTCCTGCACCTTCATGTTTTCTTTGCATCACCAAGCAATACCTGATGCAAAGTATATCAATATAAGTAACTTCCACAAACTATGGAGAAGTATCACAGTACATGATACCCATTCACTCTACATTTTTCACTTGGCTCAGTTTGGTTGGTTGGTTTGCCTCAGTGTTTACTGTGCTATTCTTCAATATTTCTGCATTTTGCTCTCATCTCCACAACTCAGCACCCTCCATTTATCCTCATTTTCCTCACACCCCCTATCATTAAGCTACCATCAACATTTCTTTAAAGATAAAATCCTTACTTTTATTTATTTTGGTATTTATTATTAATTTACTAGGTCTTTTAAACTGTGTTAGAATTTTTATTAAGACTGATGTTAAAGTTTTTGTTAAGTATTCTGTTAACAAAAGTACATAGCTTTTGAGTGGGCTGCTTCAACTATTTTTCCCACAACTCTTTGTTATTTTTAATGCATGATTCTGCAAAAGGTATTAGCACCCTAGAAAAGTTTTTAGTATAATTACGTTTTTAGTATAATTAAATTTATAATCGAATTTGTAATTGTGACATAACTTAAAAATAGGGAAAGCTCAATATTACTCATCTTATAAATGAAATGTCTTCTAGTTTATAAGACACAGAATGCCAGTGAAACCGTTTAACATTCTTAATCAGAAGTTACTTTTTGGCTTTGGTGATTTCTGAAAAATGTTGTAGCCATGTATTAAAGTTTAAAGCATGTCTCTCAGCTCTACAGGAAATAATATAGATATGTTGTTTTCTATTTAAAATAATTGTCCTTCTAGCCATTCAGCAGGGTTCATGACGAGAAAAGATCATTTATTTCTACAGCTACATAACGGTAAAAGATTAACAAATTGCCTTATAAAGTTTAATAGACATAAAATAAGCAATTCAAATGTCAAACTTACTAGACAAATTCCGATTCATCTGTACCTAAAACAGAGATGCAAAATAGGCACCATAAAACAAATTAATTTGATAATGAAATATTTGGTAAAATGTTAATACTAGGAACCGAATTTTACATCGTTTTTAGTATATCTGCTCAATTGTAAAGTCTATTTACATAAAAGATATAGAGAAAAAACTGTCAGTTTTTGTTTTACAGTAAAAAGTAATACATGTAGTTTTAACACCTAATGTTTTTAAAATATTAAAGCAATATCTACAGCAAAACACTAAAACTGCTAATCTGAAAATTTAATACAAATATTTTGAAAGTCAATCCTCAAAAATTACAATGATTTTAAAAGTCAATGGGAAAAAATATAAAATCTTGTACTTACTGGACTGTGTCTCTAGTAGTACATGGAAGAAAAAGAAAATTAGGTTAGAATTCTGAATACTGTATTTTTCTGTTCTAATAATTAATCATTCCCTATTCAATCATATCTAAAATACATACACCTTAAAATACATACACTGTCAGCTGGGAAAAAGTTAAGCGAATTAGGCAGCAAAATATATTCAGATACAATCTTTTCTAATCCAATATTAACTATTAAAATTGTTTTATTATTTTCATAGTATGAAATTAATGCAAATTCACTGTTTTAAAAACAGAAAAGAGAAGACTACAAAAGAAAAACTTTAAAACTATTCACAATCTCACTATCCATATATTCCTCTAGCCTTTTATTTTACATATTTACACACATATTTTAAATTAGTTATGCTCTGACATCATATACATTTGGTTTGCAACCTCATACTTTGTATATATTCACCTACCCACCTTTTTTGTTTTTTTGAGACGAAGTCTCGCTCTGTTACCCAGGCTAGAGTGCAGTGGTGCAATCTCGGCTCACTGCAACCTCCGCCTCACGGTTTTCAAGCAATTCTCCTGCCTCAGCCTCCCGAGCAGCTGGGACCACAGGCGCATGCCACCATGCCTAGCTAATTTTTCCTATTTTTTTTAGTAGAGATGGGGTTTCATTGTGTTAGCCAGGATGGTCTCGATCTCCTGACCTTGTGATCTGCCCACCTCAGCCTCCTAAAGTGCTGGGATTACAGGCGTGAGCCACCACACCCGGTCCTATACTCACCATCTTTTAAGCAACTCTGTACTTCAACATCAATCTTAATGTTAAATAGTAATGGTACAATAAAACTTCATTTCAGAAATATTTTTGGTAGAAAGAAAATAGTTTTGAAACTAAATTCTGAAGTACATGACTGGGAGAAAAATCACCTTTTTTTCCAAACAAATACATGTAACTACTTAAAATATGTAATTAGACAATAATATGAAATGGAGAGAACCTTTATTCTTCATTATCAAGAAGAACAGATTTAATGTCAATCAATGATGATCACATATAGGTATACTTAACTGTCATCCTAAGAAATGCTTTTTTCACATAGTGTAACATTTTTAAATTTAAAATTGACATCAATGAGGAAAAAATTACTGGGATAATGTTTTATTTCTCCCTCAAATTCTATTAAGTACCGTATTTTAGAATTGAGGAATTAACTATTACCACTAAGAACTCTTATCCGTGCTTTTCCTTGTTTGAAAAGTATGGGAAAATAAATGTTACAGTGGCAGACTTTAAAAAAATGCAAATAGGGTGGCACGCCCAAGATGGCCGAATAGGAACAGCTCCAGCCTCCAGCTCCCAGCATGAGTGACACAGAAGACGGGTGATTTCTGCATTTTTTTGTTGTTGTTGTTGTTGAGACTCTTGCTTTGTCGCCCAGACTGGAGTGCAGTGGCCGGATCTCAGCTCACTGCAAGCTCCGCCTCCTGGGTTCACGCCATTCTCCTGCCTCAGCCTCCAGAGTAGCTGGGACTACAGACGCCTGCCACCTCGCCCGGCTAGGTTTTTGCATTTTTTAGTAGAGACGGGGTTTCACCGTGTTAGCCAGGATGGTCTCGATCTCCTGACCTTGTGATCCGCCCGTCTCGGCCTCCCAAAGTGCTGGGATTACAGGCTTGAGCCACCCCGCCCGGCCAGATTTCTGCATTTTCAACTGAGGTATCGGGTTCATCTCACCGGAGAGTGCCGGACAATTGCTGCTGGTCAGCTGGTGCAGCCCGACCAGTGAGAGTTGAAGCAGGGCGGGCATCGCCTCACCTGGGAAGTGCAACGGGGAAGGGAATCCCTTTTCCTAGCCAAGGGAAACTGAGACACACAACACCTGAAAAATCGGGTAACTCCCACCTTAATACTGCGCTTTACCAAGGGTCTTAGCAAATGGCACACCAGGAGATTATATCCCATACCTGGCCCAGAGGGTCCCATGCCCACGGAGCCTCCCTCATTGCTAGCACAGCGTCTGAGATCTAACTGCAAGGCGGCAGCGAGGCTGGGGGAGGGGCGCCCGCCATTGCTGAGGCTTAAGTGGGTAAACAAAGCTGCCAGGAAGCTCGAATTGGGTGGAGCCCACTGCAGCTCAAGGAGGCCGGTCTGCCTATGTAGACTCCTCCTCTGGGGACAGGTCATAGCTAAACAAAAAGCAGCAGAAACCTTGGCAGAGGTAAATGCCTCTGACAGCTTTGAAGAGAGCAGTGGATCTCCCAGCACGGAGGTTGAGATCTGAGAATGGACAGACTGCCTGCTCAAGTGGGTCCCTGACCCCTGAGTAGCCAAACTGGGAGACATCCCCCACTACGTGCAGACTGACACCTCACACCTCACACGGTGGGGTATACCCCTGCGACGAAGCTTCCGGAGCAAAAATCAGACAGCAACACTCGCTGTTAGCAATATTCTATCTTCTGCAGCCTCCGCTGCTGATACCCAGGCAAACAGGGTCTGGAGTGGACCTCAAGCAAACTCCCACAGACCTACAGCTGAGGGTCCTGACTGTTAGATGGAAAACTAACAAACAGAAAGGATACCCACACCAAAACCCCATTAGCACGTCACCATCATCAAAGACCAAAGGCAGATAAAACCACAAAGATGGGGAAAAAGCAGTACAGAAAAGCTGGAAATTCAAAAAATCAGAGCACATCTCCCCCTCCAAAGGAACGCAGCTCATCGCCAGCAACGGAACAAAGCTGGGTGGAGGATGACTTTGATGAGCTGAGAGAAGAAGGTTTTAGTCAATCAAACTTCTCAGAGCTAAAGGAGGAACTACGTAACCAGCGCAAAAAAACTAAAAACCTTGAAAAAGGAATGGATGAATAGATGGCTAGAATAATCAATGCAGAGAAGACCTTAAAAGAACTGATAGAGATGAAAACCATAACACGAGAAATACATGACAAATGCACAAGCTTCAATAACCAACTCGATCAACTGGAAGAAAGAGTATCAGCGTTTGAAGATCAAATGAATGAAATGAAGTGAGAAGAGAAGTGTGGAGAAAAAAGAGTAAAAAGAAATGAACAAAGCCTCCAAGAAGTATGGGATTATGTGAAAAGACCAAATCCACATCTGATTGGTGTGCCTGAAAGTGACGGGGAAAATGGAACCAAGTTGGAAAACACTCTTCAGGATATCATCCAGGAGAACTTCCCCAATCTAGTAAGGCAGGCCACCATCCAAATTCAGGAAATACAGAGAACGCCACAAAGATACTCCTTGAGAAGAGCAACTCCAAGACACATAATTGTCAGATTCACTGAAGTTGAAACGAAGGAAAAAATGTTAAGGGCAGCCAGAGAGAAAAGTCGGGTTACACACAAAGGGAAGCCCATCAGACTAACAGCAGATCTCTCGGCAGAAACTCTACAAGCCAGAAGAGAGTGGGGGCCAATATTCAACATTCTTAAAGAAAAGAATTTTAAACCCAGAATTTCATATCCAGCCAAACTAAGTTTCATAAGTGAAGAAGAAATAAAATCCTTTACAGACAAGCAAATGCTTAGAGATTTTGTCACCACCAAGCCTTCCCTACAAGAGATCCTGAAGGAAGCACTAAATATGGAAAGGAAAAACAGGTACTAGCCATTGCAAAAACATGTCAAAATGTAAAGTCCATTGATGCTAGGAAGAAACTGCATCAACTAGCAAACAAAATAACCAGCTAATATCACAATGACAGGATCAAGTTCACACATAACAATATTAACCTTAAATGTAAATGGACTAAATGGTCCAATTAAAAGACACAGACTGGCAAATTGGATAAAGAGTCAAGACCCATCAGTTTGCTGTATTCAGGAGACCCATCTCACATGCAGAGACACACATAGGCTCAAAATAAAGGGATGGAGGAAGATCTGCCAAGCAAACGGAAAACAAAAAAAAGCAGAGGTTGCAATCCTAGTCTCTGCTGAAACAGACTTTAAACCATCCAAGATCAAAAGAGACAAAGAAGGCCACTACATAATGGTAAAGGGATCAATTCATCAGGAAGAGCTAACTATCCTAAATATATATGCACCCAATACAGGAGCACCCAGATTCATAAAGCAAGTCCTTAGAGACTTACAAAGAGACTTAGACTCCCATACAATAATAATGGGAGACTTTAACACCCCACTGTCAACATTAGACAGATCAACGAGACAGAAAGTTAACAAGGATATCCAGGAATTGAACTCATCTCTGCAGCAAGCAGACCTAATAGACATCTACAGAACTCTCCACCCCAAATCAACAGAATATACATTCTTCTCAGCACCACATCGCACTTATTCCAAAATTGACCACATAGTTGGAAGTAAAGCACTCTTCAACAAATGTAAAAGAACAGAAATTATAACAAACTGTCTCTCAGACCACAGTGCAATTAAACTAGAACTCAGGATTAAGAAACTCAATCAAAAATGCTCAACTACATGCAAACTGAACAACCTGCTCCTGAAAGACTACTGGGTACATAACGAAATGAAGGCAGAAATAAAGATGTTCTTTGAAATCAATGAGAATAAAGATACAACATACCAGAATCTCTGGGACACATTTAAAGCAGTGTGTAGAGGGAAATTTATAGCACTAAATGCCCACAAGAGAAAGCTGGAAAGATCTAACATTGACACCCTAACATCACAATTAAAAGAACTAGAGAAGCAAGAGCAAACACATTCAAAAGCTAGCAGAAGGCAAGAAATAACTAAGATCAGAGCAGAACTGAAGGAGATAGAAACACTAAAAAACTCTCCAAAAAAATCAATGAATCCAGGAGCTGGTTTTTTGAAAAGATCAACAAAATTGATAGACCACTAGCAAGACTAATAAAGAAGAAAAGAGAGAGGAATCAAATAGACGCAATAAAAAATGATATAGGGGATACCACCACCGACCCCACAGAAATACAAACTACCATCAGAGAATACTATAAACACCTCTACGCAAATAAACTAGAAAACCTAGAAGAAATGAATAAATTCCTGGACACACACACTCTCCCAAGACTAAACCAGGAATAAGTTAAATCCCTGAACAGACCAATAGCAGGCTCTGAAATTGAGGCAATAATTAATAGCCTACCAACCAAAAAATGTCGAGGACCAGAAGGATTCACAGCCGAATTCTACCAGAGGTATAAGGAGGAGTTGGTACCATTCCTTCTGGAACTATTTCAATCAACAGAAAAAGAGGGAATCCTCCCTAACTCATTTTATGAGGCCAACATCATCCTGATACCAAAGCCTGACAGAGATACAACAAAAAAAGAGAATTTTAGACCAATATCCCTGATGAATGTCGATGCAAAAATCCTCAATAAAATACTGGCAAACCAAATCCAGCAGCACATCAAAAAGCTTATCCACCATGATCAAGTGGGTTTCATCCCTGGGATGCAAGGGTGGTTCAACATACGCAAATCAATAAACGTAATCCAGCATATAAACAGAACCAAAGACAAAAACCACATGATTATCTCAATAGATGCAGAAAAGGCCTTCGACAAAATTCAACAGCCCTTCATGCTAAAAAACTCTCAATAAATTCGGTATTGATGGAACGTATCTCAAAATAATAAGAGCTATTTATGAGAAACCCACAGCCAGTATCATACTGAATGGGCCAAAAAAAGCATTCCCTTTGAAAACTGGCACAAGACAGGGATGCCCTCTCTCACCACTCCTATTCAACATAGTGTTGGAAGTTCTGGCTAGGGCAATCAGGCAAGAGAAAGAAATAAAGGGTTTTCAATTAGGAAAAGAGGAAGTCAAATTATCCTTGTTTGCAGATGACATGATTGTATATTTAGAAAACCCCATCGTCTCAGCCCAAAATCTCCTTAAGCTGATAAGCAACTTCAGCAAAGTCTCAGGATACAAACTCAATGTGCAAAAATCACAAGCATTCTTATACACCAGTAACAGACAAACAGAGAGCCAAATCATGAATAAACTCCCATTCACAATAGCTTCAAAGAGAATAAAATACCTAGGAATCCAACTTACAAGGCATGTAAAGGACCTCTTCAAGGAGAACTACAAACCACTGCTCAGTGAAATCAAAGAAGACACAAACAAATGGAAGAACATACCATGCTCATGGATAGGAAGAATCAATATCGTGAAAATGGCCATACTGCCCAAGGTAATTGATAGATTCAATGCCATCCCCATCAAGCTACCAATGACTTTCTTCACAGAATTGGAAAAAAATGCCTTAAAGTTCACATGGAACCAAAAAAGAGCCCGCATTGCCAAGACAATCCTAAGTCAAAAGAACAAAGCTGGAGGCATCACGCTACCTGACTTCAAACTATACTACAAGGCTACAGCAACCAAAACAGCATGGTACTGGTACCAAAACAGAGATATAGACCAATGGAACAGAACAGAGTCCTCAGAAATGATACCACACATCTACAGCCATCTGATCTTTGACAAACCTGAGAGAAACAAGAAATGGGGAAAGGATTCCCTATTTAATAAATGGTGCTGGGAAAATTGGCTAGCCATAAGTAGAAAGCTGAAACTGGATCCTTTCCTTACTCCTTATACGAAAATTAATTCAAGATGGATTAGAGACTTAAATGTTAGACCTAATACCGTAAAAACCCTAGAAGAAAACTTAGGTAATACCATTCAGGACATAGGCATGGGCAAGGACTTCGTGTCTAAAACACCAAAAGCAACAGCAACAAAAGCCAAAATTGACAAATGGGATCTCATTAAACTAAAGAGCTTCTGCACAGCAAAAGAAACTACCATCAGAGTGAACAGGAAACCTACAGAATGGGAGAAAATTTTTGCAATCTACTCATCTGACAAAGGGCTAATATCCAGAACCTATAAAGAACTCAATCAAATTTACAAGAAAAAAACAAACAACCCCATCAAAAAGTGGGCAAAGGATATGAACAGACACTTCTCAAAAGAAGACATGTATACAGCCTACAGACACATGAAAAAAATGCTCATCATCACTTGCCATCAGAGAAATGCAAATCAAAACCACAATGAGATACCATCTCACACCAGTTAGAATGGCGATCATTAAAAAGTCAGGAAACAACAGGTGCTGGAGAGGATGTGGAGAAATAGGAACACTTCTACACTGTTGGTTGGACTGTAAACTAGTTCAACCATTGTGGAAAACAGTGTGGCGATTCCACAAGGATCTAGAACTAGAAATACCATTTGACCCAGCTATCCCATTACTGGGTATATACCCAAAGGATTATAAGTCATGCTGCTATAAAGACACATGCACACGTATGTTTATTGTGGCATTATTCACAATAGCAAAGACTTGGAATCAACCTAAATGTCCATCAGTGACAGACTGGATTAAGAAAATGTGACACATATACACCATGGAATACTATGCAGCATAAAAAAGGATGAGTTCGTGTCCTTTGTAGGGACATGGATGCAGCTGGAAACCATCATTCTCAGCAAACTATCACAAGAACAGAAAACCAAATACCACATGTTCTCACTCATAGGTGGGAATTGAACAATGAGATCACTTGGACACAGGAAGGGGAGCATCACACACCGGGTCCTATTGTGGGGAGAGGCTAGTGGGGAGGGATAGCATTAGGAGATAAACCAAATGTAAATGACGAGTTAATGGGTGCAGCACACCAACATGGCACATGTATACATATGTAACAAACCTGCACGTTGTGCACATGTACCCTAGAAATTAAAGTATAATAAAATTTTTAAAAATGCAAATATATAATTTAATCTTTAAATTCACTTTTATAAAATTCCCTCTGACATAAGGCTCACAAAACATAGAAGAAACACTTCAAATTAGATGAGGCAAAAATTAATACTGCCAATTCAAAGAATTCTGCCAGAGACATATAGCACTGTTTATGAAATGCAACAAATGGCGGAAATAGTGAATTTTTGACATTTTCACTTTCTACTTTGAAAAGGAAGCAAAATTAAGCCAAACTCACAAGTCTATTTGCCTGCATACAAATTAAAAACTAAGTATTTCCTCAGCCAACATGCTTAACAATTGCTAAGTAATGTTTGACCAGAACAGACAGGTAAGAAAAAATAAAGACTTTATATTATAGAGTACAAATGTGTTTGTACTTACAGATATTGCTGGGGAGAGTGTTATATTCCCTATAGATACTTTTAATTCATCCAAAGAAGCCATTGTGTGATGTGAGTTATTTGGATGCATAGGCTTAATTTCTATCCGATACTTCTTTGGTTCTTCATCTTCAGAGTCAGAATCACTAGATGAGTAGAAATGGTTCTCTTTGGTATGTGAGTTTCAGTTAAAGGATTGTTTTAAAATTACCTTAGATGTATAACCAGTTTTTCACACATCTATTTTTAAAAAAGAATGAAACCTTTAAGAGTAAAACAGACTTTGGGCTGGGCGTGATAGCTCACACCTGTAATCCCAGCACTTCGGGAGGCTGAGGCAGGCAGATCACAAGGTCAGGAGTTCGAGACCATCTTGGCTAACAAGTAGAAACCTTGTCTCTACTAAAAATACAAAAAATTAGCTGGACATGGTGGCACGCACCTGTAGTCCCAGATACTCAGGAGGCTGAGGCATGAGAATCACTTTCACCCAGGAGTAGGAGGTTTAAGTGAGCCGAGATCTCACCACTGCACTCCAGCCTGGGAGACAGAGTGAGACTTCATCTCAAAAAAAAAAAAAAAAAAAAAGAATAAAACAGACTTTAACAGAAATAAGATTACTAACTTTTATTAATATGTCAAGGCTGGGTGTGGTGGTTCACACCTGTAATCCCAGCACTTTGGGAGACCAAGGCAGGTGGTTCACTTGAGGTCAGGAGTTCGAGACCAGCCTGGCCAATATAATGAAACCCTGTCTCTACTAAAAATACCAAAATTGGCCAGACATGGTACGCACACCTGTAATCCCAGCTACTCGGGGGCTGAGGCAGAAGAATCGCTGAAACCTGGGAGGCAGAGGTTGCAGTGAGCCGAGATTGTGCCACTGCACTCCTGTCTGGGCAACAGAGCAAGACTCTGTCTCAAACAAACAAACAAACAAACAAAAAAACCAACACGTCAAATGACAAATAAGGAATCACATTTTATAATTAATAAAAAATTGGAAGAGGCTTTAAGTAATATACGATTTTCTTATAACTGCCTCCTTATATGCCAACATAATCCATAAGAATACCCAGATGATGAAAGGATATCATTCTGATTTGTTTCTGGTTTAATACTGTAGCCTTCTTCATCCACATCAGGAATGTTCTAAGGGAAAAAGAAAAAAAAATTATGACAACTCCAACGTACAAAATTATTAGAGATTATCAAAGTAGCCTCAAGTATTACTAAGGAAGTATTACTAAGTATTACTAAGACTCTGTCTCAAAAAAAAAACAAAAACAAAAACAAAAAAACCAGAAAGCTAAATGGAGAGGGAGGGAGGGAAGAGGAACATATAGATCAAGAGAGACTTAAGACATATCAACAAATTCAAACAAAGCATAATAAAACAGACATCAAAGATGATAAATATAAATACTGAATGGTTATTTGAAAATAATGAGTTATAAATTATTTCTAGATGTGATGATATTGTGATTATGTTTTAAAGATAAATATAATGTAAACTCAGATGAAATTATATTATTCTAGAATTTGGGCAGAAGAAATGGATGGGCAGGATTAGCTAGGGCAAGCTGTTGTTGGGGCTGACTGATGAGAGCCCCAACATGAGAAACCATGATGGTATTTTTTATAAATAAATACACACACACACACACACACTCACACATATTTGTTTACAATTCTTCAAAATAAAAAAATAAAAATAATCTAGCTGGGAGTATTAAAACAGCAGAAGTAGCCTAAATATTATAACTCAGAAATTAGTTTTAATACATTTTAACAGCTTCAAGAAGGGTTTTCTGGTCACATTATAAAATTCCCATAAGTTGGAAGAACACTGCAAACAAGGAGAAATAACATACACAAAGACACAGAAAGATAAACATTCAGTTCAGGTGTTCAGAAAAAGATTTTTTTCAAGTTAAAGAAAACTGGGCATGCCTAAAAGCAGAAGAGGAGCCAATAAACACTACAGATATCATAGATATGTGAGATAAAATGAGAACAAGGTACTCTAAGAGTCAAGAAAAAAACAGGGTAAGACAAAGAGGCCCTTCCCTGTTCCTCAAGGACTAGGAAAAAATAAAAGTAAGAAAACGGGTATTTGGGTAGGAATGCCAGCAGTCTTGTGGAAAACCAATTTTTCATTCAAATCCTCAAAGTAAAGAAATAAAAAGCTAAGACTATGTGTATCTTGGGGTGTGCTGTGGTGAAGCGAAAGGACTGAGTGTAAATGAATGAAAATATAAACCATAAGCAAAAAACAAACAAAATGAGAAATAAAAGACTACCAAGAAAATTAAAACTACATTAAGATACCAAATTCAAAAGCTTGAAAATATACTCTGTTGGTGAAGTTGCAGGGGAAATGCATATCCGTACTTTGTGGGTATTAATACAAATTGGCACAACCCCTACAGAGAAAAATTAGGCAATGTGTAACAAAACTACATATACATTCACTCTTTTACCCAGGAATCCCATTTCTAAAAATTCATCGTGAAGATACAGCTCCAACTATTTAAAAGTACATATGCACAAGGTTATTCATTAAAGATTATTTATAACCTGTAATGATTAGAAATTACCTAAATGTCCAAGCACAGCTGAATAAACTATGGTACATACACAAAATGGGTAGAGACATCCCTCCATATCTGCAGGTTCGGTTTCAGTATTTGCACGTATTCAACCAACCGCAGATTGAAAATATTTTTATTTTATTTATTTAGTTAGTTTTTCGAGATGGAGACTTGCTCTGTCACCCAGGCTGGAGTGCAGTGACCCAATCTCAACTCACTGCAACCTCCATCTCCCGGGTTCAAGTGATTCTCCTGCCTCAGCCTCCCTAATAGCTGGGATTACAGGCACCCACCACCACACCCAGATAATTTTTGTATTTTTAATAGACACAGGGTGTCGCTATATTGGCCAGTCTGGTCTTGAACTCCTGGCCTCAGGTGATCCGCCCACCTCGGCTTCCCCAAGTGTTGGGATTATAGGTGTGACCCACTGTGCCCGGCAAAAATATTTTTAAAATATAAAAAATAAGCTGGTTGTGGTAGCTCATGCCTGTAACCCCAGTTCTTCAGGAGGCTAAGGCAGGAAGACTGCTTGAGCCTCGGAGTTCAAGACCAGCAATAGAATGGGCAATATAGTCAGACCTCATCTCTACAAAAAATTAAAACATCAGCTGAGCAGGGAGGCAAGCACCTGTAGCCCAGCTACTAGGGAGCTGAGGTGGGAGGATCGCTTAAGCCTGGGAAGTAGAGGTTGCAGTGAGCCCCGATGGTGCCACTGCACTGCAGCCTAGGCAACGGAGCAAGACTGTGTCTCTAAATAAACAAATAAGTAAACAAATAAAAATACACAAAACATGAATCTTTAAAAAACACAGTAAAACAACTATTTACAACATCCATTTACATTGTATTAGGTATTATAAGTAATCTAGAGATGATTTAAAGTATGACTTAAAGGATGTGTGTAGGTTATATGTAAACACTATGACAGTTTATATAAGGGACTTGAGCATTCAGTGATTCTGGCATCCTCAGGGAGTTCTAGAACCAATCCTGCAAGGACACTGAGGAACAACTATACTATGCAGCTGTTAAAAAGAAAAAAAAAAAAAAGGAGAAAAGTTCATATGAACTAATATGGAGTGATTACCAGGAAATACTGCTAATTTTTAAAAAGCCAAGTAGTAAAGAACATATATAGTACCATAACTTTTAAGTAAGAAGAGCAAATAAGCCCACAAACATGTATCTGCTTATGTTTAATTTAAAAAAAGGATAATTAGAACACAATAAAGTTGGTTACCTACAAGGAAGGGCACAGGAAAGAGGAACACTTCTCTGAATATGCTTTTGTGGTTAGATAAAGGAATATTTGAAATTTTGGGGCAATATATACTTAAGTATTTAGAGACAAAGGGCCAGAATATGTTTAATTTGTGCTCAAATGGATCAGAAAAAAATTATACACATATAAACACATGCACAAATATAGAGAGAATGCAAATATGACAAAAATAAAGGGCATACAAGTTTCTTCATATGATTTCATTCTTGCAATTTTGTAAGTTAGAAATTATTTCCAAATTAAAAAAAAAAATTAATGGAAAGAAAAGGCTGCCAAGGAATTGCAGCAAAAATCCTTTTACTGGTAAGGTATTCTATTCTTCTAATCACTTTCTAAAGCTCAGCAAGAAAGATAAGAAGAACTGTGAAGGCAGGCACAACCCAAGGTTAGGGAGAACTAAGTGCAGCATTTATGTGACTATCACTTCCAGACTAAACAAACAGTCTACTGTAGCTAGCAGTGAGTTAACAGATGGAATTAAAAACCAGAAATAAAAAATCTAATGTAGGGTGAAGAGCAGATTCTACAGATAAAAAGATGACAAAGGCCGTGTTTTTAACACTGAAGGTAGAACACTTCCTCTTTCTACTGCTTGCTAATATGCAAACATCACTTTAAAATACTTTAAAAATAAGGAAACTTTGCTAATTGTGAATCTTTTAGAAATCAGAATGAAAGGTTTTTTCAAAATACTTTGTCCCCATTCCAAGTACCCTAGAAACACACCAGGTATTTAGTCTCCTGGAGGTTCTATCTCAAATTTAACAATGGACTACTTTAAATTTGTTTAGAATACACTATTTGTTTAGAATACACTATATAGCATAATGTAATAATTTAATAACACCAAGCTGTTTTCTATATGGCTGAGTAAGCAGCTTTTGGACCAACCTCCTGGAGATTACAACGATAAATTCTGATGAAAACACATCAACAGGCCAGGCATGGTGGCTCAGGCCTACAACCCCAGCATTTTGGGGGGTCAACACAGGAGGATCACTTGAGGCCAAGAGTTCAAGACCAATCTGCTCAATATAGCAAGACCTTGTCCCTACTCAAAAATTAAAAATTAGCTGGGTATGGTGGCACATGCCTGTATTCCTAGCTACTTGGAAGGCTGAAGCAGGAAGGATCACTTGAGCCAAGGAGTTCGAGGCTGTGGTAAGCTAGGATTATGCTACTGCACTCCAGCCTGGGCCACAGATCAAGAACCTAGCACTATTAAAAACAAAACGAAACAAAAAACACCATAAACAACTATCTGGAGGTAATGGAAAATGACCTAGAGCACCCACTAAAATAGCTCTACAAAGTGAATCAATGAAAAACTCTATAAAGTCAAAATGCAATTCTAAAAAAAGGTTCAAATAACCTATACAAAGGCAAGAAAAAGCAAAGCAAAACAAAAAACAGAGGAACAAACAGAAAACAAAAATAAAATGGCAATCTTAAAATCTGACAATATCATTACATATAAATGGTCCAAATATACCAATTAAAAGGCAGAGATTGGCAGAATGGATTTTTAAAAACATAATCCAACTATCTGCTGTCTACAAGAAACTTCAAATATAACAATACAGTTAGGCTGAAAGAAAAAGGATGGAAACAATTATACCAGGCAAACATGAATAATAACAAAGGGTAAAAGAGGATGTCTTAATATTAGATAAGGTAGAGTTCATAAAGAAAATTATCAGGGTCAGAGAGGAACATTATATCCACACAAAAACCTGTAAACAATTGTTCATAGTAACTTTAATAGCCAAAAATTGAAAAACAACTAAAATGTCCTACAATGGATGAGTGGTTAAACAAACTTTAGTATATCCAAAACAAGGACTACTACTCAGCAACAAAAAATAAACTATTCATATGTACCACAACCTGGATAAATCCCCAAAGAACTGTGCTGAGTGGGAAAAAGCCAACCTCAAAAGCATACATATTGTATGATTTCACTTATAGAACAATCTTGAATTGACAAAATTATAGTAATGAAGAAAAGGTTAGTGGCTGCCAGAGGTTAAGGAAGGTATAAGGAAAAGTGGCTGTAAAAGGGCAACCAACATGAGAGATTGTTGTGGTACGGAAAATGTCCTGTTTTGACTGAATTAGTGTCAATATTCCAGTTGTGATACTATATGACAGTTTTGTAAAATGTTAGTGTCAGGAGGAAGGGGTAACAAGTACACAGTACTGTTATGTACACCATATTTGCAACCTTCCATGCATCTTTATTTCAAAATAAAAAGTTTCTCTTAAAAGCAGTGATTCTCAGTGTACTATCTTTTTACTGCTAGAACTATTCATAGAAACCTGGTATTAATAAAAGCTTACACATTACCTGTGTTCATCTTTACCCATTCAATCCATGATTTCTATATTAGGGCCCACACAGCTGCAGTGAAGCCCTAGGTCAAAAGCAGTATGAACAAGAACCGAATAGGCAACTTCACCCATCAATCTTAAAGACAGTTGTTTACTCTGGCTAAAGTGGTGGTGGCAATTTAAAAAATATATACCAGAATGGAGCTCAAGAAACAAGAGTAAATGAAATGTTTCTTAATTTCTGTTTGGAATGGGGACATAGGCCAAAACCAAAAAAAAGAAAAAAAGAGCAATTATACTTCTTTGGCTAACTTGCAAAACATGCAGTTGCTAAAAATAATTTTTTTAATTACACGGACCTTTAAAGAAAGGGATAAGAAATGAACAATAATTTCCCTACTAGGAGAGCTTATTGATGTTTTAAAAAACAATTAGTAAGAGAAAGCCATGAATAGGCCATAAGTTATTATCTATAGGCTACAAATAAAAGAAAATAACAAGCCTGGACAACACAGTGAGACACCGCCTCTACCAAAAACGAAAAAACATAGCCAGGCATGGTGGCATATGCCTGTGTTCCCAGCTACTCAGGAGGCTGGAATGGGAGGAACGCTTGAGCCTGGGAGGTCAAGGCTGTAGTGAGCTACGATCGTGCCACTGAACTCCAGCCTGGGTGACTGTATTTGTCTGTTCTCACATTGCTATCAAGAACTATCTGAGACTGGGTAATTTATAAAGAAAAGAGGTTTAATCGGTTCACAGTTCCACAAGCTGTACAGGAAGCATGGCTAGGGAGGCCTCAGGAAACTTAAAATCATGGCGGAAGGCAAAGAGGAAAGAGGCACGTCTTACATGGCCGGAGTAGGAGGAAGAGAGTGAAGACGGAGGTAATACACACTTTCAAACAACCGGATCTTGTGAGAACTCACTCACTGTCACGAGAACAGCGAGGGGGAGATCCGTCCCCTGACCCAATTGCCTCCCACCAATCCCCTCCTCCAACACTGGGGATTACAATTTGACAACAGATTTGGGCAGGGACCCAAAACCAAGTAACATCAGCCAGAGAGCAAGACCCCATCTCAAAATAAAATAAGTAAAAAGAGTCTCCTTTCTCTACTGACCATTGCAATTCTTGGCCCCAAAGGTATCCACAATTAAAGTGTCTTGTAACTCATTCTTCTAAAATAAAGATAACACATATATCCACATATTTATATTCTATTTTTAAAACAGCAATCACTTAAAAGATCATACTTGTTTTTATTTAGTACGTTCTTTCCGTATCAGCAGATACAGATCAACTTAACTCTTTATAATATCTATTACCCCACCAATTTAACCAGTTCCCATTTTGATGGATTCTTTGGTGCTTCCAGTTTTTTGCTAATACAAACAATGTTGAAATAAATATCTATCTCTCCCTCACTTTCTATATATGCATGAATCTTAAGTGTGTGTGTGTACATACATATATACTTTATATATGTGTGTATGTGTGTATCCACACACATACACCAATACAATGTGCGTGTGTAAAGTTTTGTTACTATAACTGTAACAGTAAATTCCTAGCAGGGAGACAGCATGGTCAAAAATGAACTCACACTTCTTATTTGGGGCAATACTGCCAAACTATCCACAAGACGGACAGTGTCAATTTACATTCCTACCAACAGTATGAGCGTATCAAAACCTTTGCTGGCCAGGAACAGCGGTCCACACCTGTAATCCCAGCATTTTGGCAGACTGAAGTAGGAAAATGGCTTGAAGCCAGGAGTTCAAGACCAGTCTGGGCAACACATCCCCAACTCTACCAAAAAAAAAGTTTAAGAAATTAGTTGGGCATGGTGACATGTGCCTACAGTCCCAGCCACATGGGAGGCTGAGGCAAGAATATCGCTTAAGCCCAGGAGTTCAAGGTTACAGTGAGCTATGATCACACAACTGCACTCAAGCCTGAGCAACAGAGTGAGACTTTATTTCTAAATTAAAAAACAAAAAATTAAATTAAAAAGAAATTTCCCAATATGATTAGACACTATAGTAAATTCATTCTAATTTGCACCAGAACACCACCACTATTTTGAGCAATATTTATTACGGTTATCACTTTTATTTCTTTTTATGAAAATTGAGCATTTTTATCCTATGCTCCTTTCCTACTAGGTACCCACTTACTTTTTATATTGATTTGCATATAAACTTTATAAATGAAAGCAATTAGCCCCTGTCATATGTCTTGAAAAGATGCTCTGCCAGTTTGTCTCTGATGATTCAAATCCTTTTATAAAATATTTTTTCTAGTTTTATATATTTTTCATTTCTACACAGTCAAATTTATCAATTGCTTCTTATCCAGTATTAGAATTTTGTATTCTCTTTTGTATTCTGGATAAGTACTAAGTAAAGTTCAAAACTGGATAATATTATCGTTATAAAATAGTATTAATTACTGAATTAAAAATGTTTTATTTAAAGGGAATATATATAAACTAAAATATGAAGTATTAAAGTTGTATTTAATTTTCCAATCATCATTTTAATGCTACAAATAATTCAGAAATAAAATGCATAAAAATAATGCAGAAATAAAATGAGTACTAAAGTTATTGCCAAACACATCTGCTGCTTTTCATTAATTAGTTAACCAAGGGTATCAAACAAAGTAACCAAGTGGTAAGGTAAACGTTGTAACTCCAAAAATACACTGATGATTTTAACCCCATAACTCATTATAAGTCTATTTCTTATTTTTCATATAAATTTGTTAACAAATCATAATTGTATTTTAAAGCCAAAATATAAAACAAAATACTAATTTATCTTAGTTAAGTAACATAAAATACAGTGTTTCACAAAGTATTTTTAGTTATTTTGGTACACTATGATGCTGTAAAAGATCAAAATGTTTTTGGATCAAAGGAAACAATAGTTATGCAGGCAGGAACAATAAGCAAAGGACAGAGATTGTTTGAAACTCCTATACTTATCAACATGAACGGTATCTAATGAACAGTTTGAAAAATATGCCCATCTATACATTACTTAACAACATTTGGTAAATCTACTCTCTCACTATAACCACATGGAGCTCCATTTGATGTCTTCTTTAATTACACATAAAGAAATACATTTAATCAAGAAATATAAGCAACCCTTCTTTAAAATAAAACAAAAAGCACAGAAAAGTACTGACCATGGTTCTTGTTGCTGTTATTTCTAAAATGACAAGCTCTCAAATGAAACTCAAACGCATGCACAATGTTGTATTTTAATAGATCTAAGAATACATTAGTAAGAACACCACATTTTAAAATAAAGTATACAGATTTGACTTCTGGCATGTTTCCCAAGAAAAAGCAGTATGATATGGCACCACTCCAATTTTAAAAGTGAAATGTCCCACTTTTCAAAGGTGGTTAGAAATACTTTCTATTTAATAGGAAAGCATCTGGCAATGTAAATCCAAAAATACATCTGTAAAATAATTTTAATAGTGAATTTACAATATGATGGTATTTTTCTTTGAAAGACTGGTAACAACTCAACTCAAATACATTAGGTTTGTCCTAATGAAAATAACTAATTTAAATTGTTTATATCGAAGTTAAATCTACTTACCAGTGAATCTGCATCAGGGCATTCACTATTAAAACAAAATATCAGAAATATTCAATAATTAGAATTGTCTGCTAATTATGCTTGTTTAAAGTCTTTACTTTGGTACTTAAAAATAGCTTTTATTTAAACTCTACAAAAAATATTTAGAGAAATCAAACCACGAAGAGTAAAATATACCAAATCATTTTAAAATTCAAAAAAGGCATTCTTATACCCATACCACCTGACAAAATAAAAAACAAACAGCTTACAAGTATTCCTTTTTTCTATCAGCTTACATTATGGTTCTCTTATAAGTATTCTAAAACCTATTTTCAAAAGTAATTCTTTTCCATGAATATACTCACACATCATTGACTTTAAAAAAAAAAGTCAATATTAAGTGGCAAGTAGTCTGAAAACCTAAAACTACTGGAAAAAAATACAATTTTTAAACACTTCAGTTTCATTTGAAGTACTTTCCATAACTTAGTATACAAAAAAGTCAAAACTAGTTTTTTCCAAATATACTGAGTAGACTTCCAGTTGGATAACTTTCTTATGTAATGTAATATGTAGTTGAGAACTGAAATTCTATCATTTAACTGATAAACAAGCATTGAATTTGCAAATACACTAGTGAAAAGTATTATTTAAAATGTAAAACTAAAACATAAAGAAGACCTAAATATGTACAACTAAGGACAGTGAGGTCATAAAAAATGAGGTTGGATAGAAGTATTTCCATGTATGCACTCTAACATAAATTCACAAACAAAACTTAAGAGCACAGATGTAAAAGGCTTTTGGACCTTTAACTAATGACAGTTAATGCACACAATGCAGGCTGAGCATCCCTAATCCAAAAATCTGAAATCCAAAGTGCTCCAAAATCTGAGACTTTTTGAGCATTAACAAGATGCTCAAACAAAATGTTCATTGGAACATTCTGGCTTTGGGATTTTTGGTTTAGGAATGCTCAACTGGATGTATTCTGCAATACTTCAAAATCCAAAAAAATCTGAAATCCAAAACACTTCTGGTCTCAAGCATTTCAAAGGATACGCAACGTGTGTCAAAATCTTATACAAACAGATAAACGCCATTTATCCAAATACTAAGCAAACGCCAGAAGAATCTACAAAACTGAAGAATTTTCTTAAAAGAATATAGGATAAAACAGACTGAAAAAATTAAAAAGGAAGAAGATGACAACATTGCTCTTAATCCAAAATGAAGTACCAAAGAGACAGGGTAAATGCGAAAGGTGACTTACTTTCTTTTCTTTTTTTTTTTTTTTTTTTTTTTTTTTTCATTTTTTCTCTAACACAGAGTTTCACTCTGTCACCCAGGCTAGATGGAGTTTAGTGGCGCCATGTCGGCTCACTGCAACCTCTGCCTCCCAGGTTCAAGCAATTCTCCAGCCTCAGCCTCCCAAGTAGCTGGGATTACAGGTGTGTGCCACCACACCTGGCTAATTTTTGTATTTTTAGTAGAGATGGGGTTTCACAATGTTGGCCAGGCTGGTCTTGAACTGCTGACCTCAAGTAATCCACCCTCCTCGGCCTCCCAAAATGTTGGGTTTACAGGCGTGAGCCACTGCGCCTGGCCCCCCAGGTGACTTTCTATCCACTTAAAAGTCATTTTAAATTGCACATTTTGAAATACAGCTTCCTTATTGGTAGATGAGAAACACTATACTTTAAACTTATGCATACTCTGAAGAAATGTTCCAGAAAAGGCACAACAATAATAATCCAATCCTAGAGAATCAAATTAATAAAGATGTTAGAACATTTCTACTTTCTTCTTTTTTTAAAAAAAGATGCAGTTTGCACATAAAAGGAAGTGTTAAAAGTTCCAAAGAGTTTACTCTCTGGCTTTAAGCCAAAACACTCCAGTCACTGGGGTAAAGTACTTATCTGTTTGCCTTCACAGTGGGCTATATGAGACCTGCAGAAGAAGCTCCAGGAAGAGGAAGCTCTGAAAAGGGTCTGTCTCCCATAATTACTAGCATCTCAAAAGCCTTCTGGCTATGAAGAGGCATTTCAAGAGCCTCTGGCATTTCAGGCAAAGTGAATTCTAACATTTTTCCTGCCAAGAAGTTTGAAAGAAGGTGATGATGGTGCAGTGGTTTAAGCACTGGCTTTCTGCTCTAGTATTGCCATTGGTTAAAAAACAAAACCAAAAAACCACCCTAAGTGGCTTAATATCATATTGGGAAATTATTGATAAGGAAAACTGTTTTAAAAACCTGGTTAAAAAATACTATAAGCTCCCTACATGAACAGTAATGAAACCCACACATTATAAAAATAATTTAAGACCATGATTCTTTACAATATAGCCACTAACAGATGAACTAGATATATTTTAAAAACTTACTAATCAACTGATCAGATTTCAATATGTATTGCTAATATTATAAAAATAGATTGTTTCACCCCCTTAAAAAAATCCCCTTCATAAATGCTCAAGAAAGACATCTGAAGAAGATTTGATAACTATAGATATAAATCACTTTGCAATTGGTCTTGATTTGTTAACCAAATACTACTTGGGAGAGGGGAAGAGACAGCCATTTAAAATGAAAGAAATTCTAAGAAACTCAAATAGAAATATAACTAGGTAGAAAGCAAGAATACCCAAAGCACAAACTGTTCTCTTATGTTAAAAATATGAGTGCCCATCAAATATTAAATCTCATGAGAATTCTGTTGATGATGCTAGGGAAGTGCGGTCTTTAATTTTCAGTCAGTGTTGGTGGGTCAACAAATCACTCACGACTTTTGATCAGTGTATCTTCTATCTAAATGGACTGAATAATCATGGAAAGAAAGATTTCTTTAATTTTAGTTTGTCTCTGAATAATCATAGCTCAATGATTCTTAACCCCAGGTACACATTAGAAATCAAAGGGGCTGCTTAAAAAAGAGCAAAAATTATGTTGAGGTTTCATGCCAAGAGAATCTGATTTAATTGGTCTGAGGTAGGACCTAGCTTAGGTATATTTACTTTAATTTCCCAGGTAGTTCTAATGTGTAGCCAAAGTAGAAAACAAACAAACAAACAAAAACTTTGGTTAGCTAATCTAACTCAATTTCTTACATATTTATTACATATTCTTTGTATATTGATTTTTTATTTTTAAAAGAAGGTAAATCAAGCCGGGCACGGTGGCTCAGGCCTGTAATCCCAGCACTTTGGGAGGCTGAGGCGGGTGCTTCACCTGAGGTCAGGAGTTCGCGACCAGCCTGGACAATACGGTAAAATCCTGTCTCTACTAAAAATACAAAAAATTAGCCAGATGTGGTAGGCGCCGTAATCTCAGCTACTTGGGAGGCTGAGGCAGGAGGAGAATCGCTTGAACCCGGGAGGCAGAGGTTGCAGTGAGCCGAGACTGCGCCACTGCACTCCAGCCTGGGCAACAAGAGTGAAACTCCATCTCAAAAAAAAAAAAAAAAAAGAAGGTAAATCAGACTTATAAGTGGACCAAATATTCCATCTAAAAATGATGACCTAGTATAAATAGTAAAATATTAGGGCTTTTCTCTCCCCTATTTAACATTTTCTATCAATGTATGTATATGTATCACTATATGCCTATACACTTAGAATTGTCTAGAAGGATTTTCATCAAATAGTTGACCAGAGATTTTCTCTTAGGCATTAAGACTTTGATGAATTTTTTGTTTTCTTTGCACTTTTAATTTTTTAAAATATGCATTTATTATTTTATAAAAATGAGGATATTTCAAAAATTGCCATTTCTGGACATTAAAGCTTTTGTCTATAATGTCTTAAATTTTTTAAATAATTAACAAGTTAATACTTTGCTCTAAAACCAGAGGAACTGGCAAATGCATTTATTAATATTTAGAAAAGCTTGTTTTTCACACCTTACACATATACTTTTGAGTTATTTCCACAATACTTTTTTCTTTCCAAATGCAAAACAGTCTTATTCTTAATCACTTATAAAAATAAAAAGGATTTTGACAATATTTAAAATACTTACACAGATTCTGCATCTTTTTCCTTTTTGATGATTCCTGGCAAAGCAAAGGTCTTTCTTTTCCTTGGTTTTATACCTTTAAAATAAATATATATTGTTACAGAAACATAACTGTTCCTGATAAACATATTAAGTTTAGGAATACATCTTGCATCTTCACACGTAACTTGCTCGTAACTGCTGATGATAAATGTGGATGACAGAAATAAAATTATCAACCACTCAACCCTATTGGTTAGACTTTTCTTATGTTAATAAAACACAGTCTATTATTCATCAAAAGATCCTAGAACGTTTACTTGACAGATAAAATTTTCTTTTCTTTTCCTAAGCCTACCTTAAGTCATCTTACACATAATAAGCATATGGAGATATCTTAAAACTTCAATGAAAGTACATTATTCATTATACTAAATTTTGTTATAAACGTCAAATCATGTTATAAAGGTCAAATCATGTTTGCTTTTTAGAGGGTCACAAAATATAAATGTATTGTTTTAGATAAAAGGATGACACAGCAGACCCATTAGAACTATAATATGGGGCCAGGTGCAGTGATTCATGCCTGTATTCCCAGCACTTTGGAAGGCCAAGGCAGACAGATCACTTGAACTCAGGAGTTCGAGACCAGCCTAGGCAACATGGTAAAACCCTGTCTCTACAAAAAAATACAAAAAATTAGCTGGGTGTGGTGGTGCGTGCCTGTGGTCCTAGCTACTCAGGAGGCTAGGGTGAGAGGACTGCTTGAGTCCAAGAGACAGAGGCTGCAGTGAGCTGTGATCACACCACTGTACTCTACCCTGAGTGACAGAGTGAGACCCTACCTCAAAAATTTAAAAAAAAAAAAAAAAAACAGAAACAGAAAAAAACAAAAACGAAAAAAGAAGTATAATATGAAAAGTTTACAATATGGCACTCTTGTGTCCGTATGTTGTCCCTAATACAAACAATGCTATAAATGGATTCTACCATAACCGAGGAGTAAAAATTATCTTTGATATTCCTAATAAGGCAACTCTTCATCCTCTTGACAAATTATTTTTAAAGGCCAGTCACGCTATTAACTGTTGATAGAATTAAGCACTTAAGGCCTGGCGTGGTGGGTCACGCCTATAATCCCAGCACTTTGGGAGGCTGAGGTGGGTGGATCACCTGAGGTCAGGAGTTCGACACCAGCCTGGCCAACATGGTGAAACCCCGTTTCCACTAAAAACACACAAAAAATTAGCCGGGCACAGTGGTGCACAGCTGTAATCCCAGCTACTTGGGAGGCTGAGGCAGAAGAATCATCCGAACCAGAAGGCGGGGGTTGCAGTCAGCCAAGATCACGCCACTGCACTCCAGCCTGGGTGACGGAGCGAGACCCTGTCTCAAAAAAAAGAATTCAGCACTTAAAACTTAGGTGTTTACTCTTTGAGAATTGAGCAGTAGAGGCCGGGTGCAGTGGCTCACGCCTGTAATCCTAGCACTTTGGAGGCTAAGGTGGATGGATCACTTGAGCTCTGGAGTTCAAGACTAGTCTAGCCAATATGGTGAAACCCTTTCTCTAAAAAAAAATACAGAAGTTAGCTGGGCATGGTGGCACACACCTGTAGTCCCAGCTAATTTTGGGGCTGAGGTGGTAGGATCACTTGGACCTGGGAGGTCAAGGCTGCAGTGGACAGAGATCACGCCACTGTACTCCAGCCTGGGAAACAAAACGAGACCCTGTCTCCCAAAAAATAAAAAAAGAAGAGAGCAGTAGAGACCTTAGGTTTAAGCTAGCCCCTCATCTTACAGATGAGGAAATTCAAGAAGGGTTTTTGTTGTTGTTTTTGAGACAGGGTCTCACTCTGTTGCCCAGGTTGGAGTGCAGTGGTACAATCAAGGCTCACCACAGGCTTCTCCTCCCAGACTCCAGCAAGCCTTCTACCTCAGCCTTCCCAGTAGCTGGGACTACAGGTGCACACCAGCACACCTACTAATTTTAAGTTTTTTTATAGAGATGGGTCTCAGCATGATTCCCAGCTGGTCTCGAACTCCTGGACTCAAGTAATCCTCCTGCCTCAGCCTCCCAAAGTGCTGAGATTACAAGCAGGAGCCACTGTGCCCAGCCAAATGACGGTAATATTAACATTAATGAAATGTTACCCACTGTACAATTAGCACTACACATTACAGTGATGAATTTCATATTCATGACATTGGAAGGCTTAAACATGGATGTCAATGAAGAAAACTATTTCAATATATATTTTAAAACAAATGCATGTTATACTTAATCTTTAAAAATATATAATCTAACACACTAATATTCTTTTGGGAAAATCTGTTATTTATTAAGCAACAAGTAGCACCTGCAGGCCTTCAAACTAATTTCAGATTTTTACAGCACTCCATTACATAGATACGCTGACACCTAGGGATAGCAGTCCCTCCTTATTTGTTCAATGAACAGAAGATAAGATGCTAGCTAGCTGCCATGTGCATTAACATATTATAACTAATCAACTTACCTTCAACTGCACTAGCAGTGTCACATTCTTCAAATTCAATGAGGCCTGGAAAAAAAAAATTGAAAAACTTCTAGTAGAAAAAAACTATCAGGTAAACTTTAATACTTTTTTTTTACATTTTAAATTTTTTATTCTACTTTTAATTGACAACACATCTTTTTAATTGTTCTGAAATGGTTCTAATTGTTACCTAATAGTTAATTCAAATATCAGTAATACATTTTAAAAATCAAATAATTCTAACCATGAAAAACAACTGAGACTAGCCCATTATGATCACAATAATTTACTGAAAACCCATTATACATGATGCCACAGAATTAGAGACACAAGAATATGCGGTTTCTGCTTTCAAGGAGCTGGCAGTACTATTAATGAGAGAAAACAAGTGTGGTAAAGGTGGTTGCTGAATCCTCGGTGGTGTTCATGGGAAGAACAGGGCTACCAAGATAGTAAATACTACTAGAACATAAGCTTGGGACCTCATCTGTCCTGTTCGTCACTTATCTTCAATACTTAAAAAATGCCAGGTAAATAATAAGTTGGGTAAATAAGTAAATATTTATTGAATGAATAAATGAACTAATTACAGACTAATTAAGTGGTGACCTTGGGGTTATAATCCAGATCTCTGTAAATGTATAGCAGGTCAAGGAATGTGAACTACAGCTTATAGGAAATAGGAAGAGTTTTTTTTTTTTTTTTTTTTTTTTTTTTGAGACGGAGTCTCACTCTGTCCCCCAGCTAGAGTACAGTGGCGCAATCTCGGCTCACTGCAAGCTCCGCCTCCCGGGTTCACACCATTCTCCTGCCTCAGCCTCCTGAGTAGCTGGGACTACAGGCACCCACCACCACGCCCGGCTGATTTTTTGTATTTTTAGTAGAGACGGGGTTTCACCGTGTTAGCCAGGATGGTCTCGATATCCTGACCTCATGATCCGCCCGCCTCGGCCTCCGAAAGTGCTGGCATCACAGGCGTGAGTCACCGCACCCAGCCAGCAAGAGTTTTCATGTAAGATCATACACATCCACCCACAAAGTGATCTTCAAGGAACATTAATTTAGCACTGCTATGAGAGATAGACTGTAGAAGAGGAGGATGATAAAGTGGAAATCATTAGAAAACAATTAAAATAGCCCTGAAATGATTGAGTGCTCAGACTAGCTTTAAAAGCCATAAAATACGGCATACTTCATATATGTGAAATATCAAATTATTTGGGAGTAGAGAAAGTAGCAAAACATGAATTACTCTCCTAATGAAATATCCCAAAAGCTAAATATGAGACTAAAAAATTATCTCCCACTAAGCTGTCATTTAGTCCTTTTTATACATAAATTCATGAAAGTCTAGCATTTTTTTGGTGAAATAATTTTTAATTTATTAATGGTAATTTGTATAACTTGCTATATGAAGAAATTTTAAAATAGAGCTTGAAATAGAGAGTAGATGATAGAGAATTTTGTTACTGGTTCTTCTGAGATGCAAAGCTTACTTATGTACAAATTCATGATCAGCATTATTATTGATCATGCCATTATAAAAGAAAGCCACTGATTAACAAGAAGATCTCTCTACGAGTAGGGGGATCTAAAAATACTGGCTTAATGTCCCTCTCCCTCCCCCTAAATCTAAGATTTATTTCTGTGTGGTTCTAGTTTCCATTCAAATAAAATAGATTAACATTTACTAATAAGCAGAATAAAACTATCATAAAAATGAGTTGATAAACAAGGTCCTAATTAATTATTAGTAGGTTCCTTACTAGTACATTCTTCTAAATATAAACTAAGACTAAAAAAAAAGTTTATCACTTCTATCCAAAAAAGCCTTAAAGAGTCAGAAAATGACTCTTTAAAAATTTAAATTAAAAATTTAAGGACTTTATTCAAACCCATTCTGCAAATCTGGAAGCTGAGAAATCATTTAATAAAAGGGTACCGAGCTTGTTCTTAGAATCCCTTAGAGGCCTATCATAACAATTTACAATGAGATGAGGGCAGGCTGAAAAATCAATAAAGGTAAAGAAATTAAGATGTGCAAATTAGCAACTTTTCATTTAGTATAAAAATTATGAATAACAAATCTCTACCTAAATTACCAACAGCTTATTATATATTATTGGCTTTTCCAAGTACTAATAAAGCTGGAGAAAATATAATCATCTGTTGAGACGAGAAAGGGTTTACCAAAAAAGGCAACCAGGCATGTGGTTAGTCAAAAATTCTCCTACAGCTACACATCCACATAGTTTCTACCCATTAACTATTTACAGAATCTCTAGTGCTTAAGCTACACACTTACTCTAGAGAGTAGAAAAAAGTAACTACAATAAAAACAAAACACCAATGCCAAATTGCCTTGTTTACAAATACTAAATATATATTATCTAGAAGGACTTTTACATCATCATCTTAGCAAATATGGTACATACAGAAAAAAAGATTTGTAAAATCTTTGGATAACTTCATATACATGAAAACAGTAAAGACATCCCTCAACTAATCAGTCCCTTTAAACAAAATTCTCCTTTTTGTTCTCACAAAACTCTTTTCCTATAGTAAACATATCTTGATTTCTCTTATCTTTTCTAAACAGCCTCTTAAAATCCATTTGAAATAGAAAAATGCCCCCCCCAAAAAAAGAAAAACCATTTTGAAATATAAGATGCCAAATGACTTCAAATCAAAAAATATATATTAAAAATTTTAAATTGAGTACCATCCACACAAACTTTTCTATTACAGATAGAAATAATGATTTCTGTCATAATAAAACTAAATACAACCTTTAACAAAAAAACCATTACATCATGCATGAACAAGATTTTCTTTTACAAATGGCATATGCTCCACATGCTGCTTCACATGGCAAGGCTTTGCGTGCCTGGCTCAGTGCCAGTTGACAACTCAGCTGGATATCAATGCACATTCTAACCCCCCTTGTAGCATGTCACTTCTGAACTGCTTCACAAGTGGAAAGTTTATTCAGCATCTCCTTCAAATGCAGTCCACTGCCCATCATTCTGCTATTTAATCATAAGACAGGTTATTTTTTTTGACAGTACTAAAGCCAGAGTGAGAGTCTTAATGAATAGTTTGCTACAACTGGAATTTCAACTGTTTTAGACTCAATTAATTCTTTTGTCAAAATAAATAACTGCTCTTAGCACTTAGATTTTATGTTGGGTCACAAGGGCAATTTAGTTTGTATAAAAGCAAATAAACCCATTTTGGCTCTGTCTCCTGATGCTCTTTTACACATTATTTTAAAACGCCACTATGAGTTCAATTAAACTCACAAAACAGAAGAACAACTCTAAGAGGTCAATGATTCAAAGCAAAACAATTCTTAAATACGATGCTTTAATCATCAGGTAGGAATAAATAAATGCTATTAAAAAAAAGCCATCAACCTAAAGAATCCATTCAAACCTAATTTGGATTAAAACTTTGAAAAGATGTTACAAGAAAAAAACAACTTACTTAACGGTAATCTTTGATCACCACAAATGTTCTGTGGACTGAGAAGAGTATAAAATATATGAAATATTTAATTAATAAACCCTGTTGTTTCGGAATCAATCCTAAATCTCAGGCCATCAACAGGACAAGTTTTTAATATTATCTAGCTAAAAACTGCCCTCAAAATTCAAATAGTAAGTCTGGGCTATTCAAATCAAGCATCTTTCTGCTTCTAATCAGAACTAAACACAAACAAACACTCTCAGACATACACTAAAAGTTTAATAAAAGGAATGACGATAATGAAGGGGTGTATGCATGTGTGCGCATGAGCAGGGAGGGAGGTGTGACTCATAACAATGGAAATCAATGACTACATTTTCAAGCTTGCTCCTGGGCCTGTGGAATGCAACACAGTCATATTCCCAGATGCCTGGGATGATGGGCCAGGCAAGCTAACACAAAAAAGAGAATCACACTCCAGCTTGTGGTGATATGCACAGGGTACACAGGCTCAAATTCTAATTTTGATACTCTTTTTGAACTACTCTTTTTGAACCTAGGTGTATCATCTATAAAAGGTAAATAACAAACATAGCATCTGCTTTCTGTCTCTCCATAGCCTTATACAATTTTTCTCTTTTGCTAAACCATTTGAAAGTTGCAGACATCAATGACACTTCACTTCAGGAGTATGTGTTTTAACAAAAGACTTGCTGAATCAATTTCCTCAATTCAGTGGTTCCAAACCTCATGAGAGACTCCTGGTGCAATGCTTCTAAACTATATTATGTATGAGAATCACCTGGAGAACTTGTTAAACCACAGACTACTGGGCTTCACTCCCCCAGTGTTCTATTCAGAAGGTCTAGGGTGGAGCTCAAATATTTGCATTTTTAACAAATTCCCAGGTGATGCCGCTGGCCCTGGAATCACATTTCGAGAAATACAGTCCTAGTAGACTCTGTGGCCACTGCCAGATATTTAATTAGTCTAGACAGTGCTTCTTCAATTATACTGTGCATACAAAACCCAAAGTATCTTGGGGTCTTATCAAAATACAGAATCTGATTCAGCAGGACTCGGATAGGATTTGAGATTCTCCATTTATAACAAGCATTCATGTAGTGTAATGCTATAGGTTCTCAACAATGGCTGCAAGTTACAATCAGCTGAGGAGTTTTAAACTATAGTGGTACCCACCCTGGACCAATGAAATCAATTTCTTGGCTGGGCACGGTGGCTCACACCTGTAATCTGAGCACTGTGAAAGGCCGAGGCAGGTGAATCACCTGAGGTCAGGAGTCCAACGCCAGCCTGGCCAACACGGTGAAACCTCGTCTCTACTAAAAATACAAAAATTAGCTGGGAGTGGTGGTGGGCCCCTGTAATCCCAGCTACTTGGGAGTCTGAGGCAGGAGAATCACTTGAACCCAGGAGGCAGAGGTTGCAGTAAGCCAAGATCATGTCACTGCACTCCAGCTTGGGTGACAGAGCAAGACTGTCTCAAAAAAAAGGAAAGGAAGGGAAAGGGAAAGGGGAAGGGGAAGGGGAAGGGGAAGGGGAAGGGGAAGGGGAAGGGAAGGGAAGGGAAGGGAAAGGGAAAGACAAAGGGAAGGGAAAGGGAAGGGAAGGGAAAGGGAAGGGAAGGGAAAGGGAAGGGAAAGGGAAGGGAAAGGGAAGGGAAAGGGAAGGGAAATGGAAGGGGAAGGGGAAGGGAAAGGGGAAGGGAAGGGGAAGGGAAGGGAAGGGAAGGGAAGGGAAGGGGAAGGGAAGGGGAAGGGAAGGGAAGGGAAGGGAAGGGGAAGGGAGGGGAAGGGAAGGGAAGGGAAAGGGAAGGGAAGGGGAAGGGAAGGGAAGGGAAGGGGAAGGGAAGGGGAAGGGAGGCGAAGGGGAAGGGGAAGGGAAGGGAAGGGGAAGGGAAGGGGAAGGGAAGGGGAAGGGAAGGGAAGGGGAAGGGAAAGGGAAGGGAAAGGGAAGGGGAAAGGAAGGGGAAAGGAAGGGGAAGGGGAAGGGAAGGGGAAGGGAAGGGAAGGGAAAGGAAGGGAAGGGAAGGGGAAGGGAAGGGGAAGGGGAAGGGGAAGGGAAGGGGAAGGGAAGGGGAAGGGAAGGGGAAGGGGAAGGGAAGGGGAAGGGAAGGGAAAGGGAAGGGGAAGGGAAGGGGAAGGGAAGGGAAAGGGAAGGGGAAGGGAAGGGGAAGGGAAGGGGAAGGGGAAGGGAAGGGGAAGGGAAGGGAAAGGGAAGGGGAAGGGAAGGGGAAGGGAAGGGAAAGGGAAGGGAAGGGGAAGGGAAGGGGAAGGGAAGGGGAAGGGAAGGGAAGGGGAAGGGGAAGGGAAGGGGAAGGGGAAGGGGAAGGGAAGGGGAAGGGAAGGGAAGGGAAGGGGAAGGGAAGGGGAAGGGAAGGGAAGGGGAAGGGAAGGGGAAGGGAAGGGGAAGGGAAGGGGAAGGGAAGGGAAGGGGAAGGGGAAGGGAAGGGAAGGGGAAGGGGAAGGGAAGGGAAGGGAAGGGGAAGGGAAGGGGAAGGGAAGGGAAGGGAAGGGGAAGGGGAAGGGAAGGGGAAGGGAAGGGGAAGGGAAGGGAAGGGGAAGGGAAGGGGAAGGGGAAGGGGAAGGGAAGGGGAAGGGAAGGGGAAGGGGAAGGGAAGGGAAAGGGAAGGGGAAGGGAAGGGGAAGGGAAGGGAAGGGGAAGGGAAGGGGAAGGGAAGGGGAAGGGAAGGGAAGGGGAAGGGGAAGGGAAGGGGAAGGGGAAGGGGAAGGGAAGGGGAAGGGAAGGGAAGGGAAGGGGAAGGGAAGGGAAGGGGAAGGGGAAGGGAAGGGGAAGGGAAGGGGAAGGGAAGGGGAAGGGAAGGGAAGGGGAAGGGGAAGGGAAGGGAAGGGGAAGGGGAAGGGAAGGGAAGGGGAAGGGAAGGGGAAGGGAAGGGAAGGGGAAGGGAAGGGGAAGGGGAAGGGAAGGGGAAGGGAAGGGGAAGGGAAGGGAAGGGGAAGGGAAGGGGAAGGGGAAGGGGAAGGGAAGGGGAAGGGAATGGGAAGGGAAGGGGAAGGGGAAGGGAAGGGAAGGGGAAGGGGAAGGGAAGGGAAGGGGAAGGGAAGGGAAGGGGAAGGGAAGGGAAAGGGAAGGGAAAGGGAAGGGGAAGGGGAAGGGAAGGGGAAGGGAAGGGGAAGGGAAGGGGAAGGGAAGGGGAAGGGAAGGGAAGGGGGAGGGGGAGAGGGAGGGGAAGGGGGAGGGGAAGGGGAGGGGAAGGGGAGGGGAAGGGGAAGGGGAAGGGAAGGGAAGGGAAGGAAAGGGAAGGAAAGGAAGAAAGGAAGAAAGGAAAAAAGAAAGAAAGAAACATCAATTTCTGTACATAAAAAAAGAAAAATGCAAAGAAAAAAATCTCCAAAAATAATTCTTGTATGTACCTGATATGGTCTGGATGTCTGTACCCTCCAAATAACACGTGGAAATGTGATTCCCACGTGGAAATGTGATTCCCACGTGGGAGGTGGGGCCTAATGGGAGATGACTGGATCATACAGGAGGATCTTTCATGAACGGCTTAGCATCATCCCCTTGGTAATAAGTGAGTTCTCGCTCAGTTACTTCACACAAGATCTGGTTGTTTAAGAGCGTCTGGTACCTCCCCACCCTCTCTCTCATGTTCCCAATATTGCCATGTGACATGCTGGCTCTCTGTTGCCTTCCACTATGATTCTAAGTTTCCTAAGGTCTCACCAGAAGCAGATGCCAGCACCATGCTTCCTATAAAGCCTGCAGAACCATGTGCCAAGTTAAATATCTTTTCTTTAAAAATGACCTAGCCGCAGGTATTTCTTTATAGCGACACTAGAATGGACGAATACAGTACCCAAGGCTTGAAAACTATGAGGAAAATTTAGAAACTACAGTCTTAAATCAAAGAAACAGGTTTTTAACCACAGATTTCAGTCACTGTGAAACATTCCAAAATTACCTAGTTCTCCAAACACAGAATCTTAGTACTGAAATATAATCTCCTCTTACATCCAAATTCTGACACTGTCCCCACGCTCACAAGGTTGAGTCATGTTTTCATCTTCAATGATCCTGATAAAACCCTTGTTTCTACTTTTAATTATAGCACTTACGTCTATAAACCTTCCCCATGTTAGTTGGAACTATATCCTTTCAGTTACTCATGCCAAAACCCTTAAAATGATTCTTTCCAATTCCTCGTTAAACAGATTTGCTGAGGTATAGTTAACACATGATAAACTACATCTATTTAAATTGTAGAGTTTAATGAATTTTGACATGTGTAACATTTGTGAGTCTACTACCACAAATAAGATAACATATATAGTTATCACCTCATGCTCCTTTGTAACCCATTCCACCCTTCCCAAGGCTATCACTGATCTGCTTTCTGTCACTATAAATTAGTGTACATTTTCTAGAAAGTTATATAAATAGAATCATATAATATGGGCCGGGCACGGTGGCTCACGCCTGTAATCCCAGCACTTTGGGAGGCCGAGGCGGGTGGATCACGAGGTCAGGAGTTCAAGACCAACCTGGCCAACATGGTGAAATCCCGTCTCCACTAAAAATACAAAAATTAGCTGGGCATAGTGGTGCACACCTGTAGTCCCAGCTGCTTGGGAGGCTGAGGCAGGAGAATCACTTGAACCTGGGAGGTGGAGGTTGCAGTGAACCAAGATCACGCCACTGCACTCCAGGCTGGGTGACAGAGCGAGACTCCGTCGCAAAAAAAAAAAAAAAAAAAAAAGGAATCATATAATATGTATTCTTATTTTGATCTGGCTTCCTTCACTCAGTAGTTTATTAATTTTTATTGCAGAGTAGTACTTCACTGCATGGACATACTACAATTTGTTTATCTGTTCATCTGTTAATGGACATTTGGGTTGTTTGCAGTTTGGAGCTACTACAAATAAAACTGCCATGAACATTCATGGATGAATCTCAAAGTAATTTTGCTGAGTGAAAGAAGCCACAGACTGGGAGAAAATAGTCACTATATATATATACACACACACAAATGGAAACCTGCTAAACTTTTATGAATTATAAATATATAAAGCAAAATTACCAAAATGACTGTAAAATAGAAAACATTGAAAATATGGATTTTACTCTCTTTTAGCAACTGAATTACCTGAGAGTAGTTAGGGTTACAAAGGCAATGTCACTGGAATATAAAAAGACATCCAGAATTAGAAAACACCTGTTTATTCATGATCCTTTTAGACCACAGGTGCCTTAATATTCAAAGCATCCTCTTACAGTGACTCAAATTCCAGAGGAACCAAGCATTACTACGCTAAAATAAAAACAATGATAGGCCAAGTGCAGTGGTTCACGCCTGTAATCCCAGCACTTTGGGAGGCTGAGGCAACACTTTGGGTGGACTGCTTCAGGCCAAGAGTTCAAGACCAGCCTGGCCAACATGGTGAAACCACGTCTCTACTAAAAATACAAAAATTAGCCAGGCATGGTGATGCACGCCTATAAGCCCAGCTGCTCGAGAGGCTGAGGCATGAGAATTGCTTGAACCGGGAGATGGAGGTTTCAGTGAGACTGAGATCATGCCACTGCACTCCAGACTGGGCAATAGAATGACACTCTGTCTCAAAAAAAAGCAAAACAAAAGGCAATGACAAAAAGTATCAGTACATATAATAAATAATATAATATGATCATAATGAGGAAGAAAAAAATTTGTAATGCTCTCAGTTTGACTTACATAAAAGAACTGAAAACATAAACTGACAGGTTATATCTTTCAATAGATAACTGACTAAAAACAAAATTGGTATCATTTTGCAGCATTAGAGAAATACGTTAACTTATGCATACAATTTTTTTTTTTTTTTTTTGAGACAGAATCTTACTCTTGTCGTCCAGGCTGGAGTGCAATGATGCAATCTCAGCTCACTGCAACCTCTGCCTCCCAGGTACAAGCAATTCTCCTGCCTCAGCCTTCCGAGTAGCTGGGATTATAGGCACCCACCATCACACCCAGCTAATTTTTGTATTTTCAGTAGAGACAGGGTTTCACCACATTGGCCAGGCTGGTCTCGAACTCCTGACCTCAAGTGATCCACCAACCTTGGCCTCCCAAAGTCCTGGGATTACAGGTGCGAGCCACTGCACTCGGCCTCTTTTCTTCTTAAATTACCCTGGATTATTGCAACAGTCATGCAGTGGTCTCTCTACCTCGATCCTTGCCTTTTTCTGCAGGCGTTCTCAATAGAGTAGTTAGAGTTCAGCCACCTGGGCCTCCAAAAGTGCTGGGATTACAGGCGTGAGCCACCGCGTCCAGCTATGTATACAAATTTTTAAAAGAATTGGATATTTTGTTTTCTTTTAAAAATCTCTATCCCACAGAACTAAAGCTAGTTGAGGGTGGAACTCATCCACCAGAGGGAGTCCTTACAAAAGAGGAGAAATAAAATGTTAACAGAAATCAATAGTATAAAATGATTGAAGGTTAGAATATACTTTACAAAACAAAATCCTTTAAGTCCATAAATTCCATACAATCACATGAAAAATTTTGTGTATGTTATTTTTCTAGTAAGCACAATTTTTGTTATTGCAGTGAGTCCCTAGACTCATTTGTTCAGGTGCCCATAAACTGATCAAAAACATATGAAAGAGGTCAGGCACAGTGGCTTATGCCTATAATCACAGCACTCTGGGAGGCCAAAGTGGGCAGATTACCTGAGGTCAGGAGTTTGAGATTAGCCTGGCCAACATGGTGAAATCCCGTCTCTACTAAAAATACAAAAATTAGCCAGGCGTGGTGGTAGGTGCCTGTAATCCCAGCTATTAGGGAGGATGAGGCAGGAGAATCATTTGAACCCGGGAGGCAGAGGTTGCAGTGAGCCAAGATCACGCCACTGCACTCCAGCCTGGGTAACAAGAGTGAAACTCTGTCTTACCAAAAAAAAAAAAAAAAATTAGCTGGGTGTGGTGGTGGGCCCCTGCAATCCCAGCTACTACTCCAGAGGCTGAGGCAGGAGAATCGCTTGAACCCGGGAGGCAGAGACTGCAGCGAGCCGAGATTGCGCCATTGCACTCCAGCAACAAGTGTGAAACTCCATCTCAAAAAAGAAAAAACATACAAACAAACAACAAAATACATGAAAGAGCTGCAGTTAGTCACCCATAGCAACTCAACCAGGGAAATAATATTTATCCCTTCCACTCCACCCCCCCACCAGTTAGTTTGTTCTAGGACTGTTTAAAAGTCCTAGTTCTATGACTCTTTTGGGGTCCTGAAACAGCCGCCTAGAGCCTAGTGACTCTAGGAAAGCCCATGTCATCACTATTCTTGGCTTCCCTATTACCTCCTACCATCTAGCTATATGTATTTTCTACATGACTTCATATATCTTAAGGCCAGTAAAATTAAATTTATAATGAAACTACATTAGTGGCTACTTATTCATGAGAAATGTTATCATTTTTGAAAACAGTATTTATTAATAAGTGTTAGATTATCTCATGTAAATCTCACAACAGCCCCATGAGGCAGTTACTATTATTATCCCCACTTTACAGATGAGGGCACTGAGGTTTAAAAGTCTCACTGCTAGGCTTCGTGTGGCGGCTCACACCTGTAATCCCAGCACTTTGGGAGGCCAAGGCGGGCAGATAATGAAGTCAGGATTTCGAGACCAGCCTGGCCAATATGATGAAACCCCGTCTCTACCACAAATATAAAAATTAGCCAGGCATGGTGGTGGGCGCCTATAGTCCGAGCTACTCAGGAGGCTGAGGCAGGAGAATAGCTTGAATCCAGGAGGCGGAGGTTGCAGTGAGCCGACATCGTGCCACTGCACTCCAGCCTAGGCAACGGAGCGAGACTCCATCTCCAAAAAAAATTAAAAAAAAAAAAAAGAGGTCTCACTGCTAGCAAAGAGCAGGTCACAAACCACAGCACTATACCACAAACAAGAAAATAAACATGAGCCAGGCACAGTGGCTCACACCTGTAATCCCAGCACTTCAGGAGGTTGAGACAGAAGGATTGCTTCAGTTCAGGAGTTCAAGACCAGCCTGAGCAACATAGTGAGATCCTGTCTCCACTAAAAATTTTTAAAAATTAGTGGGGTGTACTGGCATATGCCTGTGGTCCCAGCTACTTGGGAAGCTGAGGTGGGAGGATCGCTTGAGCCTGGGAGGTTGAAGTTACAGTGAGCTATGACTGCATCACTGCATTCTAGCCTAGGTGATAGAGCAAGACCATGTCTCAAAAAAAAAAAAAAGAAAGAAAAAGAAAAAAGAAACATGATCTAAATATCCAGAATTCAAAAGGAATCAAGCAGTGAGCTTAAAGGTAATTCCCAATAGACAGTTATCACCTAACCAACAGAAAGGAATTTATAGTAACTGTGTATTTGTTGAGTTCTTCATAGAGAATGAATGAGTAGATTGAAAAGTAGGACAATATGATGAACAAGGGTTCAGTAATCCCCATATGTTGAGTTAGCAAAATTTCTAAGAACTGACAAAACTTTAATTCACCTGTAAGTCTATATTAAAGGAAATTAGTGGCATATATTTGATAAGTTCCAACATATTTATGTGTGTTAAATAAATGTGTTTGGACTACATTACTTTTTTTTTTTTAAAGATGGAGTTTCACTCTTGTTGCCCAGGCTGGAGTGCAATGATGCAATCTCAGCTCACTGCAACCTCTGCCTCCTGGGTTCAAGCAATTCTCCTGCCTCAGCCTCCCAAGTAAATAGGATTATAGGTACCCACCACCACTCCCAGCTAATTTTTGCATTTAGTAGAAATGGAGTTTCACTATGTTGGTCAGGCTGGTCTCGAACTCCTGACCTCAGGTGATACACCTGCCTCAGCCTCCCAAAGTGCTGGGATTACAGGCATGAGCCACTACACCCAGTCTTGGACTACATTACTTTTAAGGTCCCTTTATGCAATAAAACTCCATGTTTATTAGACAAACCGAATTATATAACTTTTATCTTCTAGTTTTATCTAATGATAAAGTAAATTCCTGCCTCTTATACTGTTATTTCTAATTATTTAAACATTAATAACATGATTAAATCCTATACCTGAAACACATGTACAACCTACTGTAGTTCTAAAACGTTATATTTTGGGGTTTGGTATCTTTGTACTGTGATTCTACAATGTACTACAGTAGTAATTTTTGCCTGTTCAAAAGACATTTCCATTATCCCTTTCAGAATACAAATCCTGCTTCTCCATGATCTGGGCATGTGACCTATGCTGACCAATTATAATATCCTACTATCCGAAACACAGAGATTTATTCAAAGATAAGCATGTAACAAAAGCAGAACCTTCCCTGAAATTAATATGCCGACACTACAAAAAAAAAGTTCTACTAGGGTTCTAAACTGAATGGATACAGGCTTGGACTGCTGATCCAAGGCTGAATGGATACAGCCTTGCCAGCTGTGAGGAAAAAGTCTACAGTAGGAACTTAATAAACTGAAGCCAAGTAAAGACAAGCAAAAATGAGAGAAAAGAGTGAACCAAAGTCCGGAGGAAATCTATTTGCACCTTGAATTTATTCCAGCCTTCCAGGTTAAAATAGCCAATGCACGAAATTTTTGCTTAAGCTTGTTTCTATGGCTTTCCGACATTCGCAAACAAAAAGTCTCTACTGAACTAAGCTGGAGATGACAGATTTCAACATGAGTACCAGCACTCAATATTGGCAGTGACTGCCTACAACACGGAGATGAGAGAAACTGAGGTCTCCTTCGGGGAAGAATGCAACGATCTAGTAATGGTATCTGCCATGAATAAGGCAGCACATGCCACATACTTCTCAGCCCTTGGCTGAGCAGTGTCTTAGGAAATGACACTGGCATATAAAAGCAAAAAGCAGTAAAAAGAGACCAGGAAGCCAAAGCAGAGTGGGAAAAGTTGCATCAGGGAAGAGAAAAACAGTCACACAAAAAATGGCCAATCAAAATAAAAATTGGCTTGATTCAGAACACGTTTTAATGTTCCAATTATTCTCTAGTGTAATACTTTAAGAAAAACACAGATCCACTTCAAGCTCATTCTCTGTATACTTTCTTTATGCTTAAATATACTCTGGATCATTTGTGACCCCGGGAAAAAAGGTTATTGTTCATCAGTTTAAGTTCACATTTAAGGTCAAGTCCCCCTGGTTTCAAGGTGTTCTCCAAATTAAAATTTATGTCAACATATCTACACTTAGTTCTAATTTTTCCAAAGCATGGGACTTGATTTTTGATTCAGGATCAAAAATCCCAGAAGTGAATCCCAGTTCTGCCATGTACTAGCTTAGGCAAATCTCTCAACATTACCTCTGAATATTTCCCTCATCTGTAAAATGAAAATAATAGTACATACTTCAAAAAATTGCTGAAAATCAAAGTGTGCCTACAAAGTGGTTGGCATGGTACATGGCACAGAGTAAGAGCTCACTAAACATTAACCATTATTATTTAGCACTCACTTAAAAAATTTTCTAATAGCCACTCCATTCCAACCTTCTTAACACCCTAATTAAATGCCCATTTGTTCATTCATTTAACAAGAATATACCACTTACAAATAGAGAAAACAGAAGAATCAAATACAGAACTTTTTCACAGGTACAAACTATTAAGATTTAATGGTAGACAGCAACAAGGCAAGAAAGAAATATATACGTTCTCTGGCACTTTTGATGGAGAAGTTAAAGATAATAACCGGGCTCTTTAAAGAGTTCATTCATTCAACACATAAATGTAAAGATGTGGTGTAGGAAAGTAGTGGAATACAGCATTTTCTAGAGTAAGGATTAAGGACAACTAAAGTACTAAAGGAAAAAAGGAGGTACGTATGGGAAACAGCAAGTAGTTCAGGTTGGCCTCAGTGAAGATACTTGAATAGGAGTAAAAGAAAGTTAAGACTGCCCTCTCCCTTCTTGACCCCTATCCTTTGTCCCCCTCCCTCCTTCCTTCCTGTCACCATCACTTCCAGCACCGCTGCACCCGTAGGAGCTCCCCAACGGTGATGGGTTCTCAGCCCTCCATGTTACCGTGGGACAAAGAGCTCGAGGAGATCAAGAAGGAGATCAGCTTTTCCCACAGTCAAATCAGTTGCTCTATAGCCGGTTCACCAGCCTGGACAAAGGAGAGACTGGCACTCTCAGCCAGGAAGATTTCCTGAGGATTCCAGAACTTGTCATCGACCCACTGGGGGACCAAATCATCAATGCCTTCTTTCCAGAGGGAGAGGACCAGGTAAACTTCCGTGGATTCATGCAAACTTTGGCTCATTTCCGCCTCATTGAGGATAACGAAAAGAGCAAAGATGTGAATGGACCCGAACCACTCAACAGCCGAAGCAACAAACTGCACTTTGCTTTTTGACTATATGAGTTCGATAAAGATGATAAGCTCTCCCGTGATGAGCTGATACAGGTGCTACGCTTGATGGCTGGAGTAAATATCTCAGATGAGCAGCTGGGCAGCATCGCAGACAGGACCATTCAGGAGGCTGATCAGGATGGGGACAGTGCCATACCTTTCACAGAATTTGTTAAGGTTTTGGAGAAGGTGGATGTAGAACAGAAAATGAGCATCTGATTTCTTCACTAAAGGACGGAGACCAAACTGTTCCTTGCGGTCTGGTATTTAAGAACTGGAACCTGAAAGTCCTCCTTCCACCAACCCCACCTCCACACTATCATTCCCCTTCTCCCAAAGTACTACTGCTGTTGCATGACAACCCCAAATATGTTCTGACAACACAAACCTGCCTTTGGTGCATAAACAGGGCATTACAGAATGGTACACCCAGTCTATTTCTGTTAGTATCCATTCACTAGTTCTTCATTTATAAATATCTTCTTCCCCATTCTGTTGCTGAATGCCACATATCCATACAGTCTGAGAAAGTGAGAGAGGGAATCATGCCAAGAACAAGTCAGCAAAGCTCTTTCACCAGATGTAGACTGTAGCCCTACTGTCTTCCCTCCAGCAAGTCTGCCACCATGCTTCTTCATCCTTTTCATATGTCCTTTGCTTCGTACTTCTGTGTCATGCAACATACTGTTCGCTTAGTCTGGCAGTCTTTCTGCTTTTCATTAAGCACCAAAATCTCCTCTGTTCTACTTGGCACAGCTATGCCCTATGTATTTCTGATTTGGCAGGATAGTTCAGGGGTCTGGCAGTTTTTATTTACCTTCATTATTAAATGGGCCTCTGGGATGTTGCCTCTCCAGGAGCTTTTTGGTAACCAACACTTCTCTGAGAAGTATGAGACCATCCTCTGCATCCTACTCTGTCATCAAAGGGCTGCTGGGTGGAGAAACCCATCTTGAAAGGTGGCCTTGGTGAGAGGTGTGGAGTCAAGTTTTCTAGGTTGCTTGCCCACATCACTCTACCTCTGGCCTCTGATTCTCAACTTTGTACCTACATGGCTCCTCTTGTTAGTGCAGTGTTGACTGTTCAAAAAATAGCAATATGCCTACAGGTTTGCTTAGTTGGGGGACACTGTTACCAGAATGGCTGCTCTGACAATATGCCTGGGGACTTTTCCATGGCTTTTTATCAAGGAGGCTGGGCACCCTATAAAGCCTCACGCATTCACACCTTTACAGCATGGTTTATGCCTTAGTGTTACGTGCACTGGAATGTTTTTCACTTCACATTTCCAAGTAGAAAGATTAGTGTTAACTTATCCCAGTCCAAAATATTTAAAGATTGTTTCCTCAGTGTCTTGAAGTTTTGCACAAAATCCTTTTTTGGTTTTTTTTTTTTTGAGACGGAGTCTCACTCTGTCACCCAGGCTGGAGTGCAGTGGCGCAATTTTGGCTCACTGCAACCTCCGCCTCCTGGTTCAAGCAATTCTCCCGCCTCAGCTTCCCAAGTAGCTGGGATTAGAGACGTGCACCACCACACCTGGCTAATTTTTTATTTTTAGTAGAGAGGGGGTTTCACCATGTTGGTGAGGTTTGTCTTGAACTCCTGACGTCAGGAGATCCTCCTGCCTCAGCGCCCCAAAGCGCTGGGATTACAGGCATGAGCCACCATGCTCAGCCACAAAATTCTTTATGAATTATACACTTGGCAAATGTTAATGATGGAAGCCACAGTCAGTTCCTAATACATGTCCAAAGCATTGACTATTGTATCATTAGCTGCCTGGTTACATTAGCTTCCTAGCTCCTTGTATAGACCACTGCTAATCCCTTAAAAATGAGGTCTGGCACAAGTAGCACAACCTAAGGTAGCATTACAGGTCTTTGAGCAAGCCACAGCAAATTTTCTGCCTAAGTCAGCTTAGTTTAGACTTCAGTGAATCAAGCTATTGCCATCCTAATGCATGTCTCTATGAGTCTGTTTATCCAAACATCTGCCCTTGGCTGACTTTCTCTGATTCATTGCTTGCTTGTTTGCTTGCTTGCTTGTTTCCTTGCTTTGGAAAACTATTGAAGATGTGTACATAATTCTTTAGGAAGGGGACTGCTAAAAAATACAACTGCAAAGTGATGGAAAAGGGTAGAGAACAGGGAAGTAGCTGGGTTGTATGGCTCAAATATAAATGAATGAGAAATTCTTCATGAAGTATCAGTCAGACTTTGTGATCAAGTGAAAATGGAAGAATGTCTGATACTGATCTATTAGAGAGGTACTTCAGAGGCTCCTTGACTTGCGTATTTAAAGTTCCTAAGGTTATAGCTTTTCCCCTCTTTTGTCTGTATAGCAAACTGTTTTAATCCACAATTGTGCCTTATTGCTCCATTAAAAGATTATCAACAAATACTTGTGGTTGAAACAAAAAAAAAAAAGAAAGAAAGTTAAGACTAAAGTCTGGTCAGCTCGAGATCCTTAAAGGATCTGAAACCAAGTCCAGAATCCCACTTTCATTCTGTCAATAGTGAAAATTTAAAGATTTGTAAGTGGTACAATTATAAGTTCATAACTGTATAGGCAAAAGATGAGTGTGCTATAACATGTAAAATATATTGGAGAAGAAACGTCTGCTGTACCAGTATGAAATCTGCAAATTAATCAGGCAGCTAGAAAAAACATGAAAAGAAAGTCTGAAGGGAAAAATACTAATACAACCGAATCAGTAAGATTTAAAATTTAATGAAATTTGTGAAGAAGAAATGAAAGATGATTTAGGTTTCAAGCCTTAGGTCTATGAACTGTACTGAGGAAATATGGCTCCCAAACTTCACAGATCACTTACCCATTTTCCAGAATGCCATATCATATTTTAACTTCTTTAATGCACTGAATTATTTTTACCTATCGAGTGAAACATGTATCCTGCAAGAACATGATATACTAACTAATAAATAGATTCAACAAATCTGGAAGACTGTAAGTATGCTGAGCAGGGAAGAGAATGGGCTACTTATTACATCTGATACATCATAACATGCCAATTAAAAGTAGAATTTGAACTTCTGTAATCATTTTTTCACTAAAATAGGAGCCAGGATTCCTATATCCATTTGTTCACTGGTATATCCCTAAATTTCTAGAATGGGGTCTGGTATATTAGAAATCAATAAATATATTTGTTAAATGCATATATAAATGAGAAAAGAAAGAAGTTACTAAATTTTAAGAAAGGTTCTACGTTGGTCTCAATGTTCTGAGTACTCAATATTCTTGCCCAAACTTTCTTTTATTAAAATAGCCTTCTGTAGGTCACTCTATTTTGAAAAATCTAAAACTGTGACAGATTTAGTAAAATGTTATGACCACTTTAAGTAATACTAAATCACTGTATTAACCACTAAAAGCCAAAACAAAAATCTTAATGTATCGTCAGACATAAAAATAATAATATCTGAGATTTTATACAGATTTTTAGGTATGCTCCATTTTTTGGGTTGGCTCCATTTCACAGTTTGGAAATATTTTTAACTTCAGACATGTGATATAAAGTTAAAATTACCCCTTACCCACATGAATTTCAAGGCAAATATGTTAGTTACTATATGGGAAATTTTAAAATGTTTACTTGCAGAGTTTATCATCTTACCAGGTCTTTCCTTCCCAGTGCCTTTTGACTCAGCAAATTTTTGTATCAAACTTTCAACTGTAGTATTAGCCATGTTATTTATAAATTCTTCATGGACCTATTAAAATGAAATAAAGATAACTTTTTCTTTTTCCACATTCTTAACGTATTTCAGATAAAACTTACACAAGACAATTAAAATTAATTACATCAAAATATGTATTTTTGACCCAAGGCCCTTGAGAACTTTAATTTACCTATCTTCCAGCGTTACTAGATCTGTGGGGACCAGCCATCACTTACATTAACCCCTTAACACACAGCCTCACGCCCCTAGAAGTCAAAGCAGCTTTCTGTTCCCATATTCGAGCTTTCTAAACATCATTCTTTTTTTTTTTTTTTTTTTTTTTTGAGACAGAGTCTCGCTCTGTTGCCCAGGCTGGAGTGCAGTGGCCGGATCTCAGCTCACTACAAGCTCCGCTTCCCGGATTTATGCCATTCTCCTGCCTCAGCCTCCCGAGTAGTTGGGACTACAGGCGCCCGCCACCTCGCCCAGCTAGTTTTTTTTGTATTTTTTTAGTAGAGACAGGGTTTCACCGCGTTAGCCAGGATGGTCTCGATCTCCTGACCTCGTGATCCACCCGTCTCAGCCTCCCAAGTGCTGGGATTACAGGCTTGAGCCACCGCGCCCAGCCGACATCATTCTTATAAGACTTATATAGACAATAAAATACTTTTGGATTAAAAAAACACACACACACAGTCCGACTCTGTCACCCAGATGGCTGAGGGTCATGGCTCAAGGCAGCCTCAAACTCCTGGGCTCAAGTGATCCTCCCACCTCAGCTTCCCAAGTAGCTGGGACTATAGGCATGCACTATCACACACAAAACTTTTTTAACATTTAAAAATTTTTAAGTATTTTTTAAATTTTTTGTAGAGATGAGGTCTCGCTATGTTGCCCAGGCTGGTCTTGAACTTCTGGGCTCAAGTGATCTTCCTGCCTCGTCCTCCCAAACTGCTGAGATTACTGGTGTGAGCCACCATGCCTAGCTAGTTTGAAGAATAACAGACTTCATCTTTCTCTACTATATTTCAATGTACCCCAAATTCCCAAATTGTCATCATTAAACCTTTTATATTTGTGGAACACTAGTAAGTAAAAGTTCTATAGTTTAATATAAAGTTGCTGCTTTAAATTTAAAAATAGTAAAGCTTGAAAAAAGAAAATTCAAAAGTTGATAGCTTTAGAAATTCAATATAAAGAAAACTGAATGTAGTTAATTTAAAAAATTAATTTGAATTATCATCCTTGGTGGCCAAATGATAAAATATCCGGTTTATTTTATATTTAACACATGTAAATATATTATCTTTACATATTCTTTATCTGGAAAAATTCGGTAACATACTTATGAACTTTGAACAGAGTGAGAAAATATTTTTAAAGAGCTATAAATAAAACAAATTTTTCATGAATAGTTCAACATAAAGTAAAAAAACTTACCTGGCCTATCTGCAAATGAATTTCCTTTATAGCATTTGACAAGGATCCTATAATTTCCTTTATGTGAATGAGATGAGTTTCTTCAATATCTTGAAATTTCTGGGTAACATATACAAAGTTATAGATTTATAATATATACAGGTACATACATATGTATTCTAGAATCAAAAGAGCTTTTAGAAATCATCTCTCCCAGCACTTTGGGAGGCCGAGGCAGGTGGATCACTTGAGGTCAGGAGTTGGAGACCAGCCTGGCCAACATGGTGAAACCCTGTCTCTACTAAAGATGCAAAAATTAGCCAGGCCTGGTGGTAGATGCCTGTAATCCCAGCAATTTGGGAGGCTGAGGCAGGAGAATCATTTGAATCTGAGAGGCAGAGGTTCCAGTAAGCCGAGATCACACCACTGCACTGGAGCCTGGATGACAGAGCAAGACTCCGTCTCCAAAAAAAGGAAATCATCTCAATATAATCAAATTTTCCAAGTTACCATTGTTACACAATGTTTAACAAAGCCTCAAGACAAACAGGTCTAGCAGGTAAACTGAAATATGGCACTGCAGAAAGTTAACTTTTTGTTATGTCATGTTTTAGGTAAATACAAACTTTTCTAGAATTTGGATCTTTTTTTTTTTTTTTTTAAAGACAGAATCTCGCTGTTGCCCAGACTGGAGTGCAGTGGCACCATCTCGGCTCATTGCAAGCTCCGCCTCCCGAGTTCACACCATTCTCCTGCCTCAGTCTCCCAAATACCTGGGACTACAGGTGCCCGCCACCATACCCGGCTAATTTTATGTATTTTTAGTAGAGACGGGGTTTCACCGTGTTAGCCAGGATAGTCTCGATCTCCTGACCTTGTGATCCACCTGCCTCGGCCTCCCAAAGTGCTGGGATTACAGGTGTGAGCCACCACGCCGAATTTGGAGCTATCACACATTAAAATCTATAATTGTGATCAGAATATTAGGAGACCCAGAAGAGAATAGTGTTCCAAAAAAAAAAAAAACAGTTTTAAAAACTGAGAAACAATTAGTTGGCAAAGCAAAAACTACAGTTTACTTTCAAAGACTTTATAATCTAGCCCATAGAATTTCAAAATGTCTTTCTAATCCTTGAAATAATAATATACACCTAGCACAGTGGCTCACACCTATAATCCCAGCACTTTGGGAGGCCAAGGCAGGCAGATCACAAGGTCAGGAGTTTGAGACCAGCCTGACCAACATGGTGAATCCCCATCTCTACTGAAAATACAAAAAATTAGCCAGGCGTGGTGGCATACACTTGCAATCCCAGCTACTTGGGAGGCTGAGGCAGGAGAATCACTTGAACCCAGGAGGCGGAGGTTGCAGTGAGCCAAGATCATGCCATTGCACTCCAGTCTGGGCAACAGAGTGAGACTCCATCTCAAAAAAAAAAAAAAAAGAAATAATAATATACAATCCCCAAAAGAGATGACTGTGATCAAGGAAAACTGGGAAAGCCTATATACTCTATTTCAGCAGTTCTCAATCGAAGGTGAGGATGAGTTAGATCACCTGGAGAACGTTTTCAAACTTCAAAACAAGTAGATCCTCCAGTACTGCCTGGGGAATGGGGGCTGAAAGAGGTGAGAATGTTGTTTGGAAAACATTTCCAAGTTACTCTGATATCCCCAGAGAGAAAACCGCTGCTTACCTTGCCTTGCCTTGCCTTGATATATAAATATATCAAAATATATCAAAAGCTCCTAGAGGCCAGACACGGTGGCTCACATCTGTAATCCCAGCACTCTAGGAGGCCGAGACCGGTCAATCATGAGATGAGGAGTTCAAGACCAACCTGGCCAACATGGTGAAACCCCGTCTCTACTAAAAATACAAAAATTAGCCAGGCATGGTGGCGCGTGCCTGTAATCCCAGATACTAGGGAGCCACAGTCAGAGAATAGCTTGAACCCAGGAGAACTCCTTAAACCTAGAAGGTAGAGGTTGCAGTGAGCCGAGATCCTGCCACTGCATTCTAGCCTGGGCAAGAGAGTGAGACTCCATCTTGGGGGAAAAAAGCAGCTCTGAGAAATACTGAAATAATGACACGTTTCACTTTGCTTAACCCAGCATTTTCCAAATTTCTTTGACCTCACAACACTTTTGTTTTTCTTCTTCCCTGAACATCTATTAATATCTCACAGAACAATTAATAGTCCTCAAAACAGGCTTTGGGAAATGCTGAACTATCCATTTTCAAACAAAATACATTTGTCATTTCTATTGTACAAACCTGGTAATCCATTTTTTGCCAAATTACATCAGTTATAAGGAATGGACCTAAGCCTTATTATTTTTCTCTGGCTAGTTTATCAAATTAAATTCCCTGACCCTATATTTAATACCTAAATTTCTTTAGTCACTTTGGTGACCAGAAATCCCCAAACCAAATGATATCTAATATGTAAATGGTAAGAACCTCTAAAAAAAAATCCAGAATGGTGAAATTACAGTTTTGGCAGTATTGCAACAGCCCAAAAACTTAAATCAATGTGATTTATGAGGAACGGCAGAGTTAAAATGGAATGCTTGTCATTGACTAATTTTGACCAAGTCAATGAGAATACAGTACCAGTATTTCAAGATCCTGAATTACTCTCAAGAACTGAGGAACATTTAGTAGAAGGACAGCCCTTAGCTTAAATTTCAGCAATTTAAAGAACAAGATATTTTCTCATAGACAGGTAGCCATTAATTTCATTTGAATGACCCTTAATTCCGAGGAAACCGTCTTTATTCCCTTTTGAAAAAGCTACACTCAACAAGGCAGATCATTATTTATTTACAAATATCTTAAAATATGAATCCACAGAGAAACTCAAGGCATGATTCAGATGCAATTTTGAAACTGTGGGGTTTTGGGGGTAGGGGCACACTGCTAACTATCACAATTCCTCAAAATTAGTGACTACTAAACTCAGAGTAATTCAGCAATGGGAAATGGATACAGTCTCAAGTGCTTGAGTATACACAAACGAACTTTCTTGAACAAATTAGATAGGCACTTTACCCCCTGCAACTTCAAATTCACTGTGTTCACATGTACTGTTACATTAATTTTTTTTTTTTTTTTTTTTTGAGATGGAGTCTTGCTCTGTCACCAGGCTGGAGTGCAGTGGCGTGATCTCGGCTCACTGCAACCTCTGCCTCCTGGGTTCAAGTGATTCTCCTGCCTCAGCCTCCCAAGAAGCTGGGATTACAGGCACTTGCCACCACGTCCAACTAATTTTTGTATTTTTAGTAGACAGGGATTCACCATGTTGGCCAGTATGGTCTCAATCTCTTGACCTCATGATCCGCCTGCCTCGGCCTCCCAAAGCATAAGCCACCAAATTGATGATTACAGGCCTAAGACACCAAACCAGCCTGTTATATTAATTTTTGAAAGTATAGTCATGAGCCACATAATGACATTTCTGTCAACAACTAATGCCACATATGACAGTGGTACCAAAAGATTATAACAGATACGAAAACTTTCTATTGCCTAGTGATATCATAGCTGCCATAACGTAGTACAGCGTATTACTCACATTTGTGGTGATGCTGGTATAAACAAACCTACTGTGCTGCCTGTCACATAAAAGTACTGCATAGCACTTAATAGACAGTACATAATACTTGATAATAAATGATGCTACTGGTAAATATATTTACTAAACTACACTTTTTATTATTAGAGTATAATCTTTCTACTTATTAGAAAAAACAATAACTGTAATACAGCCTCCAGCAGGTCCTTCAGGAGTTATTCTAGAAGGCTTTGTTATCATAGGTGATACCTTTTTTTTTTCCTGAGATGGAGTCTCACTCTGTCGCCCAAGCTGGAGTGCAGTGGCACAATCTCAGCTCACTGCAACCACTACCTCTCGGGTTCAAGTGATTCTCATGCCTGAGCCTCCCACGTAGCTAGGATTACAGGCGCACACCACCACGCCGAGCTAATTTGTGTATTTTTATTAAAGATGAGGTTTCACCATGTTGGCCAGGCTGGTCTCGAACTCCTGACCTCAAGTGATCCGCCCACCTCACCCTCCCAAAGTGCTGGGATTACAAGTGTGAGCCACCAAGTCCAGCCGGAGATGACAATTCTATGCATGCTACTGCCCCTGAAGACCTTCCAGTAGGATAAGATGTAGAGACAAAAAAGCAATCCTAATGATACTAAGCCTATGTAGGCCCATGTTTACTGTACATGTTTGTGTCTTAGTTTTTAGGAAAAAGATTTTTAAAGTTAAAAAAAATTTTTTTAAACAGAAAAAAAGCTGATCGAGTAAGGATATAAAGAAAATATTATTGTACAAGCATACAATGTGTTTCTACTTTAAGATATCATCATCAAAGAGTCAAAATGTTTAAAAATTTTTTTCTTTCTAACTTACAATGAGCTAAGATTAATTTATTACAGAAGGAAGAAAACTATTTTTAATAAAATTTAACATAAACTAAATCTACAGTACTTCTAAAATCTACAGCAGTGTACAGTAATGTCCTAGGCCTTCACATTTAAATACTCACTACTCACTCACTAACTCAACCAGAGCAACTTCTAGTCCTGCAATCTCCATTCAACGTAAGTGTTCTACTCAGGTGCAGCATTTTAAATCTTTTATACTGTATTTTTACTGTATCTTTTCTATGTTTAAATACACAAATACCATCTTGTTATAACTGCCTACAGTATTCAGTACAGTAACATGCTGTATAGGTTTGTAGCTTAGAAGCAACAGACTACAGCATACAGCCAGGTCTGTAGTAGTCTATACCATCTAGGTTTGTGTAAGTAAGTACATTCTCTCTCTCTTTTTTTTTTTTTTTTTTTTTTTGTGAGACAGAGTCTCACTCTGTTGCCCAGGCTGGAGTGCAGTGGCACAGTCTCGGCTCACCACAACCTCTGCTTCCCATTTCAAGCAATTCTGCCACCTCAGCCTCCCAAGTAGCTGGGATTATAGGCGTGCACCACCATGCCTGGCTAATTTTTGTATTTTTAGTAGAGACAGGGTTTCAACATATTAGGAAGTCTAGTCTTGAACTCCTGACCTCAGGTGATATGCCTGCCTCAGTCTCCAGAAGTGCTGGGATTACAGGCATGAGCCACCACGCCTGGTCATGCATAAGTACATTCTATGATGTTCACACAATGACAAAATTGCCTAATGACATTTTTTAAAGTGTATCCCCATTGTTAAGCGACACATGACTATACTATCTTGTCTGCCACTAAAGATATATAAAAGTACTCTAATCCTAATAATCTTTCATCTGAGAGTACTGATTAACAAATCTCAAAGTTTCCATAAACTAGCCATCTCACTGCTTTAAAGTAAACAAAATCTCCATATTCTGTTTCAAGTGTCTCATTAATTAATAGTGGTAAAAGCACGAGCATAAAAAGTCACAATTTCAATCATTTTTATTCTAAACCTAAATTTTGAAAACTTAAATCACAAATACTCTAAATTCTAACCTCTTTCACCCTAGAGACTCAATTATCTTCTCCCATTAGTAAATACAGGTCCTACCACCCAAATTTGATTCTCACTACACTGTCTGGTTCTTTCTTTCCCACTGAGACTGGTCAACCCAGGTGGCCTGGAAAAACAGTTAAGTGGAGAAGTAAAAGGATTACTTTCACCTTCTAAAATAACCCAAATTAAAGTCTATTCTCTATGAAGAAACAATAATTAACCTATTCTGCAGCTGTACGAGTATGACAGAGAGGGAGAGACAGAAACAGAGATCTCTAAGATCTTGAGAAAGAACAAATATATACATATTAGTAAGGTATGCCATCATCTTTATTTAAAAGCAGCATGGTCACACATTTGCTCGAATAAATTAATGTTCCCATCTTTAAAACGGCAGAATGGGCTGGCATAACGCCTGTAATCCCAGCCAGCATTTTGGGAGGCCGAGCTGGGCAGATCGCTTGAGCCCAAGAGTTCGAGACCACCCTGGGCAACAGGTGAAACCCTGTCTCTACTAAAAATACAAAAATTAGCCGGACATGATGGCTGCAGTCCCAGCTACTCAGGAGGCTGAGGTGGGAGGGTCACTAGCCTGGGAGGCAGAAGGGTTGCAGTAAGACAAGATCGTGCCATTGAACTCAAGCCTGGTTGACAGAGTGAGACCCTGTCTCAAAAAACAACAAAAAACAAACAAAAAAAACAGAAAGGCAGGATGAACAATTAAAATGCCATTTTGAAAAACAATGTAATGGGGAAGCAGAACATAAAAAGGAAATGGAAAAATGTGCCAAACATTCTTTTTTATAAAGTAACATCAACAAACAAAAATCTCTGACTATAGCAAATCCTATTTATTCCAATTTTAAAAATTAACAAAACCGCAAATGCTTAGCTGATAGAGACTAATCATTTAATGTGAAATTAACATATCAACAATGTCTTATAAATGCTCCTAATGATTTAAAAGACAAAACAGCACTTGCTGAAGTCTGCAATGACCTCAGCTGCTACAGAAATTGAAACTTTCTATCTCACTAGACTTGAAGACTTATTTAAGACAACTACCTAAACCTTTCTTCTTGAAGCTTCTTTGCCCAGCTACCATGACATTACACTTCCAGTTTTCTTCTTTCTTCTTTGGCTTCCTCTATTAAAATCTCAATAATGAGTCTCTCAGAGCTTGGCCCTGAGGCCCTTTCTTCCCCACACTCTAACTAAAAGTGATGTCATCATGGCTTTGTGTACTAAGAACACCCTATTTTATATGGTCTCATATCCTTATTCAAAACTTTTGGGACCTGGTGAGTTTTGGAATTCCTTTTCTTCCCTTATTTTTTAAATAAAGATATACAGTATTGTTTAGAATGCCATATACTTCATTCATAATACTACCAGCAAGATCTGTAGTGGCATCTGTTTATCAAACACATTAATATTTCTAAAGGAAAATATACATAGCATAACTCGGAGCTCTTCAGATTCAGAATTGTGGATAAGGAACTGTGGACATTACGTCCGGTCCAGATTACTTGGCTCCCCCAAAACTGCCCTCCTGATGTCACCAATTACGTATCTCATAGGCGTCTTAAAATTAACATGTTCAAAATTGAACATCTGATCCCTTCCTTCCATCAACCTAACAGTTCTTCATCTAATCTTCCCTATTCATCTCTTTCCACATAGATTTAACAAGCTAAAACCTGGAAGGGATCCTGATCTGCAGAATTCCTCAACCCATCCCATCCCTGCCATCTCCAATGCATTCACTTCTCTCCTTCTCCAAGACCACTATGTTGGCCTGCATCCTTCTCACCTGACTACTATACTGACTTCCAAACTGGACTCTTGATTCTCCTTTAGCCATACTCTAATCAATTCTTCACTAAACTGCCAGAATTATCTTTAAATGTAGATCAGATCATGTCACATCCCTGCCTAAAACCCTTAGGCGGCTTCTAGCTGCTCTTAGAAGAAAACCTAAATTCTTTTGCCATTAAAAGTAATGGCAAAAACTGCAATTACTTTTACACCAACCTAATAAAACCTGGTCCTTGTGTATCAATTCAACCTCATTTCTCACTACCATTTTCCCTTACTCAGGTTTAGTAAGCATTTTTTACTTTCCAGAATGTAACAGTTCTTTTATACCCTCTGGGCCTTCATACTCATGATCCCCAAAGCCTGTAACACTCTTGCCCTATTGCTTCATTCTTACTCATTCTTCAAGTCCCAGTTTTAAACGTCACTTATCTTAAAAGGCCTTTCCTGACTCCCTAATCCAAATTAAGTCACTCCTATTATTCTATCTCATGGAAGCCTATTGTTTTCCTTTGCAATACTTGTAATAATTTATAACTTTATATTTAAGCATGTATTTAATGTCTGCCTCCCTCCTCTATACTGTAAACGCCATCTCAAGCACGGAGATATTTGTCTTATTTACAGATGTACTGTATACACACCAGCATCTAACAGAGCCTATGCCATTTTGGGTAAAGACGGATATGCACATACACGCACACAAGTATGCAAGACATTGCTTTCTAAGATATGAGTTGTTCACTACCTCAAATGAGGTATAATGAAGACCTATAGTCCAAAAATTCAGATTCACAAAGTCCTTCTTTCATACTAACTAAGTGCCTACCATGATCTGGGAACTATTTTAAATGTTGAGGATATAGCAGTAAACAAAACAAATCCATCCTTGCTCTCATAAACTTAAATTTTAGTGGAGAAAAAGAGATAAAAAATATACGTAAAAGAGCCCATGTGCTTCACTATGTTTCTGGCCCCTCAGACATAACTAAGAACATTGCAAAAAGGGATTCATCCACCAGTCTCAGGACTACAGTGAAAACGATATAAAATAGCTGCAGCCAACCCATAATGAACATGTAGCCTGAGAAAGAAATAAACCCTTTATATTGCAAGCCACTGAGATTTCTGGGGCCTTGTGTCACCTCAGCGTACTTACTCTGACCTGATTGATACAGGAATAAAATTATTGATATGTAAGATCACGACAGGTACTAAGCAGGAAAATAAAACAAGGAAAAGGACAAGAAGCAGGGGCAGTAGAGAGTAGAAATGTTAGGTATGAGTCCTAAAAGGCAGCCATCTTAAATGAGGCCTTTAATTAAGGTTCTGAGAACACTACACCAAATATAATTTATCCCAAGCTAATGGAAGGCAGACATATTTGTCTGTCTTCCCTCAATAATACATAAATTATTTAAGACCAGGGTTTTTTTGGGTTGTTTTATTGACTGCTGTAGCCTCAGTACTAAGTCACTTCCAGTTTTCTTATTAATGCTTCTTAAGCATTGTCTTCATTATGTATCAATGCCCTCATTTTCCCCAATTATCTTTACACAGGCTCTTTTGATCTACCTGTATAATTCCTTATGACATTATAATTATTGCATCGTGGTCCTCAATCTCCAAAACAAGACATGTATTTTTAAAACAGCATCATTAAAACATTGAGATTGTGCATTTTAAAATTTCGAACACTAAAAAATTATATGAGAAAAAATTAATCAATACACACAAATATAAATGCCCTGTTTCCAATCTGAGACCTTAAAATACCAACCTGAGCTGTTTCTGTCATTTTCTGTTCAAAATCAGCTTTTGCTAATGCGTATTTTTCCACATAGAGTTTATAGGTATCTGTAGCTTTCTTAGATTTAACAGCTGCCTGTAATAAAAAAACAAACAAACAAACAAACAAAAAAAACCAACACTTTTAACTGCATTGACCTTTTTTCTTTCCTAATACAAGTTAATATAAATAACAAATTAAAATACATTTTAAGAGTTCAATATGACATATAACTAACTTTGATACCTGTTGTAAGGCCCTCGTTAGTCTTTTTTTATTGTTATTGTTACAGTCAGCCAAAAAGTCAGGAATTAAACACTGATTCTCTTTTCTGTTTGATGGAATATGCTTTGAAAAGTTAAAATACTCTCATTTTAAATCCCAGACTAAGATTACATAATTACATGATAACGCTACAGTGTTACTAAGATATGCTAACACAGTGTCAGAGAGAAACTTCCAGACAACATACAAAAATGTCACAAAACCACCAGAACCCGCTTGACACTCCTTTTTGCAGCTGTGAATTTTCCTCCCTCACAGCATACATATATTTCATTCAATGTCTGATTAAATACTATAAACCGATCTCGAAAGTTGTGAAGACTGTTTTCCTTGATGTTTCTCAGCTTCCATTATGCTCCAGCAAATACAGAAACTTGTTTTTAATCTTTGCCTATTTTTTCAAGACTTAAAGAACAAAACTGTTACAATAATATAGTTCTGGTTTTATAAAAGTTACTTATTTAATTAAAAAAATATTAAGCAGTACTGTACAACCTATACATAAACAAAATTGGAATAAAGTAACACAGCCACAGAAGTTAAGGTAAATTATAAGAAGACAGGCATCTGAGAAAGGAAAAGATTATGTATAGTTTGTAGGCTGAAGCATATACACAGCTATCAAGAAGCTTGATATTCTCAAAGGCCTGATCAACTTGGATACAGGAAGATGGAAGGATGTGGTTGGACTAAATAAGAGTTTAAAGGAGATCAAAGAAAGACAAGCTGTAGGATTTCAAGATATAAAAATCCCCATTTTCTTGACTAGGTAACAGATGGGTCTGGTATGAGTGAGAAACAGTAGGGTAGGGTTGGGAGCTTAAGGAGAACAAAAAAAGTTTCCAGCTGTAATTGTGGAGGATGCAACAGGTCATGACTAGATGAGTAAAAGTATTGCCAAGTGCCACTGAGGTCCAAGGAAAGCTGTAAAATACTTAATTTGTTTAAAGCTGACCAGTACCAATATGTAATTATCTTTAGCCACGATCAGGAATCTAAAAACAAAAACTACAAAGAGAAAACTGGGTTTACCCTGGGGTTTGGGCTTGGTTAAGAGGTACATATAGTCCTACTCCCTAAACAAGCAACTTTGTTCTCTCTCTAAAATATAACTGTTTATACTATATTAAGTATATATGTTATATACTTTCCTGCCTTCTTAAAGAATATAGGATGCCACTTTACCACGAAATGAAAACAAAGCTGATTTTGGAGCCAGAAGAAATTCGATTGAAATTCTGCCTCTGCCATTTACACTACCGCCCCTTTATCCATGGGGAATACATTCCAAGATCCCAGTGGATGTCTGAAGCCGTGGATGGTACAGACTCTATATTATATACCATTTTTTTCCTGTACATACATAACTATGATAAAGTTTCATTTATAAATTAGGCACAGTAAGAGATTTATAATAATATAACAATTATAACAACGTACTGTAATAACATCATGTGAATATGGTCTCTCTCTAAATATTCTACTATATTGGACAGTGGGTAACTGAAACCAAGGAAAGTGAAATCTCAGCACCTTACTACCCACCTGACCTTGTCTTAGAAATTTATACAGTTCTCTCATTCCTAAAAAGGGAACAATATCACCTTTTTTTTTTCCAAGTTGTGGTAGTAATGAAATGTAGTTATATACAATTCTTGGAACAGGGTCTGGTATACAGTTAAATTTAAAAATAAATAGTGCCTGCTTTTATTATGGTTTCTAACAAGAAATGTCATCAAGAAAACATATCATCATATTTTGCTGTTATATAAAGATATAACCGAGTTACTAAGTTGTACTGAGCTGTCTATCCCTAGTGAAAGTGACTAAAACCTGTAACAATTTTCCAGTTTGCTCCTATAGATTTTTGTTTTACTCTTTTCCCAGTTTCACACAGCTGACATTATTTTATACCAGTTACTATACTGGAATCCTCTAATATCCTGCCCCTGTTCAAATACATAACAGCTAAATGAAATGGACAGAGTTTACCGAGTACCTTCGCAAGAAACCCAGATAACCAAGTTTGCTAGAATTTATTTTAAAAACAATTACAATGGCATGCTTAATCCGGGTTTCCTTTTGGATTTTTTTATGCAAATAAATTTAAGTTTGTTCTTCTAATACCTGTATTTTCAGTAAGTATAAGAGCAATTAAACAACCTACAGTCTTCAGAGTGATTTTTTTTTTTTTTTTTTTTTTTGAGATGGAGTCTCATTCTGTGGCCCGGGCTGGAATGCAATGGTGCAATCTTGGCTCACTGCAACCTCCGCCTCCTGGATTCAAGCGCTTCTCCTGCCTCAGTCTCCCAAGTAGCTGGAATTACAGGTGCAAGCCACCACGCCCAGCTAATTTTTGTATTTTTAGTAGAGATGGGGTCTCACTCACCATGTTGGCCAAGCTGATCTCGAACTCCTGACCTCAAATGATCCACCCGCCTAGGCCTCCCAAAGCGCTGGGATCACAGGCATGAGCCACTGCACCGGGACTCAGAGTGATTTTTAATGACACAGCCTAGCAAAATGATGTAACCCTACTGAAAGCCCCTTCTTTGCTTGTTCCTAATACCTCATCCTGATACCTACTTTTTTCTTTTTCTCTGCTGCTCATTAAATTATTGCTTAATAATTTATATGCCAGCTGTTGATAAAGACAAGTTGTAATCATTCCTAATAGAGATATTTACAAGTCAAAAGGAGACCCATAAAATTGGAAAATTCCAATACCTAATTATAATGACTGTGCCTATACTTTTAAAAGTAATTTACTGGGCAGGCAAGGTGGCACATGCCTATAATCCCAGCACTCTGGGAGACCAAGGCAGGAGGAATCACTTGAGGCTAGGAGTTCAAGACCAGACTGGGCAACAAAGTAAGACCCTGTCTCCACAAAAATTTTAAAAACTAAAAAATAAAATACAGTAAAAAATTTTAAAAACTAAGCCAGGTGAAGTGGCTCATGCCTGTAACCCAAGCTCTTAGGAAGGCAGAGGCGGAGAATAGCTTGAGCCCAGGAGTTCGAAACCTGCTGGGCAATAGAGTGAGACCCCATTCTCCAAAAATAAAATAAAATAAAATAAATTATCCAGGCACAGTGGCACACACCTGTGGTCCGAGCTACTCAAGAAGCTGAGGCAGAATCACTTGAGCCCAAGAGTTCAAGGCTGCAGTGAGCTATGATAGCACCACCACACTCCAGCCTGAACAACAGAGACCCTGACTCAAAAAAAAAAAAAACAAATACCATAAAAATAAAATATAATGGGAAAGACTGTGTGAAATAAATTACTTTATAAAAAATAAATTTCTTTTAATAGCAATTTCTTTTGAGACAAACACCTAGCAGGTTTTCGATAGATTGTGTACAAAATAAGATACCACACCTTCTCAACTTACCATTCAACCCTCTCTCTAACTTCTTGTTCTGTACTATTTAATATACCTTGGCTCTCCAAGAAAAACAAAGCTTCTTAAAGACAGAAACAATAACATATATTTAGCCTTTAATAACTTCAATAGTTTCCAGCATGGTGATAGGCTAGAAACTAAACATTTATTTACTGTTGCATGCAAAGTATCACTTCATAATATAACAGCAAATCAGAAAAATATCTAAATAAGTCATTTTAAAAAGTAAGCATCTATTCTAAAGCCTATAGCTAAAAGAAACTCAAACTAATTTTATTATATTAATGAAGTGGAAGAATTCAAATAATATTTTGCTATGATTATTTTCCAAGTAAATACATATGCTGTGTTATGGACAATACAATGATAGGTTCTCACTAACAAGAAATTTATAACCTAATGGAAATAAAGGATGACTACATGGAGGAACATTACTACCTATAAAAGACATGTATTTCTAAAGTATAAACAAAGTAATTATTTTATAACACTATGCATCAAACATTATAGGCCTTTAAGAGATGGAGGGAAGATCCTGAATAATTCCATCTTCCTATACTCAAGTAGTCTCTAGAATTCTAACTAATTTTGCTACTCAAATCTCTACTCAAGAGGGATAAAATTATTAAGGCTTTTACACCAGCATATTTTCATAAATCCTGGTCTATACATTCAGCACTTATCTGTTCACTACTTCTGGCTATAAAACTATTATCTTTATCTCAAAGGTTAACGGCTGGATCTAAATCAAAATTCTAAACAAAGAAGTTTTATGAAGCATACCCTCTGATATCAGGAAATTATAAAATTTTATTTCTTATTTTAAAGTATGAAGAGAGAAGGTCCTCTTTTTAAGTTCTAACATATTTTTTCAATCTGTTTTTTTTGTTTTTTTTGTTTTTTTTTTGAGACAGGGTATCACTCTGTCACCCAGGCTAGAGTGTAGCCTCAAACTACTGGGCTCAAGTACCTCAGCCTTCCAAGTACCTAGGACCATAGGCACATGCCACTATGCCTGGCTAATTTTTTTTCTTTTTTTGTAGAGATGGGATCTCACTGTTGCCCAGGCTGGTTTTGAACTCCTGGGCTCCTGCCTTGGCCTCCCAAAGTGCTGGGATTACCGGCATAAGCCGCCATGCCCAGCTTAGCTCTCACTCTTGAAAGGTAAAATTGATACGCCAGAGACAGAATCTTAAGGAAATTACAAATCAACTTTAAGAAGCATCTTTAATACAAGATGATAGGGATAAAAAAAAATGAAAGAAAAAAGAAATAGAGAAGCATCTTAGAAAACTGACAAAAGAAGCACTAATAAATAAATTTGTTTTCTTTTTTTTTTTTTTTGGAGACAGGATCTCACTCTGTCATCTGGGCTGGAGTGCAGTGGTGCAATCATGGCTCACTGCAGCCTCAACCTCCTGGACTCAAGCAATCCTCCTCCTGCCTCAGCCTCCTAAGTAGTTAGGTCAACAGGTATGCACCACCAGTCTTGCTGTTGTAGGCCTGGGCTGGAGTGCAATGGTGCAATCTCACATTGACTAATTTTTTAAAAAACCTTTTGTAGAGATGGGGTCTCACTATGTTGCCCAGGCTGGTCTCAAACTCTCAGCCTCAAGTGATCCCTCCACCCTGGCCTCCCAAAGCACTGGGATTACAGGCATGAGCCACCATGTCCCACCAGAAACATGTATATTTTTTGAAAGCAAGATACATCTTTCATAAGAAACAGCTACACAATACTAAATTATTAAGTCAAAACAACTTTCTAAATAACATATTATGCTTAGTTAGTAATGCTATAAAGTCTTGGGGTAGAATTATAGAAAGTGAACGGCCTCATTATAAAAAAGTGACAACTTGGCCGGGCGCGGTGGCTCAAGCCTGTAATCCCAGCACTTTGGGAGGCCGAGACGGGCGGATCACGAGGTCAGGAGACAGAAACCATCCTGGCTAACACGGTGAAACCCCGTCTCTACTAAAAAGTACAAAAAAACTAGCCGGGCGAGGTGGCGGGCGCCTGTAGTCCCAGCTGCTCAGGAGGCTGAGGCAGAAGAATGGCGTGAACCCGGGAGGCGGAGCTTGCAGTGAGCTGAGATCCGGCCACTGAACTCCAGCCTGGGCAACAGAGCGAGACTCCGTCTCAAAAAAAAAAAAAAGTGACAACTTTTGTAAAGTCATTATTAAAAGCGAAGTTGGGCCAGGTGTGGTGGCTCATGCCTGTAATCCCACCACTTTGGGAGGCCGAAGCAGGAGGATGGCTTGAGAGTAGGATTTTGAGACTAGCTTGTGCAACACGAGACCTTGTGTCTACAATTTTATTATTATTATCATTGAGATGGAATTTCACTCTTGTTGCCCAGGCTGGAGTCCAATGGCACGATCTCGGCTCACCACAACCTCTGCCTCCCGGGTTCAAGAGATTCTCCTGCCTTAGCCTCCCAAGTAGCTGGGATTACAGGCATGTACCACCACGCCTGACTAATTTTGTATTTTTAGCAGAGACGGGGTTTCATCATGTTGGTCAGGCTGGTCTCAAAGTCCCGACCTCAGGTGATCTGCCTGCTTCGGCCTCCCAAAGTGCTGGGATTACAGGCGTGAGGCACTGCCCCCAGCCTTTTTTTTGAGACCGAGTTTCACTTTTGTTGCCCAGGCTGGAGTGTAGTGGCGCAATCTTGGCTCACTGCAACCGCCACCTCCCCGGTTCAAGAGATTCTCCTGCCTCAACCTCCTAAGTAGCTGGGATTACAGGCATCCACCACCCACCTGGCTAATTTTGTATTTTAGTAGAGACGGGGTTTCACTATGTTGGCCAGGCTGGTCTTGAACTGCTGACATCAGGTAATCTACCTGCCTCGGCCTCCCAAAGTGCTGGGATTACAGGCATGAGCCGCCATGCTTGGCCTACAAATCTTTTTTTTTTTTTTTTTATTGGCTGTGTATGGTGGCACATGCCTGTAGCCCCAGCCACTCTGGAAGCCGAGGTGGAAGGATTGCTCAAGTCTGGGAGTTCAAGGTTACAGTAAGCCGTGATTGTGCCACTGCACTCCAGCCTGGAAAACAGAGAGAGACCCTGTCTTGAAAAATTAATTCACTAGTTAATTAATTAATTCACTAATTAATTAAAATAAAAGGGAAGCATTTGTTCTTAAGGGGAAACTGCTTTAAAAGTAATAGCTACTTTCTTCTCATAAGCAAGACTGGCTTTAATACACTACCTACGATAATAAAACAAATCTAAGTTTTGTTCATTTCCTTAGCATTATAAATTTATTAATATACTACTAAAAACATTTTAAGTGACTATGACTTTTATAGTACAATCCATGAAGCCAGTATACATATATAAAATAAGTACTTAGTCAATAGTCCACAAACATGAGTATCTACTAAGTGGTGTTTTATAAAAATAAAGGCTTGTGGCCAGGTGTGGTGGCTCACACCAGTGATCCCAGCACTTTGGGAGGCTGAGGCCAGGGGATCACCTGAGATCAGGAGTTCAAGATCAGGCTGCCCAACACAGTGAAAACCCATCTCTACTAAAAATACAAAAATTAGCTGGGCATGGTGACGCATGCCTGTAATCCCAGGTACTTGGGAGGTTGAGGCAGGAGAATCGCTTGAATCCAGGAGGCAGAGATTGCAGTGAGCCAAGATCGTGCCACTGCACTCCAGCCTGGGTAACAGAGTGAGACTCCATCTTAAAAAAAAAAAAAGCCTGTGAATGAGTGAATGAGATGATAACCAAATTATGTTATAACAGCTATAGTATTTATATTAAGTCACAAAAAAATTATTCAAAGATCTATGACTTTTAAAACAATCTACATTCATGTTAATAAAAACCTTATGATAGGCCAAAATAACTGACTTGGATCAAAATATATTACAAAGCAGAGAACCCACTAACAATATCTAATATCACAAGCAGAGATGCCATCTCTGAGGAGACCAATTAGAAAAAAGCACCCCTTCCTCTGAGTAGTCCATCCCACCAAAGTCCATCCCTGTGAAGCACAGGGTGAATTTTAGCCAACTCACAACCTTGGACACAACTACATGCTCCACTCCTGCTCAATATTTTAATAAAAAAGAAATCATGAGCTGGGCCTGGTGATTCACACCTGTGATCCCAGCTATTCGAGAGGCTGAGGCAGTGAGGTGATCGCCTGAGCTCAGTAGTTCCAGGTTGCAGTAAGCTATGATCATACCACCACTGCACTCCAGCCTGGGTGACACAATGAGACCTCATCTCTAGAAAAAAAAAAAAAAAAAAGTCCTTTAATTGCATCTAAATCATTACATTAAACTTGTTTTGGTTTATATGAAAAGACTCAGAATCATTTATTTATGTGTAATCTCTAGTCACCATATATTTTTTGAGTGGTCACGGCATATTAGGTACTATGGTAAGCCCACTGGGGTTCACAAAAGAGAACAGTACTTTAACCCAGCAGTACTTTAACCCTCTGGAAAGTTTTAACTAATTTAGATCATAGACATTTGCATTAACGATATGAAACCCATACCAATTCACTGTTGGGCATGAATGTTATAGTATCTACTAAGAGTAAACTGCTCCTGTGACTTACATTTTTTAAAGTAATTATTTTATTTTGAATATGGTCAGCTCCAGCCCCATTCCCCTTACTTTCTCCCCACAGGTAATTTCCATCATGTGCTTATTGTTTACTGTCCCCATACATGTACCTAATACTTTACTTGTATATAAAGAGCATTTTTTTTTCAGTTTTGTACAAGAGTTCAGAAAAAAAAATCAAATCATAACAAAGTTGACTTGGCTTCTCTTTGAGCCTCCTGGATCACTGTCTATCTGTGGCTCTGGCCAGTCCTGCCTCTCCACCACATTGTTTTAGTTCTCCTAGGCCTCCGCCTGTCTCCCAGCCTGAACTCCATTTACACATGGAGTGTGAACACAAAGTTAGAGTGAGACTGCTTCAGGGCCCCAGGCCCATGCATCCATCCAGACTCCAAGTGGAGTGTAGGGCTTCCAGGGCAGAGAGGCGTAGGAGGGGCAAACCCTGCACAGGCAGTCCTTACATTGGATAGGGCATCAAACAGCATCCCAAGGGCTCGCCCTCCCTTTCCACCCAACTCTAACTCTGAGTGAAGGGGGAGCAGCTGTCACCAGAGCCTATACTGGTGAAGGTTGCGGCTCAGCACCGAACGAACATCCACGGTGAACCTGAGGGCATCCAGCACTGGGAGCAAGTTGAAAAGGGTTGTGTCACTGGGGTCACTGAACCAGGATGTGATGGTCATGGCCTTGTCTGGATGGCTCCTGTAAGCCGCTGGGGAGTTATCCAGGATCACAGTGCTGGAGAGGTCACTGTGGACCACAGAGAGGTGCTTGATGTAGCTGCCCAACTCCAAAGTGCAGTGCTGTCTGTAGTATCTCCTCTTAAGAATACTTCTGCTAATTGTCCAGTTAATCTGCCACAACAGAGCCATAGATCTCCAAGCTTGCTATAAAGACCACCAGCTCCCACCACTGGCTCACCACTTCCAAGAAGAAATCCACATGGGGCCTTTAATGTACCAAAAAACGCACAGGATGTTTGTCTATTACCACCTTGAGTATGAAGTCAGGAGGCGTTCCACGCCAGACTGTAAGCCTCAGGACCCCAGCATGGTGGGAGTGAACAAGCGTCTCATCCGGATCCAGCACGAGGATATTCCTCTTCACCTAACCGATTCCGGGACAAGAAGATAAGGGGAGGATACCATATCGAACAGTTTGCTGCTGAATTACCGTACAGATCTGCCACCACAAAAGGGTGGAGAAGCTCCAGAGTTTGTTGGCGAAGGCCACGAACCTGCGCAGCCCCAGCAGACACCACGTCCGCATCATCCTGATGACCCTGGCACTGCGGGCACCACCGACCCCGGGGGGCCCCCCCGCGGCACAGCTCCGTCAGCTCCCCGTCGCCGGGAGGGGGAACTGCAGCCCTGAGTGGCAGGAGAGGCTGAAGAGAGGGGCACGGAGCAAGCGGCTCAGAAAGTGACCCCTGGCGAGGTTTTGGAAAGCCCAGCGGAACCGGGAGCTGGCAGACAGGCATGGGCAGCCTGAGGGGGCCCACGTGGGCTGGGAGCGGCGCCAATGGCTTCCGGAAAGTTGCGGGCCAAGACATCTCGGGCTAGGATTGGGTCCTCAGAGACCAGGAGGGAAGGGGAAGGATAACTGGCGGAGAGGACAGTAGGGGAGGGAGCAAGGATGAAGGGGGAAGGGAGGGGGGAAAGCAGAGTCAATAGCTTTTTTTTCTTTACAGAGAATTAAAGGTTATGTAAAAGGCATCAAATTCTACAAATCCTTTTGAAACTTTTTCTTGTTCATTATGCCTTTTACATTTACTCACGTTAATACATGTCATTCTTTTTTTTTTGAGACGGAGTCTTGCTCTGTCACCCAGGCTGGAGTGCAGTGGCCGGATCTCAGCTCACTGCACACTCCGCTTCCCGGGTCTACGCTATTCTCCTGCCTCAGCCTCCCGAGTAGCTGGGACTACAGGCGCCCACCACCTCACCCGGCTAGTTTTTTGTATTTTTTTAGTAGAGACGGGGTTTCACCGTGTTAGTCAGGCTGGTCTCGATCTCCTGACCTTGTGATCCGCCCGTCTCGGCCTCCCAAAGTGCTGGGATTACAGGCTTGAGCCACCGCGCCCGGCCCATGTCATTCTTTTTTAACGTGAATCCATCACCTAGCTTCAAGACTCAATCTATTCTTTCCCCTTTTCTGTGCAAGAGTAATATTTATTTAAACTACTGTATTGTGTCCCATTATATGAAATACATACAGGAATTTTTTGTTTTGTTTTGTTTTTGTTTTTGTTTTTTTTGAGACAGAGTTTCGTTCTTGTTGCCCAGGCTGGAGTGCAGTGGTGTGATCTTGGCTCACAGCAACCGCCGCCTCCCAAGTTCAAGCGATTCTTCTGCCTTAGCCTCCCGAGTAGCTGGGATTACAAGCACCCGCCACCACCTCTGGCTAATTTTTGTCTTTTTAGCAGAGAAGAGGTTTCGCCCTGTTGGTCAGGCTAGTCTCGAACTCCTGACCTCAGGTGATCCGCCTGCCTTGGCCTCCCAAAGTGCTGGGATTACAGGTGTAAGCCACCACACCTGGCCAACAAGATTTTTTTTTTTCAATTGATCTATGATTAGAGGAGCTGCTATGGTTTGAATGTTTATGGAACTTAATCCCCAATGTGGCGGTACTGAGAGGTGGGGCCTTTAATAGCTGATTCGGTCATGAGGGCTCTGCCCTGATAAATAATCTATTAATGGATTAATGGGTTCATGAATCAATGGATTATCATGGGAATAGGACTGACAGCTTTATAAGGAGTGGAAGAGAGACCTAAACTCACTCAGTCCCCTCATATGAGGTCCTACACCTTCTAAGAATTCAGCAGACTCCCCACAAGCAAGAAGGCCCTCACTAGATGTAGCCCCTCAACCTTGGACTCCTTCTCATCCTCCATAACCGCAAAAAATAAATTCCTTTCTTTATAAATTATCCAGTTTCAAGCCAGACATGGTGAGTCACAGCACTTTGGGAGGCCAAGGCGGGCAGATAACTTGAGGTCAGGAGTTCAAGACCAGCCTGGCCAACATGGTGAAACCCCATCTCTACTACAAACACAAAGATTAGCCAGGCGAAGTGGCACACAACTGTAATCCCAGCTACTCAGGAGGCTGAGTCACCAGAACTGCTTGAACTCGTGAGTTGGAGGTTGCAGTGAGCTGAGACGCCACTACTGCACCCTAGCCTGGGTGACGAAGTGAGACTGTCTCAAAAAAAAAAAAAAAAATTACCCAGTTTCAGGTATTCTGTTATAAGCAACAGAAAACAAACCACGCCAGGAGTCTAATACATTTACATGTATTATGATTATTTCTTTCAAATTATTTTGAGTTTTCTCTTTACTGACAAAGCATTTCCTTTTTTTAACTTTTATTTTAGGTCAGGGGAACATATGAACTTTCATTATACAGGTAAACTGTGTGTCACGGGGGTGTGGTGCACAGCTTATACATCATCCAGGTAATAAGCACAGTAACTGATAGGTATTTTTTTCTGATCCTCTCCTTTTTCCCACCCTCTCCCCTCCAGTAGGTCCCAGTGTCTGTTGTTCCTCTCTTTCTATGTGTTCTCATTGTTTAGCTCCCACTTATAAGTGAGAACATGCAATATTTGGTTTTCTGTTCCTGCATTAGTTTGCTAAAAATAATGGCCTCCAGCTCCATCCATGTTCCCCCAAAAGACATAATCTCATTATTTTTTATGGCTGCATAGTATTCCACAGTGAATATGTACCATGTTTTCTTTATCAAATGTCACTGATTGGCATTTAGATATTGTGAATAGTGCTGCAATATTCACATGCATGTGTCCTTATGGTACAATGATTTATATTCCTTTGGGGATATATCCATTAATGGGATTGCTGGCGTGAATGGTAGTTCTGTTTTTAGCTCTTTGAAGAATCGCCAGACACTGCTTTCCACAATGGCTGAATTTACACTCCCACCAACAGTGTATAAGCATTCCCTTTTCTCCACAACCTTGCCAGCATCTCTTATTTGACTTTTTAATAATAGTCATTCTGACTAGTGTGAGATGGTATCTCATTGTGGTTTTGATTTGCATTTCTCTGATCATCAGTGATGTCAAGCTTTTTTCATATGCTTGTTGGCTGCATGTATGTCTTCTTCTGAGAAGTTTCTGTTCATGTCCTTTGCCCACTTTCTAATAGGGTTGTTTTGTAAATTTAAGTTCCTTACAGATGCTGGATATTAGACCTTTGTCAGATGCGTAGTTTGCAAACATTTTCTCCCATTCTACAGGCTATTTGCTCTTTTGATAGTTTCTTTTGCTGTGCAGAAACCATTACATTTAATCAGATCCTATTTGCCAATTTTTGCTTTTGTCGCAATAGCTTTTCGTGTGTCTGTCATGAAATCTCTGCCCGTTCCTATGTCCAGAATGGTATTGCCTTGATTGTCTTCCAGAGTTTTTATAGTGTTGAGTTTTACATTTACATTTAAGTCTTTAATCCATCTGCAGATGATTTTTGTATATGGCGTAAAAAAGGGGTCCAGTTTCAATTTTCTGCATAGCCAGCTATCCCAGAACCATTTATTGAACAGGGAATCCTTTCCCCATTGCTTGTTTTTGTCAGTTGACAGATCATTTCTTTAAAGTGCTCCATTATTATCTTCAGATTTTCTTCCAAGCACTTGATCTTACCAAAAGTGTCACTAAAAGATTTTCAGACTATAATCAAAGCCATTACTTCCTCAAATGGTCCTTAAATGGTCTGTTAACTGAAATATCAAAGCACTGTAGCTGTCCAATTATGCAACGAAGTTTGCACAGGCAATTAAACTACACCATAAATGCTATCTTATCAACCATGACTATACAATACCATCAACTGAAAATGCATTCTGACTTCATATGAGGAAAAAAAAAATACCTCCATTTTCTTTTTCTCTGAGGCCTAGGTCTGAATTTATTTAACCTACTTAATACCTACAATGCACTTTCAATATGAGGGCTCTTGAATTTCTTCAATTCTGAAACATTTTGAGCTGTTAACTCTTCAAATATTACTTGTCCCTCCATCTCCTCCAATTTTTTCCTTCTGAAATTAGTATTAGACGAATGTTGGTAATGTTTGCTTCTCCTACTATGCTCTGGGTAAGGTCCTTCCATACTATCTTCAAAACTCATTCTTCGACTCTATCAAGTCTAAAGTTTCTTTTCTCTATTCTTTTTAAAAAGCTCAATAACCATATTTTTCATTTCTAAGTTTTCTAATTAGCTGGGTTTTTTTCTATCTAGTAGATTGTTTCATTACGTTTAATTTCTTAACCTTCTTTAATGTAAGTTTATGTTTATTTGAACATCCTCAAGACATATAGTTTTTGTTCATTTTTTATAAATTTAAATTTCATCTGGAGTAAATTCTTATTCCAATTATTGAATTTATTGGTTGCTCTAGTATTAGATTTCTTAGGTGTGCTCTACAATTTTGGTTGTTTGCTCATTCAGAAAAGTTTTTTTTGGATTTTGCCCTCTTTTCTCTTCTCTCTCTCCCTCCATCAGTACTGCTGAACATTCACAGAATAAAACATAAATGGTATCTCCTAGAATTGTGTTATGCTTTACACTTTATGCTCACCCATCCCCAAGCAGTTTTCAGGTTATCTCCTGCCACCCCTCCAAGGCCCCAATTTCATTTCAGTCTTATGAAAGTAATTTTTAATTACTTCCCTGCAAGAATATTGTGGATATGGCCAAAATCGTCATGAAATGGTTCTTTGGCTTGATTTCAAGTCAGAATTGTGTCTCTGTATCTGTGTCCCTAAATCCCCAACTTCCAATAAGGCTTTAGTTCTTGTCAGCAACCCAAGAGCCTTCTTTTCTCCCTATCTATAGTTTTAGGCAATGAGTCAGGCTCTTTGTACCTCATCCCAAGAGGGGAGCTTTTAGTCCCTTTTGCCACATAAGAGCCAAATTCCACTGCCCACTTTAGGACTTTTGAGTTCAACAGCTTGCATAATCAATCTCTACGTGCCATTTTGGATTTTTCTTCTATTCTGGCCCACAAAGATAAAATATTATTCTTTTTGGACCCTGTTATTTTGTTGTCCCTTTTTATATTTTATTCATAATTGCTATGTCTGGAGCAGAGGGTGTTTTCAAACCATGAATTTACTGTGTCTCATTTTTACCCCTCCCAATTTTTATTATACAAATCTAATTTTTATTTATTATAAACAATATATTGCTCCAAATTCATTTTTTTCATCTGTGACACAGTCCCCAGAAGGTCCTGAGATCATGTGCCTTATTGCTCCAAATTCTAAATCACCTATTTTTATTTTTCCACATTACCTTCTAGTTTTTTGCCCATGTATAGTCATATATCATATTTCATTGGTTAGTTGTTTAAAATATTTTGGACCTCAGGTATATAGAAATGGATTAATTACATTATCACAAGTCTTTAACAGCCCCTCTTAATTATATGATATTAATTTCTGAGTTGATTTGGTTACTCAGACTTGTAACAGAAGGCTTTCTATCACCATCTATTGTTAAAAATTAACTCTATTATCAAACTTCAACGTAAAACTATTATTCCGTTTAACAGCTTCATCAAAAATAAAGTATCTGTGCATTTAAACCTGTAGCAGTATATAAATACACAGCTCTTTTACAGTCATAATCATATTATAGGTACACTTTGGTTTTCTTTTTTTACTGGATATTTCTTTTTCTTTTTTTTTTTTAATTTATTTATTATTATTATACTTCAAGTTGTAGGGTACATGTGCATAACATGCAGGTTTGTTACATATGTATACTTGTGCCATGTTGGTGTGCTGCACTCATCAACTCGTCATTTACATCAGGTATAACTCCCATGCAATCCCTCCCACCTCCCCCCTCCCCATGATAGGCCCCGGTGTGTGATGTTCCCCTTCCCGAGTCCAAGTGATCTCATTGTTCAGTTCCCACCTATGAGTGAGAACATGCGGTGTTTGGTTTTCTGTTCTTGTGATAGTTTGCTAAGAATGATGGTTTCCAGCTGCATCCATGTCCCTACAAAGGACACAAACTCATCATTTTTCATGGCTGCATAGTATTCCATGGTGTATATGTGCCACATTTTCTTAATCCAATCTGTCACTGATGGACATTTGGGTTGATTCCAAGTCTTTGCTATTGTGAATAGTGCTGCAATAAACACACGTGTGCATGTGTCTTTATAGCAGCATAATTTATAATCCTTTGGGTATATACCCAGTAATGGGATGGCTGGGTCATATGGTACATCTAGTTCTAGATCGTTGAGGAATCGCCATACTGTTTTCCATAATGGTTGAACTAGTTTACAATCCCACCAACAGTGTAAAAGTGTTCCTATTTCTCCACATCCTCTCCAGCACCTGTTGTTTCCTGACTTTTTAATGATTGCCATTCTAACTGGTGTGAGATGGTATCTCATTGTGGTTTTGATTTGCATTTCTCTGATGGCCAGTGATGATGAGCATTTTTTCATGTGTCTGTTGGCTGTATGAATGTCTTCTTTTGAGAAATGTCTGTTCATATCCTTTGCCCACTTTTGGATGGGGTTGTTTGTTTTTTTCTTGTAAATTTGTTTGAGTTCTTTGTAGGTTCTGGATATTAGCCCTTTGTCAGATGAGTAGATTGCAAAAATGTTCTCCCATTCTGTAGGTTGCTTGTTCACTCTGATGGTAGTTTCTTTTGCTGTGCAGAAGCTCTTTAGTTTAATGAGATCCCATTTGTCAATTTTGGCTTTTGCTGCTGTTGCTTTTGGTGTTTTAGACATGAAGTCTTTGCCCATGCCTATGTCCTGAATGGTACTACCTAGGTTTTCTTCTAGGATTTTTATGGTATTAGGTCTAACATTTAAGTCTCTAATCCATCTTGAATTAATTTTCGTATAAGGAGTAAGGAAAGGATCCAGTTTCAGCTTTCTACTTATGGCTAGCCAATTTTCCCAGCACCATTTATTAAATAGGGAATCCTTTCCCCATTTCTTGTTTCTCTCAGGTTTGTCAAAGATCAGATGGCTGTAGATGTGTGGTATTATTTCTGAGGACTCTGTTCTGTTCCATTGGTCTATATCTCTGTTTTGATACCAGTACCATGCTGTTTTGGTTACTGTAGCCTTGTAGTATAGTTTGAAGTCAGGTAGCGTGATGCCTCCAGCTTTGTTCTTTTGACTTAGGATTGTCTTGGCAATGCGGGCTCTTTTTTGGTTCCATATGAACTTTAAAGCAGTTTTTTCCAATTCTGTGAAGAAGCTCATTGGTAGCTTGATGGGGATGGCATTGAATCTATCAATTACCTTGGGCAGTATGGCCATTTTCACGATATTGATTCTTCCTATCCATGAGCATGGTATGTTCTTCCATTTGTTTGTGTCCTCTTTTATTTCACTGAGCAGTGGTTTGTAGTTCTCCTTGAAGAGGTCCTTTACATCCCTTGTAAGTTGGATTCCTAGGTATTTTATTCTCTTTGAAGCAATTGTGAATGGAAGTTCATTCCTGCTTTGGCTCTCTGTTTGTCTGTTACTGGTGTATAAGAATGCTTGTGATTTTTGCACATTAATTTTGTATCCTGAGACTTTGCTGAAGTTGCTTATCAGCTTAAGGAGATTTTGGGCTGAGACAATGGGGTTTTCTAAATATACAATCATGTCATCTGCAAACAGGGACAATTTGACTTCTTCTTTTCCTAACTGAATCCCCTTGATTTCTTTCTCTTGCCTGATTGCCCTAGCCAGAACTTCCAACACTATGTTGAATAGGAGTGTTGAAAGAGGGCATCCCTGCCTTGTGCCAGTTTTCAAAGGGAATTTTTCCAGTTTTTGCCCATTCAGTATGATATTGGCTGTGGGTTTGTCATAAATAGCTCTTATTATTTTGAGGTACGTTCCATCAATACCGAATTTATTGAGCGTTTTTAGCATGAAGGGCTGTTGAATTTTGTCAAAAGCCTTTTCTGCATCTATTGAGATAATCATGTGGTTCTTGTCTTTGGTTCTGTTTATATGCTGGATTATGTTTATTGATTTGCAAATGTTGAACCAGCCTTGCATCCCAGGGATGAAGCCCACTTGATCATGGTGGATAAGCTTTTTGATGTGTTGCTGAATCCGGTTTGCCAGTATTTTATTGAGGATTTTTGCATCGATGTTCATCAGGGATATTGGTCTAAAATTCTCTTTTTTTGTTGTGTCTCTGCCAGGCTTTGGTATCAGGATGATGTTGGCCTCATAAAATGAGTTAGGGAGGATTCCCTCTTTTTCTATTGATTGGAATAGTTTCAGAAGGAATGGTACCAACTCCTCCTTGTACCTCTGGTAGAATTCAGCTGTGAATCCATCTGGTCCTGGACTTTTTTTGGTTGGTAGGCTATTAATTATTGCCTCAATTTCAGAGCCTGCTATTGGTCTATTCAGGGATTCAACTTCTTCCTGGTTTACTCTTGGAAGAGTGTAAGTGTCCAGGAAATTATCCATTTCTTCTAGATTTTCCAGTTTATTTGCGTAGAGGTGTTTATAGTATTCTCTGATGGTAGTTTGTATTTCTGTGGGGTCGGTGGTGATATCCCCTTTATCATTTTTAATTGCGTCGATTTGATTCTTCTCTCTTTTCTTCTTTATTAGTCTTGCTAGTGGTCTGTCAATTTTGTTGATCTTTTCAAAAAACCAACTCCTGGATTCACTGATTTTTTGGAGGGTTTTTTGTGTCTCTATCTCCTTCAGTTCTGCTCTGATCTTAGTTATTTCTTGACTTCTGCTAGCTTTCGAATGTGTTTGCTCTTGCTTCTCTAGTTCTTTTAATTGCGATATTAGAGTGTCAATTTTAGATCTTTCCAGCTTTCTCTTGTGGGCATTTAGTGCTATAAATTTCCCTCTACACACTGCTTTAAATGTGTCCCAGAGATTCTGGTATGTTGTATCTTTGTTCTCATTGGTTTCAAAGAACATCTTTATTTCTGCCTTCATTTCGTTATGTACCCAGTAGTCATTCAGGAGCAGGTTGTTCAGTTTCCATGTAGTTGAGCGGTTTTGATTGAGTTTCTTAGTCCTGAGTTCTAGTTTGATTGCACTGTGGTCTGAGAGACAGTTTGTTATAATTTCTGTTCTTGTACATTTGCTGAGGAGTGCTTTACTTCCAATTACGTGGTCAATTTTGGAGTAAGTACGATGTGGTGCTGAGAAGAATGTATATTCTGTTGATTTGGGGTGGAGAGTTCTATAGATGTCTATTAGGTCTGCTTGCTGCAGAGATGAGTTCAATTCCTGGATATCCTTGTTAACTTTCTGTCTCGTTGATCTGTCTAATGTTGACAGTGGAGTGTTGAAGTCTCCCATTATTATTGTATGGGAGTCTAAGTCTCTTTGTAAGTCTCTAAGGACTTGCTTTATGAATCTGGGTGCTCCTGTATTGGGTGCATATATATTTAGGATAGTTAGCTCTTCCTGTTGAATTGATCCCTTTACCATTATGTAATGGCCTTCTTTGTCTCTTTTGATCTTTGATGGTTTAAAGTCTATTTTATCCATAAGTGAAGGAGAAATAAAATCCTTTACAGATAAGCAAATGCTTAGAGATTTTGTCACCACTAGGCCTGCCTTACAAGAGACCCTGAAGGAAGCACTAAACATGGAAAGGAACAACCGGTACCAGCCATTGCAAAAACATGCCAAAATGTAAAGACCATCAAGGCTAGGAAGAAACTGCATCAACTAACGAGCAAAATAACCAGTTAATATCATAATGGCAGGATCAAGTTCACACATAACAATCTTAACCTTAAATGTAAATGGACTAAATGCTCCAATTAAAAGACACAGACTGGCAAACTGGATAAAGAGTCAAGACCCATCAGTCTGCTGTATTCAGGAGACCCATCTCACACGCAGAGACATACATAGGCTCAAAATAAAGGGATGGAGGAAGATTTACCAAGCAAATGGAGAACAAAAAAAAGCAGGGGTTGCAATACTAGTCTCTGATAAAATAGACTTTACCGGATATTTCAAACGTTTTACAAAGCTTTCAAAATTATTGCTCCACATGGCTCATTCTTAAGTGAGATATACCACATCAAATAAGTAAATGGTTAAACTGTTTTGAAAGGAGAAAAAAAAAAGCCACTTTCCATTAAAACATAAATGGAAGAAAAGGTTGTGGTTTACCACAATGCTACATAAATGTGCTCAAAGTCAGCAATAAATCACCACAACACAAGTTTAAAGATTATGTGCAAGTACCTATATCTTTCTAAATACACCAAAATCTTGTTTCAAAACAATTTTACCTCATGGTTAAATTTTACACAAAGTAATTACCCCATCAATTATGTTACTACAAAAATATCCTGAAAATGTGTCACTAACATTTTAAAAATCATTGTTTTTTTGTTGGGTGTGGTTGTTCACGCCTGTAATCCCAGCACTTGGGGAGGCCAAGGCGGGCAGATCACCTGAGGTCAGGAGTTCGAGACCAGCCTGACCAACATGGTGAAACCCCATCTCTACTAAAAATACAAAACTAACCGGATGTGGTGTCATGCGCCTGTAATCCCAGCTACTTGGGAGGCTGAGGCAGGAAAATCACTTGAACCCAGGAGTCAGAGGCTGCAGTGAGCCAAGATCGTGCCACTGCATTCCAGCCGAGGCAACGAGAGCAAAACACCGTCTCAAATCAATCATTGTTTTTTATGTGCTTGCTAACCTATTGACCACAGACAACATACTTGACAAATCTCGTGTTTTACTTGGGTAAATCACTAGGACTGTAAGGCACAGTGTCTTCACTTTAAAATGAGATAATTTTGAGTTTGATCTAAATATTAAATGCAATTTTGTACGTCAAGGTGCTTTGAAACCACAGATACGTTATTTTTATCATGATTACCTTTTCTATTTCTCTTTGTGTAGCTCCTTCTTTTTTCAAACGCTCCTGTTCTACACACTTGGTATTGTAATTTTCCTTGGATTTCTGGAGGGCCTGAGTTATGCTCTGAATGGTTTGGACAGCTTCCAGAGTTCCTGCAACTTCTTCTTTAGTCTGTTTAGTATGAAACGATTCATCAAAATGACTGAACTGTAAAGTATTCAATATCTGACCAATCAATCCTTTAACAAGAAAAAAACTGATACCTTTTTATGAGATTTTACTTGTTCTTCTCCATACTTCTGAACTTCCTTTATTAATTCTTGCAATTTTCTAACAAGATCCAAGTGACAATTTGCTAATTTCTCTGTAGATGTTTTGAATACATCCCATACTGGTGCAAATGTTCTAAGAAAATAAAAAATATGGGAATAACTTATTAAGTAAAAAAAAAAAAATTACGGTTCTAACAAGGAACCAATGGAAACAACAGTGGTATATACAGCAACCTTATTTGGGCAAAAGATGAAACTTAAATACTGAATAAAATGATTGACAGACTGATCTTGAATTTTTTTATCATTGGTTATTTAAAATTGGTTATTTTTATCATTGGTTATATTTTTGGACCTCAGGAATATAGAAATGGGTTAATTACACTATCATAACTCTTACTCCTCTTAATTATATTAATTTCTGAGTTGATTTAGTTGTTTAAACTTGTATCAGAAGCCTATCACTGTCTATTGTTAAAAATTAACTGTTATCAAACTTCAATTTAAAACAAGTATTCTATTTAAAATGCTTCATCAAAAATAAAAGTTTCTGTGAATTTAAACACTCAAATGTCCAATTTTTAGATAATTATTCTTTCCATAATTGTTATGGCAATGAGCACATCTCATTTTAAATGTATTAATTATTTTCATTTTTCAAGGAACACATTTTTTAATACAAATTTTTTAAAGGAAGATCTAATGACAGTCTATAAAATCACAGGAGACATTTTTAATGCATCTTAATCATTTTCAATAAAGTTTATCTTAAGTGAGTTTTTAAAGATCACTGTTAAACTACCTCAGAATTTAAATGAACTTACCAGCCAACCAGAATAAATACACTCACTGCATGTGCATAAGATAACATTTATAACCTCAAACACTATTGAATGACTAAGTCGTTTTTAAAAAGGGAAAAAATAAATTTCATTTACTTTCGATTACTTTTGACTACATTGACTGATTCAGCAAGTTCAATTATATTCTCTATCAAGTGAAGAATATATTAATATTCACAGATACTTTTAAAATAAGCATATATTTTACTATGCTTTTGAACTGTTATGTCCTCAATAGGAACCTAGAATCCTCAAGAACTTTGCCTAAGTGAACATTGAAAAAGAGGAAGAAATTAACTCACCCAAGTTGTGAATAATTGCTTGCAGATTTTGCTAGTTTTGTCATTGACCTGGAGTATGCCTCCTCTATGGTAGCTCTGTTAAATCAAATATCCACATCATAATATCTCTTGTTTAGTGACCAAAAACAGCAAAGTTATCAAAATACAATTAAAAATGCAAAAACAAAAAGATACCTCAAAATCTTTTTTAAAATCAGGTTAAAAATAAGTACATATATGTAGTCATGAATTGCTGGCCTATCTTTAACTGTTCTTTCTGGTACAGAACTAAAATAATTTATATCACACATACAAATTTTTTTGAGACACAGTCTTGCTCTGTCACTCAGGCTGGAGTATAGTGGTATGATCATAGCTCACCGCAGCCTTGACCTCCTAGGCTTAAGCAATCCTCCCACCTCAGCCTCCTGAGTAGCTTGTAGTCAAGCATGCCCCACAACACCCAGCTAATTTTTGTATTTTTTTGTAGAGATGGGGTCTCACTATGTTGCCCAGGTTGATCTGGAATTCCAGGGCTCAAGCAATCCTCCCACCTCGGCCTCCCAAAGTGCTGAGATCATAGGCATGAGCCACCATGCTCAGCCACAGAAAAAATTTTAATGGAGTCACAACTCTTTTTATCTTTAGTACCAATGCTTATCTGAACAGGAAATATAAGAGTGCTACTTCTTGTATTCTCTCTTTCTCTGTAAGCTGATTCACTGTGATAAGTGTGTCATTTGTATTTAATACTTCCTTGTTGTACTTGGTTTTATTATTCTTCAACACTGTGATGCACATTTAATAGAACAAGAGATTAATGACAGTCATTTGCACAAAATTAAATACGAATCATCAAGTCTGAAATCCTGAACTTCATTCATGGCTTAATTTATTTTGTGATTAGATCTAAAATATTAGCAAATATTTCACACTAGAATACTATGTTTTATATAACTACCATTTAGCATATGAGATTTTATTCTGTAAAAAACATCCATAGCCATTAAATACAGAATTCTAAAAGATACAAATTATCCTATAGACATGTCACCTATAAATACAGAATATACATTTTGTATGGCCTCCTTTTTGTTCTATTTTTGAGACGAAGTCTGGCTCTGTCACCCAGGCTGGAGTACAGTGGTATGATCTTGGCTCACAGTAACCTCCACCTCCCGGATTCAAGTGATTCTCCTGCTTCAACCTCCCAAGTAGCTGGGACTACAGGCACCTGCCACCATGCCCAGCTAATTTTTGTATTTTTAGTAGAGACAGGATTTCACTACATTGGTCAGGCTGGTCTCAAACTCCTGACCTTGTGATCCGCCCCACTTGCCCTCCCAAAGTGCTGGGATTACAGGCATGAGCCACCGCGCCCAGCCTGTATAGCCTTCTTAACACTACAAAACTTACAGTTTTACCTTTCGCCTGGCTCTTCTCAATGTGTGCTACCCTTAATAGGGGAACATTCTACAACCACCATTATCCCTCCATTTACTTTGATTGGTCCAACTAACTTTCTGCTTCTAATTTCTAAATCCAGATCTTCACACTGCTCTTGCACTAACCCATCTGTTCAATATCCAACTACCCCAAACGTAATTAAGATATTTGAACCACCTCAAACTCAGAATATCTAAACTCATCTCCAAACTCTTCCCCAACCGAATCTCCACAAAAACCAGCTCTCTAACAAAAACAAAATATTAACAGTAACTGCCTCTCACTGATGGTACTGTGACTCTTTCCTGCTCCTTTAAGCTCTTCTGTCATTTTAAAATACTATTACAAGAGTAATACTTTGTTCATCCAAAAAAGTTAATATTTATTAGTATATCAATGGGTAAGTTTAACAGCAAGGTAAAGAGATTCAATTTCCAGTACAGATTAAACATACCTCATCAGCCAGGCACGATGGTTCACGCCTGTAATCCCAGCACTTTGGGAGGCTGAGGCCGGCAGATCACCTGAGGTCAAGAGTTCAAGACCAGCCTGGCCAACATGGTGAAACCTCATCTCTAATAAAAATACAAAAATTAGCTGGGCATGGTGGTGGGCGCCTGTAATCTCAGCTACTCGGGAGGCTGAGGCAGAAGAATCGCTTGAATCCAGGAGGCAGAGGCTGCAGTAAGACAAGATCATGCCATCGCACTCCAGCCTGGGCAACAAGAGTGAAACTCTGCCTCAAATAAACAAACAAGCAAGCATCTCTAATCAAAATATCAGAAATGCTCCAAAATCTATATATTTTTTGAGGACCAACATGATGCCAAAAGCAGAAAATTCCACACCTGACCTTGTGACAGGTCATGGTCAAAATTCAGTCAAAACTTTGTTTCATGTAGAAAAATTATTAAAATAGGCCAGGTGCGGTGGCTCACGCCTGTAATCCCAGCACTTTGCGAGGCCAAGGTGGGCGGATCATGAGGTCAGGAGATGGAGACCATCCTGGCTAACGCGGTGAAACCCATCTCTACTAAAAATACAAAAAAATTAGCTGGGCTTGGTGGCACACACCTGTAATCCCAGCTACTCAGGAGGCTGAGGCAGGAGAATGGTGTGAACCTGGGAGGCAGAGGTTGCAGTGGGCCAAATCGTGCCACTGCACTCCAGTCTGGGTGACAGAGCGAGACTCTGTCTCAAAAAAAAAAGAAAAAAAAAAAGAAGAAAAAGAAAAATAGTTAAAACATTGTATAAATATTTAAAATATTGTATAAGATTACCTTCAGGCTGTGAGTATACGGTGTGTAGAAAACAAACAAATTCCAAGTTTAGACTTGGGTCTCACCCCCAAGATTACTTGTTATATATAAGCAAATACTCCAAAATCTGAAAAAAATCCTAATTCTAAAAGACTTCTGGTACCAAGCATTTCAGATAAGGGATACTTAACCTGTAATAGCGAATCAGATTATTGACACAAAAACTTTTCTCACTGAGGAAAATTTAGAAAACATGATAAGTTGAGGGTGGAGGCAAGGTAACTGAAAAGCATTAGAAAACTTAAGGGGCAGTTAAGAATAAAGATCCAAGAGAAGGGTATCCAGACAAGTCAGTCAGGTATGTGGGGCAACTTCTTCCTGGAGGGTATCCAAAAGAGGTCACTGATCAGTTGAGAAATGAAACAGCTTTTCTCAGCCTCACAGGGTAAGGGAGACAAAAATAAAAGAGTTCAGGTCCAGTAAAGGTAGAGAGCATAGAAAAATCCCATGCCCTTCAAGTAGAGACTCCAAAAGAAGAATTTCAGTACAGAACTGGAAATAATTTTAAGAAGTGGAGGAAAACATACCAAATTTGGGGGGGGGAAAAAAAAAAGCAAATTACAGATCTAGAAAATACAACCACCAAATTAATAACTCCTTGGATGGGGTTTAGCAGCTGATTTGATATCCTATATTGAGATTTATACCATAAAAGGGAGATGGAAAAAAAAGGAAAATTAAAAAAATAAAGAGATTTAGTTAATTAAAAGATAGATGAGAATAATTTATCCAACATTAAAGTTCAGAAAGACAAAAAAGAATGTGAAGAAATGTAAAGGACAAAGCAATAAAAGTCCAATAAATGAGTAAAGAGAAAGAATGAGTTACAGAAAATATTTGAGGAAATAACAACAGGGAATTTTCCAAAACTGATAAAAGGTATCAAACCACAGATCCAAGCAGCCCAACAAACTTTAAGAGGATAAATTGTTTAAAAACAATTACATCTGGTCCTAGTCACATTATAGTAAAAACTGCTGAAAATTAAAAAGAGAAAGAACAAAATAAATCTTAAAAGCAACCAAACTCTTCCCACCACCAAATGTTACCTTCAAAGAACCAGTAACTAGACTGATAGCTACAATCTCAACTGTAGATAATGGAAAGATCTTCAAAAAAACTTAATTTAAAAAAAAAATCTACCAACTGGAATTCCATACCCAGCAAAAATATAAATGAAAGCAAATCCCTAATAAAATAACAGATCTAGGTTATCATCACCAATGGCCACTAACATCACAAAACAGTTATATTTGGATAATATATGCCTCTGGTGGAAGTATACATCACCGCCTAAGAAGTATTTTTTCCAAAATACTAGAGGCGGGCGTGGTGGCTAATGCCTGTAATCCCAGCACTTTGGGAGGCTGAGGCAGGTGGATCACCTGAGGTCAGGAGTCTGAGATCAGCCTGGCCAACATGGTGAAACCCTGCCTCTACTAAAAATACAAAAATTAGATGGGCGTGGTGGCATGCACCTGCAATCCCAGCTACTTGGGGAGGCAGAGGAAGGAGAATCGCTTGAACCTGGGAGGTGGAGGTTGCAGTGAGCCAAGATCATGCCACTGCACTCCAGCCTGGGTGACAGAGTGAGACTCGGTCCAAAAAAATAAAAGTACTGAATAGAATTTGATCATGCTGCTAGATTTAAATGACAATTTTTAGGAAATTCAGGGATAAAGGAAGATATTTAATAAACTATACATACGCAATTAGCATATTCCAGGATATGGGACCCTATTAGAACAAATAATCTGGTTTCTTCAACAACAAAAGGTAAGGAGGTGGGTGGCTATAGATTAAGAGACTCAAAAGGCGTATCAACCAAGTGTAACATATAGAAATCAGGCCAGGTGCAACAGCTCATGCCTGTAATCCCGACTCTTAGGGAGGCTGAGGCAGAAGGATCGCTTGAGTTCAGGTGTTTCAGACCAGCCTGGGCAACCTGGTGAACCCTCATCTCTACAAAAAAAAAATACAAAAATTAGCTGGGCATGGTGGTGCATCCCTATAGCCCAAGCTACTTGGGAGGCTGGGGTGGGAGGATCATTTGAGACCAGGAGGTAAAGGCTGCAGCCTGGATGACAGAGTGAGACCCTGTCTCAAAAATAACAACAATAATAATAATAAATTTTTGGCAATAAACCTTTTTTTTTTTTTTTTTTTTTTTGAGATGGAGTCTCTCTGTGTCGCCCGGGCGGGAGTGCAGTGGCCGGATCTCGGCTCACTGCAAGCTCCGCCTCCCGGGTTCACGCCATTCTCCTGCCTCAGCCTCCCGTGTAGCTGGGACTACAGGCGCCCGCCACTTTGCCCGGCTATTTTTTTGTATTTTTTAGTAGAGACGGGGTTTCACCGTGTTAGCCAGGATGGTCTCGATCTCCTGACCTCGTGATCCGCCCGTCTCGGCCTCCCAAAGTGCTGGGATTACAGGCTTGAGCCACCGCGCCCGGCCGGCAATAAACCTTAAAGTTTGGATAAAATTAAGACATTCATATAGAAAAATAAAACTTTTCAAACTCACAGAACTAAAAAATCTGAATGGTCCTGTAATGATTAAAGAAATTAAATATGTAATTTAAAACCTTCCTACAAAGACAATTTCAAGCCCAGATGGCTTTACCAGAAAATTCTATTACATACATAAGGAAAAAACAATAGTCTTGCAAAAATTTTTGCAGAAAATACAATAATAGGGTATACTCCCCAATTCACTTTATGAAGCCAACAAACTTTGATACCAAAACCTAACAAGGACACTTAGAGAAAGAAAATGTTCAGGCCAATCTCACTCACAAGTATAGATGTAAAAATTGCACACACAATAGCAGCAAATTGATCCACTAACATATAAAACGAATAACCACATCTCCACCAAATTGTGCTTAGACCAAGAATGGGGAATTGATTTAACACCCAAATTTCAATAATTCACATAATTGACACGCTGTGAGGAGAGAAAAAGAAAAACATATCCCATTACTCACCAGAGAAATGCAAATTAAGGTCACAATGAGATAGATACTATGATTATCAAAAAAGCTAAAATTAAAAGACTGACAATACCAAGAGCTGATAAGAACATAAAGAAACTGGAAATCTCAAACAAGGATGGAAGGTGTTGTAAACTGATACAGCCACCTTGGAGAATTCTTTGGTATTAGTCACTCGAGTTGAACATCCATATACTTTATGGTCTCACAATTCCACTCCAGAGTATATACCCAATATAAATGTATATACATGCATACCAGGACATATGTGCAGAACTTTTCAAGGCAACATTACTTGGTAATAGTAAAAAAAACTAAAAACAGCAAAAGATCTAGAAGAGTCAACAAAATACTGAAGGAACAGAACAAAGGTGGAGGACTGATACTCCTCAACTTCAAGACTTATTATGAAACTACAATAAATCAGGCGGGGAACAGTGGCTCATGCCTGTAAAATCCCAGAACTTTGGGATGCAGAGGTGGGCAGACCATCTGAGCACAGGAGTTTGAGACCAGCCTCAGCAACACGGTGAAACCTTGTCTCTACAAAAAAAAAAAGGGTACTGTCACTTTGAAAGACACTGGGCATGGTGGCATATGTGTACAGTCCCAACTATTCAGTAGGCTGAGGGAGAAGAACTGATTGAGCCCAACGGGTGAAGGCTGCACTGCACTCCAGCCTGGGAGACAGAACGAGACCCTGTCTCAAAAACAAATAAATAAATAAAAATTAAAAAAATAAAGCTAGGGGAGGGACAGCATTAGGAGAAATATCTAATGTAGATGACAGGTTGATGGGTGCAGCAAATCACCATGGCACATGTATATCTATGGAACAAACCTGTACATTCTGCACATGTATCCCAGAACTTAAAAGTATTTTTAAAAAGGCCAGGCATGGTGGCTCACGCCTATAATCCCAACACTTTGGGAGGCTGAGGTGGGTGGATCACGAGGTCAAGAGATCGAGACCATCCTGGCCAACATGGTGAAACCCCGTCTCTACTAAAAATACAAAAATTAGCTAGGCGTCGTGGCATGTGCCTGTAAGTCCCAGCTACTTGGGAGGCTGAGGCAGAAGAATCACTTGAACCCAGGAGGCGGAGGTTGCAGTGAGCCAAGACAGCACCACTGTACTCCAGCCTGGTGACAGAGAATCCATCTCAAAAAAAAAATAGCTATAGTAAATCAAAGGAGTGTGCTACTGGCCAAAAAACAGACAAATATATCAACGGAACACAATATAAAGCCCGGAAATAGACTCACATAATACAGTAAACTGATTTCTGACAAAAGAGCAAATGTGTTAAACTGATCTTTGATAAAAGAGCAAATGCAATACAATGGAGCAAAGATAGTATTTTCAATAAATGGTACCGGAACAACTGGACACTCACAAGCAAAAAAAAAAAAAAAAAAATTGGATCCAGACACAGACCTTCCATCCTTCACAAAAATTAACTCAAAATGTATTACAGACCTAAATGTAAACCATAAAACTACAAAACCCCTAGAAGACAACATAGGAGAAAACTTAGACAACATTGGGTATGATGATGACTTTTTAGAACAATATGTAAATGCATTCCAATATCTAAAGGCACTCCAATACACCAGACCTTGGCTATGGTGATGACTTTTTAGACACAATATCTAAAGGCACTGCAATACCAAAGGTATTCCAAACGCAAAATCCATGAAATAAATAATGGATATGCTGGACTTCCTTAAAATTAAATACTTCTGTTCTTTAAAAGACAATGTCAAGAGAATGAGAAAACAAACCACAGACTGTGAGAAAATATTTGCAAATGACACATCTGATAAAAGACCGTTATCCAAAATACACAAAAATCTCTTAAAACCCAGTAAGGGGGCAGCTGACAAGATGGCTGAATAGGAACAGCTCCAGTCTGCAGCTCCCAGCGGGATCAATGCAGAAGGCAGGTGATTTGTGTATTTCCAACTGAGGTACCCAGCTCATCTCACTGCGGTTGGTTAAACAGTGGGTGCAGCCCATGGAGGGCGAGCAGAAGCAGGACGGGGCATCGCCTCATCCAGGAAGCACAAAGCATTGAGGAACTCCCTCCCCTAGCCAAGGGAAGCCATGAGGGACTGTGCTCTGAGGAATGGTGCATTCTAGCCCAGATACTACACTTTTCCCATGGTCTTCGCAACCCGCAGACCAGGAGATTCCCTCAGGTGCTCCAGCAGGGAACTAGCAGGGCCCCGGGTTTCAAGTACAAAGGACCACAACTCTTCACCAGCAAGAGAACAAAACTGGATGGAGAATAACTTTGACAAACTGACAGAAGTAGGTTTCAGAAGGTGGGTAATAACAAACTCCCCTAGCTAAGGGAGCATGTTCTAACCCAATGCAAGGAAGCTAAGTACCTTGAAAAAAGGTTAGAGGAATTGCTAACCAGAATAACCAGTTTAGAGAAGAACATAAATGACCTGATGGAACTGAAAAACACAGCAAGGGAACTTTGTGAAGCATACACAAGTATCAACAGCCAAATCGATCAAGTGGAAGAAAGAATATCATAGACTGAAGATCAACCTAATGAAGTAAGGCATGAAGACAAGAATTAGAGAAAAAAGAATAAAAAGGAATGAACAAAGCCTCCAAGAAATGTGGGACTATGAGAAAAGACCAAACCTACATTTGATTGGTGTACCTGAAAGTGATAGGGAGAATGGAATCAAGTTGGAAAACACTCTTCAGGATATTATCTGGGAGAACTTCCCCAACCTAGCAAGACAGGCCAACATTCAAATTCAGGAAAAAAAGAGACCACCACAAAGATACTCCTCGAGAAGAGCAACCCCAAGACACATAATTGTCAGATTCACCAAGGTTGAAATGAAGGAAAAAATGTTAAGGGCAACCGGAGAGAAAGGTCAGTTACCCACAAAGGGAAGCCCATCAGACTAACAGCAGATATCTCTGCAGAAACCTCACAAGCCAGAAGAGAGTGGGAGCCAATTTTCAACATTCTTAAAGAGGAGACTTTTCAGCCCAGAATTTCACATCCAGCCAAACTAAGCTTCATAAGCAAAGGAGAAATAAAATCCTTTATAGACAAGCAAATGCTGAGCAATTTCATCACCACCAGGCCAGCCTTACAAGAGCTCCTGAAGGAAGCACTAAACATGGAAAGGAACAACCAGTACCAGCAACTACAAAAACATGCCAAATTGTAAAGACCATCGACATTATGAAGAAACTGCATCAATTAATGGGGAAAATAACCAGCTAGCATCACAATGACAGGAGCAAATTCACACATAACAATATTAACCTTAAATGTAAACAGGCTAACTGCCCCAATTAAAAGACACAGACTCGCAAATTGGATAGACTCATGACTCATTGATGTGCTGTATTCAGGAGACCCATCTCACGTGCAAAGACACACATAGGCACAAAATAAAGGGATGAAGAAATATTTACCAAGCAAATGGAAAGCAAAAACAAGCAGGGGTTGCAATCCTAGTCTCTGATAAAACAGACTATAAATCAACAAAGGTCAAAAGAGACAAAGGCCATTACATAATGGTAAAGGGATCAATGCATCAAGATGAGCAAACTATCCTAAATATATATGCAGCTAATACAGGAGCACCCAGATTCATAAAGCAAGTGCTTAGAGACCCACAAAGAGACTTAGACTCCCACACAATAATATTGGGAGACTTTAACACCCCACTGTCAATATTAGACAGATCAACGACACAGAAAATTAACAAGGATATTCAGGACTTGAACTCAGCTCTGGACCAAGCGGACCTAATAGACATCTACAGAACTCTCCACCCCAAATCAACAGAATATACATTCTTCTCAGCACCACATCACACTTATTCTAAAATTGACCATATAATTGGAAGTAAAACACTCCTCAGCAAATGCAAAAGAATGGAAATCATAACAAACAGTCTCTCAGACCACAGTGCAATCAAATTATAACTCAGGATTAAGAAACTCACTCAAAACTGCACAACTACAGGGAAACTGAACAACCTGCTCCGGAAAGACTACTGCGTAAATAATGAAATTAAGGCAGAAATAAGTTCTTTGAAACCAATGAGAACAAAGACACAACGTACCAGAATCTCTGGGACACAGCTGAAACAGTATTTAGAGGGAAATTTATAGCACTAAATGCCCACAAGAGAAAGCAGGAAAGAGCTAAAATTGACACCCTACCATCACAATTAAAAGAACTGGAGAAGCAAGAGCAAACAAACTCAAAAGCTAGCAGAAGACAAGAAATAACTAAGATCAGAGCAGAACTGAAGGAGATAGAGACACGAAAAATCCTTCAAAAAAATCAATGAATCCAGAAGCTGGTTTTTTGAAAAGATCAACAAAATAGACTGATAATAGTCTACTAATAAAGAAGAAAAGAGAGAAGAATCAAATAGACACAATAAAAAATGATAAAGGGGATATCACCACTGATCCAACAGAATTACAAACTACCATCAGAGAATACTAGAAACACCGCTACAAAAATAAACTAGAAAATCTACTAGAAATGGATAAATTCCTGGACACATACACCCTCCCAAGTCTAAACCAGGAAAAAGTATAATCCCTGGATAGATCAATAACAAGCTCTGAAATTGAGGCAGTAATTAATAGCCTACTAACCAAAAAAAGCTCAGGACCAGACAGATTCACAGCCAAATTCTACCAGAGGTACAAAGAGGAGCTGGTACCATTCATTCTGAAACTATTCCAAACAACAGAAAAAGAGGGACTCCTCCCTAACTCATTTTACGAAGCCAGCATCATCTTGATACCAAAACGTGGCAGACACAACAAAAAAAAAGAAAATTTCAGGCCAATATCCCTGATGAACATCAATGTGAAAATCCTCAATAAAATACTGGCAAACCAAATCCAGCAGCACATCAAAAAGCTTATCCACCACGATCAAGTCAGTTTCATCCCTGGGATGCAAGGCTGGTTCAACATATGCAAATCAATAAATGTAATCTATCACATGAACAGAACCAATGACAAAAACCACATGATTATCTCAATACATGCAGAAAAGACCTTCAACAAAATCCAACAGCCCTTCATGCTAAAAACGCTCAATAAACTAGGTATTGGTGTAACGTATCTCAAAACAATAAGAGCTATTTATGACAAACCCACAGCCAATATCATACTGAACAGGCAAAAACTGGAAGCATTCCCTTTGAAATTCAGCACAAAACAAGGATGCCCTCTCTTACCACTCTTATTCAACATAGTATTGGAAGTTCTGGCCAGGGCAATCAGGAAAGAGAAAAAAATAAAGGGTATTCAAATACGAAAAGGGGACGTCAAATTGTCTCTGTTTGCAGATGACATGATTGTATATTTAGAAAACCCCATCGTCTCAACCCAAAGTCTCCTTAAGCTGATAAGCAACTTCAGCAAATTCTCAGGATACAAAACCAATGTGCAAAAATCACAAGCATTCCTATACACCAATAATAGACAAACAGAGAGCTAAATCATGAGTGAACTCCCATTCACAATTGCTACAAAGAGAATAAAATACCTAGGAATACAACTTACAAGAGATGTGAAGAACCTCTTCAAGGAGAACTACAAATCACTGCTAAAGGAAATGAGAAAGGACACAAACAAATGGAAAAACATTCCATGCTCATGGATAGGAAGAATCATATCGTGAAAATGGTCATACTCCCCAAAGTAATTTATAGATTCAATGCTATCCCCATCAAGCAACCACTGACTTTCTTCACAGAATTAGAAAAAACTACTTTAAATTTCATACGAAACCAAAAAAGAGCCTGTATAGCCAAGACAATCTTAGGTAAAAAGAATAAAGCTGGAGGCATCACTCTGCCTGACTTCAAACTATATTATAAGGCTTCAGTAACCAAAACAGCATGGTACTGGTACCAAAACAGATATATAGACAAATGGAACAGAACAGAGGCCTCAGAAATAACACCACACATCTACAACCATCTGATCTTTGACAAACCTGACAAAAACAAGCAACGGGAAAGGATTCCCTGTTTAACAAATGATGTTGGGAAAACTGGCTAGCCATATGCAGAAAACTGAAACTGGACCCCTTCCTTACACCTTATACAAAAAATTACTCAAGATGGGCTAAAGACTTAAACGTAAGACCTAAAACCATAAAAACCCTAGAAGAAAATCTAAGAAATTCCATTCAGGACATAGGCATAGGCAAAGACTTCACGACTAAAACACCGAAAGCAATGGCAACAAAAGCCAAAACTGACATATGAGATCTAATTAAACTAAGGAGCTTCTGCACAGCAAAAGAAACTATCATCAGAGTGAACAGGCAACCTACAGAATGAGAGAAAATTTTTACTATCTATCCATCTGACAAAGGGCTAATACCCAGAATCTACAAAGAAAACAACCCCATCAAAAAGTGGGCGAAGTATATGAACAGACACTTCTCAAAAGCAGACATTTATGCAGCCAAGAAACATACGAAAAAAGCTCATTATCACTGGTCATTAGAGAAACGCACATCAAAACCACAATGAGATACCATCTCATGACAGTTAGAATGCCCATCATTAAAAAGTCAGGAAACAACAGATGCTGGAGAGGATGTGGAGAAATAGGAACACTTTTACACTGTTGATGGGAGTGTAAATTAGTTCAACGATTGTGGAAGACAGTGTGGCAATTCCTCAAGGATCTAGAACCAGAAATACCATTTGACCCAGCAATCCCACTACTGGCTATATACCCAAAGGATTATAAATCATTCTATAAAAACAATGCACATGTATGTTTATTGCAGCACTGTTCACAACAGCAAAGATTGGAACCAACCCAAATGCACATCAGTGATAGACTGGATAAAGAAAATGTGGCACATATACACCATAGAATACAATGCAGCCATAAAAAAGGATGAGTTCATGTCCCTTGCAGGGACATCGATGAAGCTAGAAACTATCATTCTCAGCAAACTAACACAAGAACAGAAAACCAAACACCACATGTTCTCACTCATTAGTGGGAGTCGAACAATGAGAACACATGGACACAGGAAGGGGAACATCACACACCAGGGCCTGTTGGGGGGTTGGAGGCCAGGGGGCTGGGGGAGGGACAGCATTAGGAGAAACACCTAATGTGGATGACAGGTTGATGTCATCATGGTAAACCACATGTATACCTATGTAACAACCCAGCACATTCTGCACATATATCCCAGGGCCTAAAGTATAATCAAAAAATTTTAAAATATTAATAAGAACACAAACAACCCTATTAAAAACAAAAATGGGCCAAAGACCTTAACGGATACCTCACTAAAGAAGATACACAGCTGGCAAATAAGCATATGAAAAGATGAAGGACAGGTGTGCTGGTTCCCTCCTGTAATCCTAGTGCTTTGGGAGACTGTGGCAGGAAGACCACTTGAGACAAGGGGTTCAAAACCAGCCTGGGCAACATGGTGAGACCCCCGTCTTGACAACAAAAAAAAAGCCAGGTGCAGTGGCTCACACCTATAATCTCATCACTTTGCAAGGCTGGGGAGGGAAGATCACTTGAGGTCAGGAGTTCGAGACTAGCCTGGGAAACATAGTGAGACCTTGCCTCTACAAAAAAAAAAAAATTAAAAGCAAAGATGCTCCACATCACATGTCATCAGGAAAATGCTAATTAAAACAATGATAAGATACCACTATACACTATTGGAACAACCAAAATCTAGAATACTGACCACACCAAATGCGGCAAGGATATGGCGCAACAGGAACTCTCATTCATTGCTAGTTAAAATGCAAAATGGTATTGTCACTTTGGAAGATGAGTTTCTTACAAAATTAAACATATTCTTTCCATATAATCAAGTAACTGCATTCCTTGGTATTTAAAATTTAATTTAATTAAAACTTAGGATCACATGAAAACCTGCACACAGATGTTTACTGCAGCTTTATTCATAATTGCCAAAACTTGGAAGCAACCAAGATGTCCCTGAGTAAGTTAGTGGATAAAATGTAGTACATCCAGACAACAGAATATTATTCAGTACTTAAATGAAATGAGCCTGGCCAGGCACAGTGGCTCACACCTGTAATCCCAATACTCTGGGAGGTCAAGATGGGCGGATCACCTGAGGTCAGGCATTCCAGACCAGCCTGGCCAACATGGCAGAACTCCGTGTCGACAAAAAATACAAAAATTAGCCAGGCATGGTGGCGCATGCCTGTGGTCCCAGCTACTCAAGAGGCTGAGGCACAAGAATCGCTTGAACTCAGGACAGGGAGGCTGCAGTGAGCCATGATCGCACCTCTGCACTCCAGCCTGGGCTGGGTGACAGAGTGAGACTCTGTCTCAAAAAAAAAAAGAAAAATACAAAAATCAGTCAGACATGGTGGCACAGGGCTATAATCCCAGCTACTTGGGAGGCTGAGGCACAAGAATTGCTTGAACCCAGGAGATGGAAGTTACAGTGAGCAGAGACTGGGCCACTGCACTCCAGCCTGGATGGCAGAGCTAGACTCTGTTTCAAATCAATCAATCAATCAATCAGATAATGTATACAAAGTTTACATTTTTTCCTTTCTCATTCAGTCCTTCAAGAAATATGATTATCCTATTGTTCCAGGCTCTGTGCTAGCCACTGGGATACAAATGATTACTGTTTCACAGAGGAACATAAAAACAAATAAAAATAAATAATTACCAAATTTTAGAAATACTACAAAGAGATAGGTGATGTAACAAAAAATTATATTAGGTGTTTTTGACCTAGTCAGAGAGATTAGGAAAGGCATCCTAAGAGCAGTGACCACATTGCTGAGCTCCAAAGAATAAGTAGGCCATTAACTAGGTGAAGAGGAGAATAGGTATTTACAAAGCCTGGACTAGACAGAGGAAGTCTTTCCATAAGATACCCAATATCTCTGGAGTGGAAAGAATAAGGAGCAGCCTGTAATTCATATATCTCTTTGTACTATGCATGCAGTTTTGTTATTACTCATCTCTGTTAATTGTATCTGTGTTCTCCTGTGAGACAATATTCTGTTGTATCCCATGCCTAGCAGAGAGCCTGGAACAATAAGACCTGAAAGGTAGTTTGAGGGTCAGACAATGCAGGCATATCTTAAGAGACCTTGAGATGGCTGAAAGAGAAAAGGTAACAAACTGATCTGTACTATAGCTCAAAAAAAACCACTCCAACTACAGTACAGAGAGTTAAGTTGTAGGAAAACAAGAACGAATGTAGATAGAGCAGTTAGGAGCTACTGCTGAAGTTCAGGCAAAAATAATGATAGTTGGGATCAGCATAATGAAGTTAGAGATTCATTCCATGGAAAAACCTTTACTGAGGGCCTACCAAGTGCCAAGCACTATCACAAGTGCATAAATAGAGCAAAAAGACAAAATAAGCAAAAAAGACAAAAATTCCTGCCCTTGTTGGGTTTATATTCTAGTGGGAAGAGACAGAAAAATAAATAAGTGAAATATCACTTTTATCAGATGGTTATACACACTATGGAGAAAAATAAGGTAGTAAAGGGAAAGTAGGAGGGATTGTCTCACTGCCCAAAGAATCAGAAAGGGATAGATTCTGGGCAAAGGAAGGATGACTCAGGAGTCCTGGACTTCTTACAATGACTAACATAAACAGGGCTCAAAGGCATAAGAATATCTGCCCTGATGGTTCCAAAACAGACAGTGATAGTAGTGAGGTGTAGGGGAAGAGGGAAGGCTAAGGAACATGCCAACAGATGCAGAGTTCTGCGGCCTTTCCTTTCCTCCTGCCAATGATGATGTAGAAGCCCAGAGGAAGAAGAGCCTTACCCAGGGCATTTGAGCTTTTGCATTGCTTGTTGATTCCAGTAGAGAGGGGAAAGTAAGAAAAGAACTGAACTTATATAATAGTTTATTCCCCGATTCCTACCAGTCTGTAAACTCCATGAAGGGAGAAGCTGTATCTTAACCACTATATTCCCATAATCCAGACAAGTACCTGGTACACAGCACTGATGGGATATATATTGTTGAAAGAATACATGAATAAATGGAGTATTAAATTTAAAGCCAAAGAATCCCTGTATTATCAAGGTAAAGATTTTAAATGTGTTCATATAAATAATTACTAAGTTGGGGTAGCCACAAAACAGCTTTAAGTTAGTAGGATAGCAGCTTTTGAGTTCTGTTTGATTTTGAATCATAATCAAATTATATTTATTCTTAATAGCTTTTAAATTTGCTATATTCTAAGACTCTTAAAGACAATCACATTTTATAAATTTGCAAGATTTTAAAATATATACTTAGGACTTTTAAAAATAAAAGTTACAAAAACATAAAATTAAACTGAAGTTCAGAAAACGTAATCTTTTCTAATTATTTTAGCATGTTTAACAAATGTTAATGCTTTATCCTACAAACTTCTCAACTTTATTATATCACCTTGCTAGCATATCCAGTGAAAAATATGTACATAATATTTTCAAGCAGGAATCTGCAAGCCAGGGGTTTAACAATGCCACTTTGAGCCACTATAGAGCCCACAGCTGTGTAGATGATAGATACAAATAGAAGACAGAATTACAGTATATATTTTAAAACAAGGATTGCTTTATTCCACATCCAAATAAAGTTTTCTCCATGATTTATATTCTAAAATTTAAATTGCTATTAATTTGTTAAACAAATTACTTATTTAAAAGATACATATCGGGGGAGGGGGGAGGGATTGCATTGGGAGTTATACCTGATGTAAATGACGAGTTGATGGGTGCTGACAAGTTGATGGGTGCAGCACACCAACATGGCACAAGTATACATATGTAACAAACCTGCACCTTATGCACATGTACCCTAGAACTTAAAGTATAAAAAAAAAAAAAAAAAAAAAAGATACATACCGTTCTCTTACAAAATCTGCTAGTTCTTTAGTTGATGTCTGTCCATGTTTCATATTATGGTAGAGGACATCAAAGCCACTATTTTTTTCCCCCTAAAATGTAAAAAGATTTTTAGTTTCACACACAAAAAAACAGATAAAAATGACTTGAGAATATAAAAAGCCAACACTAACTAATATGCAATCCTGTGCTCTGGTGAGGTGTTTTTCCTTAATTTAATTATTCTCATTTATTGTATGATTTTAAACAGTATAAAGCAATATTATATGCTTTAATATAGTTTACAATTAACTACATACACATATACCTACATACACACAAATATGCGTACACTTTGTAATCACCCATAAAAGTACAATTAATGAAATTAAGTTGTGACCAGGCACGGTGGCTCACACCTGTAATCCCAGCACTTTGGGAGGCCGAGGTGGGTGGATCATGAGATCAGGAGATCAAGACTATCCTGGCTAACATGGTGAAACCCTGTCTCTACTTAAAATACAAAAAATTAGCCAGGTGTGGTAGAGGGCGCCTGTAGTCCCAGCTACAAGGGAGGCTGAGGCAGGAGAATGGCATGAACCCGGGAGGTGGAGCTTGCAGTGAGCCAGGATTGTGCATTGTACTCCAGCCTGGGTGACAGAACCAGACCATATCAAAAAAAAAAAAAAAAAAAATTAAGTATGAGGCTGGGCGTGGTAGTGTGGTGGCTCATGCCTATAATCCAGCATTTTGGGAGGCAGAGGCGGGCAGATCACTTGAGGTCAGGAGTTCTAGACCAGCCTGTCCAGCATGGTGAAATCCCATCTCAGCTAAAAATACAAAAATTAGCCGGGTGTGGTGGCATGCACCTGTAATCCCAGCTACTTAGGAGGGTGAAACAGGAGAATCACTTAAACCCAGGAGGCGGAGGTTGCAGTGAGCCGAAATCACACCACTGCACTCTAGCCTGGGAGACAGGGTGAGACTCTGTCAAAAAACCAAACAACAAAAAAGTATGAAATTTTAAGGAATATGCAGCAAAATTAAGAAAAGATAAACATGGACCTTTCAAAACATATTACCAAATCCCATTTCAATTTCTTTAACACACAGTAAGAAATTCCTGATCATTTAATTTAGAGTTTGTGCTTTAAAATTACTAAATCTCAATTTCTGAATTAAGACAGTAAAGTACTTAAGACATATCAGCACTGAGTATCACAAAATACTTAGATCTTTCAGTCAGTAAACTTAACTTGAGAAGTGAGAAAACAGATAAAATTTAACAAAAGAGAAGTAACAGGCTATTTTCTAGTTTTTAATTAACAGGATTTTCATTTGTTTGTTTTTGTTTTTGAGAGTCTCACTCTGTCATCCAGGCTGGAGTACAGACATGCAATTATGGCTCACTGCTACCTCCCCGTCCCAGGTTCAAGCGATTCTCGTGCCTCAGCCCCTCGAGTAGCTGGGATTACAGGTGTGCACCACCACGTCCGGCTAATTTTTGTATTTTTAGAAGAGACAGGGTTTTGCCATGTTGGCCAGGCAGGTCTCAAACTCCCAGCCTCAAACAATACACCTGCCTTGGCCTCCCAATGTGCTGGGATTACAGGTGTGAGCTACTGCGCCCAGGCTAATTAATGAGATATTAATAGAACAGATCACTACACAATCCTGGAAAACCTCTACTGCTGTTCAATCCTATGAATCCTAAATTAGTAAATCATAAAGATAACATTAGAAATGTCAATTTTTTCAATGAAGTAAAAGACAACCGATACACTAGGTTTAAAAACTCTCTTTACAGGCAGCAGTTTTTATTTTTCTTTAGTGAAAATGAAATAATGAAGAATGGAATATATTTGTTGGAAAAGCAATACCATAAGCAAGTGTTATATAATCCAAAACTTGATTTTTCCACAGTTCACTGAAAACAGAAAGCATAAGAACTTTCAGCTATGTTGAAGTGCTTCCTGATAAACTCAATGTAGCTAGTAATTAGTTTGCCTACATATCACAAATTAAAATGTCCTATCTGTAACAAGATTATATAAACAGTACCCTTAGCATTTTGAATAACCATTTCCATTTATCAAGAATATAACATAAAACCACAGCCTCTTGTGAATCCAAACATTTTCATTTGGCTTCTGCAACTTTACATGTTTCAGATTTTTTTAGAAGTTTATTGTCGGAGGCTTGTGCCTATAATCCCAGCTACTCCAGAGGCTGAGCAAGGAGGCCTGCTTGAGGCCAGGTGTTCAAGACCAGCCTGGGCAAAGTGAGAACCTGTCTCTAAAAAAAGAAAAAGACAAAGATAAGGGTTTGAAACTTCTCCTTCGGTGAACTTTTTAAGAGTAACAGTAAATTAGACACTAAAAATAAAAAACCTGGATAGCATTCAGTTTTTTTAAAAAAAGTTTTTGCGGAAACAAGGTCTCGCTATGTTGCTCAAGCTGGTCTTCCAACTCCTAGCCTCAAACAATCCTCCCACCGTGGCCTCCCAAAGTGCTGGGATTACAGGTGTGAGCCACTGCATGTGGCCAGCATTCACTTTTGGTGAGTCCAAGATTCGAAAAATAGGCAGAAGATAGATTATATATTGTATAATCAAATTTCTAATTTAAAAATTGGTTTTACCAAGTTCCATTTTTAATTTTTCAAAAAGTTCTTTGGAGGGATAAGAGAAGGGTCAGGAGGTACTATCCTGCAAACACCAATAACATGCCTAACCTCCCTCTCAACTCTAAACCCCCTCAAAAATAAATAAATACTATCACTTCCTACCTTGTCTACATTTTCCTTTTAATTTAGCTCTTATGGACATTTACTAGATAACCCTGGACAAGTCAATGCACAATATAACATTAATATTTTTGATACAGTCTCACTGTCTTGACTTCTCTGAAAAACACCATAAAACATTTTACTAATCCTAAAGATTTTTTTCCTTGAAGAATAGCCCCTTTAGTGAAGAACCTGTAGCTACACTTTAATGAGAACTCAACAGACATGCAATGACAGCTCTCCAGTGCCACTGTGGCCTTGAAAACTGCTAGGGAGCTGGAGGTAAAATACAGGTACACTTCATTTTACTGCACTTTGAAAATACTGCATTTTTACAAATTGAAGGTTTGTGGCAATCCTGTGTCAAGCAAGTCTATCAATATCTTTTTTCCAACAGCATGTGCTCACTTCTTCCCTGTGTTAGCATTAGCAATAAAGTATTTTTTAATTAAGGTATATATATTTTTAGATAAAATGCTATTGCACACTTAATACACCAGTTATCATGTAAATAACATAGTGTAAACATAACTTTTACATGCACTGAAAAACCAGGAAAGTTTGTGACTTGCTTCATTGTGGTTGTTTGAATTCAACACACAATATCTCTAAGGTATGCCTATGTATGCAAGCAATTTTTCTACAAGTATACAGGACATTCTACCATAAGTTACAACCTCTTCTCATCAACATTCTATTTGTACAGTAGTCCCCTCTTCTCCACAGGGGATGTTTCAAGATCCCCACGGGATGCCTGAAACCATGGATAGTCACGAATCCTTTATATACTAGTCACAAACCCTTTATATACTGTTCTTTTTGTAATCTGATAACCAAGATGGCTACTCAGTGATTAACGGGCAGGAAGGGTATACACTATGGATGCCCTGGACAAAGGGATGATTCACATCCCAAGCAGGACACAGTGAGATTTCATCACATTATTCAGAACAGCTCAAAATTTAATGCTTATGAATTATTTCTGGAATTTTCCATTTAATATTTTCAGACTGCAGTTGACCTCAGATCTGAAACTATGGAAAGTGAAATTATGGATAGGGAAAACAACTGTACATTGACATTTTTAGTCATGATCATTAAAGGTACTCTGCAGACCTACTGGCAAGATACTGCTAATATAGAAAATTGTGACTAAAATATATAGAAGAGCCGGGCGCAGTAGCTCACGCCTGTAATCCCAGCGCTTTGGGAGGCCAAGGCGGGTGGATCGCCTGAGGTCAGGAGTTTAAGACCAGCCTGGTCAACATGGTGAAACCCCATCCCTACTAAAAATATTTTACAAATTTGCCAGGTGTGGTGGTGTGCCCCTGTAATCCCAGCTATTCAGGAGGCTGAGCCAGGAGAATCACTTGAACCCGGGAGGCAGAGGTTGCAGAGAGCCGAGATCATGCCACTGCACGCGAGCCTGAGCAGTACAGTGAGACTCAGTCTCTAAATAAATAAAAATAAAATAAAGTATGCAGAATAGTCACTCAGAATGATTTGATGCAGGTACAATAGTGACTCAAACATATTTGCTGGTTGACTGAAGGAAAGAAATCTTACTACCTTTCAAAAAATGGTTTTTCTCACCTCTCAGATATTCTTCTCTAATCTTTTATAGTTCACCTCTTCCAGTTAGTAGAATCCTTAAAGCTATCTAAATAAATATTATATGGGCTGAGAAAAAACTACAGAAGCAAACAGTAGTTAAGATAATTGTTTAATTTTTATATCTTTTGCGTTTTCTGTAATGTTCTATAAATGAAAGTATTTTTCATTACTTTCGAAATAAACTAAACCAACAATTTCAGTTTTCTCAGCTCTTCAATCTATGCCTGCAAAGAGACAGAAGGCTACTTTCTTAAACTGGCATCTTGTTCACATCAGTACTTAAATCTCCAGTCCTTGTACTTCATAAACAGAAAAAAAAAAAAAAAAAAAACTGGAAGTTCCCACACAAAATGGGAATGATTAAAGAAGATTACAGCCTATCTGGCCAGGTGTGGTGGCTCATACTTGTAATCACAGCACTCTGGGAGGCTGACGCAGGAGGAGTGCTTGAGGCTAAGAGTTTGAGACCAGCCTAAATAACATAGTAAGACCTTGTCCCTACAAAATTTTTTTAAAAATTAGCCGGGAGTGATGGCATGCGCCTGTAGTTCTAGCCACTCCAGAGGCTAAGGCAAGAGGATTCCTGGAGCCCAGGAGCTCAAGACTGTAGTGAGCTCTGATGGTGATGGGGCCACTGCACTCCAGCCTGGGCGACAGAGGAAGACCCTGTCTTAAAAAAAATAGGCCAGGCGTGGTGGCTCAAGCCTGTAATCCCAGCACTTTGGGAGGCCGAGATGGGCGGTTCACGAGGTCAGGAGATCGAGACCATCCTGGCTAACACGGTGAAACCCCGTCTCTACTAAAAAATAAAAATAAATAAAAATAACTAGCCGGGTGAGGTGGCGGGCGCCTGCAGTCCCAGCTACTCGGGAGGCTGAGGCAGGAGAATGGTGTAAACCTGGGAGGCGGAGCTTGCAGTGAGCTGAGATCCGGCCACTGCACTCCAGCCTGGGCGACAGAGAGAGACTCCTTCTCAAAAAAAGAAAATAATAATAATAATAATAAAAGAAACAAATTACAGCCTATCTCCATTCCATGGAAACCTATTCAACGAATGCTTATTCACATGAGAAAAATACCAGACGGTAATACCAACTGAAAATACCAAGACACAAAACCACATGGTAGAATCTATCTTGAATTTTGTATTTCTAAAGAAAATTATAAGGGTAGAGGGAGAGGCTATAGGCAATTTGTGTTCCGTATTCTTCTGTGTTTTACCTATCACATGATAATGGTTTTAACTAAAATGGAAAACTATGTACACTTGTGGTTGTTACTTCAACCAACTGAAAACTCACTCTCCTTGGTTTTAAGGTTCCACCACCACCACTAATTTGCTTTACTTATATTTACTTATATTATACCTTCCTATCTTTTCCCTAAAGTCAAGCAAACATGCTTGATATATCTCCCATAACCTTCACTCCTGCAAATTCATCAGGGAGCATGGCTATCTCCTCAACTTTATCACACACTTTAACACTTTCCAATCTAATTCTCTCTGACTCTGGCCATTCCAGCACATTTATCAATATAGCAGGTATCATTACAGGTTTCAGTTGCTGTCATGCTGTTGTTTTTGTTTCTCCCCACATCACAGCAATTTATACTTATCTTTTTGGACCTGACAGCTACTAAAATTCTTCCAGTTGTAATAATCCCTTTTTTTTTTTTTTTTTTTTTTTTTTTTTTGAGATGGAGTCTTGCTCTGTCACCCAACTGGAGTACAGTGGCCTGATCTCAGCTCACTGCAACCTCTGCCTCCCGGGTTCAAGCAATTCTCCTGCCTCAGCCTCACGAGTAGCTGAGACTACAGGTGCGCACCACCATGCCCAGCTAATTTTTGTATTTTTAGTAGAGACAGGGTTTCACCATGTTGGCCAGGATGGTCTTGATCTCTTGACCTCTTGACCTCATGATCTGCCCACCTTGGCCTCCCAAAGTGCTGGGATTACAGGCGTGAGCCACCGCACCTGGCCCAACTCTAATATTCTTTAATGTTTCCACACTAAGAAAACTGAAAGCCAAATCCTTATTCCCCTTCGTTTTTAAGTCTCCATGGGATCCTATTTCCGCTTGAATTTCTAAGGGTGCTTCTGTTAACTATTCTAGAATTATGACATTAGGATGGATAATCTCAGGAGATACCCCAATGACTCAAAAAACTACTTTCAAAGGGCTGATATTACCACATGTGCAGGATGATTTAAAGCATAACTGTTCCCTCATCCTTTGCTTAAATAATTTAAGTGGTTCTGAAAGGATTACAGCATTTAGGATTTAATGAGTAGGGCTGAAACAGAATGCAGACATCAAATTTATATCCTTTCAAATGTCAAAGTTCCTAAAATCCTCCCCCTGAACTGTACATATACAAACTAAATCAGTATCAATTTTCACTTCCAAATTTCTCCTATAATTAAGGCAAAAATATAAAACAAATCACAATCCTTAAAAAATTCTAAGGACCTCACAATAAAATTTAGTGCAATCTAAAACACTACAATTTTATAATGTCTACTGTCAAGTCTTCTGCATCAAGTTAAATGAAACTGTAGTCTTCAATTTCACAGCTTGTTGCAACTGGAACAAGTTGGGCCTGGCTAACTTGCTAACAGTTATACAATAATACATTTTAACCTAGTGAAGTGTATGTTATTTGGTCTTATCTCTGGAAAACCACCTAAGAAATTGGTAATGGTGATTGCCTTTAGGGAGATCTTGATTACCAGACAAAAAGAGGAAGATTTACTCCCTCTTATACCTTTTAAATATTACTCCACGTAAAATTTGCCAATCTGTTAATGTATAAATATATACAGATACACAGATTTTGTTTTGGTATGTCATCTGATGGGATCATATCCTAAAAGCAGGTATCCCAAACTACAATATTTGGAACTTTCAAGTAATAAAAAGCCTGTATTCTGGGTTTCAAATATGGTCACCTCAACCAATTTGCTAAAGACATATATTTTAAAATTTCATATGGAAACATAACCCCAAAGAATGTGTGTTAGTCTCTCCTCTAGGATACTAAATTTAGATTAGATAATCAAGCATATAATAATATTTTTATCCCAAAGACCTATTAATAGCAATTCCAGAATTTTAAAATACGTTTTAATTCTCTCAGCTTATCCAAGTAACGATAAATTAAATTTTGGATATATAACCAATGCTCCAATTTAATTTTAAATCAAAATATAACAAACCAATGAAATCAAGTAAAAGGAGACTTCTGTACAGTTAATCAGTAAAAGAAATAAGGAAAAACTTCAGGATAAAAATACCTAATTGTTGTTTGTTCATTTTTGATGTGCCGACTACAGATAACCTCTGGAAAAAGTCACCTAACTAAAAATCTCAGCTCATCACAATGTGATATATACTAAAGAATACTACTGGCTGGGCGCTGCGGCTCATGCCTGTAATCCCAGCACTTTGGGAGGCCAAGGCGGGCAGATCACGAGGTCAGGAGATCGAGACCATCCTGGCTAACATGGTGAAACCCCGTCTCTACTAAAAATACAAAAACTTAGCCAGGCGTGGTGGTGGGCACCTGTAGTCCTAGCTACTGGGTGAGGCAGGAGAACAGCTTGAACCCGGGGGGGCGGAGCTTGCAGTGAGCCAAGATCGTGTCACTGCACCCCAGCCTGGGAAACATCGAGACTCCGTGTCAAAAAAAAAAAAAGAACACTACTTAGTGTCTTTGGGTGAATGCTTCATATCGTATATAGATTGGGATTACTATGTAAAATGAAGATTATAAGCTATTCAACTCAGGTATGTTTTACATACTTATTTGTCCCCCCTTAAGTAATAATTACCTATGAAATGCATTCTTTTAAGGTTTTTTGCTTACTAATCTGGGTTTACATACAAATATAATGCCTTTTTAATTATTATATTGCAATGTTGCTATAATCTCAAGATTATAAACTTGTACTCAATTATTCCTTTGAGAAAGCAGCAGCATAGACACTTCCTCACTGTAATACTGATCAATATCTTTTTAAAGTTACATAATCTTTTACAATATCTTTTCAAAGTTACATAATGTTTAATACGTAAAAACAATTGTTTTACATATTAAAATTGTTTTACATATTAAAAGCAATGGTGTGAATTTCCACTATCAAAATTATTTTTGCTGTCCAATTTTAATTTTGCTGTCCAATTTCAGCTTATCAATGGTGCTATACTTTGTGGCAAAAACTGACTTATCAATAACAAAACACCTGTTCTGTAGAAAGTTTTGAATAATTTTTTCCTTTAAAGTACAGTATTAAGTAAACGAATTTTCAATTTAGCACATAATTTTAATTGACAAAACCCATACTTTAAAGAAAAAGGAAGAATATGCTGCTTTCAAAAGAGCTTGAAGACAGTTTCAAAGATTCAAATTTTCTTCTAACGAAATGTCACAACAAAAAAGGTTTGTCTTTATATATGTGGGGGAGAAAACAATTAACAGGTTGTTTGATTAGAAACCTAAAATTTTGACTGGGCACAGTGGCTTAGCACTTTGGGAAGCTGAGGTGGGAGCATAGCTTGAGCCCAGGAGTTCGAGACCAACCTGGGCAACATAGTGAGATCTCATCTCTACAGATAATTTAAAAATTAGCTGGGCATGGTGGCCTGTACCTGTGGTCCCACCTACTCGGAAGGCTGAGGTGGGAGGATCATTTGAGCTTGGGTGGTCAAAGCTGCAGTGAGCCATGCTCATGCCACTGCATGCCAGCCTGGGCAACACGGTGAGACTGCAACTCAAAAAAAAAAGAAAGAGAAAAGAAGGAAGGAAGGAAGGGAGGGAGGAAGGAGAAGGAAAGGAAAGGAAAGGAAAGAAAGACAAGGCAGACCTAAAACATTAAAGGTTCCCATTATCTTTTAATTGATGAAAACCATATATATTTATCATGTAGAACATGATGTTTTGAATTTTGCCAATTTTATTTCCTTTTAATAGTCCCACTTTAAATGCTAGAGGAAAGAGTTAAATTGCTATCTATGTTAAGGGATTATTTTTATAAATGATTCTGAAATATGTGACTTTTTGTTTTCCGTTTTTGAGACAGGGTCTCACTCTGTTGCCCAGGCTGGAGTACAGTGACCAATCATAACTTACTGCAACCTTAAACTCCTGGGCTCAAGCAATCTTCCCGCCTTAGCCTTCCAAGCAGCTGGGACTATAGGCATATGCCACCACACCTGGCTAATACTTAAAAATTTTTGTAGAGACAAGGTCTACTGTGTTGCCCAGGCTGGTCTCCAAGTCTTGGGCTCAATCCATCCCCCGGCCTCAGCCTCTCAAAGTGCTGGGATTACCCGCGTGAACCACCATGCCCAGTCTACAACGACAACGATCAAATTCTCAAAAGTTAATTATTTAGTTAATTCCTAGAGCTTCCTAGCTCACTGAGCCTCCTCGCAGCCCCAATTCCAGACCAGGCAATAAAATAAGATGCAGTCTATTAACTATTTGTTTTCAATAGTGAAAATGAAGGCAAAAACTAAAACACAAATTAGATTTGGAGGTCTCTCCAGAATTCAAATATTGAAGTTTATTCCCGTTCCTCTTTTAATGAGAATACCCAAGAAGCACATAAAAATGTGTACAAAGATACTCAGAGAAGTATTATTCATATTAGCCAAAAACATCAAACAAGGCTATGTTCAAAGCTCAATTAACAGAAAATGAAACATAACTTTTAACGTGAAGGTGTAATTTGGAATTAAGTTAGCAACTTAAAAAACACTGAAGCATCGAAAAAAATGCAAAACATTTATAAGAGCATCAATTTTTAAATGCTCTTTATAAACATTTTATAAATTGCCATTGTAAAACCTAATGCCTAAAATAGACAGGCTAATCCTAAAATTCATGTGGAAATGCAAGTAACCCAGGTAGTCAAAATAATCTGGAAAAAGAAGAAAAAAGCTGGAGGACTCATACTTCCTGATTCCAAATTTGCTATACAAAACAAATTTGTAATCCAAACAATAGCAATCCAAATTGTGTGGTACTGGCTGTTATAAGGACAGACAATGGAACAGAATGGAAAAAAGAGAAATAAATCCATATATTTCTGGTCGATTGATATTTGACAATGGTACCACAATTCAACGGGGAAAGATGAGCCTTTTCAACAAATGGTACTGGGACAACTGGACATACAATTGTAAAAGAATGAAGTTATACCTTTTCCTTGCACCATACACAAAAATTAACTTCGAATGGACCATAGACCTAAACAGAAGAACTGAAACTATAAAACCCTTACAAGAAAACACAGGGAGTAATTTTGGGGTTAGGCAAAGGTTTCCTAGATACAATAAAAGCACAAGTAATAGAAAAAGTAGATAAGATGGACTTCACTAAGACTTCATGAGCATTAAAATCTTATGAGTTACTTCAAAGAGCAGCATCAAGAAAATGAAAAGGCAGCCCACAGAATGGGAGAAAATGTTTGCACATTATGTATCAGATAAGGTGTGTATCCAGAATATTAAAAAAAAAACTCTTACAACTCAATTATAAAAAGACAACCCAATTTTTAAATGGGCAATTAATCTAAACACATGTCTCCAAAGAAAATAGAGTAACAGACAATAAGCACACGAAGAGATGCTTGACATCATTAGCTGCGATGTCAAGGATCAGAGAAATGCAAATCAAATCACAATAAAATATTAATACTACTTCACGTTCACCCACCATATTATAATAAAAGGGACAAATAAGTGTTGGTGAGCATGTGGAGAGGAACCCTCAGATATTGCTGGTGGGATTGTAAAATGCTACAACCGCTTCAGAATAGTATGGCAGTTCTTCAAAATGTTAAACATAGAGCTACGATTTGACCCAGGAATCCCATTCCCAAAAGAAATGAAAACAAACGTTCACACAAAAACTTGTACAAAAATGTTCATGGCAGCATTACTCATAACCCAAAAGTGGAAACAACCAGATGTCCATCACTGATTGGACAAATATTAATAAAATGTGGAATGGAATATTATTTGGCCATAAAAAGTAATTAGTACTGATACATGCGACATCATGGATAAACTTTGAAAACATTATGCTTAGTGAAAGAAACTAGTCACCATGGCCCCATTTATAGAATATATCCAGACTAGACAAATGTAGAGAGGCAGAAAATACATTAGTTGCCTAGGCCTGGGGCAGGGGGAAAATGGGGAGTGACTGCTAATGGGTCTATGGATTCTTTCTGGGATAACGAAATTGTTGTAAAATTGACGTGGTGACGTTTACACAACTCTATGAACATATGAAAAATCTCTGAATTTTACTACACTTTAAATGGGTGTATTGGTACGGAATGTGAACTCAATAAAGCTGCTTAAAAAACAAAACACCTAACGTCTAGTATATACGTTCTTTGTGGAAAACAAGGTACATTCAAGACTAATAACTATGAACTGATTTGGTTACTAACCAAGACCACGCTTGAGGCACTTAGAATTAAGAATTTAACATACACTCCTTACTAGCTAAAAGATTACCCCTTTAAATATGTCTAAATCTCAACGAAAATGGAACTGCAGTACTTGCAACTGTCAGGGCATAAAATGGGATTCACGAAAGATACCTGAGTAAACACGTTCCTTTCCCGTACATGGCTGAACTGTGCTTCCCATTACAAAAAAAAACAATAACTGCAGAAAAATACTCCACCGGGAGTCGGAAAAATTCTAAAAGAAGAATCTAATACTGACCTAAGACAAGGGGTGGAAAGAATGAGGAAGGGGAAGGAGCACAGAGGAGTAAGGGGAAGTCTCCGTGCATTTAAGCCCAAGGAGTTCGGTTACATTAAATCCAACTTTTAAAAGCTTTGTGAACAGGCCCAGAGGCAAAGTCCTGGGCGCAAACCCACGAGCCGAGCTGCGAGGCTGAAAGGAAGTGCTAGTCCAGCCCAACTCCGCACTGGATTTGGTGTGGAAATGGTCCGAGGTAAAAGGGATCGCTCAGATGCGGGGCCCGCGATTGAGGGCCAGAGGCGAAACCCCTCCGCCCGGCGCTCCCAGCCAGCGCGCAGCGGGAGGCTGCCGTGCCGCGGGCCCGTCTTTCGCGTCCCAGTCGCCGCGCACGCCCCGCGCGGAGCGCGCCCGGCGCCGGGAGCCTCCGGAGGGGCTGGGTCCCGTCTCCCGCCCCATCCGGCGCTTTGTCCCAGCCCCGGCGGCCGGCGGCCCCGCTGCGGGCTCCCGGGCCGCGGTGACAGCCCCCGTCCCCAGTAGGGCTGCGAGCCCGGGAGTCCCTATAAGCTGGCGACCGGTCGCCCGCCGGACCTCACCCAGGCGGGACGCGGCAGGCGGCGGTCTGAGGACGCTCGCCCTACCCAAGGAGGAGCCGCCGCCGCCCGAAGCGCACGCAGGCCAAGCTCAGGCGCCAAAAGCCTTGGACTTCGAAACACACTACTTCCAGCATCCTAAGCTTACCCAAAAATTCTCGACGAAATACGCCATGACCATCGTGCCGCCGCCGCGCCAGGTTCCGCGTCCGCGCCCGCCCGCCGCTGTGTAAACACGGTCCGGCCCCCACAGCACCCCCGCCTTTCGCCGCCGCCGCCGCCGCCGCCGCCTTCTTCCCAGAGACCGGCCCGCACCTTCCAGGGCGCATGCGCCACCTAGCGGCTGCCGCCGCTGGGCGAGCACTTAGACGCCACGGCCACGGTATGCGCATGCGCCCTGTCCCAGTCCCGGGTGTTGGTGGATCTGTCTGCAGCCCGGGCGCGGCTGGGTTGAGTGTTCTCTCAGGAATGGTGGAGAACTGGGTCCTTGAGGAGTCACCGTGGAGACTGCTCTCCCTGTTTGCGGTGCAATGGGCACTGGCCCAGGGACAGAGCGAAGAGAAGGGCCAGCCAGCGTCTGTGGAGTCGGCAGACTGGCTGCCCACTCTCTCCTCACAAGACTCGCTTCCCCGGCCTTCGAGGATCTCGAACGGACTATAGTCTGGGCTCACTGGGCTGGAGGAAACTTGGCCGCTGGCCACCTGGAGGAGACTGAGAAGCCTTTGGTCAACAGGGCGCCTTTCCTTGAACCAAAACAAAACTTTCCGAAGCCGGAAAGGAAACGCCCAGTGTCGCCTGAGAGCCCTGGAGCTGCGCGAGACCCAGGCACCGAGTGCAGCCTCGGCCGCTGACCTCTAGCACGCCTGGAGCAGACCAGCCGGGACGGCCCGCAGGCCTGCGGGAGCGGAATGTGACCCGAAACCGACGGACTTCCTGACCCATGGTCCATGGTTCTCTTAGCAACTTGAACATTTTGGAAAAAGAAACAAGTCTTAACATGCCTCGACCTAATGGAAAAACTAAATCCCCTTCCGACACCTTGCTTTCCAAAAGTTAAAAAAAAATAATAGTAATAATAATTAAACTCTAGTAGAGGTCTCAAGTTCACTGTCACCAGGTCAGCTAGGTCCAGAATCTTCAGTTCTTGAAGCCAGGCCCTACAAATAGATTTAGTGTAGCATATCACATACCTCCTCAGGCGACTTAAAGCAATGAACACCAATAAGATAACAATTCATGAGAAATTATTTTCATCCTCAAGTAAAAGTCATGAGGTGCCTTTCAGATAGATGAAATTGTGTTTGTTGAATAGGGAATAATTGGATAATGGTATTGTGGTCATACTTTTAAGAATATTTGTTAGAAATACATAGGATGCAAAACATCTAGGATTTTCTTAAAGTCATTTATTATGGATAGGGATATGAGTAAGGACATAGATGAAAAGGGATGAAACAAGATGGGCCATAGTTGCTCTATTTTTGTATATCCTGTTTATTTTGTTTCTTTAAAAAGTCCTCATATCACTGACATTTACACTTAGTTTTGGGGAAGTCAAACTTAGAAATAAGCTACAGCTCTCTAAGCTATCAGTCTAACTGTATTTTTCTCAATGCTGAAGAACTTTTTTAAAAATTCAGCCATCTAGGTCACACAGCAAATACATTTGGCATTAAATTCTTAGTGTCACTAAGCACTCCTCCCACGCCCCACCCCGCCTCCCCACCCCACCCTTCCCCCCCGCCCCCCCCCCCCCCCCCCCCCCCACCGCGCCCTTAGACCTGGGCAAGAGAGACTTCTATCCTGGACTCCACGCTTTAAAGGAACTTACGTATCACACACACACATTAATTTTTAAAAAAACCACACACACGGGTGCCTCTGCCACTTGTGATCTGATACTGAACACTGGCTCATAACCATAAATTCCCTTTCCCGATGAAGAACACTATTCAGGCTCCGGGAAAACTCTTCTTCGTATCTTTTGTCTTATGTCCTCAAAACAAACGGTGAACTTCAAAAGCAGTGAAAATTTGTACATAGCATGGCTGCCCATTTCAGCGACTGCTTTGGAGTCAGAATTTGAGCAACAGAAATGCTTAGGTAAGAAAGAAGACAAATTAACTTGTCAAATCCTTCCTGTCAGCTTGAATGCTATAGATTCCTGCATAACAAAGTATTGTTTCTCAGTAGTATCAAGCATACATTTTCCTTTTGTTAGTGTTCCAATGTGTGACTACAACCTACTGACAATTTAGCATGGTATTCACAATAGTTACTGGCCTTCATTGGTCTTCTTCTGCTCCCCTACAATTTAAGAGTAGGCCTGGAATGAAGATAAGTATTCTGTGTATTTCAGGTATTTGCAAGGTTCGTTAGGGCCAAAACACCATATCCTGTAATTGCCCAATATTTAAGTTGTGGAACTTTATAGTAAACAGTGATTAAGGTGACTAAATTTCAAACAAGACTGTGTAGTATAGGAAGAGTGTGGATGGTATCAGCCACCTTCTGCACTCTCAAGTGAGGTTTCCAGGGATGCATATACATTCTGGCAGAGCATAGATAAGCCCCTGAGTGGGTAGCTCGCTCATATGCCTTAAAGTATTTGTGCCACACACACTTAGCCTTTGCTTATCAAAATGTATTTCATTTTGAAATAATTAAAAACCGACATAGATAACAACAGTGTACAAGTCACTGCCTATAATACCTGTCACTTAAGAGTCACTCAGTAAATGTTCAGTGAATGAATGATGACATCTATCATAGAAATGTCAAGGTAGATGAGACCTTGAATATGTAATAATTCCATTATCTTTTACACATACTCTTTTTTTGTTTGTTTGTTTTGTTTTTTTTTTTTTTTTTTTTGGAGACAGAGTCTTGCTTGGTTGCCCAGACTGGAGTGTAGTGGCGTGATCTCAGCTCACTGCAACCTCCAGCTCCCGGGTTCAAGCGATTCTCATGCCTCAGCCTCCCAAGCAGCTGGGACTATAGGCGCCTGCCACCACGCCTGACTAATTTTTGTATTTTTAGTAGACACAGGGTTTCACCATGTTGGCCAGGCTGGTCTGGAACTCCTGACCTCAAGTGATCCGCCCACCTGGGCCTCCCAAAGTGCTGGGTTACATGCATGAGCCACCGCACCCAGTCTACTCGTCCTCTTTAATTGGTACTTGATCCTAGAATTTGTAGAAAATGTCATTCTTGTGGGCTTGAGTGTACTTCTTAAAGGATAGAGTACTTTTTCTTTTTCTTTTTCTTTTTTTTTTTTTTTTGAGACAGAGTCTTGCTCTGTCACCCAGCCTGGAGTGCAGTGGTGCAATCTTGAATCACTGCAACCTCTGCTTCCCAAGTTCAAGTGATTGTCCTGCCTCAGCCTCCAGAGTAGCTGGAACTACAGGTACGCACCACCACGCCTGGCTAAGTTTTGTATTTTCAGTACAGATGGGATTTCACCATGTTGGCCTGGCTGGTCTTGATTTCCTGACCTCAGGTGATACACCCACCTCGGCCTCCCAAAGTGCTGGGATTACAGGCATGAGCCACCACACCTGCCCTTAGAGTGCTTTGTGAAATAAAAATAAAATAAAATTTAAATAACATCCAAGATTTACTGTAGCAAGAGATCGCCTGTTGGAAAGAAGCCCCTACTCAATTTGGCCTTTCATTTTTGGGTGTCCCCACTACCAGAATCATCTTTCTTTTAGGAGCTCTCTATACCTGCTAAAGAGATACCGGCTTCCGGGGATGCTGTTGATCCCCGTTAAAGTCTGGCCTAAGCATATATGTTATAGCCCAAAGTTACAGACTTTTAAAACATAACTTGATAAATGATACCAAATAAGAGAAGAAACACAAAAAATAACCTAAGTCTAAATTATCTGGTTTACAAAATATGGTTTATTTCCAAGATTTGAGGGTTCAGTCTCTTAAGCAAGGCACCCAGAGTACTTCCCCCTTTCCATTCCTTAGTTTGATTTCCTTCCATTTCTCATCCTGGGTTCACAGCTCACAGCACATTAATCAACATTTAGTCACAAGGGCCATTTCCTCATAACTTCATTTGAAACTAGGTCCATATCAGAAGAGTTGGCTATAAAGGAAAACACATTTTCTCATTATTTTCAATATAATTTTGCAAATATACTTCCACTTGTTTCCAAGATGGGAGTGGCAGAAGAGAAGATCCTATAAACCTCTTCTTTTTCCTGCTAATTTATTCAAGGCATGGCATCCATCCCGTCAGGTGCAGTATTCCTTCTCTTAACTCATGTTGTACTTGACAATAACACGTGGCAAAAAAGCTAAGCTCTATTAAAAGGCAGAAGAGAAACAGACAGATCCCTGAAGTCTGGTACGCTCTTGCTTTTCTGTACTCAGTAGCAGCACATTAAAAGCAAAAGCCTTATGCAAAACAGAAAGAAAAGCAAATGGCAGATGGCAGCCAGGCAGGCTGCTGTGTGAGGGCCAAGAGGTAGAAGCATGTCGATCCAACTGCACAATAGAGCTCAACATCACCCTGCACACTACTTTCTCATTTCAGAGCAGCTTACCGGGTAGATGTGCCTTTCTTCTCTCCTCAGCGCACCTGGGATTGACTCCCTGCCTGCTCCTCACGTGGTGCCATCTCTTCCTCCAGAATTAGATGTACTTTCCCAGGTGCTCCTTCATCTTGTCATTGTGGAAGAGGCACAAACACGTGACCAGTTGTTCCAGGGTCTGCATTGCTAGTGACCACAGGGAAACCAACAGTGCTTCAAAAATAAGAGAAATTACTAAATTACAGAAAGCCATGAAGATAATGATAAAGTGAAAACACTCAGGGCTGGGCACGGTGACTCGTGCCTGTAATCCCAACACTTTGGGAGGTTAAGGCAGGTGGATCACCTGAGGTCAGGAGTTCGAGACCAGCCTGGCTAACATGGCGAAACCCCATCTCTACTAAAAATACAAAAAATTAGCCAGGCATGGTGGCAGGCACCTGTAATCCCAGCTACTTGGGAGGCTGAGGCGGGAGAATTGCTTGAACCCAGGAGGCAGAGGTTGCAGTGAGCTGATATTCTCCAGCCTGGGCAACAGAACAAGACACTGTCTCAAAAATAAATAAAAGTAAAAAAAAAAAAACAAACACTAAAAAATGTTTGTCTTTTTTTTTTTTTTTTTTAGACGGAGTCTTGCTCTGTCGCCCAGGCTGGAGTGCAGTGGCCGGATCTCAGCTCACTGCAAGCTCCGCCTCCCGGGTTTACACCATTCTCGTGCCTCAGCCTCCTGAGTAGCTGGGACTACAGGCACCCGCCACCTCGCCCGGCTACTTTTTTGTATTTTTTAGTATCGACAGGGTTTCACCGTGTTAGCCAGGATGGTCTCGATCTCCTGACCTCGTGAACTGCCCGTCTCGGCCTCCCAAAGTGCTGGGATTACAGGCTTGAGATGGCCTGTTTGTCATTAATGTTAAGTGGAAAGACAGAAGGTGTCAAATTACAAGTATGTTGAGTCATACATTTTATTTGTAAAATTATAAATATGGGCCGGCTGTGATGGCTTACGCCTGTAATCCCAGCACTTTGGGAGACCGAGGTGGGCGGATCGTGAGGTCAGGAGTTTGAAACCAGCCTGACCAACATGGTGTAACCCCATCTCTACTAAAAATACAAAACTTAGCTGGGCCTGGTGGTGCCTGTCTGTAATCCCAACTACTCAGGAGGCTGAGGCAAGAGAATTGCTTGAACCTGGGAGGCAGAGGTTGCAGTGAGCCAAGATTGTGCCATTGCACTCCAGCCTGGGGGACAGAGCGAGACTTCATCTCAAAAAAAAAAAAAGAAAAAAAAGAAAAATTACAAATACGTAAAAAAAAAAAAAAAAAAAACAGTGTGTTAAATAGACAAATATAAAACATGGAAGACATTTAAAATTTAATATAGTAACATTGTAGAATTTAAAGAACAATTGTTCTATGTTTTTATCTGAATATAAATGTAACTGGGCCTAATCTTTAATGTCTTTAACTCTCTCCTCTGTTTCATTCATTCAGGCAGTAGACATTTACTATGCACTTGTTACAATGAAAAGATTGTCTCTGCTTGCTTTTTTTTTGAGACAGAGTCTTGCTGTGTTGCCCAGGCTGGAGTACAGTGGTGCAGTCATAAGTCACTGCAACCTCAACCTTCTGGTCTCAAGCAAGCCTTCCTACTTATGCCTCCCTAATAGTTGGGACCACAGGCACACACCACCATGCCCACCTAATTTTTTACTTTTTGTAGAGATGGCATCTCCCTATGCTGTCAGGGCTGGTCTTGAACTCCTGGGCTCAAGTAATCCTCTCGTCTTGGCCTCCTAAAGTGCTGGGATTACAGGTGTGAGCCACCATGCCTGGCCATCTCTGTCTTTGAGAAATTCACAGTCTAATATAGACGCACGATGAAGATGATAGAGATCATGGCAATTATAGCAATAATGTGCATAGAAGAGTGCCTGACGCATAGTTGGCAAGCAATACACGTTTGTTAAATGCATTAATTAATGAATCACTGTTCCAAAATGTAACCTCAAAGAAATGTAATTTGTACTTTACTTCTCTTTCTTTCTTTCTTTCTTTCTTTCTTTCTTTCTTTCTTTCTTTCTTTCTTTCTTTCTTTCTTTCTTTCTTTCTTTCTTTCTTTCTTTCTTTCTTTCCTTCTCTCCTTTTCCCTTCAACTCCCTCCTTTCTTTCTGCAAGGAAAGTGACAGGAAACTGCCCTGGATTCACCCAGGGTATCCTCCATTAGCACACTGATTTGGAGGTCCATGGGGTAGCAGAGTCCAGAGCAACTTCTGAAACTCAGTCCTGGAGCCAGCTAGCTCCCTAGGAGATGGATGCTTATGAAGAACAGGGCACTAGAAATTGTAATAATAGGAGCCCAAGCAAGAAGCACCCTTGGCTTAGCTAAGAATGGAGGAAGTGGACTTGGAGAGCCACTCCCTTGAAGAGCCACTGAAGCCTGGGCAGGAATATGAGTCACCAATGGACCAGCACCTTCTGTACACCTGGTAGCACCAGATTTCAACAGAACACAGTGTACCAGTGGTCCCATTCACTGTTTATCTAACGAACATTTATGGAACACCTGTATTGAGATAGGCCCTCTTCTAGACACTGGGGATACAATGGTGAATGAGACAAATAATTGTGCTGCTTTCATGGCACTTAAATGTATGGAGACAGACCAAAAGGATGTAAATAAATGATATCTTTTGGGATAGTGATACATGATTTGCAGTATAATTGACATAGGTTGTAGTAGGGAGAGCGGGCTTCTTCTTTACCTAGAATGGTCAAAAAGGCCTCCCTGAGGACATGACATTTGAGCAGAGACCTGAATGAGCTAAAGGAAGTAGCCATGCAAAGATCTACAGAGTAGTCCACATTAAAGGAACAACAAGGTTCAGAAGTAGCAGTGAGCTTGATTTGTTCAAGTAAATGTAAAGGGAGCCAGTTTGGCTGGAGTGCAGTGATCAAACGGAAGAAGAACAGAAATGAGGTCAGACAGGAAAGCAGAGTCAAGTCAAAGAGAGAGAGGCTGGCTTGTAATCTAAGCACCATAGGAAGCCAGTGGAGGATTTTTAAGCAGCAGAATGATACCTAATTTATGTTTTAAGAAAGATCACATTCAGGCCGGGCACGGTGGCTCACACCTGTAATCCCAGCACATTGGGAGGCCGAGGCTGGTGGATCACTTGAGACCAGAAGCTTGAGATTAGCCTGGGCAACATGATGAAACCCCGTCTCTACTAAAAATACAAAACGTAGCAAGACGGGGTGGCACACGCCTGTAATCCCAGCTACTCAGGAGGCTGAGGCAGAATTGCTTGAATCCGGGAGGCAGAGGTTGTGTAGAGCCGAGATCGTGCCACTGTACTCCAGCCTGGACGACACATCGAGACTCTGAAAAATTTTTTAAAAAAAATCACATTGACTGATCTGTGAAAGGAAGGGTAGTGGAAAAAATATTTGGGAGGCCACTCCAAAGATGGATATAATAGACCTGACGAGGGAAGATGATGGCAGGGAGTAGGTGACAACTGTGGAAATGTAAGAATTTATCAGGCTCAAGATCTACTTGGAAAGTAAAGCTGACAGAGCTTGCTAATGGATTGGATTTAGGGTGGGAAGGAAAGAAATCAAAGATGATCCTAGGAATTCTGCCTGAACAACTAGGTATATAATGAATGGTGCCACAACAATAGAAAAATGTGGAGAACTGGTTTGGAGAAAGAGAGAACTCAGTGGTTTTATTTATTTATTTATTTTTAAGATAGAGTCTCACTCTTTCGCCCAGGCTGGAGTGCAGTGGTGTGATCTCAGCTCACTGCAACCTCTGCTTCTCAGATTCAAGTGATTCTCCTGCCTCAGCCTCCCAAGTAGCTGGGATTACAGGCGTGTGCCACAACGCCCAGCTAATTTTTTTTGTATTTTTATTAGAGATGGGTTTTCGCTATGTTGGCCAGGCTGGTCTCAAACTGACATCAAGTGATCCACCTGCCTTGGCCACCCAAAGTGCTGGGGTTACAGGTGTGAGCCTCCAAGTCCGGCCAAAACTCAGTGGTTCTGCTTTGGACTTGTTAAATGTGAAGGGCTTAATGGAAATACAAGTGGAAGTGTCTATAAGGCAATTGGATATATGATTCTGGAGCTCAGGACAGAGGTTGGATTCAAGACGTAAACGGGAGGGTCATTGGCATGAATAGAGGAGATTTGATGAGATCACACAGAAAGAAAGGGGAGAGAGGAAGGGAGGAAGATAGAGAGCCTATGGAACTGAGGAAAAAGCCCGGGGGACTCCTACATTTAGAGGTTAGGAGAAGTGGATGAGCCAGCAAAAGAGATTAATGTAAAGTAGAACGCAAAGAAAAAGAGATGACAGTCAAGCCAAGAGTAGAGTGTTTTAAGAAGTGGTTGATGCATGACAAATACTGAGAAATGACCATTGGATTGAGCCAGTTGGAAGTGGCCTTGGCAAGTGTTGATTCTTTGAAGGGGTGGAGATATAAATCTGAATGAAGTGGGTTGAAGAGAGAAGAGGAAGTAAGGACAAAAAGTATAAACAATTCCTTCAAGAAGTTTTGCTATGAAAGGAAGCAGCAAAATAGGCAGGTATTGAAGGGAACAAATGATAAAAGGGAGGGAGTATTAAGATGAGATGTAATAAAGCAATTTGAGTTCCAGAGTGGATGAGCCAAAGAGGGAGGAAAAGAGAGATTAATTATAGAGATGAAGTCTTTGAGTAGAGGAAAGAATATGAGATCCAGAATAAAAGTGGTACTCCAAGAGGGTGTTTCTGGATTTCTAATAAGTCTAATAGTTTCTTGATCAATTAGTTGGAAAAAATAAGAACTATGGGTTATTGTAGTTTGGCATATTAAAAGCATCCTTCATGTATTATCTCATTGAATCATCATACTAACGCTGTGAGGTCATAACGATTACCCCAATTTTACAAATGAGAAAATATGATCCAGGAGATATAGATGAGTTGCTCAAGGTCATACAACAAGTAAGTGGGAAACTACTGTTAATTTAGGAGTACAAGAGAGGCATGAATAAAGTATTATGGAGGAAGCGATGCCTCAAGCAACAAAACAGGTCAAAAGAAGAGGAATGGTGAAGGATGAAAGTTAAACTCATCCCCCCAGGGATTTTATTTAGGGGTTTTTGTTTTTAACTGGTGGATCTGGTGTTCCTCAGTTTCCACATTATTTCCATAAAGGTCCCTTTCTTGGTTACCTTCTCCCTAACCAGGTGCTCTAGGTAAATATAAATGCTAACTAATAAGAATCCTACAAAAATGTCAAGGAGGCCGGGCGCAGTGGCTCAAGCCTGTAATCCCAGCACTTTGGAAGGCCGAGGCAGGCAGATCACCTGAGGTCACGAGTTTGAGACCAGCCTGACTAACATGGTGAAACCCCGTCTGTACTAAAAATACAAAAAATTAGCTGGGCGTAGTGGTAGGCACCTGGAATCCCAGCTACTCAATAGGCTGAGGCAGGAGAATCACTTGAACCCAGGAAGCAGAGGTTGCAGTGAGCCGAGATTGTGCCAATGCACTCCAGCCTGGGTGACAGAGCGAGACTCCGTTTCAAAAAAAAAAAAAAATTAAGGAAATACATTTACATCTTACTGTTTAAAAAGTCTCTCCTCTCTTCATTGTTAATCCTGAAACACCCAAGAAATGTAACTGTTCATAATTTCAGATTCTAATCAAAATCTAAGGTTGACCTACCTTAAACAGGACATTTGGTAATTGTATTAAAAACCACTCCCTTTTGTAGACAGAAGGAAACAGAAAACCATATCAGCCTGTAGAAATGATTGTAATGTTCTTTATCAAAATCCTTAAGACCACAAAACTCTCATTAACTATTTGCAGGGAGGAGGTAAGTGGGCTGGGTCAAACAGGCTAGATCCAAAGGTAATCAAATAAAATTTTTGTTTCCAGGCCGGGCACAGTGTCTCAGGCCTATAATCCCAGCACTTTGGGAGGCCGAGGTGGGCGGATCATTTGAGGTCAGGAGTTCAAGACCAGCCTGACCAACATGGTAAAACCCCGTCTCTACTAAAAATACAAAAAAATTAGCCGAATATGGCGGCACATGCCTATAGCCCCAGCTACTCGGGAGACTGAGGCAAGAAAATCGCTTGAACCCGGGAGGCGGAGGTTGCAGTGAGCCGAGATCGTGCCACTGCACTCCAGTCTGGGCGACAGAGTGAAACTCCATCTCAAAAAAAAAAAAAAAAAAAAAAAAAAAAAAAAAAAATTGTTTCCAGCCTTAAAATCCCACTGGACGTTATCTGCCTTTATATACTTTTCTTTATAGTATTTCAAGAACAAACTGTCACCAACTAGTTATTTTTTTCATTTAGGTCCAGAAAATGTATGTTATTTTTTTCTTCCTACTTCCCACATGCCAGCTAAAACCACTTATTTCCATTTATTCAAAGCTGTCTTCAAATATATCTCCTCCAAAAAAAGAAAGTTGCAAAACCATTACCTTCTGTATAATCTCATATTTCTTTTTTCCTACATATTTCCTGAGTGATACATCCTTTAAATTGAGTAATTTATATCTTGTCCAAAGAGCTTTGTACTGTTCTTTGTAGATGCTTTCTTGTTTTTTCTTTTTTTCTCTTTTTTGCAGGTGCACGTGTTTGTATTGGTGATCATAGTTGGAGGAGGAAGTCATCATTCTTTCTTCACTCTTAAAAATACATCATCTCTTACTTTTCAGTTTACACAAGGTCTTCCATATTGGTGGGGGGAGTATGTATATAGCTCTACAGATATAGATATCCATTCATTCATCCACTCAACAAGCACCTATGGTGTTTTGGCACTGTTTCAGGTGTGTGATAGAGAGCAGTGAAGAAAAGTTGAATTCTGCCCTCAGAGATCTTAAATCCCAGTAGGGATGATAGGCAAAAATAACACAAACAAGTAGACACATAGTATAATATCTGAAATGTCGGTAGATACATAGCATAGTGGTAAGTGCTATGTTACAAAAATAAAGCAGGGCAAGAGCAGTATAATGTCTTGTTTAAAAATAGCAGATGAGATCAGAAAATCTATGATACAATATGGTGACTATAGTTAAAATCAAGGTATTGTATTCTTAAAATTTGCTGAGAGTAGGTTTTAACTTTTCTTACCACAAGAAATTGTAAATATGTGAGGTAATGCATTAATTAGCTCGACTTAGCTATTTCACAACGTATACATATTTTGAAATAATATGTTGCACATGATAAATATGATTTTTATTTGCAAATTTAACAACTACTTAATTAAAAATATATATAGCAGATGAGATGACCATATAGAATATGGCTCTGGAATTAAACTGCCTGGATTTTAATCTTGGTTCTGACACTTATGAGCTTTGTGACCTTGGGGAGTTTGCATGTCTGTAAAGTGGGGGTAATAATAGTATCTACCTCAAAGAGTTTCTGTAAAGACTAAATTAGTTAAAATATGTAAAACAATGGCAGGGCACCATTGTTTACACCTTTAATCCCAGCACTTTGGGAGGCTGAGGCGGGCAGATCACTTGAGCTCAGGAGTTTCAGACCAGCCTGGGCAACATGGCAAAAACCCATCTCTACTGAAAATACAAAGAAAATTAGCTGTGCATGGTGGTGCACCCCTGTAGTCCCAGCTGCTTAGGAGGCTGAGGTGGGAGGAACACCTGAGCCCAGGAGGTAGAGGCTGCAGTGAGCTGTCATTGCGTCACTGCACTCCAGAGCCCAGGGAACAGAGTGATTCCCTGTCTCAAAAAATAATAATAATAAGGCCAGGCGCAGTGGCTCACGTCTGTAATCCTAGCACTTTGGGAGGCCAAGGTGGGTGGATCACCTGAGGTCAGGAGTTCGAGACCAGCCTGGCCAACATGCCAAAACCATGTCTCTACTAAAAATACAAAAATTAGCCAGGTGTGGTGGCGGGCGCCTATAATCCCAGCTACTCAGGAGGCTGAGGCAGGAGAATCCCTTGAACCAAGGGGGTGGGGGTTCCAGTAAGCCAAGATTGCACCACTTCATTCCAGCCTAGGTGAAACAGTGAAACTCCATCACAAAAAATAATAATAATTATTATTATTATTATAAACTATTAATATTAAGAAAACAGGAAGTGATGGGGGGTCCTATTTCAGAGAAAAAGTTTAATGAAAATCAATCTGAGGAGGTGAGTGAAATGAAGGAAATAAATCTTGTGATGTCTACCAGACAGAACCTACCAGGCAGAAGAAAAAGCACACAGAAAAACAGATGAGGTTGGTATGGCTTGAGCAGAATGAGTGGGTAATAGTTGTAGGGAATGTGGTAAAATAATGGAGTTGGGCCAAATCAGCTAGGGCCTTATAGGTCATAGAAAAACCTCAGGTGGTATTCTAAGAGTGATGGGAAGTCATCAGAGGGCTTTTAGCTGAGCAGTGTCATAACCTAATGTTTAGAAGGACTATCCTGGCTGCATGTGGAGAATAGGCTAAAAGTGGCAAGACGGCTGGTTGTTAAAAACGTGTACCAGCACACTACTGGATTCAAGATATACTAATAAATAGAAAAAGGCAAGGTGTGGGACAAAATGCATGATATACTGCAATGTACATTTTAAAAATCTCTATATATGTGTATTTGTAACATATATGTGTGTATATATACATATATACATTTTACAGCTATATATAAACATTACATATATACATATACACAATGTATATTACATATGTATTTTCTTCATATACATATCCTGTCCCTGGAAGGAAGGATATGTAAGAGACTGGTAACAGTGATATTTTGAAGAAGGGAACTAGATGACAGGATTTAAAAGATTATCTTCTGCAGTTTTTGAATTTTGTTCTTTGAGACGGAGTCTCGCTCTGTTGCGAGGCTGGAGTGCAATGGTGTGATCTCGGTTCACTGAAACCTCTGCCTCTCAAGTACAAGGATTCTCCTGCCTCAGCCTCCTGAGTAGCTGGGTCTACAGGCGTGCACCACCACGCCCAGCTAATTTTTGTGTTTTTTAGTAGAGATGGGGTTTCTCCATGTTGACCAGGATGATCTTGACCTCTTGTCCTTGTGATCTGCCTGCCTCGGCCTCCCAAAGTGCTGGGATTACAGGCATGAGCCACCGCGGGCGGCCTTGAATTTTGTTCTATGTGAATGTATTACCTATTTAAAAATAGATAAATATTGTCGGACACTTGAAAAACAGAAAAAAAAAAAGATAAATGAACATTAAAAGGAAAAAAAAAAGAATCAGAATCATTTTACCCAGATGTTAAAAAGTGGTAGTGGGCCAGGCACAGTGGCTCACACCTGTAATCCCAGCACTTTGGGAGACCGAGGCAGGTGGATCACGAGGTCAGGGGTTTGAGACCAGCCTGACCAACATGGTGAAATCCTGTCTCCACTAAAAATACAAAAAAATTAGCTGGGTGTGGTGGCAGGCACCTGTAATCCCAGCTACTCAGGAGGCTGAGGCAGGAGAATTGCTTGAACCTGGGAGGCAGAGGGTGCAGTGAGCTGAGATCGCACCACTGCACTCTAGTCTTGGTGACAGAGCGAGACTCCATCTCAAAACAAAACAAAACAAAACAAAATGAAACAAAAAGTGGTAGTGAAATCAAGGTTGAGGGGCAGGGCTAGAACTAAAGTTCATAATGGATGGGATGCTCAATAGGAAAAAACATGAATGAACATCATGTTTAGGAACCCCAAAGGTCCTAGTATAGGTTAAATAAAGTAAAACATGGCATGGTTTCCTGATGCCTTTTTATTTCAATGATAAGTTGACTAGTGTCAATTGGTTGTACAATTATTGCGTCATACTTTATTTCCTTGATTTTTTCTTTTTCTTTTCTTTTTTTTTTTTTCTGAGACAGAGTCTCGCTCTGTCTCCCAGGCTGGAGTGCAGTGGTGCGATCTCATCTCAATGCAACCTCCACCTCCTGGGTTCTCACGCCTCAACCACCTGTGTAGCTGGGACTACAGGTGCGTGCAGCCACGCTCAGCTAATTTTTGTCGTTTTAGTAGAGATAGGGTTTTGCCATGCTGGCCAGGCTGGTCTGGAACTCTGGACCTCAAGTAATCTGCCCGCTTCAGCCTTCCAAAATGTTGAGATTACAGGCATGAGGCACCATGCCCAGCCTTCAATTCTTTTTAACTTTAAAAAATTTTGGTCTTGTGTGATGACTCATGCCTGTAATCTCAACACTTTAAGAGGTTGAGGCAGGAGGTTCGTTTGACCCCAGGAATTGGGAACAAGCCTGGGCAACACAGGGAGACCCCATCTCTATTTAAAAAAAAAAAAAGCCAGAGGTGGTGGCGTGGACTACTTGTGGTCCCAGCTACTTGGGAGGCTTAGGCAGGAGGATCACTTGAGTCTGGGGGGGTTGAGGCTACAGTGAGCTATGATGGTCCCACTGCACTCCAGCCTGGGGGATAGAGTGAGACCCTGTTTCAGAAGAATTGTTTCTGTTGGCTGGGCGCGGTGACTCGCGCCTGTAATCCCAGCACTTTGGGAGGCTGAGGCGGCAGGATTACGAGGTCAGGAGATTGAGACCATCCTGGCTAACACGGTGAAAACCCGTCTCTACTAAAAATACAAAAAATTAGCCGGGCATGGTGGTGGGCGCCTGTAGTCCCGGCTACTAGGGAGGCTGAGGGAGGAGAATGGCGGGAACCCGGGAGGCGGAGCTTGCAGTGAGCCAAGGTTGTGCCACTGCACTCCAGCCTGGGTGACGGAGCAAGACTCCCTCTAAAAAAAAAAAAAAAAATTGTTTCTGTCACTTAAAAAATGTTTTTCTTTTTTAAAAAGAAAAATCTTGCCCTCTGTGTACATCACTGTGTTTTCAACAATGTCTGTTTCCCTTTGTGCTGCTTGCACATCATGTTCACTTCTGCAAATTTTAACATTCTTTTTCACTTCTCTCTGGGCCCTGCTGTCTCATGTTTCGTCAACAGGAACAAAAACACGTCTTCATGTTTGTTTTTTAAATTTGTTTGTTTGTTTGTTTGTTTGAGACGGAATCTCGCTCTGTCGCCCAGGCTGGAGTGCAGTGGCCGGATCTCGGCTCACTGCAAGCTCGCCTCCCGGGTTCATGCCATTCTCCTGCCTCAGCCTCCTGAGTAGCTGGGACTACAGGCGCCCGCCACCACGCCCGGCTAATTTTTTGTATTTTTAGTAGAGACGGGTTTTCACCGTGTTAACCAGGATAGTGTCAATCTCCCGACCTCATGATCCGCCCGCCTTGGCCTTCCAATATGCTGGGATTACAGGCGTGAGCCCCCGCACCCGACTGTCTCCATGTTTTATTTTACCTTCCCTGATGCTTGTATTTCTGCTTTGTGTTCTTTTAATTCATGACAATGTGTTTGGTCTCAACTTTTATTAGCTCTATGGTGAGAATGCTTTATCTACTGTTTGTTTTGTGGGGGCTGGAGGTGGGTATTCCCATCTTTTCTTTTATTTTTTTAAATAGTTCCTATGCTAGTTTTTATTTTATTTTAGGTCAACTTTAAATAAGGTAAGTTCTCATCTATTTACCGGAGTTTTGTGTGAGAGAGGCCAGGATGGTATTCATGGTCAGCAGAAACTCTCCCCATAAGACAGGGTTATGTGCTGCCTGTGTGAATAAACTTTATGTTTTGCTTCTCTGCAGCCTCCTCTAGGTCAGCACCAATGGGGTGTCACAATGCAGTCTCTCCCCCTTCTCCTTCCTCAGCTACAGACTACTTCCTGAAAAACATGATTAGTTTATGATATTTCTTGCTCAAATCCACTTCCTCAGCTTTTTCTTAGTACCAAACTGTCCAGAAAAGTTCCCACCACCGGAACCTCATTCCATTGTTGCAAACAAAGAGATTATTGATTTTTCATCTTAGGCTATTCATTTCACATTAGAGTCATGTATTCTGCTGGCTCTGTACATTTCTGTTTGATCTTCACTGCTTTTGGAAGACCTTTTTTCTACTTCAGTTTCAAATGTCTTCTAGTTGCATCAGATATAGAGTTGACATTACCGTTTCTCGTTCTTCTTATTACTTTTGGGTGGCTAGGCAGTAAAGACCTACATTCTTTGCCATATTAATACCTGGATAAGATCAGAAGATCATTTTGCATTAATTCTGCCTGGCATTTAGTAGACTCTTCCAATCCAAGTCCTTCTTTAGCTCTGGGAAATGTTCTTTTTTTTACTTCTTTGATAATTGTCTCCCTTTTATTCTTACAGTCCTATAGCTCTATACTGTATAATTATCTTCTGTGTCTCTTAATATTGCCCTTCCTTCCTTCCTTCCTTCCTTCCTTCCTTCCTTCCTTCCTTCCTTCTTTCCTTCTTTCTTTCTTTCTCTTTCTTTCCTTCCTTCCTTCCTTCCTTCCTTCCTTCCTTCCTTCCTTCCTTCCTTCCTTCCTTCCTTCTTTCTTTCTTTCTTTCTTTCTTTCTTTCTTTCTTTCTTTCTTTCTTTCTTTCTTTCTTTCTTTCTTTCTTTCTTTCTTTCTTTCTTTCTTTCTTTCTTTCTTTCTTTCTTTCTTTCTTTTTCTTTCTTTCTGACAAAGTCTCGCTCTGTTGCCAGGCTGGAGTGCACTGGCGTGATCTCGGTTCACTGCAAGCTCAGCCTCCTGGGTTCACACCATTCTCCCGCCTCAGCCTCTGAGTAGCTGGGACTACAGGCACCCACCACTACACCCGCTAATTTTAGTGTTTTTGGTGGAGACGGGGTTTCACCATGTTAGCCAGGATGGTCTTGATCTCCTGACCTCATGATCTGCCCACCTCGGCCTCTCAAAGTGCTGGGATTACAGGCTTGAGCCACTGCGCCTGATCTACTGCTGTACTTTTTCTTTCTTTTGTTTTTTCTTTAGTTTTTGCATAAATTTTGGAAAGTCTTGCAGCTCAATTTTCCAACTCATTAATTGTATATTCAACCCAAGTATTGGATTTAACAATTTTTTTTTTTTTTTTTTTGAGAAGGAGTCTCACTCCATCACCCAGACTGGAGTGCAGTGGTGCAATATTGGCTCACCGCAACCTCTGCCTCCCGGGTTCAAGCAATTCTCCTGCCTCAGCCTCCCGAGTAGCTGGGATTACAGGTGCCTGCCACCACGCCTAGGTTTTGTATTTTAAGTAGAGATGGGGTTTCACCACGTTGACCAGGCTAGTCTTGAAATCCTGACCTCAAACAATCCACCCCCGTCGGCCTCCAAAAGTGCTGGGATTACAGGCGTGAGCCACTGTGCCCAGCCGTAATAATGTTTTAAAATTTCCATGAATTCTGGTTGTGTTTCATAGCAGCTGTCTCTTGTTTCAGTGTGATATGCTTTAAAGCAACTCTGAGGATATGAACTATGTTTAATTTCAAGTTTTTATCTGTTTCCATTGACTTTTTTTTTTTAAGTGGGCTAGTTCTATTTGTTAAATTTGGTGCTCTCTTTAATGCTCTAGGTTTCTCCAAATGTTTGTTGATTCTTGGTTTTTTTTTTTTTTGTTCCATTTATAGGAACAGAATTTCAGTCTAGACTGAAATTCATAGCCGGATGCATTTCCTCACTTCAAATGAACTCCTGTTTACCTGGCAGTGAATGCAAGTTTTGATTACAAGAATCTGCCTCATGGGATTTGGTAGGGATAGGCAGACTCTGTAGGTAACGTCTCTTCTTAGAATGGTTTCCTGACCCTCCAGGGTATTGTCCTTTTCCTCTGACCTTAGCTTACTCTGGAACAGTGGTATGTTGGTAAATGTTTGACAACCAGCTCTGGGTGGAGTAGGGGAAGTCCTAATCTGCAGCATTTCCTGATTTCCATGCAATGTAAAATCTCCCACCCTAGCCAATTTCAAGCTAGCAACGTAACCACTGAAAGGGGAGCTGAGAAGAGATGTGCAAACTAGATTCTTAAGAGACTGACTTCATTTAGCACACCATTGCTGTGGGGCTGCTGCACTACGTCAGAAAACTATACCCATGACTCTCATCGAAGCCCGAACAATGGAGCCAGCTGCTCCAAGAGCACCTCCAGGAATTGATGGGGACTTAGGGGTATGGCTCCGTTATTTCCTCCGCTAACAAAGTTCTTTGTTCCCTTGAATGGTTTTAGGCTTTTATGCCCTGCTAGATTTTTCTATCAATTCCGTGTTTTTAATTTTTTTTTGAAAAATTCCTTTCTATGTTGTTTGCTGGAAGCACCTTTTCTGGTTTTCCTGTGCTGCTTTGAATTTATTTTTCTATTTCTTTGTGATTTCAGTGGAATTTGGAGAAGGAATGGCAAAGCAGATGTCCTTCTCCTATTTCATGCCTTAGCTTGTTTTTATTGGAAGTCACTTTCTCTTTCATCTCAGAGGCTGATTTCCCTCCCATAACCAATGATTTTCCTATAAGCTCATTATCCTGAATGATGGTTGAACTAACCAAGGCTACTGGCTGCTGAGGGGTTTCTGAGGAAACTTGGGTAGCCTGATTGAGGCCATCTGCCTCTCCACCTGGGCTCTGGTTGTGGAGTATACCACTCTGTTCATGGAGGCCATGTACATTGGCCAAAGAGCAGCCCAGGTGCAAAAGGATCCATGTGAGCATTTTCCATTTTCACAGTTCAAATAAGAGGACTTCCCACATTTATTCAGAAGGTAGTTGAAAGTGGTCAGCCCCAGATCTCCTCCATGTGACTCTTTGGTTGATGCTACTTGTACCTCAACACTTGGAAGGCCCGTTCTGGCCAGGAGCAACTTTCACTTTACTCTAGAAACATGGGCAGGTGGGCACAGAATAGAGTGAGTCTGTCCCTGAGGCAGGAACTCCTTCAGGCTAACTTTGTGACAGACACTGTTCTAAGTCTTTAGGTGAGTTAACTCATTTAGTCTTCAAGACAATCCTCTGAGGTAGGTATTGTTATCATCCTTAGTTTACAGACACAGAAACTGAGACACAGAAAGGCTCTTTAGCCACTCAGTGGTTGAGGCAGGACTGAAACGCAAGAAGTCTTGTGATAGTTGGAATGAGTTAGTCGTGATGGTGGCTACCAGGTGGGTGTGTGGATAGATATGTAGTGGCCTCTCCTCCGATGGAAAACTCCCAAAGCACTGTGAAACAGTCTGGTAGCTGTAGTTGCCGAGGTGTGTAGGGGCATTGGTGAGCTCAGCAGACTGTGTTCCAAGCCACATTAAAGAGGCAGATTTATCGCAAGCCTATCTCCTAGAGACAGAATGTATTTTCCAAAAATGGGCAAAACACTGTGTCCCATCCCACATGCTGTTCTTATAATGTAACTTTGATAGTACATCCCTATTTAGAGATGGAAGTCCATGTTTCCTCCCTTGGATGCTGGGCAGAATTGTGACTACAATGAAAATAATGCTATACGGCTTTTGAGGCTAGGTCCTAAAAGGTAATGCAATATACATATAGTTCTCTTGGAACATTTAATCTTGAAATCCGACCACCACACTGTGAAGAAGCCTGCAGCCCATGGGGAAGTTCACACAGCCAGAAACTGAGGGCCAGCTGAGCTCCTGGCCTACAGCCAGCCCCAAGGTGCCATCATGTGAATGAGACATTTTGAAAGTGGATCCCTCAGGCCCAGTCAAGCCATTCCTGCCAATAAAATGTGGAACAGATATGTGATTCCTTTTTAAGACCTCCCCAAATAACAGATTCATAAGCAACAATAAAGGACTGTTGTTGTTTTAAGCCACTAGGTTTTGGAGTGGTTTGTCATGTAGCCATAGATACATTCCTGGATATTACCTGCTTGTCTCTAAAAATTCCAAAACTCAGTCTAATAGGTGGGACTTCCCCTGAGGGCTCTGGCACTCATCACATTTTCCCCATAACTTTCACCAAATTATTGAGCTGCTCCAGGAGAGGAAGAATATAAAGAGTATATTTATGATCTTCCTTTATTTCATTTATTTTTAAATCTTCTTTTTGTTGAGACGGAGTTTTATCCTGTTGCCCAGGCTGGTGTTCAGTGGCACAATCTTGGCTCACCACAACCTCCATCTTGGGTTCAAGCGATTCTCCTGCCTCAGCCTCCTGAGTAGCTGGGATTACAGCATGTGTCACCACACCTGGTTAATTTTTTGTATTTTAGTAGAGACTGGGTTTCACCATGTTGGCCAGGCTGGTCTTGAACTCCTGACCTCAAGTGATCTGCTCACCTTGGCCTCCCAAAGTGCCGGGATTACATTTGTGAGCCACCGCACCCAGCTTACCTTGAAATCTTTAACCTATTTAGAATATAGTTTAGATGAGTCATAACATAGGAATCTAACTTTATTTTGTTTCTAGTTACAACACAACAGTTAAAATTTTCATCGTTTTGCTATTGATTTAAAATATCACCTTTATCATAAATTGGGCCCCCTAAAGACAATATTATCAAGGTAAAGTTAAGCACAAAATAAACCTATACACAGAAGGGGATAGAAAGGAAATTTGCTAATTTGACCTTCACACTAGATGGAGAAAATCTCTGCTAAAAATTCATAACCACAATCTAGGAGTTACATGAATGTGCAGCCTGAGTTCATGCTACTTAAAAAAAAATCAACCAACGGTCAAGCAGAAAATGTATTTCAAAGTGGCCCTGGGTTGCTTGTATGCCAAGTAAGTAGCAGAGGCAAACATAAATTATCTCTGAACAACAATAATTTCAACACATGCCTCAAGAACTTCCACAAATAAAGTTCTAAGAAACATGAAATAAGCAAATTTAAAAATCACGAAACATAAGGAAACCAGGCACCATAAATAAAAGAGAATCACACATACAAAGAATTCAGATATTGAAATTATCAGACACAGAGTATAAACAACTATGTTGGCTGGGCGCAGTGGCTCATGCCTGTAATCCTGGCACTTTGGTAGGCCAAGGTGGGAGGATCACTTGAGGTTAGGAGTTCAAGACCAGCTTGGGCAACATGGTATGATCCTGTCTCTAACTAAAATAAAAAACTTACCCAGGCATCGTAGCATGTGCCTGCAGTCCCAGCTACTCAGGAGGCTCTCTTGAGCCCAGTAGTTTGAGGCTGCAGTGAGCTATAATCATATCACTGCACTCCAGCTCAGGCAACAGGGTGAGACCTTGTCTCTAAAAAGGAAAAAAAATCATGTTTAACATGTTTACACACAAAAAAAAGAAATTGAAAATAATAAGCAAGGAAATAAGAGACTATATAAAGTAACCATATTTGAAAAAGCATCAACTAGAACTTTTAGTTCAATACAATAAATAAAATTAAAGACTCAATGGAAAAATTAAGCGGAGGAATAAACAGAACTGAAGACAGAATTAGTGAACTGGAAGATAGATATCTGAAGACATTGAGAAAGAGATAAAAATATTAAAAAGTGACCGGGCCTGGTGGCTCATGCCTGTAATCCCAACACTTTGGGAGGCCGAGGTGGGTGGATCCCTTGAGGTCAGGAGTTTAAGACTAGCCTGGCCAATGTGGTGAAACCCCATCTCTACTAAAAACACAACAAATTAGCAGGGTGTGGTGGTAGGCAACTGTAATCCCAGCTACTCGGGAGGCTGAAACAGGAGAATTGCTTGAACCCAGGAGATAGAGGTTGCAGTGAGCCAAGATCTCACCACTGCACTCCAGTCTGGGTGACAGAGCAAGACTCTATCTATCTATCTATCTATCTATCTATCTATCTATCTATCATTTAAAAGTTATTAAAAGACAGATAACAGAGTGAGGTCTAACAAACATTTTATGATATTCCACAAGTAGACGAGAAAATATTCAATGTTTTAGAAGTGGACTGGTAAAAATTATTAATAGGTATTAATCTGCATACCTGGCAACACCAATGTCTCCCAAGCAGGATAAATTAGAAATATTTTCACAAACAGGACAAATTGGAAGGATTTCCACACAATTTTAAGATCTTAGAAACAAAAAGAAAAGCAGATGGCCTATCAAAAAAATTTTAAAATTTTCGCTGGGCATGGTGGCTCACACCTGTAATCTCAGCACTTTGGGAGGCCGAGGTAGGCAGATCACCTGAGGTTGGGAGTTGGAAACCAGCCTGACCAACATGGAGAAATCCCGTCTCTGCTAAAAATACAAAAAAATTAGCTGGGCATGGTGGCACATGCCTGTAATCCCAGCTATTCAGGAGGCTGAGGCAGGAGAATCGCTTGAACACAGGAGGTGGAGGTTTCGGTGAGCCAAGATCGTGCCATTGCACTCCAGCCTGGGCAACAATAGTGAAACTCAGTCTAACATAACATAACATAACATAACATAACATAACATAACATAACATAACATAACACATAACATAACATAACATAACATAACATAAAATAAAATAAGAAATGAAATAAAATAAAATAAAATAAAATAAAATATTAAAAGTAATTAGATTGAGGACTTCTCAACAACAATTTAAGGCTCAAGACAATGGAATGATATCTTCAATGTGCTAAGAGAAAACAAATGTCAACCTAGAATTATCTGCACAGTGAAAAGATCTTTCAGGAAAGAAAGCAGAATTAAAAAAAAATCAGGCAAGCAAAAACAGAATTTACTACAAATGGTGAAATGGTTTGGCTGTGTCCCCACTGAAATCTCATCTTGAACTGTAGTTTCCATAATCCTCATGTGTCGTGGGAGGGACCCAGTGCGAGGTAATTTAATCATGGGGGTGGTTATCCTTATGTTGTTCTTGTGATAGTTGCCATGAGACCTGATGGTTTTATAAGGTTCTTTTCCCCCTTTTGCTTGACACTTCTCCTTCCCTGCCACCATGTGAAGAAGGACCGACTAATATAAATGGATCTTCACTAAAGAAAATTCTGGCCAGGTGCAGTGGCGTACGCCTGTAAGCCCAACACTTTGGAAGGCTGAGGCAGGTAGATCACGAGGTCAGAAGTGCAAGACCACCTGGCCAACATGGTGAAACCTTGCCTCTACTAAAAATACAAAAATTAGACAGGTGTGGTGGCCGTGCACCTGTAGTCCCAGCTACTCGGGAGGCTGAGGCAGGAGAACTGCTTGAACCTGGGAGGCAGAGGTTGCAGTGAACCAAGATCATGCCACTGCACTCCAGCCTGGGCAACACAGAGAGATACTGTCTCAAAACAAAAACAAAAACAACAACAAAAAAGAAAATTCTAAAGTATGGGCTGGGTGTGGTGGCTCTCGCCTGTAATCCCAACACTTTGGGAGGCCAAGGTGGGCAGATTACCTGAGGTCAAGAGTTCTAGACCAGCCTGGCCAATGTGGTGAAACTCCATCTTTACTAAAAATACAAAAATTATCCAGGTACGGTGGCGCACGCCTGTAGTCCCAGTAACTTGGGAGGTTGAGCCAGGAGAATTGCTTGAAGCAGGGAGATGGAGGTTGCAGTGAGGCAAGATCATGCCACTGCACTCCAGCCTGGGCGATAGAGTGAGACTCCATCTCAAAAAAAATCCCAAAAACCGAAACCAAAAAACAACATGGAATGAGTAGAAGAGGAAGGATGATATAAATGTCAATTAGTGCTAAGTAGTTTCAGAAAAGAAAAAGGATTATAGCAGCCACCCATGGTCTCTTCCTTGCCTTGTTATTAAAATACTATATATATTAACCAATTTTCTTTTCTCTTTCTTTCTGATGAATCAATGGTAATTCAAAAACTTAATCCTTAGAATATAAGATACCAAGGTACAGTTGATACCAGGAATTAAAAAAAAATCTATTCAGAAATCAAACTGGATTTGTTTGCTCTAGTTCTTTGAGCCCCTTTCTGAATCAAATAAATGCCCACCAAGGCTCTGAAGCCTATGGCTGGGGGAGGAAAAGTAGAGAGGAAAGAGGAGGCAGAAAAGAAGAAAAACCTATGCTAAATATTACCAATTTTTGACCTGAAGGAAAGTAGAGAGGAAAGGGGAGGCAGAAGAGAAGAAAAACCTATGCTAAATATTACCAATTTTGGCCTGATATAAAGCCAAAATTCCTTAAAATTCATTTCTTCGTACTGATATAAATGAATAAAGAGTGGGACAGGAAAGACCTTCCCTATAGTAGAATGCCAACTTAAAAATGTAGAAAAACACTATTTGGTAATCCACATAGTAATAATTGACTCAAGGCAAGAAAAATCAATAAATGCTAAAACTACTGGAGGTGTAATGAAGAAAAAAGGATACAGTATTCGCAAGTTTCAAGTATTGGCCCACAAGATATTTATTAATTGCAGAGAAAGTAGTAACTTTACATTTGGGAAACATGGTAGATAGCAAAACATGGTAGAGATCAAAGTTGACATTACTAATAATGGTACAAATTGGTATGTTTCCCTTGTAGAATAGTATTTCTGCCAACAATGCATATTTCTGGATCCAATATAAAGGAAACAGTAGATGAACCAAAGTCGTAAGACATTCTACAAAACAACTGGTTTTTCCTCTTTAAAAATGTCGGTCATGAGAGACAATGGTTGAGGAATCTTTCCAGATTGGAAATGAAGAGACAAAGCTACCTGGATACAGTGAGTGACCTGGGAATTTTCTTTGCAGAGGTTGCAAATTGAGTCTTAATTTTGATCATTTTTCTATGGCTACGTAAGAGAATATATTAGGACATACAGTTTGAGGTATTTATGGATAAAGGGGCATTCTGTAACTTATTCTCAGGTGTTTCAGGGGGAAAAAGAGTTGTAGTTATTAACATTTATTTCCCTGTAAAAAATTACCCCAAAACGTATAGACTAAGAACAATAATATTTACTCAATAATATTTACCCAAGCGAATAGCTTATATATGGTTGTTATAGAAACCAAGATGTTCAACAAGTAAAATGATAAACTGTAGCATATCCATATAATGGAATACAACTTAATAATAAAAAGGAATGAGCCACTGATTCATACAAAACTAATGAATCTTAAATGCATTTTGCTAAGAAACCAGATTCAAAAGGCTATATGATTCAATTTCTATGATATTGAAAAGACAAAACTATAGAGTTGGAAAATAGATCAGTGGCTTGCCAGGGAAGGGTGAGTGGTTGACTACCAAGGGCCTGTATGAAGGAATTTAGGGTGATGGAACTGTTTTGCATAGTGCTAGGGTAGTGAAGACATGTCTTGCTACATTTGTTAAAATAGAAGTTTTACTGCAAATGGATTTGAAAAATCAATCGGGAAATCGGGGGAGGTGGGAATCCAAGTATGAAATGCAGATTGAGAGAAGTAAATTTATTTGTCATGGCCTCATTGAAAGTAATGATGAAAAAAGGAGTTGACCTAAGTAACTTTGGAAAATGGTGTAATTTGAAAATTACAAAATTACAAAAATCGTGTAATTCTGAAACTACGTTTACTAGAGTTGAACAAATAAGTAAACACACTGAAGATAATTGGAGCTAGGTTTATTACTTTCAGAAAAATAAATTATAAATAAGTAAAAGTGAAGGTGGAGGGGGAAGAGACTAGAATGGATTGTAGCTGAAGATATTTGAAGTTATGTTTCTTTTCCTATAGTAATAGAGAAATGTAGATATGTGGATATACATGGGTTCATATACACATATTTATTTCCTTGCCCTGCACACTGAGAGGACTAGAACAGTGGCAGTAGCAGTTAACTTACACAGTGGCCCGATCTTGGTTTCTAAATGCTATCCTCCAATAAAAAGAACCAGGACTTCTTAGGGAAACAGCCAATTCTACGGCTGGGGCAGGAAATATACAAGATGAGCCTGGAGCATCATATAGTGCCAGAAAGTAAAGAAGTGATACAAAATAAAAAAGGATGGGAGTATGTCAAAAGTACACTGCTAGGTGCAATGGCATGTGCCTGCAATCCTAACTACTTCAGAGGCTGAGGCAAGAGGATCACTTGAGCCCAGTTTGAGCCCAGCCTGGGCAGCATAGCAAGACCCTGTTTCTAAAACTAGCAAACAAACAACTCCTCCCCACCGACACACACACACAGGAACCAATCTGAAAGTGTTCCCAATAGTCTAACCCAGAACAAGCTGGGCGATGAAATAATGATAGTATTAGATTATAATCCAAAGAATACAACAAATATTCACGAATCCACACTAATATAAATTATTAAACAGATAAGTAAGAGAGAAGGAACAGTCTTCTTTAGAGAGGAATTCCAAATAGGATATGTAGATGCTCTCCCTTCCAGGAGGTGAGGTTTCATTCTTGTCCTCCAGAGTGTGGGCTGAACTTGATTAGCAGTTCAGACATTTGAAACTGATGGTATGAAGACCTTAAGGTTCTCCTCACTCTGTGATGAAGGAACAGAGAAGTCATGTGGCAGGGGGAGGGGGAAGGGGAAAGAGAGAGGAGAGAGGGAGGAGACAGGGAGAGGGAGTGTATTTCCCAAAAGAGGAAGAGGGGTGAGGGAGAGGGAGACTGAGCTGGGAGACACAGAAAGGGCCAGATGACACAGAAACTTGTGAAAATTTGATAGGCCCAAAAGAACTATAAGAAACAAACAATCTTAGTATGCCAAGTATTTCTGCAAAGTATTGGGAGCAGAGGTTGGAGAATATATGTTTAAGGGACTTTGGGATTACAGGAAATAAAGATATCTAAAAGGTAGGAGAAGGTCTTAGGTAACTTTGAATTTACATATACAGGTCATCTTTTATGTTTCCTAAGAAGAAGATAGAAGCTTTCTGAGGTATCTGTGAATCTTCCTATTCAACAAAATCGTTTTTATTGGGTCTGGGTGCGGTGGCTCATGCCTGTAATCCCAGCACTTTGGGAGGCTGAGGTGGGTGTATCACTTGTGGTCAGGAGTTTGAGGCCAGTCTGGCCAACATGGTGAAACACCATCTCTACTAAAAATATTTAAAAGTTAGCCGGTGTGGTGGCGCACCCCTGTAATCCCAGCTACTCAGGAGGCTGAGCCAGGTGAATCACTCGAACCCGGGAGGCAGAGGTTGTAGTGAGCCGAGATCGCGCCACTGTACTCCAGCCTCAGTGACAGAGTGAGATTACATCTCCAAAAAAATTTTTTTTAAATTGGGACATTATTATTCAGTATTAAATACAAAGCTACAGGAATTTAACTTTCAGTCACAAAACAAATTCGCTGCAGACAGAAAATGGATTAGTTGAACAGTAAATGTATTTATTAATACCACACATCCCACTATTTATGTACAAACTTCTGGTAGATAGAAAAATTTGAAGTAGCCATCTATTTTTCTTTCTTTCTTTCTTTCTTTTTTTTTTCTTTTTTTTTTTTTTGCCAGATTTGCAAGTAAGATTAAATTGGTGGCTTTGGAAGATTAGAAAAAGTAACAATGCCAAATAAAACTTTCTTCTGACAATATGATGATATAACTGGAATGGCAATTCCTATCAGAAAGCCACAGAAGATAGCTTAGTACTGATCTCTGGTGCAGCAGAAAGCCTGAAAAATAGATATTAAATAACTCCACTTAGCTGGTTGCCAACGAACACTTGAGGAGCTCCTGTCTTTATCAATCATCTTTAATTTGGGATTATGACAGTTCATTCCTTTGGCTGATGAAACTATAAGACTTAACCAAATTAGATAATGGGTTAGGGACTAGTGGGCACCTTGTTCCTTCATTAAACCTAAGTGAGTCTTAATGGAATGTTTCTCTTGTTTCTTTCCCACCCCCGATGTGTGAGCCAAATCAGAGTGGGGAAGTGCTCCCCACACCAACAGTGTGCAGTCTTGACTACCATCATCAGGACTCTATGTTGTGGCATAGCGAACCTCACCATCAGACAGCAACAAGCAACCATACACAGATATATCAGGCCTTTGGACAATAATCACCTGTATCAGTCTGATACTTGAGCACCATGTTGGTAACAACTTACCTAAAAACGGGTGGCGGTGGCAGTATTTTTGTTAAAGCATGGGCTCTTGGGTCACACTGACCAATTATTTGGGTTCAAATCCTGGTTTCATTACATATGACTTATTTGCTTCTCTGTGAGCCAGGAATAATAGAACTTACCTCAGAGGCTGTTAAGATTAAATGAGTCAATATACATAAAACACTTAGACATGTCCTCATTCATTCAACAAATATTTACTGAGCATTTATTTTGTTTCAGGAATCGTTCAGGGCACTGGAGATACTTGAGCAAACAAAATACACAAAGCCTCCGATATCTTGTGAAGTGTACATGCTATTTTGTTATTGTTGGTTAAAACGGAACTTCAATTTTCCAAGAACTCTCTGGGTCCTTGCTAACTCAAAGTGAGTGAGGTCCATAAACAAACAATGAGGCATCACAAGGGAGTCTGTAAGAAATACACAATCTCAGGACCAATCCAGACTTTAAGAATCAAGAGATGCATTTTCACAAGATTCTCAGGAGACCCACATGTCCATTGACGTTTGAAATGTCCTGTCTATATCATAAACCCTGTACTTGGACTTAAGGAAATATCTTGAAGGTTTCCTGCATTCCAAGGTGAGAATAGCACTGAAATTTTAAAACTGCTCTAAAAAATGTTTTCAAGATTATTTTCATGTAAAAATGCATGTTGAAGTGACCTTAAGAGGTGGAAATATGCTTATTATATGTACATACCTTACATTCCTATAAAATACTGTTCCGATACTAGCATTCCAGAGTTAATCTAGGTAAATGGCTCCCTCTAATGGAAATATTTTGATTTATACATCACTGGGTATAGCTTAAGCTTAGAGTCCTAAGAGAATCTCAAGAAAAATAAAACTCATTTTAATCTTAAGGAAAATGTGCATGCCTACAAGGGACAAATAAAGGATGAGGTTTAACAAAAACAGAAATGCTTGTAAAATCCTAGCATACATGGGAAGGACTTAGTAACCTTAATTCCTTTCTTTTCACATATAAAGAGTGGGCCTTTGAACAAGTGCTAACTTTTAAACTCTAAGGAAGTGTTAAGAAGAGAGCATCTCAGATATACTTCTCTAGTTGGGAATATGTGCCTTCAAAGTGAAAAAGTGAAAGTACTTAAGGAATTTTGTCAGTAAAGATCGTAAAATTTCAATGGTAAGAACGTCAATTACTTTTGCACCAACCTAATATATTATCTGTCCTTGTAGATAATATTTAATACTTGAGTTTAACAACAAAAGCTCTTACGCTCTTTTGTTCCCAAGAATACTGGATTGAAATGATCTTAAGTTAACACATCATACGCTAAGTGTTGTTATAATCTTGCCTTTTTAGGATGGGCATAGTGGCTCATGCCTGTAAACCCAGCACTTTGGAAGGCCGAGGCAGGTGAATCACCTGAGGTCAGGAGTTCGAGACTAGCTGGGCCAACGTGGTAAAACCCTGTCTCTGCTATTTAAAAAAAAATTAAAAATAAAAAATTAGCTGGGCATGCTGGCGGGCACCTGTAATCCCAGCTACTCAGGAGGCTGAGGCAGGAGAATCGCTAAAACAGGGAGGCAGAGGTTGCAGTGAGCCAAGATTGTGCCATTGCTCTCCAGCCTGGGTGACAAGAGCAAAACTCCATCTCAAACAAAACAAAACCAAAAAACCAAAAACAAACAAAAAAACTGCCTTTTTTCTCAGTCCTAGTTTTATTATAAAAGGTGCACTTGCTAAAAAAAAAATAAAAGATATGTTGCCATTGCATGGTAAGCAAATAGGTCTTCTCTGGTGCAATGAAGTTATGTGTGAAATGAGTATTTATGTACCATTTAAAGAATAAGAATATCTATGTGCCCACCACCCAGGTGCACAGATGTTCATGATTGTATTCTCAGCTCTGCCTCAAAGATGTAACCATCTTAATTTTGTATTATACATGTATACATGCATCACTATGTATTTTTTGTTGTTAAACTTCGATATAAACGGCTTCTCTTTAGGTACAGAATTGAGACTGGCTTTTTTGGCCAAGTTCTATTTTAAAAATTTACCCATTCTTTCGGGCATTTGGGTTATTCTTTTTTGTTTTTTTGCTATTACAATGCTGATATACATTCTTGTTTCCTGGCACATATGTCAAGTTATTCTAAGGCACGTATACACTGTACACATACCTTGGCGGTAGAACATAGGTCTAGGGGTAGGCCTAGGTTTTAGCCTATGCAAGTGTTCAATCTTACTGGGTAATGGTAAATTGGTTTCCAAAGTAGTTGGACTAAATCATCAGTGTAAGTTCCTATTCCTCCATCATTCATCCTAACAACTGATAGCAACTGAGTTTTCAATTTTTGCCAGTTCAGAGAATGTGAAGATTATTTAGCACTTGTTTATTTATGGGCTATCATGCAGGTTACTTAGGGGATGATTTATAGGTCAAACTATACACACACACACATATATTTTAAATATATTACTGATTTATGTTTCCTTCATGTTGTACTAATTTGTTCCTACTAGCGATGTATGAATGTCTTTCTGTATTCCCTAGGTAAGAGTATGTCCTCAAACCTCTTTCACCTTTGTTAATGTGTATGTGACCTATTAAATTTCAGTTGATTGGGGTGACTATCTTTAAAACTTAAATTCAAGCTTGTGAACTATACATACCCATTGCCTACTTTTCTATTGGGCCATCCTGACTTGCAGTGTTTTATAGTTTAGAAAGTTACCATTTTCTGTGAAAGGAGTCTGTCAAGTTTTTCCCAAGCTTTACTGTCATGCAGACTTTTTTTTTTTTTTTTTTTTTTTGAGACAGGGTGTCATTCTGCTGTCCATTCTGGAGTGCAGTGGCATGATCACAGCTCAATGCAATCTTCAACTCCTAGGCTCAAGCGATCCTCCCCAACCAGCCTCCCCAAAGTAGCTAGGGCCACAGGTGTGCGATACTATGCTCGGCTTTTACTTTTTGTAAAGATGGGCATCTCCCTAAGTCACCCAGGCTGGTCTTGAACTCTTGGGCTTAAGCAATCCTCCCAACTTGTCCAACCAAAGTGCCACAACGCCCAGGTAATTTCTGTATTTTTTGTAGAGATGGGGTTTCACCATGCTGCCCAGGCTAGTCTCGAACTCCTGAGCTCAAGATCCACCTGCCTTGGCCTCCCAAGGTGCTGAGATTATAGGCATGAGCCAACGCACCTAGCCTTTTAAAAATTATACTTTGAAGTGCCATAAAATAGTTTCCAAATATATTAGTGTATTTAGATGTTTCTAAACTTAGTTCTTCCAAGTTGCTTATTCATGCATCATAAATTCCTGAAGCCATAATTTAAAAGAATGTCAAACTGGCATTGTTCCACACTCATTACTGTTTTTAACAATTTTTCTGCCTTGCCTTTTTCATATGAACTCTAAAATAATCTCATCTAATTACAAAAACTTGTTGCTCATCTTTTTTTGGGGGATGGTGTTTTATTTTGAATGTAGACACTACAAGCTGGTAATATTCAAGGTAGTAATCTGGCCACTTTGGCCTGTTTATTCACTCTTCATAAGCTTCCAAATTTCTTGAACAACTGTTTTAAAGAAACAAAGCCACTGAACTTGGCCTTGAGGAAAACAGAGGCCCAAGCTTTGTAGAAACCTAGAAGAGAGGAAGGAGATGGCTCTCATTCTATGTCTCCCATAGCCATACAAAAATCTACCAAAATAATGACCTTCATACTATAAATGTAATTCTCACTGCAGACAATATACATCGAATACTATGCTCCTTTGATTTTTAGTCAGCTCTCAGACTTTAATGTTGAGTGCTACAGGGTTAGTCCCTACCATCTTTAATTGTTCCAGTCCTCGGATGATGTTCTTGTTCAATGATTTGAAACAGTATTTATACACCAACTTCCAGCTTTCCATCTTTAGTCAGGTTATCTCCCTGAACTCCAACTGCCTACTCTACTTCTCATGGGTGTCTCAAACCAAATGCCAGATCTTCCCTACTTTGGTTAAGGTAAATTCCACCCTTCCAGCTGCTCAAGTCAGGCCAAAAGTCTTAAGAGCCATTTGTGATTCTTCTCTCCACAACCCAAATTGTTGGCAAATGTTGATTCCTCCTCAAAACATATCCAGCCACTTTTCACCTTCCCCACTACCACTCTGATTCAAGCCACTGATTAACTCTTCCCTGTTCATAATAGCATTCCCTAAAGGGTCTACTTGCTTTGACCTTTGTGCTATAGTCTATTTTCAATTACATCACTTTTCTAACCCAAAACCCTACAATGGCCCTTTACTTCATTCACATGTAACACCTATACCATGTGGCCTTCCAGTTACCTCTTAGATCTAACCTACTCTTCTCCCTTACTTTGGGTGCTCAAATTAGAACCCTCTCATTTATTTTACACAAACGCATTACGGTTTTTGGGACATCTGTCTTTATTGCTCCCTTTATCTGAAATACTCTTCCTCAGACATCCATCATTTCTTCAGCGTTTTGCTCATATGGCACCCTTTCAGACCTACTTCCTTACTCCATTCGAAAAAGCAACCTCCCCCACTATCATCACCTTCCATCTCCTCCTTTCCTTATGGGCACTTGCCACCATTAACACACTACTATCTGTCTCCCTAAAAGAGAATGTGAAGCTCCATGAGATCACGGAACACTGCCTGCAATGTAAGACTCAAACAACTGTTAAATATGTAATATAAAAACCTAGATTTTGTATGTAAAATTTCCTAAAGTTAGAAAATCATGCTATTAAATCACAACTTACAGCACACATGACAGAATCCACTGAAGTTGGTGCTGGATATGAAAATTAGTACAATTTAACTGAAAGGTAATTTAACTACACCAACTACCTTTGACCTGCTAGTTTCACTAAGAAATAGCTACAGATGTTTGCAAACATTTAAGCATTGTGACTCTCACTACAACTTTATTTCTAAGAGTGACAAATTAGCAGTAACTTCGGAATGTCCAACAACAGTATAGTTGCATAAATTGCTTATAGAATAATACGTAGGTGTGTCAATGTATATTACACAATTCTGGATATAACTAAAAACACAAACTCACCATATATTTATGTACGTACACAAGGATATTAGTAGTTATCACTAGGTAGTTCTATTACTATTCATTTAACTGTTCACTTGTCTTTCTTAAAATTGTTTCAAGTTCTTCAAGAAGTAACACAAAGCTTGAAAAGAATACTTAAGATTTAAAACATCAGCGTAAGACTGCCATCACATGCATATAAATGAACTGACTGGCACAAAAACCTAAAGGGTCTCAGCGTAACAACTCTTCTCTGTATTGCTCTTGCCAATGGTTTAGAAATTTACAAACTGTGGCCGGGGTGGTGGCTCACACCTGTAATCCCAGCGCTTTGGGAGGCAAAGATGGGCGTTTCACTTGAGGTCAGGAGTTTGAGACCTGCCTGGCCAAGATGGCCAAACTCTGTCACCTAGGAGGTGGAAGTTGCAGGGAGCGGATATTGTGCCACTGAAGACTGGGAGACAGAGCGAGACTCCTCTCAATTAAAAAAAAAATTTACAATTTGTAATGTGTAAATTATTTGTGTCTATCTACATACTGGAGATGTTTCAGGAGGTTCTTAAACTTTTACATCAAATTAACACAAGACTCAAATTAAGAATTTAAAAAATGACAGAGCTTTGGCAATTCCATATTCCACTGTATAGTACACAAAGGAAATTAAAAGTTAGCTGTGTAGATCCTACTGCCACTTTTCCAATCATTCTTAAACCACGTGAAATTGTGGAGTCATACTGATTATGCACTCATTACAAGAATGCCCACCAGTCTAAAAATTAAGCCAGGCTTACTCACTTATCATTATGATGGTTTAATCACCTGAGCTGAGAAGAAAAAGACCATTTGCATAAAATGGATAAGGCTTTAGTGTCACTAAAATATTGACGACTTAGAAACGACTTTTGGTTTCTAATCTTGAACAAGAATTAGGCTGATTTTAATTATCTTTTCCCCACAACCTAAGTCCTAAAATTCTGGAATATTAATCTCTTGAGGATGTGTTTTAGTACACGGTATCTAAGTTCCAATTTTCTTTTCTTGTTAACACAACAGAAGTATCTCAAATATTTTCAGGGCCAGGTAACAAAGAAAAAGAAACCCAAGCCTCATTTCTCTTAAAAGTTTTTGCATTGTACTGATGTAATCTTAGGCTCTTTCCTGTTCTAAATCTCAGATAAAAGACTGTATGACAAGGCCGGGCGTGGTGGCTCACACCTGTAATCCCAACACTTTGAGGCCAAGGAAGGTGGATCACCTGAGGTCAAGAGTTCGAGACCAGCCTGGCCAACATGGTGAAACCCCATCTTTACTAAAAATATAAAAATTAGCCGGGCGCAATGGCACATGCCTGTAATCCCAACTACTTGGGAAGCTGAGGCAGGAGAATCGTTTGAACCAGGGAGGCAGAGGTTGCCATGAGATGAGACTACGCCACTGCACTCCAGCCTGGGGAACAGAGAAGGACTGGATCTCAAAAACAACAACAACAAAAACCATATGACAGTTATGCACACATATTCCCTGAAATATGTTAATATACATTTAATTAGTAACATGCAACTATATTAATGGATTACAACCTGAAGAAAAAATTACTTTTATAAGTGTTAATTCCCAAAATTACAAATCTTAATTGTTTGAAGGATATACAGGAAGGCTTAACAGGATATACACTCATACACACTCATGCAATTTATCCTTACATCAACATTTTATATTCACAATTTCACCTTTAATTCCCTTTTTACACAATACATCTCCCCCGTCCTCAAACAGCTGAACCTAGAATCAACTGTTTAAAACACATCGAGTTAAAATGTGGAAAAATAGGTTTTTACTATACTATGCAAATAAGATAACACTTGTTTTAAGAAATAAATGATGTTCAACAACAAAAGTGTACTAATGTGTAAGCTAAGGAAAAAAACCAAACAAACAAAACAAAACCTCAAACTAAAAACAAGGGGAAAACCCCCCAAAAACATAAGGCTTATCTAGATCCAAAATGGGGTAAGAGGGAAAAAGAAAACTCATTTCCTTTCATTAAAAATCAGAGTGCAACATCTATAGTTAAACAACTTTATTAACATAGTCAAGCAGTGATTAACATTCACATCTATTATGTCACATCATACAAATGTAAATACAAAATTACTACAGTACAATATATATTCTCTGCATGATCCAAAATATTTGGTGGCCCCAAAAAACTCTCTTTAAAATTCAGCAGCTTATCAAAAATTAAAACCGTATTCTATTTAAAATGGAGATCTGTTAGCACAGAGTTAGACTTCAAGAAATATCAATTTAGTACAGTTTGAGAAGTTGCAGGAGGATATGTTTGAAGGACACATTCTAACATAGTGTGGCAGGTACACGAAACATCAGATTTAAAGCTTTTAAGCATAACTCATACAACCTAAGTTGTCAGCAGAAAGATCCAGTTATTTATAACTAAAGCTAATGCTACTAAATTATTGCACCCAATGTTAACATATTAAGTGTAAAACTGTTTTGTAATATGAAGTCATTTACCACGTTTAAACATCTCTTCTCACAAGATGATAATCTATTAAGTAAAACTAATCATACAGTATTGTCTAATTATTGTCTCCATAAAAATCACCCAAGCTCAATTTGCTTATATATCCATAAAGGAAAACAACAACATAGTAGTATGCGGAAAGTACAGTGGAACCCCTTTATGAGGCCGACATTAGAAGGGGACCAACACTGCCTTATAGGCTAACCATATTATAATAGGCGTTCAGAAAGATGTAAGACCTGCGAAATAGCTAATCTTGAATAATACCAAGCCACAGTATAGGGAAATTCTATGGTAGATAAACAAAAATTGCAATAAAAAGAAAAACTGCTTTTCTTATTAGTGATACACTGCTTGGCAAATAGATTTGGCTTGGTTTTAAAATGTACAAGAGGTGAAAAAAAATCACCATTTTAACTTCTTTCAAAGTCATGCATACATTCAGCTATTATGCATCTTTTAAAAAACAAAATACATTCTGGAATACAAACCACAATGAACAATTGTGTAATTTAAATGTGTACCTTTAAAATTAACATGTATAATAACTAGGCATAAAGAATTATCTACGTAAATAATGCTAATGGGTGAAAGATCTACATGAGATTGAAAAAATTAGTCAGAACTCACCTGGAAAGCCTAAAGGTGAATAAAACTAACTTTTATGTAAAATTTAATTTTAGAGAGGCATTAGAAGTATCTCCACATTTAATACAGTATAAAATGCACTACGTTGGTATACAATGCTATATTGCATGGTATTATTACCAGATAATATTGTTAACAACACAGCTCATTATTGATCTAACCTTTCATTTAGATTATCCCAGGCCCATAACTATCTGAAGACCAGTTTTCTTAAAGGTTCCAAGGCCTACACTTCATTAACAATACTAGTACCAACAGTTAGTTTCCCCGCCTTGTATTATTTGCAAAAATAATTCAGTAAGCAAAGCTGTGTATGTTTTAAAGTACTATCAAAGGAAGGACTTAAATTGCAGTTATGCATGATACACTCTTCCCCTGGGAAGAATGCTTTTGCACCGTTATCTGTTAATACATTCAATATGAATAATATAGATTAACCATATGAAGCAAAAAAACACTTTTTCCTCATGGCAAAGGACTTAAATTTAGACTAAAGAGTTTAAGATGTAACTAATTTATTTCTGGCTTTTCTGCTAGGCAGAATAATTTTATATAGGGGAGAAAAATGTCCACTTTCCTATTTGAGAGTCTGAAGAAAATGAGGACCAAATGTAGCTCATTTTCAGTTAAACCTGCACGCAAAAGGCTTGTCAGGAGGGCTTTATACCACCCCAGTCTGCTAGAATATTAGGAAAAAAATCAGACTAAATGGAAAGAGTCTCAATGAAATACACTAAAAAACAAAGAATGTAAGTAGGATGACCCTTTATAAGCATGTCACCAAAGCAAAAACAATACAAGAGTATTCACCTGAGATAAAACTTGTATCTGAATATTTTATAACTGAGTAGACAAAGCATTTCAAGAGGAAAGTCCATTGAAATTAGTTTAAAATATACATCTGATCCTATTTTACAATATATGCAATTTAAGCAATTCAGATGAAAAAGTCTTAACCAAAAAAATCACAGTGTTTATCAATATGTTAATTACAAAATGTATGCTACTTGTTTTGTTTTTAAGATGTAATGGCTTGGTTAAGTGTTTTAAAATCTATTCTTCTGAAATCTAACTTGCGTAACAAAATCAAGTAGCAATAATGTAAAGCATCAGAACTGGCTCTTAAAAGATTATTTACATGTTGATTATTTGGGAAATAACCAACCAAAAAATATAAAAAAGTGATTTTTTTTTAAAACACAGTATGAAGTCATTGAAGAGATCAGACAATACAAAAAGCAAAATTCTTTCCTGAATAAATGAATACCTGTGTCACTAAGTTCACTCACTAATGGACTGTAACATGGAACTGCCAAACATGCATTTAAGTTATATTAATTACACTTTCTGTTTCCAACTTAGGTTGATCAGCAGCTTTGTTCTGTTAGAATCCTTCAAAGAGAGAAGCTCAAACAGGAAAAAGAAGGCATATATAAAACAGTAAACACTGACCTCCTGAGGTTCCTACAACATAAAAATATTCAAGTAGAAAATCTACATCACTTAGCAGCGGCTATTTCTGTAGTTGAGCACACTAACAGCGTTTTAGTGTGTAAGGAGCAGATGAAGTAAGCCGTGCTTTAAGCATGCCAAGAGGCAGAAACACTGGAATGTAACAAAGACAAACTCACAATTTCATAGACATTCAGTCAACATTCAAAACTATTAAGACTACACAAGAATTAAGTTGCTTTATATATATCCCATGATGTATTAGGTTTTATCAGAATAAATGCTAAATCAGAGCTTACCTCAAAAGATAACTTAAATGGCTTCTGCAAATTCCTGTTCTACACTATGTATCTGAAATATAAATTAGGAAGAAACAATAACCTCAAGGGGAAAAATACACAAAAAATCCCAATACAAATTCAGGTTGCCAGTCATATTTAACTAATTTTATTATTTTCAAATTAAATTTCATTTAAATTAAAAAAATGTCAAGTGACTACAAAGCTGGGTGCATTTTTAATAGTGTTATTCATCTGCCTAATTGGAAACTAACTTTTAACCAGACAGGTGACAATATTGCCTTTACTCAGTACAGAATTGTCAACCACAGGTTAAAAAAACTTTACTGAAGATTGTTTTTATGTGTTTTAAATTGAATTTGGTCATTTCAATTTAAAATATTATCTATTCCAGAATATTAAACTAGCTCTCATATTATTCTAAGTATTTGAAACACTACAGAATATCACTATAATCTAAGAATAAAACAGCTACTCTACTCAGTTACTAAAGACTAACAGGGAGGAAAATTTTGAGCCCCCAGTGAAGCAATGGTACTAGAAAGCAAAATGCTGTATACCCTCTGAATCCAACTTATAATTTAAAAAATACTAGGCACTATAAAATAATTTAATTTCAGGCTCTACAGACTGAAATTTGCAAAGCCAAAGTAGAGGAAACGTGAAAGAACGTGTTAAAACAAAAAAAACAAAACAAAACAAAACAAAAAAATACACACACACACATAATAACAAAAACCTTTCTGCATGCTACCATGCATTTGAAATTTTTGAAACAGTATAAATTCACACGCACACAGCTCAAACTTCAGTGCAATGGCTGTATCATTCAACACTTTTAGAGAATAGAACCATGCAAAGAGGAGCAACTGCTTATAAAAATGGTTACTCAGTATTTATTCTGCAATGCGAAGGTGACAAACTAAAATATAAAAAGGCTGTTATGGCTTAACATTTTTGTTGCAGATTAAATATGCAGCATTGAAAAATGGAAAGGCGTGGCTTCATCTCTGACCAGCAGAGTTAAAAAGAAAAATCTCTCCATTTTCCTTCATCATGGGATACACTGTTCAGGCAATCCAAATTAATAAAGACTTGCACTTTCATATGAACACAAGATCAAGTGTACCAGTTAGGTTTTCACATTCACAGTATATAAGAAAATACACATGGAAGGAAAAGTAAAGGGTTAACTTAACAAGGATTTATTCACAGGAATACATGTAAGTAGAGAAAAATAACAGAAAAGCTAAACAAATGAAATGAAGAGGATCCAAACCAACTTTCACTCTGTAGCTTTTAACTTGCACCCTGTGTGCATATATCTAGGGCACAGAGGGCCACCAACATGCGCCAAAATACAGTGTAGGAACCCTGCATTACATCCATTAACTTAAACATATCTTTAAGATCATGCTTTGAACAAAAAAGGGAAGCTTAGAAGGCAGTATGTTGAGTGGGAATAAACATTGAAATATAGCAATCATTTTCAACTTCTACAATTGTCTTTATGTGCCAACTAACATTTATGCAGCCTTTTACAGATCTTTTACCATGTAATTTAAATTTTAGAAGTTTTGATAAAATCACTAGTAGTATATAACCATGCAGAAAGCACATCACACTGACAGCACAGAGGCAAAGATTTTGCACAGGTATATCAGCTTTCCACATTGTGCAGGTTACACACGATACAATATCAATCTTATCCTAACAGATCCTAAAAAAGATATTTCAAGGCCTACCTGTAACTACAGTACTTTATATATCTATATTCTTAATAAAAAATAAAATCCACAAATCTTAAAAAGGAACTTTAAATGCAGGGCTATATTGAATTGGTAAACTGCAACACAAACTGGCGCAACATAGGTAAATGAATACCAATCTCACTCTATGTGATGCAAGCATGCTACTTTCCCACTAATTTCAATTACTTTCAACCACTATGAGCCAGAATGCATGCCTGAACCTTAAACTGCACTTTAAAAAATAACATCTTGGCCTAGAAATTAACTAATGAAGTATAACCATCAAATTATATCTGCTACATTAATGTTCAATGCAAAATTAAGATGTCATCTTTAGTTTGATATGCCCAACCCCATTTATTCCTCCCTCCCTGCCCATCCCAAAAAAGGTAAAAGGAGTGACTCATTTGGCATTTCACAGGGTGCTTCATTGTTTATGTTTGTTTTGCTTTATTTCCAACTTTTTTGGGGTACCTTAAATTGTAACTTCCAAGAACCTGCTTCTACTATGGGAAGGCAAGCTGATTTTAACTATATTAGTTTTGTTTGTGTAGTTCTTCACCAACATGCAAAACAAGGCCCCATCATGTGGGAAAACTTATATAAAAAAACTTTAAATTAAAAAAAAAAAAAAAAGCTTCTTTACTATTTGTAACTCCCATTCTTAGGTTTCCTTTATTGTGCGCTGTTGAACTGTTCCTCTTTCTTGTCCCTAGGCATCATTTATATGGTTCTTGTTTTGGTACAATTCCCCATAATATTCCACAATGTACTGTTTTGTGAGTAGACTGAATAGATTTTTTTTTTTTTTTTTTTTTTTTTGCTTCTTCACATCCACTGCGGAGTTGTAACTGGAGACATATTTCCACCCACAAAAGCTCCAGATGTTAAAACGTTTCCCAACATCGACTTAATACAGTGACGGCAACACCTCCCTCCCGCCCCTCCCAGTAGGGTTGGGATTGTACTGTATTCCCTACTGGTTTACCCTTCCCCCCTGTAAAGGGTAACATTTTCCCTGGGTGCAGAGGCTCCCTCATAGTCTCCAAGACTGAAGGACCTATAAGAAAAAGAACAAAAACAATTTTATCTTTAACGATCGTTTGTCTTTCAAAGCCAGTGGAGCACAAAATTAATCAAATACGAATACTATCTTTACCCATAAAGAAAATGAGAAGTTTGGACAAATTGCCTAAGATCATGTTAGTCACTTATAACTACACTGCTTCCTTCTCTTATGGTGCTGAATTGTGCTGCATCAGGTGTGAAAGTGAGGCCAAGCTGGGTAGCAGAGTTGTACAGACAGGCGTACAACACTTTGTATAGATGAAATAAGGCTTGTATGATGCTATTAGTCTAATTCTTTATCCCCTTTTGCAAAATGGGACCCAATGGGAACTGGTTATTTATTATATAACAAGTGGCCTTATTTTCTTGAAAATTAAGTAGCACTTTCTTTAGGACAACCCTCAGAATGAAAACACCATCTTCCCCCCACCCCCCCGCAGTATTCTCAATATTAAGCAAACAAAAATTCCACCTATCAAAACACAAAGGAGCATTTTTTATTTGGGGTTGTCTGATATTTTAGCCTAGAAGGCACTAGAAGTGTTCATTACCACAGTAGGGTTACTACATTCAGTAAATATCAAAAAACAAATTCTACATAAAAAAAGAGAGAAAAGCAAATTTAACATTTATTTATTTATTTTGGAGATAGCACCTGGCTCTGTCACCCAGGCTGGAATGCAGTGGGGTGAATATGGCTTACTGAAGCCCCAACCTCCTGCGCTCAAGCAAACCTCCTGCTTCAGCCTCCTGAGTAGCTGGGACCATAGGTGCATACCACCACGTCCAGCTAATTTTAAAAATTTTTTTCATAGAGATGGAGGTCTCATCATGTTGCCCAGGCAGGTCTCAAACTCCTGGGCTCAAGCAACGCTCCCACCTTAGCCTCCCAAAATGCTGGAATTATAGATGGGGGCCATTACACCCTGCCTACACTTGCCTTCTTGATGTTCCTAATTCTCATTCTGATCCTATTTCATTTGGTCATTTCCACTATCTTCCAGTCACTTGGTTTTCCTGGTAAGACCTTTTTTCTATGCTAAACAGTTTTAATGATAAAAAGGATATTAAGAAATAAGGTAAGATTACTGGGAGATTAAACTGTTACCTGACAGTGGTCCTTTTACAAACAGAACTCTACTACCCACTGATGCCAAATTTTGGCCATTTATGAACGTTCATGTGAATTCACAGAGGGCAGTTAATCCATCTGTGTAGAAATACAAGCAACCCACTCCCCTTTTCTCCTGCCTCTGAAGAAAGGGAAGAGGAGTATAAAAAGGCAGGAATAAAAGATACTGATCTATTTTTAGCTCTAATTACAAAATCGAGAACTATTTCATACCTTGTCTTAGAACAGCTGATTCATAATTGGTGATGAGACCACAGAGGTAATAAATCTGAAAGTGATTCACTTAAGTAATTTTATTTTCTATTTATATGAGATGGAGTCTTGCTCTGTCCCCCAGGCTGGAGTGCAGCGGCACGATCTTGGCTCACTGCAACCCCCATCTCCCAGGTTCAAACAATATTCCCACCTCAGCCTCCTGAGTAGCAGAGACTACACGAACGTGCCACCACCACGTGGCTAACTTTTGTATTTTTAGTAGAGGTGGGTTTTCACCATGTTGGCCTGGCTGGTCTCAAACTCCTGACCTCAAATGACCTGCCCGCCTTAGCCTCTCCAAGTGCTGGGATTACAGGCATGAGCCACTACGCCTGGCCCACTTAAGTAATTTTAAATTTAAAGCGCAAGATAGAATGATATGAGGCTATGTTTTATTCAACTTCTATAGAAAACAAATAGCTTTTTATTCTATTTAGTAGTTTGAAATGATAGCCCTAACAAAATTTTCTTCATCCTGAAAATTTCCAAACTTCTTATAACTTACCCCTAATTTTGGGACTGCAGCTTAAGTGTATTAGATTAAACACCATAAAAAGCTGCAAGACGCTCTTTTAAGGGAAGAGGAAACTGGTCAGAGAAACGCCTCCAATTTTCATCGCCAACTTGATTTTTAAATCCATGAAGGATCTGTAAGAGTGAAAAACCATTAATTTATCACTAACAAAAGAGAAAAACAGATCTGCATAGTTTCTGAAATCCAACACAACTGATTTTATTATTTATAAATTTTATCCATTTTAAAGTAGCAATTCTCAAACTTTGTAGGATTCTACACCATTCCCTGCTAGTATGTTTTGGCTGTGTGTGCCCACCCAAATCTCATATTGAATTGTACTCCCATAATTCCCACATGTTGTAGGAGGGACTTGGTGGGAGATAATTGAATCATGGGGTCAGTTTTTCCTATACTCTTCTGGTGGTAGTGAATAAATCTCATGAAATCTGATGGTTTGATAAGGGGAAACCCATTTCACTTGATTGTCATTATTTTTCTTGCCTGCTGCAATGTAAGACGTGCCTTTCACTTTCCACCATGACAGTGAGGCCTCCCCAACCACATGGAACTGTGAGTTGAATTAAATCTTTTTCTTTTGTAAATTACCCAATCCTGGGCACATCTTTTTTTTTTTTTTTTCTTTTTTTGTGGGGGACAGAGTTTACTCTTGTTGCACATGCTGGAGCGCAACGGCACGATATCAGTTCACTGCAATCTCCACCTCCTGGGTTCAAGCGATTCTCCTGCCTCAGCCTCCTGAGTAGCCGGGATTACCGGCGTCCGCCACCATGCCCAGCTAATTTTTCATATTTTTAGTAGAGATGGGGTTCCACCATATTGGCCAGGCTGGTCTGGAATTCCTGACCTCAGGTGATCCACCTGCCTCGGACTCTCTCAAAGTGCTGGGATTACAAGTGTGAGCCACCGCGCCCGGCCCTCGGGCATATCTTTATCTGCAGCCTGAATATGGACTAATACACCTGCCTTTCCTAAAAGTACTTCATAGCATATGCTTAAACTCTGCTTTGAGAAGTTTAGAATTTGGCAAGTATTCCAGTAACAGACATACTCTAAGCAATCTGATACCATACTAATGAAAAAACAGAGAAGTAGAGAAGTCATCCAAGTAATACAATTTTTATGTAGTATTTTTTCAAACTGGAAATATACAAGCTTTGAGCTCATGACAAACTACAGTTCACTAACTTTAATCTTGGGTGATTCAAATGTGTAACTGCATTTTATTTTTTACTGTGGTTGAGTACTGATGAGTTAATCAAAAGGGGGTATTGACAAAGCAAATAGGCCGGGCGCGGTGGCTCATGCCTTGTAATCCAGCACTTTGGGAGGCTGAGGCAGGCGGATCACGAGGTCAGGAGTTCGAGACCAGCCTGACCAACATGGTGAAACCCCACCTCTACTAAAAATACAAAAATTAGCTGGGCATGGTGGTGCGTGCTTGCAATCCCAGCTAATCAGGAGGCTGAGGCAAGAGAATCGCTTGAACCCAGGAGGCGGAGGTTGCAGTGAGCTGAGATCATGCCACTGCACTCCAGCCTGGGAGACAGAGCGAGACTCCGCCACCAAAAACATAAACAAAGCAAATAATGACATGGGCTTACTCCTGTGGCGGCCATTTAGATTTACTCTTTTTCAGATTATACTCCAAATCTCCATTTCCACTTGAAAAACATGTACTATTTTCCTTAAATGGAATAATGGGACCACCTAAACTAGTGGTACACTTGGGAAAATACTTTCAAAGTGCATCCTTTACAGATAGGAGTCACTGCTAGGCCAGGCGTGGTGGTTCACGCCTGTAATCCCAGCACTTTTGGAGGCCGAGGTGGGCGGATCACGAGGTCAGGAGATCAAGACCATCCTGGCTAACATGGTGAAACCCTGTCTCTACTACAAACACAAAAATTAGCTGGGCATGGTGGTAGTGGGCGCCTGTAGTCCCAGCTACTCGGGAGGCTGAGGCAGGAGAATGGCACGAACCTGGGAGGTGGAGCCTGAAGTGAGCTGAGATCGCACCACTGCACTCCTGCCTGGGCAACAGAGTGAGACTCCAACACACTCTCACACACACACACACACACACACACACACACACACACACACACACAAAGGAGTCACTGCTGTATTTTAAGAAAAGATCAAACCACCTTTGTTACCAAGAAAAGAGTTATATATATAAACTAACAATACTGACTTGAAGAGCCTAAGTTTTGTAAAAAATGTAAACATAATTTAAAGTTTTCCACTAGGATATTAACAGTCCCAAGATGACGCATTATAAACACTTATTAGTTACCTTACAGAACATGTCTCTGAGATCATCTTTTGGGTTAATCCATGATGCAACGGCATCACAAAAAAATATAAAATCCTGTAACAAGCAAGAAATACATCTTAGGTTGACATTGTACTTGTCAAACTCAGCAAAAGATACATGTAAACCTTGGAGTTTAGAATCTAGCTTAAAAAAGGAAACATTTAAAAATTAACTATGATCATGAGGAATTAGAAGAGATTACCTTAATGGCTGTCCCTATTAGCCCACAGTCAAGGAACCTCAACTCATTCAGTTTATACTGGACTTTAATGTCCTCCATCACACAACAAAATAACCCCCTGTGCAGTAAATGTTCAGCATCAGAAATGAACTGAAAGCACCAAATCGACACCTATAAAAATACTCTTTCACTTACCGGATTAAAGAAAAACATAAAATCAATGATCTTACAGTTCTGACTAGCCAAGAACTTAAAGCTAGCTAAATATATGTTAAATGACCTTGATTTGAAATAGAGAAATTAGTGATTTCAAGGTCCATTTTCAGACAAAACTTAAGTGAAACAACCAAAAATTAGAGAAAAACTAATTATGTAATTACAAATACCCAATCCAAACAAGAACCAAAAACCCAACTTTTGGACAATTACTTAAAAGATAATCAGGCTATTCTGACTACAAGAACAAGATGACAATATGCTTTAAGCATTTCATTAAAACATTCTCTCAATCTTGCCTATCATACTGAAACATTAACAGTTCAACAAACAGCAGTCAACATAATGCTGATTTTCTGACATGTCAACTATAAATTTTACTAATAAATTCAGAGAATATCACTAATTTCAAAAAATTTGGTAATACCACAGTATGTGTATAAGATGCTTATTTAAGCAAATAAGACTTGCTTAACACAATTTATTCAAATTATGTCTTCCAAATACCTAATCTGATGTTAAAAATTTAAATGCATAGATACCTAGAATTTCTGATTAAAAAATTTAAATGTAAATAAACCTATGACATTTTATTTTAACCATATCCAAAATAAGGTATGTAAATAAAAGTTGTAAACTCTTAAGTTGGTAGCAATTTTATGATCATACATGTGCTACTTTTATCATCTTAAAACATTAATTCAAAGAGAAAGAAACAATAAAATCCTGGTCGGAAGATGCTTTTGAAAAAGATGGTACATGTCGTATCAGATATCTCTAACACACATTTGAGATCACACGAAGTTCTTAAGTATTTTAAAAAAAACAGAAAATGTCAAGAGCTTATTGTGTAACTAGAAACCTCTCAAGATGGCACTAGCTTGTTCTAACAGTAAGTTATGAGTATTTTATGAGTGTGAAATCAGTCAGAAGTTATTATCTAACTCTAACTTGTAGGTTTTCAATGTCTATCATCTATATCAATTTGAATTTTATAAAACAGAATTAACGTTTCTAAAACCGAGTTAAGAAAAACCACAATACAAGCTAGGAAACATCAAACTGTCACAATTTAAAAATGTTCAAAACACCCCTCTCGGAGTGGAAAGTTGTAATTTTCTTGAAAATTAAAAAATGTGAGAAAGTTATTGCTATAAAAGCATTTTTTGGAGGCAGTTTTCTAACTCTTGTGTGCATTCCTGGACACCAAAGTTTAGTTCTTCGCTTCCCTCCCTCAACTACTTTTTTTTTTCCCAAAGTCTCGCTCTTGTCTCCCAGACTGGAGTGTAATAGTGTGATCTCGGCTCACTGCAACCCCTGCCTCCCAGGTTCAAGCAATTCTCCTGCCTCAGCCTCTGGAGTAGCTGGGATTACAGGCACCTGCCACCACGCCTGGCTAATTTTTGTATCTGAAGTAGAGACAGGGTTTCACCATGTTTGCCAGGCTGGTCTCGAACTCCTGACCTTGTGATCTGCCCAACTCAGCCTCCCAAAGTGCTGGGATTATAGGTGTGAGCCACCATGCCTGGCCTCAACTACATTTTAAATTGATTTGATATATCTTGGGTCTCTTGTCTACAGGTTTCCTTCCATGCTTTCTTTTCCTTAAACGTGTCTGCTGAAGAATCCAGGTATTTAACCTAGAGTCCCACAGTTAGTCTTTTGTTCACTGAATATACACGGTGTAATTCAACATGTTTTTGTTTTGCGTGTCTAGAAAATTGGCAGTTGGATCCAGATGCGTAACTGGACTCATGTTCAATACTACTGCCAAATAATTAAAATGTCTACATATAACTTGAACTTGGAAAACAAAGATGAATAAATCATAAGCTCTCAAAATTAGAGCAATTTCAATGGCTGATTTGTGTTTCATTTTATTCATTATTTCTAAATCTGATTCAAAGTATTTTATTTAGAACAGAGAGACAGGATTCCTACGATTTGGTCACTCTCTTAAGTGTAGATAGCCACAAACTGATATCCAGGGATGGGAGGCAGGGACAAAATAAATAAATGAGGTCTGAAATTTGGATGAAAGAAGCCACGGCCTGATTCAAGACAAGAATATAACCTTGTTGTCCCAATCTGCTGTTACTATCTCATTTCATGACAAAAAAAAATTTAGGAAAAAAAGGCATTACAATTTCAAGATATTAAGAAATAAACATTTTAAAGGTTTAACTGTATTTTAATATCTTTGAAAACAGTTAACTTTTTATAAATAAAGTATTAAAATATTTCTTCCTTTAAAATTTTATTAATCAGACATTAAAAACAAATCTTTGTGAACATCTTACTTGGATTACGCCACTGGGATTCACACTGATCATGGTACAAATTCCACGGAATGCTGAATCCTTTTCCTCATTGTCTCTTATGTTTCTCAGAGAGGTGCACCTGTTGAATTACAGAATTGAGTTCAGCATTTAAGTAACAAGCAGATTCAATTACAATACTAATGGACAGTATTTAATGGAATAAGCAGCACAGTATAGATAATGATTATATTAAAAGAGTTTTTCGGAAAGCTTTAGTTTCATTTACTCATACTTCCTGTTTGTTGGGCCCATCTTATCTCAATACAGTAGAAACAGTGAAATCCACATTTTCTTAATAAATTGCATCTATAAAGTAGATAACTCATTTGAAGCTCCCATTTTAAACTATTACTGAGCCTGAGCCAAGAAGAGCAAATTACCAAATTAACTTTTAAAATTGTACTCATGACTTGTATTCCATTAAACACTACTAAAATGATTTGAATTGAAAGATTATCAATTGAAAGAAGCAAAACATAGGATATAGTGCCACAATATAAACTATTACTATATAGCTTATGGTATAGATGTTTAATTTTTACATTAACAAGCAAATAATATTTTTATACGTAACAAATTTAAACATGTATTTCTTAATGCAATCCAAGTTTCCAAATTAATTCTAAAAAAGAAACGTAATGCAAAACCTAAATTTATAGAATTTGCATGCATCTTTATTTTTCTGGTGGATATTTAAATGCTTTTTATGTATAATCAAGCTTTTTAACACAGCAAGCATGTGACAATCTTATCCCATGCATCAATTAGTCGTTAGCCACAACATAAAATAAATATACATGACGATGCTATTGAAAAACCTCACAAACCTGATAGGACAAGATTAGTCACATGGTTGGCAATGATAAAGGATTGTGATTTTTGTAACCAACTGAAAATATATCTAAAAGTGAGATAGAGAAAGAAAGAGTGAAGAAAAATGAATTAAAAAAAAAGATTGAATAATACACACCAGGGTCTTATAAACTGCTGTAGCATGGGGGCCACCTCTTGAGGACAAACGTAACCAAGACGACCAATTGTTATTGCTAAGGTAACGCAATCACGGTTATACACCACCAAACGCCAACCAAGACATGAGCAAATGAGGGGGAAGGAGAAAAAATAAAGAAAAAACAACAAATAACTCAGAAACAGAAACCAACAGAATTTGTGTATGATAATAAACATAAGATTTCACCAGTGCTGTTTATTACCACCCCCTAAAATAAGGGGCAGCAACATATATGGCATACTCTTGGAAAAAGAAAAACAAAAGGAAGTAAAAAAATCTAAAGATTGAGAGAACACCAAAAACCATGATGAATTGCTTTTCTCGCTCAATCGAGTGTCAAGTTATCATTCTGTTAATAAGATGAGCAATTAAATGGACAAATTTAGATAACCTTCATTCAAAAGTTAGCCAAAATTTCAGAATTTAATAATAAAATCTAGTTTTTTTCCTGAGGAAATATCAGTAAATGTGATTATATTTCTCAAGTATCTCAAACTAATACAGGTGAAAGTAATTTCCATTCCTTGGAAATTATCTAGGGAATTTAAACCAAATTTTTGGTAGTTTAAAAATTTTTTTATTTGATTAACATTTGCCAAACCAACCAGTGGAAATCTGTTACTTTATATCAAAATCAACTGTCAGATTTTAAGTCTCAGTACTCACTGAATGAATGGATTAGAATATTGCTATGCTACAATGTCAAATCTCATTTTGACAAACCTCTGGTAATTCAGATAACAGTCCACTAACTTTAGGCCATATTTGAAATAAAATTCTAATAAATGAAATTTACAGCCCACTGCAATGACATATGATATGTGGACCATAGGAAAACATAAATATTCTGTTTCTGCTACTAAAGGTACAGCACAAAATAGGTAATACATTATAATAATTACACACTATTATTTTATTTTTTACAATTTTGAAGTGGGCAAACATATATTCACCATAAAAATTGAGGAAGTCTTTAAACTTACAAAGAGCTAAAACAAGTGCAACTCGGAACTGCATTCTGCAATTCAAAGGTACGTACATATAAATACATTCATACACAATGGGAAAAAATACAAACAGAAAAGAAACCATGAAGTGCTTTAATGGTGTTCTCTCAAAAACTTACAGGTTAACCTTTCATAAAAAAAGGGTAGGGGGTAAAGAAAAATGTTTAAGGATTACTTGAAGCAAACTACACAGATAATACTAAAATCCAGCAGATTCATATGAAGCAAGAGAAAGAAAACCTATGTTCAAAAGACACAAACTATGCAACATTCTCATTAAACAGGCAAGTATGAACAATCCAATGAAACATGCGATAAAGCAGATGATGGTCCATTGAAAAAGTTCAGTGTAGGATATACTAATCGGAAAAAAGCAAATTAATGGCAGACTAAGGAATTGGCTTTATGAAATATTGAGATAATGGTAATTAAAAGCTGCTAAAATCTAGGTATTAGCCATTGACAATGATTTTAATAATTTAAAAAACCCACTTTTTTGGGTAAGAAATAAAGAAAACAATACTTTATGCAGCCACTTGTGATAAGTGATAATCTAAGTGTGATAATCCAAGTGTGTTTCTCAATAACATCAATTTAGTCCATCAACTTTAGGGCATTATGACTCATTTATTTATGCAGGATATAATCATACTTAAAATATAATCTTATAAAGCCAATTTGTTTAATAAACTATGTAACAAATTCACCAGCTGATATCCCACAAGAAACTTTCATATACATTACACTCAACATTTATTTGCAGTTAAGCATTCACATTTAAAAATAAAAAGAAGTTTTTTTAGGTTCAACAATAATTTTATAATGGCAAGTGTTTCAAATCTGAATGTCATGTATAGGTACTGCATTCTGAAAAGATAAAAACCTAACAAGATTTCATAACCCATCCTATACATAGATTTTTGCACTTTTCAGCAAGAAAATCTAATTCACTTTGTAAAATAAACAGTACCCATACAGCCAAACAGCCAGATAACTGCTTCATAATTAAAAGATTTCCTTCCATACCAATAAACATTATCAATTTTAATAGCATTAGAATAAAATGAACTTTCTATAATTTAAAAATACCAAATAAAATGCCTTTGAAAATTAACTTTCTTATTTGGAAAACCTTATTTTAATCTTTGTCTAGTATTTTGGTAGAATACTCATTGAATTATAAATAAATTATAGGAATCATCTTAGTATGTAAAGAAAGGAATGTGCCTGAATGAAAACAAAATTTCTGTCTTTCTGGATTGTTAGCAGCAATCAGGGAGGGTAGAAAGAAAAGGACCCAATCCACCCACAAAAGTGTTCTATAGTATGGAAGGTACTCTTTAATATAAACATGCTCTCTATAATGCAAAAGAGAAACAAGCTTCCTAAAAAAAAAAAAAAAAAAAAAAAATCCCATAACATACTGCCTAAATTCCCAATTCGAAGAAAATTGTATGATGAAATACAAACTACAAATGCCATTGTTATCCAACCAATTTGCCACTGAATCTTTTTGACCACATTTGGACAGATTAAAAAAATAAAAAATTACTTCCCAGCTCCCAGTTACTCTCCGAATTGATTTAAAAGCAAAATTCAGGTGGTTCAAATAGTTATCTTAGCTGGGATCCATTTTAGGAAGTATTAAAACACTGGAATAGGGGAGAAAAGTGTTTTTCTGGTTATACCACTGAATATATAACCACTGAAAACTGGTTATAGAATGTAGCTGGAACAGTATATTTCATTACTGAGAATCCAAAATAGCAATTAAATACAAAATAAGCTTGATTTTAAAAGCTAGTTTTGCTTTGGTTTCTCTACGCATATTAAAATTAAAATGCAACAAATTTTCTCTTCACTGAAACAGTTCAGTCATATGGTACCTGTATTCTCTAACAACGTCTTTGGTGTGTTGGGTCTGTTAATGATTTCTACAAGCTGGTGCAACACCATAGGAATATAAGGCTGCATCTCTATACCTAGAGATCATCCCAAAAAGAAAAAAACAAAACAGAAAAATTGAACGTTAAAATATCAATGTGAAATTTTGCTTCCCTTATTAACTCTGATGTGTCATACAAATACAGAAACATAAATAAAATTTAAGCAATTACAAAAATATCAAGGCACCTAAAAATTTGTATTTTATTTATTTATTTATTTAGAGACAAAGTTTTGCTCTGTCGCCCAGGTTGGAGTGCAGTGGTGTAATCTCAGCTCACCAAAACCTCTGCCTCCCAGGTTCAAGTGATTCTCCTGCCTCAGCCTCCTAAATAGTTGGGATTATAGGTGCCCGCTACCACGCTAGCTAATTTTTGTATTTTTAGTAGAGACGGGGTTTCACCATGTTAACCAGGCTGGTCTTGAACTCCTGACCTCAGGTGATCTGCCCACCTCAGCCTCCCAAAGTGCTAGGATTACAGGCGTGAGCCACTGTGCCAGGCCTTACGCTTTTAAATAGGGAAAAACATCTTACCCATTTGAATGGAGATTTCTCCAATTGCCCATGTGGCATTGTTGCAGACTGAAATGAATTCTGGATTTAGGTTGGTTCCCAATATTGGCATGAAATCAGCTAGAAAAAAAATTTAAACTATGTAGTAAACTTTTCAATAGCAGTATATTGTATTTTAAAGGAAATCTACTAGATGGAAACAAAAATCTAAGCAAGAAATAACAAGTTTCACCATTAAAAAAACTACTGCAAAATCGATTTAAAAATCAGTGGAAAAAGTTAGGCGACTGTATTTAAAAACATTTTTTAAAGGGGTTGGTAATGTTTATCTTAAGAAAGCACTATCTGGCCAATGAACTTTCATATAAAGTCGAACAGGAAATACGAGTTTGGGTATATTTTACAAAATGCCACTAAAAAGAGTTGGTCAGAGTAATCTCTTGTAATTAGACAAAAAAAAAAATAAATGATTACGGCTTTTAAAGCAACTTTCACTCTTGTGCTCTGATTGTGGTCTCTGAATATCATTTTCCACTAAAAAAAAAAAAAAGGACTCTCAGAAAATGTCACATTACAGGCAAAGGCAGGAAATGTGTAAAATAAGTGGACTACCTTGTCATAACGAAAGGACTTGGGAGCCAACTTAAGTTCTCACTGTAAGCAGTACAACAGCTTGAAGATCATGAAGTCACACTGGCACTAAAAAAACCCAAAAACTAAACTCTGAAACATCAAAGATACTTTTGGAGGATGCTAGGAATCAATTCACTTTTTCAAAATCGGTAAATACAAAATAATAAAGTATTTATCTTGCCTCTGCTATATGATTTTACCTCAGGGCAGTAATCTATTGATATGGGAAATGTCTCTCTATATATGCATCTTTATTATTAAATGAAGAATTAGAATATCATAATTTTTTAAACCCCTAATAAATCAGGAGATGTAAGCCAGGGTTTCTTGATCTCAGCAATACTGACAGTTTGGGCCAGATCATTTTTTTGTTGGGGGGAAGAGGAGCTGTCTCCTGTATGATAAGATGTTTAGCAACAACCTTTGCCTCTACCTACTAGACATCAAAGGCACCTCTCCAGCGTTAAACAAAATGTCTCCAGACATTGGCAAATGTTCCCTGAATGGCAAAATTGTCCCTAGTTGAGAATCACTGATTGAGACAATCATCAAGATTGATAACATAAAAAAAAGGAGGGACAACTAGACACTATGTAGGTACCTCCTTAAGAAAGTACACAATACCATCTATAAAGTCTTAAAAACAAAACGACGTAAATCTCATTAAACCTCAGTCTCTGTATCAAAACAATTTACAGTAAATACAACAGACAAAGGAACATGTTAAAGACATCAGAAAGATGCAATCAGTAAAATTCACAGTATAGTAAACTCTTCAGAATAAAAAACATGGTTTAAAAAAAAAACAATTGTAAGAAGAGGTAGTATGTACTAAAATATTGACTTCTAACGCTGTGTTTGAGATTTGCTCCAAAATATCTGAGATCTATGTGTCTCACCATTGACAACAATATATAGGAAACAAGGCTGGACAGCTGAAGCTGGGTGATAGGAGGTTTGTTACATTTTTTCTACTTTTGTATATCTTAAAAACTTTATAATAAAAAAATCAAATCCTTCATGTAAATTTCAACTAAAAAACTAAATTAGATGGTAAATATGAGAATCATAAGCTTCCCATAAGAATTCATTATACTGTTAGGTTTAAACTTGATGGTTCTTAATATATCATAATTTATGTTAACGTTTTTTGAGAAATGGTTATTATACAAAAGCACGATTATATCAGATGATAAAACATTCAGTAAATATTTTAAATTAAGGTTTAAATCAAGTATTAAAACAATTTTTTTTCTTTTTTCTTTTTTTTGAGACGGAGTCTCACTCTGTCACCCAGGCTGGAGTGTAGTGGTACAATATCGGCTCACTGCAAACTCCGCCTCCCAGGTTTAAGGGAGTCTCCTGCCTCAGTTTCCCAAGTGGCTGAGACTACAGGCGCATGCCACCACGCTCAGCTAAATTTTTGTATTTTTAGTAGAAGCTGGGTTTCACCGTGTTAGCCAGGATGGTCTTGATCTCCTGACCTCATGATCTGCCCACCTTGGCCTCCCAAAGTGCTAAGATTACAGGTGTGAGCCACCATGCCCGGCCATATTAAAACAATTGTTATCCAGCATGCTGAGATACAGAAAAGGGGGGAAAATCCCATAATGCATTTATAACCCATAGGTTTGAGAACAATTCATGGTACAACATTCAAGGAACTCCTTTATCATTGTCACAAAAGGCCAAGACAAATGTTATGCTAGTCTCAAACCTCGCACTCCTGACCTCAAGTGATCTGCCTGCCTTGGCCTCCCAAAGTGCTGGGATTACAGGTGTGAGCCACCAGGCTCAGGCTCAGTTAAAGTAACATTTGTTGGAAGTTTTCTGCAGTATCTGAAAAAGTATGCTGGTTTATTAGAGACTAATAAACTGATTATTACTATTTCTGTGTACCTCTACCAAAAAGGTGGCTACTCAAAAAAAGGATCTATTAACTAGGCCGTGGTACCAAGGCTTCCATGGTGGGCATGTCCTTTAAAGTATTATTACTAAGATTTCCTCCAGTAACAGGAATGCCTAAAAAGCTGAGATGATGGCAAGCTCAAGGAAATTTTAGGGGTTCCTGCCATCTTGCCTGTTTCAGTCAGAGCAACTTCACTTTAACCAATAAAGTGTACATTTATAAATGTTGGGATTCCATGCAATTTCAGTTTAATAATAAAAAACAAAGCTGATGTAAAAATAACTTTAAAAAACCATATTCATAGCAGTAGAAAATATTCATACCTATACAAGGCTTAACATGCTGAAAGCAAGCTTTTGTGAGGTCACCTAACAGGGCAAAAGAACTCTGTCGAACTTCTGGCATTTTATCCTACAAGAAATAAGAAGAAATTAACCCCAATGTGACACAGAGAAACAGGCTTCAATTTATTTTCACCTTTCAAGTCTCACCTGCATACACTGATACATTAGTGTTAGGATGTTACTTCGGGCAACCAGCTGTTCAATGTTGCCTCCAAGTCCTTCAGCCAGGCCACTCAGTAAATCAAGAGCCACTATCATAAAATCTTTATCTGGAGCTTCATATTGATCTGGTTGAGCATTGTTTAGCTGAAATTAGACACAATGTTTTTTGTAAGTTTGTTTTAAATTAACTACTGAAAAAGTTTGTATACATTATGCCTATTTTTGGAAAAATGTCCACCATGTCAAGAAGGGAAAGACATTTTAAAAAAATTACCATGGCTTGTGCAAGAGTCTTCTGTACTAGGTTTACACAACGCTGATACACAGGTTCACAGTACGGAAGGAAGCCAGACTGCAGTGCTGTGGCAACTGAAGATAGGCACTAGGAAGAATAAAGTACACATGCTAAATTTTCTGGTTACACAGAAGATTATGATGAATGCTTTAAACTGTGCTCAACAGAATCCTGGTCATTTACGAGCTTGCTCTACTAGTTTCTACAGTAGCAGGTGTTTTTTGTTTTTTTTTTTTTTTTTTCCCCAAACATCTCTTTTGGAAGCTATTCATTGCTGTTAGTTTGTGAGCCAATCAGGTCAGGTTTACTCAGAGGAAGAGTTTCTACAAGAAACATTATCCTTCAAGGACAGATTGAGTATTATGCGTTCATATTTTTCCCTCAAATTGAAGAGATTCATTTCATGCTCCCATCATGGTCAATGTTGTGGATGGACTTTACTGGGCACATCTGAGATCCCACCGGAAAGTAACATACATACAGTTGGCCCTCCGTATCTATGGATTCAACCAATCTTGAATCAAAAGTATTTAGAAAAAAATTAAAATGATTTAAAGTATATTGGGAAGAGATGCACAGGCCACATGCAAATACTACACCATTTTATATAAGGGACTTGAGTATTGCTGGATTTTGGTATCCACAGGCAGTCCTGGAAACAATCCCCTGAGGATACTGAGGAACGACTGCATACAAAAAACGAACCATAATGATTCTTCTTGTTTTGTTGGGCCCAGAATTAGTTGTTGCTCATGGTCATAAAAAATTTTAGCCCAGAATTAGTCGTTGCTCATGGTCATAAAAAATTTAACTTCTCTGGCTAAAGAAATCCACAGTAGAAGTTGGTGAACTTCTAAGTTTCATTGACTACATTTCATAGTGTGTTCAGTTACTACAACATCATATACAAGTTTGCAATGGAAGGGGTGTTACAAAAAAGTAAGTACGCATGGAAACATTTTCAAATTAGAAAATAAAGTACCTCCTTACTGGCACCAAATCCTACTACTTCACATATATCTATGAGTGAAAAGATATATATATATACACCCTGGTATATATATCCTCCCAGTATGTTATCTACTGTCTATACAGAGTAGATAACATAAGAGAACTTAAAACTATAATTTATTATCAATTAAGTAAAGCAGGTTAGAAAACAACATGTATAATTTCCTTCGTCTACTTCAGAATATAAATTTATTAACACTTTTCTTATCACATATACCCATTTTGGATTTTAACATGTGTTCTTGACAACAGATTAAATATTACTAGTCCTGCATACCTCAAGTAAAGGGAAGAGATCTTTATCTTCATCCTTTAACATGTTCCATTTCTGGATCAGTGGAGGCATTAGCATCTGAATATATTCCTATTTACAATGATGAAAAACATATAAACTTCCACTATCACATGTAAACAAGACCACTGAGTCTTTGAAAATTAAAATCCATTTTAAGCAATTGTGTAAAATCATTACAAAAGGCATTTTAAGAATCATTCCTCAGTTCTGCACACTCCCTTTTAAAGTTTTCCTTTCTTTTGCCTACCTTTATACTTACATCACCATGTTCTAGTTTTAGATCTAGAACTAGATCTACTAATCTAGATCACTAGAACTAGTGATCTACTAATCTTTTATCCTTGCTGAAAAAGAAAAGTCTATCAACAAACACACAGCTAATCAAAATCTATTACTTAAAAAAATCACAATCAAGGAAGATCTAAGTTTTTCTTTTAAGTTACAGAACATTTTTATTTCTGCGGCTGGGCATGGTGGCTCACACCTGTAATTCCAGCACTTTGGGAGGCCGAGGCAGGCAGATCACTTGAACCCAGGAGTTTGGGCCAGCCTGGGCAACATGGCAAAACCCTATCTCTACAAAACATTGGCCACGAATGGTGGTACCCGCCTGTGGTCTCAGCTACATGGGAGGCTGAAATGGGAGGATCGCTTGAGCCCAGGAGGTGGAGGTTGCAATGAGCTATGATCACACCACTGCACTCTAGCCTAGGTGACAGAGTGAGACCTTGTCACACACACACACACACAAAAAAAAAAAAAAAAAAAAAAGAAAGAAAGAAAGAAAAATAAATTCTTTTTAGTCCTGGAACTGTAACATGTAATATGGCTGTTACTATACAGTACATTTTAAAATCAAGAGGTAAACTTATATAGATGCATTTGTAGAAAAACAGACTTAAAATCATTTAAGTGTCAAACTAAACAATGATCCATAAAACGAATAAACAGTTATCATGTAAACAGGGGCACAGATTCTAAAGACATTCAGAAAACCACCACAAAACCAAACCAAACAACCAACAGCAAAGCAAACCTACAAACTGCCCTGTACCAAATTTTAAGTATAACCTAAAAATAAAACAATTTCTTAAGACTTTTGATATAGCAATCATATAGAAGTCTATTCAGCAGGGTATGTGGAGCTATATTAAAATTCTACTATCACTTAAACCCTCATTAGACAAATCCATCCTCCTCTTAACACTACTGGAAACAAGGCACTTTTGCATTATTATTTAGCATTTTTAAACCTATTACCCCAATTTCTAATTGTTTTATACAGTATACTCCCCATACCTGTTGAGAAAACAAAGATGTCTAGATATCATACTCTAAAGCTACAGTGTTTATGAAGCAGGAGATTCAAAACCACTAGAAAAAAGCAGATATCTAGATTCTAAAAACTTTTTTATCCCTTTGCTTTAGTTATTCTAAGTAGCATCAGAGCATTCATGTGAAATGCTGTTGTAGTTTCCACACCAAGTATATACTTAAAGAATACCATATGAAAGGGGATATACTTGCTGCCTTTGTAAGATCTATACTCCTAAAGTAGCAAATGCTACCTATTCACATCTCCCAAAACATCTTAATTTCCAAATATACGCTAACCTATTGATTGTAACTATGCTACACATTATTTTCCATAATAGTTCTTAACAGATACTTACTGGTTTGTTTAAATGATGTCCTACTGAATCTGCTAATGTTCCTATGGCATCATAAAGAATGAGCAGGTTCTTATGCTGGTATTTACTAAATGCAAAAACCAGAGTATCAAGTATATAAGCAAGGTAAGGAACAAGTTCTGTACAAGCCTCCTCTTCTAAGGTAGCAAAGGCACTGTTTAAAAAAAAAAAAAAAGAGTACTTATTGACTGCAAGACATATCTAACTCTTAATTTCTAAAATGTTTATGTTCTGTTTTAACCAATCAGAAATTTCCTAAAATGGTCTAAACCATCTGTTAATGAAAGCCCTGGTCATCAGCACTGCGAATTATTTACCCATTTCTTCTATAGCACTTGCTATAAATGATAATTATGTTGTTGCTTTGTATCTCCTACTAGCCTGTATGCCTCAAGATGGCAGAGACTGTAAACTCAGCACTTAGTATATGCTTAACAATTAATAGCTTAAAAAAACCCAAACACCAGGTACTGAATGAATAAACTATAGGATCTCAAACATAATCTATATCCTCCCTCCCTTAAAATTATTTAGTGCTGTATTAATCACTATAGCCCCCCGTTCAACTTTCTTTCATCTCACTAAGAATATCTTCCAGATATGACTGCTTCAGATGGATTAAGGTCAAACTCAGATTTACTTTCCTTGCCAGGTGTGGTGGCTCACGCCTGCAATCCCAGCACTTTGGGAGGCCAAGATGGGTGGATCGCTTGAGGTCAGGAGTTCAAGACCAGCCTGGCCAATATGGCAAAACCCCATTTCTACTAAAAATACAAAAATCAGCTGGGCATGGTATCGCACACCTGTTGTCCCAGCTACTCAGGAGGCAGAGGCAGGAGAATCGCTTGAACCCGGGAGGCGGAGATTGCAGTAAGCCAAGATCGTACCACTGCACTCTAGCCTGGGCGACAGAGCGAGACTCCATCTAAAAAAAATAAAATGAAATTTTACTTTCCTTTGTTCAACAGTTTTTCTTCCTACTATCAAGGTCAACGGTAAAAGCAAATCTACTCAAAAAAGTAAGAACTATAAACATAAGCACAAGGCCCTTTTAAAATATAAAGGTTTGTTCCAGGAAACTGGAATATTTGCAGTAATAATAGCAACTGCTGCTTTGATATGAAGAGACAGCCTCCAAAGCAACCAATAGAATGGCTACTGGAGCAGAACTACTAAGCACTCAAGACCTGTAACTGGTAAGTAACAGACCACAGGTCCCTGTGGGACTTTCTAAGTTACAGAGGTTGACCTGTAGTCTAAAGATGTCAGTCTGCTCAAACTTTGTTATTCCTTCAAGAGTAGAAGTCCTGTCATCACTACTTCAGATGTTTGAGAGAATCAGGGTGTAAGATAATTCTGTTATAATAACCACTGAGTGGGAAAAATGAGCCAAGGAAGAAACAGCTAAGATCGATGTTGTCACATTTAGATCTACAAAATCATCAGGTAAAACCCGTATGACAAAATTCTCCTGGCCAAACAAAATGTATAAAATATGCTAATACGCAAACCCAAAAGCTACAGATCCTGCAAAAAACTTCACCAAGAAGAAAAAAGAAAACTAAGCTTTCCGATGTAACTGGAAAATTTTCAATTACAAAACACTTCATTAAAGGTTTAACACCAACACTCCATCAGAAGGTTGAAAATTAGTTTTTCACTCCCACAAAGAACACTGTGTTATGAATCTGTCCCACCTGCAGGCAGCTTCTTGTACTCTCTTGTTGCTATCCAGGATGCGCTTTAGCAATTCTGTCATTAATGGCTTCAGGTACGTGTCTGGTGGCTGGCTGACTACCCAGTGTGCATAGCGGCTAAGAGTCCAGCATGTTATGGAACGCACAAGAGCCTTTTTATCAGAGAGGCACTGAATAAGGTGAGGAATAAGCTCAGGCAAGTATGGAATCATGCCCTGCATGCAACCTAGAAAAAAAATAAATCTTTCAAAATGCTAAGATTTGGTTATTATTATTTTGGTTGATCGTGAAAATAAAACATGTATCTATGAAAAAATCCAGAATATTTCTACTGCTATAAATATACTACAATAACCTATACCAAATTTTTAAAACCCTGAAGTTAGAGCTACCCGCTCCCAAGCATCTTATAATAGGGTTAGGACCTCATTTTATCTCTGCTACACAAATTATAGCTTTCAGAAATGCCTATTAACGTGTTTCAATTTCTTCCAATAGATGTTTACTGCCAGGACAGAATCAATAATAACCCTTCATAGAGAATGATGACAGTCTTGCCTTATTGTGTTTCCTAGATTTACCTAAGAAATCAAGGGTTTTTTTTTTTTTTAAAGCAATGGGGATGCTTCAGACATCAGAGCCTTTCATTCTGTTCCCTTAATTTTTTTTGTTATTTTTTTATTGAGATGGGGTCTTGCTCTGTTGCCCAGGCTGGAGTGCAATGGTACCATCTCAGCTCACTGCAACTGCCACTTCCCAGGTTCAAGCGATTCTCCTGCCTCAGCCTCCCAAGTAGCTGGGACTACAGGCGCGTGCCACCACACCCAGCTAATTTTTGTATTTTTAGTAGAGACGTGGTTTCACCATGTTGGCCAGGCTGGTCTCGAACCCACCTCAGGTGATCCACCCACCTAGGCCTCCCAAAGTGCTGGAATTACAGGTGTGAGACAACATGCCTGGCCTCTGTTACCTTTATTATAACAAAAACATTTTTCAAAATAGCTGGCTAGGGTTGGAAGCCAGCATATGGCTGTTTAATACCAGTTATCTGCTTCAAAACAGAAATTCCTTAAAGTAGCCTAGCCTTATTAGTACCTAATAGTAGTTAGAAGCCAACTTACATAATTCAAACTGGACTTAGACTTACCTTCAGCAATTGCTCCTAAAACCAAGATGCCTGATTCTTTAACAACCCATTCATGATGAAAAAGTAATTCTTTCAAAAGGGGCAAAATATGTGGCAGCAGCTCATCACGATACACATTTGCAAGAACATCTAGGGCAGCAGCAGAACATTTTCCTAAGGAAATATTTAATTCAAAAATATTACATTAACCTCTTATTATATATTAAAATATTTACTGTATATGTAACTGTTTATTCATATCTCTAATACAGAGTTTTAAAGTAAGAATTCAATTGAATAGGAGGTAGCCTGTCACACGAAAACATTTTGTTTGTTTGTTTTGTTTTTTTTTTGAGACGGAGTCTCGCTCTGTCGCCCAGGCTGGAGTGCAGTGGCCGGATCTCAGCTCACTGCAAGCTCCGCCTCCCGGGTTTACGCCATTCTCCTGCCTCAGCCTCCCAAGTAGCTGGGACTACAGGCACCTGCCACCACGCTCGGCTAGTTTTTTGTATTTTTTAGTAGAGACGGGGTTTCACTGTGTTAGCCAGGATGGTCTCGATCTCCTGACCTCGTGATCCGCCCGTCTCGGCCTCCCAAAGTGCTGGGATTACAGGCTTGAGCCACCGCGCCCGGCCCTCTTTTTTTTTTTTTTGAGACAGAGTCTTGCTCTGCTGCCCAGGTTGGAGTGCAGCGGCACGTTCTCGGCTCACTGCAAGATCTGCCTCCCAGGTTCAAATGATTCTTCCACCTTAGTCTCCTGAGTAGATGGGATTACAGGTGTATGCCACAACGCCCAGCTGATTTTTGTATTTTTAGTAGAGACGAGGTTTCACCATGTTGGCCAGGATGGTCTCTAACTCCTGACCTCGTGATCCGCCCACCTTGGCCTCCCAAAGTGCTAGGATTACAGGTGTGAGCCACCATGCCCGGTCAAAAACATTTTCTATTAAGATGAATATTTTTTATGACAAGAACTTACTTGGCAAATTAATTGTGAAGACATTGTATTCTGTACATAACTATCATACTAGAATTCTGCCTATACAGAAAAACTAAAACAAATACTGTGCCACTCAAGTCAATGCTTCTAATATAACCACTCAATACGATATAATCGTATTACAATCATGATTACAATCAATGTTACAATCATGCAAAAAACATATATTATTAATTCTACTTAACATTTCCAGCGGTAAATCATCTATAATTAAATACGCAATTACTTAGCTAGAATTTAGACACAAAAATTGGAACAAAAGTCACTGGCACATGAAACATAAAACATGCTAGAAAATACTCTTTACAGACAAAGAATTAACTATGGGACTATTAATCAACCCAGATTTTATTATCATAATAATTTAGACAAGAGCAACAAAATCGAAAAATATCATTTAACTGTTATGGGTAGGAACATGTTCCTGAAAGTTCATGTGCTGGAAACCTAATCCCTAAAGCAACAAAGATGGGAGATAGGGCCTAATAAGAGATGAATAGGTCTTAAGGGTTCTGCCCTCATAAATGGTTTAATGTTGTTATTGTAGGAGTGGGTTAGCTATCAAGAGAGCTGGCTTATTATAAGTGTGAATTGAGCTCTCTCTTATGTGTGTCTTTCTGTCATCAGCTGTTGCAAGAAAGTTCTCACCAGATGCAGCCCCTCCACTCTGAACTTCAGGTATCCTGTTATAGTAGCACAGAATGTACTAAGAAAATATCAAAAATTTCAAAAATCAAAATAAAAAAAAATCAAAAACTAGGCATAGCAAATGATGAATCACAAACTACTAGACAATAACAAAATCCTTAAAAAAAACAAAAAAAAACAAAACCATTACATTGGCCAGAAATTAACACCTTACCTATCAATAAGGATCTTAGTTATACCACATGGTAGATCCATACAACTAAACAGTACACTGACATGCAACAAAAGGAAATCTAAATCTGTATGTACTGATGAAGAATGAGGCATATGATATACAGAAAGAAAGCAGCAGAGTACATATAATCTGATTTCACTTTTAGAAATTTGGCTTCTCCTCTAGTTATCTGTGTAATGATCTTGAGCCATCCAGCTCCCCCAGTCTGAAAGTAGGGATACACTGGGAGATAATCTGTAATAGCAGTGAACACCATGGGCTGTCTTAACAAGTGAGACTCGGGTACCAATACTAGATGTGCTATCAGTACTAGCTATGCTAACCTTGGGTAAATTTCTCTTTCTGCAGTTTTCTTACCTATTCAAGGTTGTTGGAAATCTTAAATATAAATATGACTTTATTCTTACTTATGATTAAGTAAGACTTTCATATGCATGTAAAGTCCTTGGCCTAGTGCCTGGCACATTAGGCACTCTAAATAGAATGTTAGCTATAGGAAGCTGAAGAGGCAACAGAGGAATCAGCATTATCTAACCAAACGAATGACACAGCCCAGACTAATAATGTCTGTCCTTAACTGCTTTATTCATAGTTATTAGAAAGCCCAACACTTTGAACTAGAGTAGGGGCTCTAAACTGGGGGCGATTTTGCTCCCCCAGGGGATCTCTAGCAATGCCTGGAGGCATTGCTGGTTGTCACAACTGTGTTTGTGCTGCTGGCATCTTTGGGTACAGGCCAGGGATGCTGCTTAACATCCCAAAATGTGCAGGACAGTCCCCACAACAAAGAATTACGTGCATGATGTGGCATTCACATGTAGGAAAAAAAAAAAAAAAAAACTTATGTGGCCCAAAATGCCAATAGTGCCAAGGCTGAGAAACCCTGAACTAGAGCAGTAGAGGTTTAAAAACCAGCAAGCAAGCAAGCAAGCAAGCAAGCAAGCAAGATCAGAACACAGGTGTTTAGGTTCATCCCCAATTAGGAAGTGTGGGCCAGAATGCTAGCTCCACAGGTGATGTGATTTGCAGCTAAGGTTGGAAATTAACATATTTTAAAAAGCATATTTCATAAGTTTTGAACATAACAACTTATATTATTTTAGAATTACCTATGATAGCCAATTCTCATGCAAATTACCACACAAAAAACACTCATGTTAGAAAAACCAAAAAAGCTTGTGGTAATGTTCTTACAGTATTAAAACAAACAGCCTTTTGAGAAACGGTAGTTTAAGAATACAATAATGATAAAATAAGAGCAGGCCCACCAGGAAAATGCAAACCAAAACCACAAAATACTACCTCACATCCACTGGAATGACTATAATAATAAAGAGATAATAATAAGGCAAGTGAGCATGTGAAGAAACTGGAACCCTCCAGACAACGGTGCTAGGAAAGCAGAATGGTGCAGTCACTTTGGAAAACATCAATTTCTCAAAAAGTTATTTCTCAAAAGGTTAAATATACGGTTACCATATGACCCCAACAATCCTTCTCCAGAGTGTTTACCCAAGAGAACTGAATACATGTTGGGCCAGACACAGGGGCTCACGCCTGTAATCCTAACACTTTGGGAGGGCAAGGTGGGTGGATCGTTTGAACCCAACAGTTCAAGACCAGCCTGGGCAACATGGCAAAACTGTCTCTACCAGAAAACAAACAAACAAACAAAAAACATACAAAAAAAATCAGCCAGGTGTACTGGTGCACACCTGTAGTCCCAGCTACCTGCGGAGCTGAGGTGGGAGGATCACCAGAGCCCGGGGAAATCAAGGCTGCAGTGGGCCATGACTGTGCCATTGCATAATCACACCAGCCTGGGTGACAAGAGACCCTGTCTCAAACAAAAAAAAAAAGCCTACACACAAAAATGGTACATGAGTATTTATAGCATCACAATTCAACAGCCACAAAAAGGGAAACACAAATATCCACCAACCAATGAATGGATAACTAATATGTGGCATATTACTACAATGAAATATTATTTCATAATACAAGTGAATGCCACAACATGAACTGTGAAAACTTTATGCTAAGTCAAAGAAGATGGTCACAAAGGACAATGCATTGTATGACTCCATTTACACAGAATGTCTAGAATAGGCAAACCCAGAGACAGAATATTGACTAGTAGTTGCCCAGAGCCAGTAAACAATAGGGAGTTACTGCTGAAGGGTATGGGTGATGAAAACATTCTACAACTGATTGTGGTAATGGTTGAACAGTTCTCTGAATATACTAAAAACCAATGAATTGTATACTTTAATGGGTAGTAAATTGGACAGATGAATTATACCCCAATAAAGTTGTTACCACAGCAGGCAACTGTGCTTTTCCCTTTCTGACTTACTTAGATTCCAGTCAGAAATTGTATCATCATCATCAATTTCATCATCATCATCATCTTCCTCTTCAATTCCATCTTCATCATGCTGCTGAGCCACCGTCCTTGATCGGTGAAAACGTGGCCGTATATCCTGTTCGCTATCAGGAATCGTTTCATCTTCTTCAACATCACCCTGTTGTTTTTTTTAAGATAAATTTTTGGTGGCATTCATTATAGGCTAATAACATGTACATGAGTAAGAGAAACAGAATATCCAGAGATGGGGTCATGCACAGGATTCTGAAGTATACTTCCAGAGTGATTAAGAACCACGCCCATGTACAGAACATATTCCTTATGGAGGGGCAAACAGACTGACATAACACACCTGTTAGGTTATATGGCCCTTTCAGCCAACTACATGGCCTCCATTGGCTGGTATAATCTAAGTGTACCTGAATCAAATTCAGAGCAGCATATATAAGAATATTTTTAAAATAACTCCAAGTAATTAAGGGGAAATTAATAATAACCCTACCAATGTCACCATCTAGTACCAAATTAAGCAAGAATTTATCATTACTCAAACTTATGCTTCTAACTTTAAACTTCTATAACCTATTATAGACAATAGGAAGTCTATTTACTGGAGATCTATTCTCAATGAATGTTTTATTGGCCAAATTCAAAGATGTACTAAATCAATATAAAAATCATGTTCCCTATTCATCAAAAAAACCTTCCTTACCTTAAGTAGGATAATATCTATATCTGAGTACTTCATGCCATTCACTAACACAGGAATCAACCTATAAAGAAAGAAATTCATGAAACAAAATCCTAAAGATCTCAACAGAATAATTAGTAAGTCTTAACCTTATGTGTACTAATAAAACCAACGAGATAATTAACGGTAATATTGTCTTTGAACTTATTCAGTGATATATATCTGCTCTCATTAACTGAAGAAATGCTAATAGAGAAAAGGAAGCAGTGAAATACAAAATCCCCTGGATAGGTTTAAGAAATGTGGGCCAGTCAAACTTTCACGCTCAAAGTCCTTCTAAATTCGAAAATAGAAAGATTAGTAGTAAACATTATAGTTAGCATAATTTAACTAGGTAAGACTTACAATACGTAGAACTATATTTTGTAAGCTACAGGCATTTTGCAGGAGAAACAGGTGTATCTGGATCACTAACAGTTAATCACTGATGATCTTTGTCAACAATTTCAGAGAAATGGTGAGGACAGACATCAGAATGTAAGATAATGAAGAGTTAACAAGATGTGGGTTAAAGAAGTGAAGACAGTAAGTCCCACTCAAAAAAAGTTTGAGTTGTTTTTTTGAAGACAGAAAAAACTGCAGCAAGTTATAAAGTTATGGAAAATGAGGCAACAGGGAGAAGCTAGGAGTGAGTATTTATCTGGTACGGTGAGGTCTCTGGGGATATGAAAAATTTATACTATACGGACTTTAAGTTTGGTTAGGAGACGACAACTCATATGAAAATATTATCTGTAAGTTTTGGGGCAAGATAATGGGTCACCTGCTTTCTTTATAAGCATTAAGAGCTCAAAGTGCATTAAGAGAACATCAAAAGAGTGACAAAGGTTTCAAATAGTTGCTCTGGCGACTAAAAGATAAAAGCTGATCTGGAACATGAATTAGCAGATTGTGAAGGGTCCACTTGTGGTTGATGACCACAGATTTCTATAGCCAACAATCCCCCTGGGGGAGTGTAATTTTCCCCAAAGGCATTCAACAACCTGGTTAAAGAAAAGAGTTCACAGTTCAATTAGTCTAGAGTAAGGTAGACAGAAGTTTCGCGTTAGTAGGGTTTATTCATGGCTCTGATGTTTGTCACATAAAGAGAATAAAAATAACAGATGAGGTCGAGGCAAGCGGATCACAAGGTCAGGAGTTTGAGACCAGCCTGGTCAACATAGTGAAACCCAGTCTCTACTAAAAATACAAAAATTAGCCAGACATGGCGCGCGCCTGTAGTGCCAGCTACTCGGGAGGCTGAGGCAGGAGAATCGCTTGAACCTGGGTGGTGGAGGTTGTAGTGAGCTGAGATCACGCCACTGCACTCCAGCCTGGGCAACAGAGCGAGACTCCATCTCAAAATAATAATAACAAAAAAGAATCAGATTAGAACACAAAGAGGTCAAGGGCCTTGGAATGGGGTGGCAGATGGGCCTAGCAAGGTTTGCAAGAAATAAAGGACTGGCTGGTAAGGCTGGGCAAATAAGAAAAAATTAGGCCAGAAAATAAGACACGGAAATTAACTGTGACCACGTGGCAATCTGGCATGTGCCTGGCAATCATGCTAGGCAAATTATTATTTTTGAACAGGTCTAATTGTGAAGATTTCTCCTGAAGTCCCCATGTAGCCATTAAAAACAATATATATATATATACACATATATATTTTTTTGAGATGGAGTCTTGCTTGTCACCCAGGCTGGAGTATAATGGCATGATCTTGGCTCACAGCAACCTCTGCTTCCTGGGTTCAGGCTATTCTCCTGCCTCAGCCTCCCAAGTAGCTGAGACTACAAGCACGCACCACCAAGCCTGGCTAATTTTTTATATTTTTAGTAGAGATGGGGTTTCACTATGTTGGCCAAGCTGGTCTTGAACTCCTAACCTCAGGTGATCCACCTGCCTTCGACTCCCAAAGTGCTGGGATTACAGGTGTGAGCCATTGCACCCAGTCAAAAAACGAGTTTTTTAATGCAACATCACATAAAGGTAGTAATATAGATAATAAATGTTTACTGACTACTTAAATATGGCCTGAGCACTGGGTTGTTTTACAAGGAAAAGCCACACAACAGTCCTATAAGACATTAATGTACAAGAATAAAGGTGGGAAAAAGCCAAAACAATTTTGTAAAAACAAGAGAAATCAAGAGCTGCTATACCAGATTACAAAATACATTAATGTTCAATAATATAGTACTAGTTAAAAAAAATAGAACAGACTATATAGCCCAGAATGATAATAGAACTTAATATCCTCCCTGTTACATTGGTGCATTTTTTTTCTGAGACAGTGTTTCACTCTGTTGCCCAGGCTGGAGTGCAGTGGGCAATGGCTCACTGCAGCTTCTGCCTCCTGGGTTCAAGCGACTCTCCTGCCTCAGCCACCCAAGTAGCTGGGATTACAGGCATGTGCTGCCATGCCCAGCTAATTTTTGTATTTTTGGTAGAGACAGGGTTTCACCATGTTGCCCAGGCTAGTCTTGAACTCCTGAGCTCAAGCCATCTGCCCGTCTCTTGCTCCCAAAGTGCTGGGGTTACAGGCATTGAGTTACTGTGCCCAGCCTACAATGGCGCTTTCTAAATGAGTTTTTATTTATGAGCGATCTTGTAACACATAACAATTTTAATTCCTATGCAAACGCTTTTTGCTCGTATTACACTAAGCAAGTGTGGTTAACAACTAGGAAAAACAAGTTATTTCATTGTGCATCAGACTGATGATGATATTCTGCTATCCTGTCAATACATTAACTAAAACAATAAAAACAGCTGTGTTTTATATATAAAAATGGCTCCCACCGGGTGCAGTGATCCATGGCTGTAATCCCGATGCTTTGGGAGGCCAAGAAGTATGGATTGCTTGAGGCCAGAGGATCAAGACCAGCTTGGGCAATACAGTGAGACCTCCTCTTACAGTAGTAGGGAAGACATAAGTCAAACTCAGTCATGACTGGCTTGAGTTGTTTAATGTTGGCACTAATTAGTACAGCAAAATGGGTGGTGCTGAACTTTTAATTTCCTGCTTGTTTTAGGAATATTTGGATTATATTAGTGCAGTAATAGAGTTAAGAGTACCTAGTTGTAATTCCGCATTTTCAACATCATCTCTAAAGTTATAGCCTAGGTTTTCATTAATAAAATCTCTGGAGTGAAGCACCTGCTGCTGAAATTTGGGGGCAAATAACTGGAGTCTGGTGGGAATAGGAGTTCTAAAAAAGTATGTCTGGAAGGCTGTGGCCCAAGGCCTTTCCTGCTGGCTAAAAGCAGGGCCTCCAGAACCAAAGGAAACACACAGCTCTTCTTAAAATTGAAGATGTTTATGCATGAGGTGAAACAGAATTCTCTTTGGGCAAGAGATGGGCTTATGTATATAAAACAAAGAAAAACACAGAGATTCCTGGTGGCAAACCAAACAAAGCCAGAGTAATCTGGGCCCATGGAAACAGTGCCATGGTTCATGCCAAATTTCAAAGCAATCTTCCTGTTGAGGCCATTGGACACAAAATCTGAGTGATGCTGTACCCCTCAAGGATTTAAACTAATGAAAAGTCAATAAATAAAAGTGGATTTCTGCTCTTGAAAAAAAGAAAATTTCTGCAGTTTTTATAAAAATTATTATCTATGACTTTTAGAATTATATGACCCTACAGAAACCCAAACGTATCATTAAAGTGGTATTACAAAGTAAAGAGGAAAGGAAAAATAATAGATTTCCTAAAGAGAAAAAAATCCAGTCAGTGTATTTGGAGAGTAAGGTTAAAGCAAGATATGACGTGCCTTGCTTAAAATTTAATTTAATTAAAATTAAACACCACATCTTGCTTAACCTCACCCTCCAAATAAAGTGACTTTATTGTTGCTTTCTTGATGGAAAGAAAAAACTCAGTTGACCATAGGACAATAAGAACATTCAAGTACCATAAATATCTGAAAAAGAAAAAAAAGAAACAAAAACTCTTTACTATTAAGACATATTAAAATAATTTTTTTTTCTTATCCAGATGACTAAGATTTGAGACATTAAAATTCGTGGCTGCCAAAGTTGTGATAGACACACAGTGGTGCATGCAGTTCTATAAATTTCCTAGAGAACTATTCGGAATATTGTGAAAAATCATTAAAATGCTCATATACTTTGACTCTGGGGAAAAAAATCACTCCTAGTAATCACAACAAAAAGGAATAACCTTTTATTGACAAAGAAAGATATTCACTCCAGGATTATTTATGAGGGGGGAAAAAAAGCCAAAACAACCTAAATATTCAATGGCAGAGAACAGTCTTTCTCTCTCTATACTATACACATATACAATCGTCAATTATGTAAATATGGTTATGTATACTATGATGGAATAGCATACCTCCACTGAAGTTTTAAAGACTAATGACATGGAGGAAAGCACACAGCATATAACAACTGAAAAGAACAAACCATTAAATAGTATATTTAAAATTTTAAGCACTAACTACAGGTGAGATGTCATGTTAATGTATTATATATAATTAAATCCAATTCCTTCTCAAACACCCTGAATACATGCTATTTAGTATATGGTACTTTCACAGAAAAGAACATTAAAAGATGACAGCAAAAATACTGCCAGTGATTACTCAGAGTGGTGAAAATGCAGAAAACATAAAATTTTCTGCAATTTAGTTTTCTCCCATGAGCTTGTATTACTTTACTTTAGAAAAAACAGGCAACCTACAGAATGGGAGAAAATTTTTGCAATCTACTCATCTGACAAAGGGCTAATATCCAGAACCTACAAAGAACTCAAACAAATTTACAAGAAAAAAACAAACAACCCCATCCAAAAGTGGGCAAAGGATATGAACAGACATTTCTCAAAAGAAGACATTCATACAGCCAACAGACACATGAAAAAATGCTCATCATCATTGGCCATCAGAGAAATGCAAATCAAAACCACAAAGAGATACCATCTCACACCAGTTAGAATGGTGATCATTAAAAAGTCAGGAAACAACAGGTGCTGGAGAGGATGTGGAGAAATAGGAACACTTTTACACTGTTGGTGGGATTGTAAACTAGTTCAACCATTATGGAAAACAGTATGGTGATTCCTCAAGGATCTAGAACTAGAAGTACCATATGACCCAGCCATCCCATTACTGGGGATATACCCAAAGGATTATAAATCATGCTGCTATAAAGACACATGCACATGTATGTTTATTGCAGCACTATTCACAATAGCAAAGACTTGGAATCAACCCAAATGTCCGTCAGTGACAGACTGGATTAAAAAAATGTGGCACATATACACCATGGAATACTATGCAGCCATAAAAAAGGATGAGTTTGTGTCCTTTGTAGGGACATGGATGCAGCTGGAAACCATCATTCTTAGCAAACTATCACAAGAACAGAAAACCAAACACCGCATGTTTTCACTCATAGGTGGGAACTGAACAATGAGATCACTTGGACTCGGGAAGGGGAATATCACACACCGGGGCCTATCATGGGGAGGGGGGAGGGGGGAGGGATTGCATTGGGAGTTATACCTGATGTAAATGACGAGTTGATGGGTGCAGCACACCAACATGGCACAAATATACATATGTAACAAACCTGCACGTTATGCACATGTACCCTAGAGCTTAAAGTATAATAATAATAAATAAATAAATAAGTAAAAAAAAGAAAAAAAAAAGAAAAATGGGCTTAACATTAAGTTAACTAAATTTTGTTGCATCACAACCAGTGGGAAATTATTTCTTGGGAAAAAAGCCTCATAAGAGTCTGTGGTTAAGTAACAAGAATTAAAAACAAAACAAAACCAAACCCAAAATACTGTGCTGTAAATTATCCAAAATCAATTATAATTTAAAATAGGCAATTGCTTTTTGAAAAATCTCTTTACTAACAATAAAATTAAGTCTGGCTTCTTTAGAATCTCACTCCCTGATGGCAAAAGAATGAATTTTATAAAAATACGAAAATGAAGAATCACTTAGAAATTAAAGAACAAGGCAGCATTTATAAGAAGCAACACTTACTTAGGAAGATGCCTTATGAGTACATCTTTGCATATTGGCTGTTCAGCTAAAGTTAGCCAAAATTCACAGGCTTCTAAAGCCACATTTTCGTCTTGATCTTGAGTCCTCTGTAGCATGTACTGGAAACACAAGATCCTTACTATTAGTTTAAATCACACAATTAATATCAATTCAGTCCCATTATCAAGCAAGCTTTTGACTTTACGGTTTTCAACCTAGGCATTTGAATTTTTTAAAAGTTTCCTAGGTGACTATAAAATACAGTTAAATTAAAGAAACACTGATTTAAAATGTTACCCAATGAAAAGTGTTCAGTGAATGTATTATGTTTCTGTGTAGTTTTTTTATGATACCACTGAGATTTTTGAAATGTGAATGTTAATCAAATATTAAGCCTTCTTAGAACATAAAAATAAAAACTAAGAACTCCATTATATATTTCTTAAAATGAAGACTCTATAAAAGAAAAAACTGTAACATTATAAATTAGGCTCCCCAGCTGTGACTAAGCAACTGATAAAATATTTCTTCACTTTAGTTAACACTAAACTTTCAATCAGTCCTGCCTGACTTTTCAAAGAAAAAATAGGCCTACCTTATGCAGTCACGTTTCCTAAAGTTTTAGAACAGGAGTTGCTGCATACCACGAATGCTAGCTTTTTAACAGATCTTAGACTACATCCTTTAAAAAAGATCCTCCCTTCTCTCTACCATATGGAACTTCGGAAGTGAAAAGGAGACTCTAGATAACATACTACTTAAAACACTTCCAAAGTTATACAGTACATACAACTATATCCAGAAATACAAAACTCCCCACAAAGATAACTCATAATTTTAAGACAATCATAATTATTTTATAGTCCCTTCCCCATCTGGTATGCTGCATTTTCTATCTAGTATTTCTCTTAGGGGAAAGATGAGGAAAGAGCCTTTAAATTGCCAGTGTTACCTCAACTATGTTATGCATGTGAGGAAGCAGGCGATCCATTCGAACTTCGAGCAACATCACAAGCGCTCGGCACACATTTTTCCGTACCTCTGGTTCTTCATCACCAGCTAATGCAAAGAGATTCTGTTGCACAAGAAATAATTTTTTCTAGTTTTAGAAAGGCTTATACACAAATAAGTAATCTGCAAGCTGGTGACATTTAAAGAAACCCTACGAAGATAACATACCAAAAAGTGACTGAATGGCCTACAATATTAGATTATAAGAATTAAATGTGAAATAGCTGACAAAGATTATGATTTTGATAAAAGATGAACAGCTATTCTTTTCTGATAGAGTACAATCAGTTGTATTTTGGGGAAATTTTTCATTTTTAAGAAACCACGTCATTAGGACATAGGACCATTTGTTTGCTCACCCAGAAGCAGAGACAAAAGACTATTCCCTACCAACCCTGATTTTTAAGGTGAGAGGTGGTAATAGATTCAAGTTCTATAAAAAGGTGATACAGATGCAATAATCAACAAATATTAATATATACTGATTTTCTAACTTAACCCTAAACTGATGTTGTTCAATAAAATTAATATTAAATATTATGCTGTTCCCTACAAGTACGTCTGCAAGGTAAAAATACAATGTCTGAATGGACAATAGGCTATTTTGTTTAATCTTCAAAACTCTTAACATGTTATTATTCAATTTTACAAATAAGGAAACACATTAATAGAAGTTAAGTAGCTTGATAACCAGCAGAAGATCTGAATCTGGCTTTCACGGAATCAGAGTTCATACTCATTTCCTTATACCAACAAGCTTCCACTAGAAGAAAAAGACATCTCTCAGAGTGGGGATGTGAAAGAAAAACACAATGAAGCCTTCCTCATGTCACACATACAGTCTTACTTTATTTACACATACGTGTATTAAAAGCAGTAAAACAAGCATTTAAAAAATAAGTAAAATCCAATGTGTCCCAACTGTCTTTTTTCAGGAAATCACAGAAATCTCTACAAAATGAACCTGAAGTCTCATTACAAGAAATTCAGAGGAGAAATTCAATGATCAAATGGGACATTATGTGAAGTACTATTGCAGCATTTTTAAAATGTTGATTTACCCAAGTCCTGCTTCCACATTTGACCCTCTCAAAACTAGGTAGTTCCTGTTTTAATCATGTGTTTTACATAGAGAAGAGCACTGTTTTCCCAGCAGGCATTGCCATTAACAGTGCATCCTCCATTAAATTTTATTAAAAGATTTCATTAATTTACTCTAGAGAACAGCAACTGGGTTGGGGGTGGAGATATCCAATGCCATCATCTTGCATTTGTCACTTTTGTTACTACTGTCAATGAATACCTAGCTTTGCCAAGGTTACACATTATAGCCATGTACTAGTAACCAACAAACTTTTCATCAATACATTAGACTTAGCAGACTTGATACCATAGAAACAATGGCAAGTGAAGAAAATTAGTTTACTTATTCACTTGGCAAATTGCTATTGAGGGCCTACTATATGTTAGAGGCACTTCCTCCAGAGGTTTACTGTTTTTGTAGGGTGGAGAATTGGCTAAATTCTGTAGGACTATCAAGTAGTAAACAAATATTAACATATTATTTAATAGTAAAGCAAAATATTTTAAAATGTTAGAAAACGCTTCTGCCTCACTTGCTGAGTACAGTCCTATGAAATTTTTATTTTCAGGGAGAGTTTCATTTATTTTAGATTATATTTCCTTATAAGGTGCTTGTATGTCTATCACTGTCCCCTTTATTAAACTGTGAAAGAGTAATACAAAAGGAAACACCAGGATAATTACAACAGAAATAGCACTATTAATACTTTAATAGCTAACATGAAGTACTTGCTTACTCTGCGGCAGGTACTGTTCTAATTTACTTTTATCAACTAGGTGTATAACAATCCAAGAAGGTAGGTCAATTATTGACTCATTTTACAGACGATATAAAGAAAACATAAGTTAAATAAAGTATCTAAGGTTACAAAGCTACTAAACTGAGAAGCTGGGATTTGAACACCAATAGTCTACTCCAGACCTCTAGTATTACCCACTACATTATACTACCTCTAGACTAGACTAGATTAGACTGAAAGAAAACACCTTGTAGGCATAAAGTTTAAGTATCCCTAGTATCAAGCACAGCATCTGTTCCACAGTAGGTAGTAAGTCAGTAGAACTATTTAAGACACATTTTGGTTTTAACTTGTAAATGGTTAAAGGATCTTTATGGCTACTACTCTTAGTCTATTGGTAAAAAATGCTCAGAAAGAAGCTGGTCAATTTAAGTGACAAGAAAAAAAGTAACAAGACCTCCCCCGTCTGCCGACTCTTCCTTATAATTTCCCAACAGTAATATCAGCAGTCTGACTTCTAAGGGACTCTTAAAATTCCATTTCATGAAAATAAAAGTGAAGGTGCTTAAGGAACTTTAACAATTCTTTTAATTGTTATCAAGTAGCAGAGATTTTGAAAAGAAATTGTGGTGCTCATGGTTCCTGGCCAGAAAATTATGCTCTTTTCTTTCCACTTTTATTGGAAAGTTCAAAATGCCTTTAAGAGTCTATTTTTCCTGATGCCTCTAATTTTACAATGGAAACCAATGGAAAATATTGTCCTTGTAGTCTGTGCCTTCAGATTCTACCAATCAACTTAATCTAACCTCACCAATTTTTCACATTTCAAAAACTGCATGAGCTGAGGGACGTGGTTTCCATATGCAATGTGAACAGTATATTGAAGGAAAAATTTTTAAAGTAGTCAAGATACTAAACACCCCTCGCCACCAAAATCAGTGCTTGCATAATGATACAAGTAGAAAAATTAGTAAAAGAAGTGCTCTCTCAGCTAACAAAAATTACAATCTATCCCATATCCAGTTTTAATACTATCAGAAATCATTTAATTAAATACTGACTTTAAAATTATAAGTGATTATTTTGTTTTAAAGCAAAACTACATGCAGTTAGTATCACCTAATCTTCTCCAAAAAAAAAGTTGGGGGTTGGGGGGAGGGAGACAAGAACAAGTCTTACCTCAATAAAAGAATCAATGTGCAACATTAGAGCTTGAGTCCTACTGATGATAAACTGATTGACACATGCAACAGCGTGAGACCTAGAAACAAAGTTTAAAATTTAACATACGTTCATTGTAACTTTGTTCTATCTACAGAAAATTGGCAAAAACATTCCTCCATAAAAGTATTATGGTATATGTCTATCAATATACCCACTAAAAATAATAAGTCAAACTTCTATATCAACAAAGAAAGAATTTGAATGATATATTAAGTCCAAAATGCAAGTTGCAGGGCACCATGTATTTCTAAGCAACTGAAAAATGCTAGAAAGGACATGCGCAAATTTTTAATAGGGCATACCCCTAAAGAGTGGAGGTTGAGTGAGGGGCAGAGTTGTTTTTTAGATACCTACAGATTTAAAAATGATAGGTAAACATTCCTTTTGAAAGTAAAAATGGAGAATAGTCCATGTGTTCTGGCATATGCAATTCAATTGCTCAGCAGTTCTTATTGGCACCACCTTTAAAAATTTACTCTTAATTCAATCATTTCTCACTGCTTTCATTTCTCTCATCCAAGCCATGATCTCTGATCTCTTACCAGAGTTAGTGAAATAGGCTGTAATTGGTTTCCCAACTTCCACTGTGCCAAACCCCACTATAGCCTGTTTGACACACACAGACCACACTATACTCTCATTCAGATTGCTGCAATAAAACTTAATCTACTTTTTCTACAAAAGGTCAAACAGTAAATATTTTAAGCTTTATGTGCCACATAAACACCTTTGTCGTTTTTTTCCCTCTTAATTACAACCTCTTAAATTAAAAAATCATCCTTACCTTGCAGGTCATGGGCTAAATTTGGCTCCATGGGACATAGTTTGCTGACCACTTGCCTAGATATTCCTTTATACTGTGGCTCCTCCCTTATTCCCTAACTTCAATTCCCATCATGCTGCTACAGACCAAAGTTTCTTTCTTCTGTCACTCTAAAAAGCTGATTCCTAATTCCAGAGCCTTCTCACTTGCTGTTCTGTCTTAAACATTCTTCACCATCTTTCATAGACTCACTTCCTTACTTTGTTCAGTCTTTGTACAAATGTTTCCTTTACAGAGAACCATTTATATAAAGTATCTCTGAATCACTGTCTATCCCTGATCTCATTATTTTTCCATCATACTTATCACTGTCTGAAATTATATTACTTATTCATTATCCGTCCTGTCTCCTCTTCTGAAATATAACCTCAAGAGAACCTTTGTCTCAACCACTGTGCCAAAAACACAGTTGGTTTTTGGTTCTGCAGTTACAGCAAAGCACATAAACATTTACTAAGGTAACATTAAGTGAAAAAAGCATACTATGGGGAGCTCAACTACTTAAATGTGCAGCACAGGGTAAGCTGCTTATGCTTTAAAGTCTGTTTTTTTTCATTCTATAAAACCACCACTGGCTGGGTGCAGTGGCTCATGCCTGTAATCCTAGCACTTTGGGAGGCCGAGGCAGGTGGATCACTTGAGGTCAGGAGTTCGAGACCAGCCTGGCAAACATGGCGAAGCCCTGCCTCTACTAAAAATACAAACATTAGCCGGGCCTGGTGGTGCATGCCTGTAATCCCAGCTACTTGGGAGGCTGAGGTAAGAGGCAGGAGAATCTCTCAAACGTGGGTGGCGGAGGTTGCAGTGAGCCAAGATCGTGCCACTGCACTCCAGCCTGGGCGATGGAGTGAGACTCAGTCTCAAAAAACAAACAAACAAAAAAAACTCTGTCTCGAAAACCACTACCACCACCACCACCACCTACAATTCATCCATTTGTTGGAGGGATTAAACTAAATGAGCTAATATATATGTTAAGTACTTGGCATAATAAACAAATGGAAAAAAAATACAATAAAGTCTTTTACAGGGCCTTTAAATTAAGGCCCTTTTAACTTGCATTTTTTTGTGTGTGCATGTGAGGCTAAATTTAAAAGGCAGAAATTTATCCTATCACCAGCCTCCAGAGGCACCTACTACTAGCTTCCCCAAATAATTTTCAGAAACTTGGGAACAGTCAGGATTTACATTTTAAATTAAAAGTAACAGTTTGACATGCTTTCTTTAGAAGTTTAATATAGTTTCTGTACATCAGCAATGAAGAAAAAAACTAGAAAAACTTAAATGCTACCATTTACTGTAGTATCAGAAGACCAAGTGCCTGGGAATACATTTAATATAATATGCTCAAGGCCTCTAAAAAGAAAAGTATAAAACTATTAAAAACAAGCAATTGCCAGGCACAGTGGCTCACGCCTGTAATCCCAGCACTCTGCGAGGCCACGGTAAGGCGGATCACCTGAGGTCAGGAGTTCGACACCAGGCTGGCCAACATGATGAAACCCCATCTCTACTAAAAATAAAAAAAATTAGCTGGGAGTGATGGCATGTGCCTGTAACCCCAGCTACTTGGGAGACTGAGGCAGGAGAATCGCTCGAACCCGAGAGGTGGAGGTTGCAGTGAGCAGGGATCATGCCATTGCACCCTAGTCTGGGAGACAAGAGCAAAACTCCGTCTCAAAAAAAAAAAAAGCAGCAAGCATTAGTATTGTGAAAATGACTATTTCTCCTAAATTGATCTATAGATTTAATGTTATTCCAATGTAAATTCCAAGATTTTTCATAAAACTTGACAATTCTAGAATGTATAAGGAAGAGAAAAGGCATTCCTACTGTCCTACTGTAAGCTCTAAATATCATTTCCCAGTAAAAGGAATCAGATGTAGGCCTACAGATGACAAACTTGGAATGCTATGGATATCTGTATATATAAAAATAAAACTTCCTTGTATTGATTTCTGGTGATCAAAGGCAATAACAAAGGCAGAATAATTACTCACGTCACGTATTCATAATCAATACCAACTTGTTAATTAGATCTGATACCATATAAATGGCATTTGTTTGTGAAGAATGAATTTTTTTTCCAATATGATCTCTTCCTTATAGATTATAAGAAAATATTCCCCCTAGAAGCAACTGAGATATTTAGTAAACTCCGAGTAATTCTGCTAAATCATGTATATTTTCAATTCTAATTTCTCATCCCAAAAGTCTACATATTTCAGGTCAAATTCTGATTTTTAGCCTTTCTTCAACACATATTTTTATAAGGTAAAATTCTTTAAAGAAGTTGTTTTTATTTATTTATTTTTGAGATTGAATCTCACTCTGTCACCCAGGAGGGAGTGCAGTGGCGCAATGTCAGCTCACTGCAACCTCTGCCTCCTGGGTTCAAGTGATTCTCCTGCCTCAGCCTCCCAAGTAACTGGGATTACAGGTGTATGTATGCCACCATGCCAGGCTAACTTTTGTATTTTTAATAGAGGTAGGATTTTGCTATGTTGGCCAGGCTGGTCTCAAACTCTTAACCTCAGGTGATCCACTGGCCTCGGCCTCCCAAAGTGCTGGGATTACAGGTGTGAGCCACTATGCCCTGCCGTTTATGATTATTTTAAAAATTCTGCCAAATTTATATGTTGTAAAACTGTAGGCCTTATTTTCATTCCATTTTGGGACAGAATGTAAATTTAACTTATAAATAGGAGTAACGTTAAACAAAATTTTTTTCAAGTTGAGATAACCCAGAACACAATAAAAATACGGAAAAATTATCTTTATATAGTTTGAGCTGTTTGTACAACTCTTTCCTTGCTGTGTAGAAATTCACTGCAGTATGTCATAAACTTTTTTATTTTGAGACGGAGTTCTGCTCGTTTCCCACGCTGGAGTTGCAATGGCGCGATCTTGGCTCACTGCAACCTCCATCTCCTGGGTTCAAGTGATTCTCCTGCCTCAGCCTCCTGATTAGCTACAATTACAGGCGCCTGCCACCATGTCCAGCTAATATTTTGTATTTTTAGTAGAAACAGGGTCTCACCATGTTGGCCAGGCTAGTCTTAACCTCCTGACCTCAGGTGATCCACCGCACCAAGCCTAAACTTTAAGTAACTATAATTTGTTAAAAAAAAGAAAAAAGCCTCAAACGCTCCAATTTTTGCTCTAAGACATACCAGAATTCAATTTGAAGCTTTAGTCATGAAACAGCAATGGAATAAAATAGAGGGCCCATTAATAGACCTACACACACATATAACTAAGCATGTAACAGAGGTGACATTTTAAACTGATGGGGAAAAGGAAGGGACTATAAAATAAATGTGACAGCAAGAAAAAGTTACCTAAATGGAAAAGACAGAATATTTCTCTCATAGCACACACCCACAAATGCCAGATACATTAAGCTCTTAAATGTCAAAGCGCCCTTAACATTTTAAACTCTTAGTAAAGACAAAAAGGGATTAAGATACTCTCTACACACATAACCGATAAAGGATGAGAATTCCTGTAAATCAATGGAGTACAAATAACCTAGTAGAAAAAAGGACAAAAGACAAGAACAAGATAAAGGCAATAAACATACAAGCTCTTCAACATCACTAATGATAGTAAAGAGTATCATCAAGACCATAATGAAACACCAAATATCTACTTGATTGGCAACACTTAAAAAATATGCTAATTGTCATGCAATGAAGTATTACAAGGGAGTCAAAACGAGCTATATTGATTCAGTACAGATGAATCTTAATGACATAATATTAAAGTTGCCTATGTCTACATTCAGTACTGTGCAGTTCTTATAATGCTAAAAACTAAGACATATAACACCCTTTGCATATGCATGCAATAAAATTATCAAGAAATGAAAGGAAAGTATGAAATTGGGGTTTAGATGTAGACTGTTGTCAAGGTCTTCATTTTGTTTCAGGTGGTGGATCTGACTGCTTATGTTATTAAAAATAACTAATATATAACTAAAGGCTAAATACGAGTAGGCCATGATGAGAATGTCTTCAACTAAGAATAATAATTCAATTCTAAGTACCTCAAGTCTGATAAAATGGTTCTTATTTTTAAATTGTTTAGTCATCACCTATAGAACTAGGCAATGTAGTGTAGTTTCCTATACTCTAATTCTATTTTCTTGAAGTCCAACAGTTATGTTGAGAGGGAAGAACGCTTAAGAGTACATAGTAAATGCCAGTTAAACTACATTAATAAGGTATTAAATAATGTAGAATAAGATCACGTTAAAGATGGATGATACATTTAGTATATATTTATAGCAGATAGTTACTTACCCAAATATACATTAAAATGAAAAATGCTTTTTTTTTTCCTGTACAACAGAATCTCAAATGGGTATTAATCAACATTCATGGAATGGAATTTTTTTTTTTTGCAGACAGGGTCTTATTCCATCACTCAGACTAGAGCACAGCGGCTCACTGCAGCCTTGAATTCCTGGGTTCAAGTGATTCTCCCGCTTGAGCCTCCAGAGTAGCTAGGACTATAGGCACACACCCCACTACACTCGGCTAATTTTCTAAACTTATTTTTTGTAGAGAAAGGGTCTTGCTATGTTGCCCAGGCTGGTCTCTAACTCCTGGCCTCAAGCAATCCTCCTGCCGCAGCCTCCCAAAGTGCTGTGATTTTAGGTGAAATATTTCTGAATTGCTCAACTTTACCTAACGTTTTAATCAAATGACCATCTACAAAATAAAAACCATGAAAAAATATTTATGAATAATATCCAGCAATGGTGTATCAATTACCAGAAATATGGTTTTTGGATTTTTCTGTTTTTCTTTTTTGAGACAAGGTCTCGCTCTGTTGCCCAGGCTGGAGTGCAGTGGTACAATTTCAGCCCACTGCAAACTCATCATCCTAAGCAATCCTCCCACCTCGGCCCTCCAAGTAGCTGGGACCACAGGTGTGTGCCACCATGCTCAGCTAATTTTTATGTTTTTTGTACAGATGGGGTTTTGCCACATTGCCCAGGCTGGTCTTAAACTCCTGAGCTCAAGCAATCCACCCACCTGGGCCTCCCAAAGTGTTGGGATTACAGGCATGAGCCAGCAGGCCCAGCTGTTTTTTCAATTACGGAGAATCAGTCACAAAATGTGAAGTACGTATATTACCACATTTCCATTATCTTAGTTAAAATGTTAAAAGGGGGAAACACTGTGGAAACGTGAACTCTTATCTAGTTAACTACGCCAGAAATAACATTATTATTATAATGTTACAATAATGGAAAACCAAATACCTGCATGTTCTCACTTATAAGTGGGGTGGGGGCTAAACATTGGGTACACAACAGACACTGGGGAATACAAGAAGGGGGAGGGAGAGGGCCAAACTAGCTAATGGGTACTATGCTTACCACCTAGGTGATGGATTCATTTGTACTCTAAACCCCCAGCATCACGCAATAGGACTTTGTAACAAACCTGCATATATATGTACCCCAATTCTAAAATAAAAGCTGAAAAGAAAAAAACCACAACTAATCTCGGCCTTAAATAAACGAAGTTAGAAGACGCCTGTTAACTATCACAAATATAATTAACTACTGTAAAAGGCAGAAAACTTTTATCACGTTTAACGAAAATTTCCTCACAATCAACATTTCACAGGTTTTGTTACTGAAGTAGTCAATTTCAATTACATAAGTTCACCTCTCTGGAACATCCAATATCTTTTGCTAATCTCAAAAATACCAAGTAATGAAAACTAAGGTAATGGTCAGGTTTATATCAGAGTTAATGAATTAGTACTGGCAATATAAGTACCTTATTTTTGGACTACTATGCTTGAAGAACTGTAAAAATTTGGGAATCATGATGTTGAGAGGACGATCTAAAACATCACTATCTAAAATCTCAGCAGAATCTTCACAAATCTTCTGAAGGGCACCAAATGCTCCCTGTAAGAGACACATTTAAATTATTAGAATTTGTTAAAAATGAAGCCATATGAAAACAAGCTGAAGAATGCTGACTAATTTGTATGGATTAATGTTCTCGGCCCACATAAAATGCCTTATAAAATCTGTAAATTTAATCGCTCAAATTTTTTTTTTTTTTTTTGAGACGGAGTCTTGCTCTTTCGCCCAGGCTGGAGTGCAGTGGCACAATCTCGCATCACTGCAACTTCTGCCTCCCGGATTCAAGTGATTCTCCTGCCTCAGCCTCCTGAGTAGCTGGGATTACAAGTACCTGCAATTGTGCCTGGCTAATTTTTGTATTTTTAGTAGAGATGGGGTTTCATCGTGTTGGCCAGGCTGGTCTCAAACTCCTGACCTCAGCTGGTCTGCCTGCCTTGGCCTCCCAAAGAGCTGGGATTACAGGCATGGGCCACCACGCCCGCCCTAATATTCAATTTTAAAACAAATTATAATATCATCGAGTATGTAAACATCTCAGTTAAAATACAAGGGTATATTTTAGTTTTAGCATTAAATGACTTAGAAGTGAAGGATATTTTGGTTGGCAGGAAGTAAATACTAGTTTGTTTAAATTAAATATAAAACTACATTTACATAGAAGAGTAATCACCATAATACTTTTCTTTTTGAAGCACAGAGAGGTCATTAATACCATTAAAAAGTTACTTAGGCCGGGTGCGGTGGCTCAAGCCTGTAATTCCAGCACTTTGGGAGGCCGAGGCAGGTAGATTACCTGAGGTCAGCAGTTTGAGACCAGCCTAGCCAACATGGTGAAACCCCGTCTCTACTAAAAACAAAAAAATTAGCTGGGTGTGGTGATGCATGCCTGTAATCCCAGCTACTCCATAGGCTGAGGCATGAGAATCGTTTGAATCCTGGAGGCAGAGGGTACAGTGAGCCAAGATCGCACCACTGCACTCCAGTCTGGGTGAGAGGGCAAAACTCTGCCTCAAAAAAGAAAAGTTACTTACATATAAAAGTATTCACCGGGTAACTGGTGACAAAATCTGTTGCAAGGGCAGGCAATGCAAATTGGCGACCATTTTCCTAAAACCATTTTAATACTAAAGGGGAAAATCCAGAGCCTTTGCACATAACATATAACCTATTAGTTACCCACCCACCTACTTTACCGTTTATATTATATAATTCCATCAGCAGCAACTTGATGCTTATTCTCCATAGTACAGCTTTAACGTGTCCAATAGAAGGTAAAATCCTTTAAGGAAATTACTCAACATCCTTTCAGATTTTATAATATCTTAAAAATATTAAATCTGAAAATATTTTTAAGTCTAAAATTTAATCAATATATTAAATTTCAGTCTTCAATTTAATATGCGTTAAATATCAGGAATTTTAATTGTCATGCTAAAACAGTCATATTTAATTATTAAGGTTTTTTTTTTTTTTAAAAAAAGCTTTACTTCTGAAACCCTATTACATCAAATTAACCTATGTGGCAATTAAAAATTTCAAATAAGAACAAACATTTAGCTATCACTACATACCAACATCTGGAAAACCACTATCTTTAGTGCAGATGGATGGGAATATTGTTTATTTACAGTATGACTTCTATGTAGTACACCAGCTCAACAATTTCACAATTACTGCAGCTTAAATTTTTTATTCTTGGAAAGTGCTTGAATTTTGATCTTTTTTTTTGAGACAGAGTCTTGCTCTGTCGCCCGGGCTGGAGCGCAGTAGCACAATCTCGGCTCACTGCAAGCTCTGCCTCCCAGGTTCAAGCCATTCTCCTACCTCAGCCTCCTGAGTAAGCTGAGACTACAGGAGCCAACCACCACGCCCGGCTAATTTTTTGTGTTTTTAGTAGAGATGGGATTTCACCTTGCTAGCCAGGATGGTCTCCATTTCCTGTCCTTGTGATCCGCCCGACTCGGCGTCCCAAAGTGCTGGGATTACAGGCGTGAGCCACTGCGCCTGGCCTGATCTTCTTTTATATTACTACCATCACACCAAAGCACCATTTAAATGCAATCAACTGTCACATGATTACTCACTTAGCTTTTCTGTAATCTTATCAGTGTATTTCCAAAGTTTTTTTTTTTTTTTTTTTTTTTTTTTTGAGATGGGATTCTTGCTCTGTTGCCCAGGCTGGAGTGCAGTGGCGCAATCTCGGCCCACTGCAATCTCTGCCTCCTGGGTTCAAGTGATTCTCCTGACTCAGCCTCCCGAGTAGCTGAGATTATAGGCATTCGACACCATGCCTGGCTAATTTTTGTGTTTCAGTAGAGATGGGGTTTCACCACGTTGGTCAGGCTGGTCTCTCAAACTCCTGACCTCAAAAGATCCGCCCGCCTCAGCCTCCCAAAGTGCTGGGATTATAGGTGTAAGCCACCACACCTGGCCCCAAAGCATTTTTATGTATATGGGAACGAACAATTTTTCTTTTTCTTTCAAGGAGCAAGAAACGTGGCTTTAAGCAGTACTTAGCTAACTCCTCCTCTCTCTATCTTCTCTATTTCCCTTTATCCACCTGTCGGGCAACAAACTGCCATGTCCTAAAACCACCTTATGTGTGGTTAGGTGCATTTTTTTCTGGAGATAGGGTCTTGCTCTGTCGCCCAGGCTGGAGTGCACTGGTGTGATCTCACCTCACTGCAGCCTCCACCTCACAGGTTAAAGTGATCCTCCCACTTCAGCCTCCTGAGTAGCTGGGACCACAGGCGCACATCACCACACCTGGCCAATTTTTTTTAATAGGGTTTCACCACATTGCCCAGGCTGGTCTTGAACTCACGCAATCCACCCAGCTAGGCCTCGGGATTACAGGTGTAAGCCACCATGCCCAATCGGTTTTCTTTCCCTTTTAGGTTAGGTTATTCCTGTGGGTTGTTTTTGGTTGTTGACAGGTTATTCCTGTGCCTGCCCTGCCTTCAATCTCCGCTCTCTGAGAGGTAGAGGAGTCACTGCTTTATAGAGTCAAAACACGGAATATGGTTTCCACATAAAATAGATTTCCACCCAAATTGGAAGCCTGCTAATAGATACTTACAGTATCCACTAACCATGAGAAATCATTCTCTCTCCAAACGAAAAGGATGCTAGAGATCTAATCAGTGGCAAAGAACACCCACAGGTCAGAGTTAACGTATGATTAAAACTAAGACAATGGTCTGGTGCAGAGGCTCACACCTGTAATCCAAACACTTTGGGAGGCTGAGACAGGTGGATCATTTGAAGCCAGGGGTTCAAGACCAGCCTGTCCAACATGGTGAAACTCCACCTATACTAAAAATACAAAAACATTAGGCAGGTGTGGTGGCTCATGCCTATAATCTCAGCTACTCGGGAGGCTGAGGTGGGAGAATCACTTGATTCTGGGAGGCAGAGGTTGCAGTGAGCTGAGATTATGCCACTGCACTCTAGCCTAGGCAACAGAGCAAGACTCTGTTTGAAACAAACAAAAAAACAAAAAAATGAAGACAAGTTTAGTGAAGTGCAGCTGCTCATGCCTGTAATCCCAGCACTTTGGGAAGCTGAGGCTGGAGGATTGCTTGAGCTCAGGAGTTCGGGGTCAGCCTGAACAACAGCGTGACCCCATCTCTACCAAAAAAAAGAAAAAATTAGTCTAGCATGGTAGCACATGCCTGTAGTCCCTGCTACCTGGGAGGCTGATGTAGGAGAACTGTTTGAGCCCAGGAGGTTCAGCTATGATGGTGCCACTGCACTCCAGCCTGGCAACAGAGTGAGATCCTGTCTTTAAAAAAACAAAAAAAACAAAAAAACAAAAACCCCACCAAAAAAACAACAAAAGCACAAGTTCAGCATCCCTTAGATATCACATAATAAGAGGCATAAAAACAATTTAGAGAAGTTAAAAAAGTACTCAAGGTCCAGGAATTTGGTAAATTTCAGTCTATCTTTCACTGATTAAGCTTGACACAAACTGTTTATTACATACGTATACATCCAAGAATAATTTTATCACAGAAAAACAAGATACGTCCTTGTGTGAAATATAGTAAAAGAGGTTTATAATGTAACAGTTTTTACAGAAAAATAAATGATTTACAAATGTAATATAACACAAAGGTAACTTTAGGTTTCTAAGTTTTGAGAAGCTGTATGTTTCGTAGGAATTATTTTCCCCCAAAGCTGCTAATACATAACATGACAAGAAAAACAGAAAAAACCCAATTATATATGAAACCAATATCCTTACCTCACAAGTATTGTAATCTTCAGAATCCAACAGGCTACAGAGTTTTGGTAAGAGGTCAGGCCAATTCTGCAATTCTCCCTTGGAGGCTATAGTTGTGATCAAAATACCTTGAACGAAAACACACTTCTTTAGGAAATCCAACAGCATTATGTTAGGTATTGCCATGTGAGTAACTGTATGTACAAACACACTTTATGTAAATAATAACATTTGGCTAGATGTGGTGGCTCATGCCTGTAATCCCAGCATTCTGGGAGGCCTAGGTGGGTAGATCTCTTGAGCCCAGGAATTCCAGACCAGCCTGGGCAACACGGTGAAACCCCATCTCTACTAAAAATACAAGAAAATCAGATGAGCATGATGATATGCGCCTGTGATCCCAGCTATTCAGGAGGCTGAAGTGAGAGGATCACCCGAGTCAAGGAGGTCAAGGCTGCAATGAGCCATGATTACGAGACCGCACTCATGCCCGGGCATAGTGAGACCCTGTCTCAAAAAAAATTAGTAACACTCACCGACGACACGCATATCACCATTGCATATCTTGTGGGGAAAAAACCTCACAGAAACCAGATCTGTTTCTAATACTGTTTTTCAACATTTCACCCTCTAAGGGTTTTTGAGTTAAATTTACCAAGTATAAAACTGCAACTTCTTTTTCTGCCATAATACCAAGAATAGTTCCACCAATTAAAATTAATTCTAATGGCTGGGCACGGTGGCTCATGCCTGTAATCTCAGCACTTTGGGAGGCTGAGGGTGGATCACATGAGGTTGGGAGTTCGAGACCAGCCTCATCAACATGGAGAAACCCCATCTCTACTAAAAATACAAAATTAGCCGGGCATGGTGGCGCATGCCCGTAATCCCAGCTACTCAGGAGGCTGAGACAGGAGAATCGCTTGAAACCGGGAGGCGGAGGTTGCAGTGAGGCGAGATCACGCCACTGCACTCCAGTCTGGGCAACAAGAGTGAAACTCTGTCTCAAAAGAAAAAAATAATAATTCTGATTTATCCATACAAAAGAGTAGAAAGTATACCAAAATGTTAGCAGCACTTAACACTGGGTGATGAACTTACGAGTCTGTTAGGTTCAAATAAAAGACACATTAAGAGGCTAAAAATAGCTCCCTGACTTAATCTGGAACTAGAGACAAGGAACATGGTAGGAAAAACTTAAGTAGATAAGCATCACTTGAGAATAATTCTGCATGTTTCACTGCTTACAACACTCTCCCTCACGTAGGCAGGCTACATACTCCTAAAACAGTTCCCACTGACTGGATCAAGAATGAGTCGCCAGAGAGGCGATCTTGGAGGCTGGGTGGCCCAGGCTCACTGATCATGTTGTTCTGACTGAACAGATTATCTCAACTGTGTTGTGCAGCTGAGTTGTTGATAGTCAATGAATTATGCAAATACACACAAATGTAAGGAAAGTTTTGTGTTAATACAAACACAAGGACAACAGAAAGGTCTTGTGTTAACATTTTTTTCTGCCTTAGTAAACATATTAGTGATATAATATGCTTAGTGATCATGGATCTTTCAGTGCCAGAAGAGTATAAACTCTTGACAATAGGAAAATTATATGCATTCTAAGCTGCAAAATATGAGTGTGCAAAAAGGAAAAAAGGAAACTCTTCATAGGGTTATTTTGAAAATTCAGCTGGATATATACAAAATGCCTGGCATCTAGTAAACACTCAATGACTATTACTGAACAGCAAATATTACTGTGTATATAAATTTTCTACCTTTAGTTTTGAGAAGGTTACTCCCAATGATAAAGAACTAAAAAAGAATCTAGAAAGTAAAGCTCCTGGCAAATTTACTCTTCACACACACAAAAATTAAATTGTATAGTAAGAATTAATGTACTGATAGCATTTTCAACATATAGCCCTTACAATAAAATAGCCTTCCATTAGGATCCAAAAGCAGCAAGACCTGATCCTTCCTGCAAATTAGTCTTTCCTAAAGTTAAAATATAAAAGAACTAAGGGAATGAGAAAGATCTGAATCTGTCTAAAAGAAACCAAGCATGACTTAAAAAAGACTACAAACAAGCAATAAATCACAACAATTAAACCCCATCTACAACTTGGTACTAACGAACTGCTCACATTCATTACTTCTGTTAGCAGAACACTAAAGAATGTTGATGTACTAACAAACTTACCTGCACCCATCATCTCACCCACACATGAAGAAGCATCTAATACCTAGCATAGCTGCAAAAAGTGGGAAGTGACACATATTTCTCAGTATTTACAAGAAATACAGGAATGAAATCAGTGTGCTTGGCAACAACTACTAAAATCTTAAAAAGTTTAAACACACTTTGACCCAATAATGCCACTTACACGAATTAATCCTACAGAAATTTGCCTGTAAGTGTACAAACACATACAAGAGAATATTCATTGAAATAATAAAATTACAAACTATATACTCTCTAAACAAGAGAAACATCTTTACCTCATCTAATGAATTACCCAACAGTCATTAAGATGTGGTCCCTTCCAAACAGACTTCCTTGGTAAGATTCCCAAAATGTATTGTTAAGGTTAATAAAAAGTTTTAAAGCCAAAGCTGCAAGTCTATTTTTATAATCAGTAATCTTTTAATTAAGATATTTAAGTATTGTAAATATTATTAATAGGTGCTAAGAAATACAAAACACATGGTCCTTGCCCTTAAGGAGTTCAGTCAGGCACTCCCTGACCCTAACACGTGACATGGTCTGGAGACATTTTTGGTTGTTACAACAGGGTATATGGCTGCTACTGGTACCTAGTGGGTACAGGTCAGGTGTGCTGATTAACATCCTGTAGTGCACAGACAAAATAGCCCAACAACAAAGAATTATCCAGTCCAAAATGTTAAGTGCTGAGGTTGGAAAACTCGGGTCTAGAGGAACAGAGTCCTACATTAACTGATAATGTAGAGTCGGAGTACTTGCACGACTATACATACACCAAGAATTTTCTGTGAAGGTTAGTAATTGATGAAGAGTCTGTTGCCAATTCTTAGAAATGATTTTCAGAAATCCCAAAAAATTATTTCACTTACAAAATATGTTCCTGGAAGTGTTTTACAACTTTTTCTCATGTAAACAAAGATTAGAAAATTTAGGTGATTAAAAAAACAACCACCTTCCCAGATTTGTTGGAAAGCACCAATGTATTTAAATAAACTCATCAATTTTCCTGAAGCAAAACAAACAAAACAACAAAATTATGAAATATTTTAGTGGTTTTTTTTTTTTTTTTTTTGAGACGAAGTCTTGCTCTGTAGCCCAGGCTGGAGTGCAGTGGCGCGATCTTGGCTCACTGCAAACTCCACCTCCCGGGTTCATGCCATTCTCGTATCAGCCTCCTGAGTAGCTGGGACCACAGATGCCCGCCACCATGCCCGGCTAATTTTTTGTATTTTTAGTAGAAACGGGGTATCACCGTGTCAGTCAGGATGGTCTCGACCTCCTGACTTTGTGATGCCCGTGCCTTGGCCTCCCAAAGTGCTGGGATTACAGGTGTGAGCCGCCGCACCTGGCCAATACTTTAGAGTCTTAATGCTGTGCCCCCAAAATAATTTCTCCCCTCTTTGGGAAGAATCTGTCAATCACACCTTTTACCACCTTCACTAATACATATAGCTGAAAGGGGTGTGTGAAGGGAGGAGGGACAAAAATGAACTCATTTTTAGCTAACTTATTTCAAGCTCATAGCTGTTTTATCTAGTTAACATTACAGACTTTTTAAAATAGAAAATTTCACATATATACATAAAAATAGAAAAATACCACGAACTAAGTGTATCCATTAATTAGGTTTAACAATCATTAATACATGGTCAATGTTGTTTCATCCATAGTTCTACCCACAACCACCTTAACATTCCTAATTGCTCTTTTATGAAATCCCAGACATCATGTCATTTGAAAATACACTGCAGTTATGTTTGAAGCTCCTTCATCTGTAGTAAAGCAACTAAATAAAAGCTGTTTCTACACTGAAAACTACAATAGTCCCTCACAATTAGAATATTTAAATATCTACTTAACATAAACTAAAATGAAAGACCTTTCGTATTCTACTAATACACAGCAAGAAATAAAAATACCTACATAAGTCAATTTCACCAATCTCCGTTTTAAAATAAGTCAGATGATACCTAAGTGCTTAAATAATTCCCAAGATAAAGTCAGCTCCTAAACATGTTCAAAAACCTTATGGAAGGTGAAAGTACTCACTGGGAGATAAAACCAATTCTTCTCTCCCCAATACTATTACTTCTAACCTTTCAAATTTAAAGACACAAAGTATTGTAGTTTGAACCAAATGGCACTTAAAGATAGGTTTATAATGAAACACAGTTTAGGAAGAAACAATCTCATATCTAGTTTCTAAATCCTCTCCTTTCCTTTCAGCTGAGTTGCCAACTCTCAGAGGAAACCCACCTTCCCTCCAAATCCCATTCCACTTATGTATGGGGATTTCTCTCCTGGATCTGAAATGGAAAAGGCTGGCACACACTCACCATTCTTTTTAACAGTATCAAGAATAGGTAAAGCCTTAAGGTACCTAAGAGTATATTAATCTAGCGAGTCCTTTTTCTTAAACCACAAATGTCCTCTACCCATCAAATTTAAAATCAGTGTCAATGATGGCACTGTTTAATACAAGAATATCTAGAGGGATGTGATAGAGCCAATGCTTTGTAAGTAAAGAGATGAATATTTTTCAAACCCACAACAAGACAAAATAGGAACTTCTTTTTTTTTTTTTTTTTGACAGATTTTCGCTTGTTACCCAGGCTGGAGAACAATGGTGTGATCTCGGTTCACTGCAACCTCTACCTCCAGGGTTCAAGCGATTCCCCTGCCTCAGCCTCCCAAGTAGCTAGGATTACAGGCATGTGCCACCACACCCGGCTAATTTTTTTCTATTTTTAGTAGACACGGGGTTTCACCATCTCAGGCTGGTCTCGAACCCCTGACCTCAGGTGATCCATCCGCCTCAGACTCCCAAAGTGCTGTGATTACAGGTGTGAGCCACCATGCCCAGCCAGAAACTCTTAATGAAAGCATCTGACTCATTTAACTGATTTTCATTTAACCAGCCTGGGTAGATTAACAGAAGCTTTCCAGGTCCTTGTAAAAGTTAGCTGTCTAAGCCCACGGTATACTAAAGTCTGCCCATTAGTAAGCTCCTCTTCAGTATGGCTATTTATTACTGCTTCCATTGGTTGGTATATGGTGTTAACCAACAGCCAGTTGTGTGTGTTTCCAAATAGATTTATACGAGTTACTATAACTAAGCATGTTAATTCAGTATTACATAAGCTAACAGAAAGTTGTATTGCCCCTGAAAATAAGCTGAACACTCTGAAAAGACTAAAAAGTTGCTGCTGAATTACCGACAAGGCAAATATTTAAAAACAAGGGAGAAAATAGTAAAAATCTAGAATCCTATATACTTAGGTTTTCCATAAACAATCAAAAAGTATTTCTTTACCTGTAAAAGTGAAACAAGAAATTACATCCCATGCATTACGCTAGGCAGAAAATAAGAACTCCAAGCCAGGCACCATGGCTCAGGCCTGTAATCTCAGCACTTTGAGAGGCTGAGGCAGGCGGATCACCTGAGGTCAGGAGTTCCAGACCAGTCTGGCCAACATGGTGAAACCCTGTATCTACTAAAAAGTACAAAAATTAGCCGGGCATGGTGGCAGGTGCCTGTATTCACAGCTACTCGGGAGGCTGAGGCAGGAGAATTGCTTGAATCCAGGAGGTGGGGGTTGCAGTGAGTCAAGACTGTGCCACTGTACTCCAGCCTGGGCAACAGAGACTGTCTCAAACGCTCTCACCCCACACACACAAAAAAACAAAAAACAAAACAAAACAAAACAAAACAAAACAAAACAAAACAAAACACCAGAACTCCAATCTGCACGCTCAAGAAAAAGTAGTGTCTGCAAATTAGTATCACTTATTGATGCCCCATTTTAACGAACTCTGATTAAACTAAGTTTAATTAGGCTCTCCTTTTATCCAGGGTCACTGGTTTCACTGGATGAGAGAGCTTTTACCATGATTACACCATTTCGAAAGCATTTAAGGCAATGAAAGTTTCCCCATCACAATTTAACATGAACCAATAAAAATTCCTAAGGAAATAATCTGTCATCTCTAAAAACGACCCAATTACAAACAAAGTAAGCAAAACTGTTGTAATACAACTTACCAACAGTGGCTCTAATCAGAGGAGAGGAGTCACCAATATTATTTAAACATTCACTTTTAATAAAGTCTGTTACACCATTTGGGAAGTTCTGAAAGTGTGCTTTCACATTATTCTTCAAGATGAGACCACTCAATGATCTTGTGGGTTCATCTGTAATAAAACAGTAATAGTATTGAGTTTTGAAGTAGTCTTAATTTCAAAATGTGCCGATAACAGTAGTTTTAAAAATATTTATATTCAAAAGTTGACTGACATTCAAACTTGCTATAACCAGTTAAAATAATTATAACTGATTAACAAAAGATTAGTGTATGATTTATAGCTCAGGGTTTTTCAACCTTGACATACTGACAATTATTTGTTGTGGGGTGCTGTCCTGTGCATTTTAAGATGTTAAGTAGCATCATTAGCCATAGATTCCAGCAGCACCCCTCCAAGTTGTGTTAACCAAAAATGTTTCCAGATAATGTCAAATGTCTTCTGGGGGTTAAAATTGTCCTTGGTTGAGAACCACTGATTTAGTTTGAGTTAATTTAGTTTACATATATGGCCACTGTGCTTGAGCTTTATTGTTTCCTGATATAAACATCATTATAGAGCTGGAAGTATTAGTCATTAAAAACATCCTTTTTTTTTTTTGGTTTAAGGGCTGGGCGTGGTGGTTCATGCCTTTAATCCCAGCACTTTGGGAGGCCAGGAGTTCAAGACCAGTCTGGCCAACATGGTGAAACCTCATATCTACTAAAAACCCTCAAATTAGCCAGACATGGTGGTGTGTGCCTGTAATCCCAGCTACTTGGGAGGTGGAGGCAGGAGAATCATTTGAACTCAGAAGGCAGAGACGCCAAGATCATGCCACTGCACTCCAGTCTAGGCGACAGAGTGAGACTGTCTCAAAAACAACAAAAAATTTTTTTGAAATCATTTTCCTCCAGTGTCAAAAAATATAATATTGGAAAAATTAAGTGGACAAAGAATATATAAGATCATCTTCATGTAACATATAATTGCTGTTAATTTATATCATGATTTTCATTTGCCTCTGAACTTAAAAGCAAAAAAAAAAAAAAAAAACTCCAAAAACATTTAAAGAGTTTCCTTAAAATAGGTTTAATCCATAGATAGTATTTACAAAATTTCAAAAAGCAACTTAATACTAGCAGAACATAACTGATGGCTTTACCAGTTGGCATCAACACCAACAATATTAGCAATAGCTAACATCTTCATTAAACACTGCTAAGTGCTTTTCAAATGGCACTGCACTTAATCCTTACAACTTCATGAGGCAGGTATTATTCATTCCATTGCACAAGTGAAGAAGCTAAAGACTTTGAATCATTCTTCAGTATTACCCTCCTCTCAAAGGGCTATAAGATGAAGAGCTGGTGTGTTGAAGAGAACGTTATTTTAACACCACTGTTTTACCTGTCTTCTTAAAAAATAATATATTCCAAGCTTGTTCTAGTTAGTATGATGTTCCCAAACTCTGACTGGCACTGAAATCTTCAAGAGTGAAGCACATGTAGAGGCAAAAAGAGCATTTTCTCTGCACACAACTTCGCTCAGGTCATCACAGCACTATAAAATCTTGTATGTCATCATTTAAAAACTACTTTTCATTTTCAACTACAACCCATTCCAATGAGTAATTTAAAAGGAAACAAAACATACTTTTAAATTCTCTTAAAAGTTAAAAATTGCCATGAAATAAATGAAGTCAGATATTTAACTTCTTCAAGCAATAAACTTGCCTTAAATTACCTGTTAATAATTCACCCATATAATTATTTTAAATGGCATGACTTCGTTTACAAGAAATATAGCATATTGTTTTTACCATAAAGGTTATAAGATGAAGAGTCTTAATAAACCACAAAATGAAGTGAAACAATTCAATATGAGAAGTATATACTCTCTTAAAATCCATTTTAAAAATTCAACGACTAATGATTTCCTTTGTTTTAAAAAAATTAAGACTATTTCAGTGGACCCTCAATTTGTTCATTTGTAAAGTGAGAGAATTAGAGCAGCTGATCTGAGGGCTCTTATAGATCAAAAATTTTACTCTACAATTCAGTGATAAGATTGCTAAACAAGCATTTTCATTTAAGATATTACTTGTATTGCTGCTTTAATATGAACGGCCATGATGCAAAGGTTTTTTTAAAACAGAAAACTACATGCAGCAAACTTGTGTCCCAATCTTCCCAGGGAAAAAAAATAAATGCATAAACGCAACAAGAAATATCAAGTGTTATACCAACGTAAAACTACTGCATCCTTGGAGAAACTGCATAATGAACATAAACACATTTTAGGGTCAAGAAAATCCGAAAAATATCCTTTCCAACATTTTATGGTTTTGTAATTAATGCTCTGTGAAAGCAATGGCTTCCAAACTCTCTTGCCACTACTGAACAAGTTGTATGTTTGTGTTTTTTTAAGTACTTCTGAAGCATCCCAGGCTGGAGTGCAGTTACACAATCATAGCTCACTGCAGCCTTGACTTCCCGAGCTCAGGTGATCCTCCCACCTCAGCCTCCTGAGTAGCAGGACCACAGGTGTGTGCTACCATGCCAGCTAATTTTTTATAGAGATGGAGTTTCACCATTCACTATGTTCCTCATCTTGAACTCCTTGCCTGAAGCAATCTTCCTGCCTTGGCCTCTCAAAGTGCTGGGATTACAGGCGTGAGCCACCTTGCCTGGCCTGAAGTATCCTTATATTCCAAGAAAGAGCCACCTTGCCTGGCCTGAAGGAAGTATCCTTATATCATAAGAAAGCTTTACTCAAGAGTATAATATTGCAACAATCCTAACATTTAGAATGTAGGATGAGAACATGAGAGTGGACAGCTTAGTGAAAATAAATAAAAATTTCAAATAAAACAATTACAGATTTAAAAAATCCATTTATAAAATCTTAGTAAAGAAACAAACAGGTTGATCACAAACTGTGTCAGAAAAATTTCTATATTAAGCAGCAATGTATCACAAATATATTTATCAAACTAGGAATATTAATTGCTGAAAGAATTCTTAGTGTCTTAAAACCTAGACTTACGAGTTCTCGATTTTCTATTGTGTCCTTCATTCACAAATTAAAATCCCCCAAATTAACTACAAAATCAACTGAAAATAATTCAAAAGAAATTGCTGTGTATGAATTATGAAAATCTGAATACAGGATCAGTGAGATTTTTACTACACATTAACACTATTAACCTGTCAGAATTTGGAGCTAAAACTTTACAGATGGTCTGGTTGTCTAAAACTTGTTATTTCCCAATTCCAAGAGCATGGATTTTATTAATTGCACCATACCTTCTAAAACACTAATCACTGAATAGGGTACAGTGCTTTCATTTAGAGGCCAAACAGATGCTCAATAAATATTTGACTTCCAGGTGTCCACAATGTTTCAGGAAGGGAATACCCAAATAATGCTACCAGAAACAACTCTCACTACAATGTAAGCTCCTTGAGGGCAGTGAGTTTTGTCTGTTTTGTTCACTTTTCTCTCCTGAGCCTGCAAATTGCATGGCAAAGAGATGGTGCTCCATAAATATTTATGAAATAATGTCTAGTGGGATACATTATGTATTATCAGAAATAATCAAATGACCATGTTATTTAATAATCAGACTACTCAGGCTTTAAACTGTCATAGAAATAATTTAAATTTAAAATTAAGAGTCATGAAAAAGTTTCATGTATACTGTTAGAAGTTTCTTAAAAACTTACAAAAGCCTACTTATGAATAGAATGATCCCACTTTTTGCTAAATAATTTTAAAATAGTATGTGGCCATATAAGAGCAGAGGAGGACAGAATTCAAGAGATCAACAATAATTATCTCTGGAAGATGCAATAATTTTTCATTTTGATTATATGACCTTTCAATTTTTTTCTACAATAAACACATATATTCAGTTATTAAATCCTACATTCAATCTTTGTATTACAACCTTTGTTATATCCATCTATACGTATGGAAGCAAAACATTAGACTTTGCAACAAGTTTTTTATCTGCAAAGAATTAAGTAACTTATTATACAAACACCCAATTAAAAATGAATGCTGGCTGGGCACAGTGGCTCACACCTGTAATCCTAGCACTTTGGGAGACTGAGGCAGGCAAACCCTCTGAGGTCAGGAGTTCAAGGTTAGCCTGGCCAACAAGGCAAAACTCTGTCTCTACTAAAAATACAAAAAAATTAGCTGGATGTGGTGGCGCATGCCTGCAATCCTGGCTAATAGGGAGGCTTAGGCATAACAATCGTTTGAAGCGGGGAGGCAGATGTTGTGGTGAGCCAAGATCGCACCACTGCACTCCAGCCTGGGTGACAGAGTGAGACTGTCTGTATACATAAAAACAGGAATGCTTATTAAGCATCTAAATATTGAGTGGTATTAACTAAGACTGTCCATCCCACATCTATAAAGCACATGGTTACTACAAAATGAAATTATTTGAAATGAATAATTCTCAGTACACTTAAATAGGTCTTAAAGAAACTTTAGTTATCAATGCAAATCCTACTTACCTTCAGATTTTAATTTTGTAAGAACAAAAATCAAGTAGTTGTTAAAGTCTGGATATTGATTAAGTTGTTCCAGTTTCTAGAACAAACAGTAGTTAAGGAAACTTGTCTGTGTAATCTCAGTGAGAAATTAAGCGTTTTTAATCTAACAATCAAGGATCTCTTTGGTGATATTTTCAGTCCTGCATTTTTTTTTTTTTTTTAACTAAGGCTAAGGATATCTTACCAAATCTATCAACATGTTATTTCAAAAACACACTGGTGCTTGCTAAACCTCTTAGGTGCTTTATGGCTGAAATGTATCAATTACGTGCAATACAACATAAGAAAGTGCCAGCTTCAGCATGCTCAATATAGCAAAAAATATTCAAAAAAATTCTTAGATTTCAACTTCAAACCACTCTAAACAGAAAGGCATTTAAGTATAAAATGACAAAAATAAAAGCATTCCAAGTGAAAACAAGTCTCTCAGAGTTAAAGATCATTTACAGAAATTAACTTTATAGAATAACTTAAAAAAAAACTTTTCAGACTCATTTGTTCTTTAGAATCCAAAAAGATAAAGTGCCATTTATGCACCAGGTTATATATCTTACCATAAGGTCAGCATTATGAGATTATTGCACTACAGCTGTACAATTATTCCCCTCATCCCCAAGATTTAACATTTCCAGTGACACCAACTTTCAGGTATTTCATCGCTATCAGGAGGCAGCTGTGACAAAATGCTCTATTACATCTTTCTTCAAGCCCTGACTCCCAACCCCTAACTAATATGCTTCCCAATTGTTTTACTACACAAAAAGATTAAAATGTTTTACCCAACAAACCTAAACTTCTGATTAAATCCATGAATCAAACTTCAGCAACTTTATTAGCTATTTATTACATACTTGAATACCCTCAATGTTTAGGGGTCAGAATGTAAACGAACCAACAACATAGCCTCTAGTAAAATTCCAAAGTATAACCACTTTCTCCAACCCAGACAGTAATTCTTGTTTCAGTGAATGGCCAAGACTAACAGCATGCTGATATGCCGATGAATATTTCAAAACTATTTCCTGATAAGGTTTACCTTCTTACAACTTGAGCTACATCTCTTTATCCTATTATAGTGGTCTTTCAAAAAGTACTCAAAAGCCTATATGAAACAATAATTAAACATATTATCTTCTTAGGAGAGACAAAATAAGGTACTCTGAAACAGCAGTATATATTTTTAGCTGAAGTAGTTTTCCTCTCACAGCAACAGAAAGTTGTTCTTTCTCAGAGGACATGCTAAGTTCCAGGCACACGGAAGAAACTGTAATTGACTACCAGCCCAAGCACAGTACTGAGCATCTGACGTGCCTAATAAATGTAGACTGAAACAAGAAATTATGATATATGGTGCCACAGAATAACTGCAATGCAGGATTGGGCTTAGCTAATTTAAGAAAGTAGTAATTGTATCATACAATACCTGTAATTAATCAACTATCAACTTCTATCATTCCTAGAACTAAGACAACACAAATTAAGACTAAGTCATAGCAGGATTTACAAGACACAAACGGCAATACACTCCGAAACTGTTCTTTCCTCAGTACTAGAAGTATCCAAACAAAATGGCTTTAAAAAATCCAAGCAGATCTAAATCATTATCCCTTCCACTTTTAAATGGGAAGTATTATATTAACCAAGAAGGTACGCACTAATTTTGTTATCTATTGAAGGTTTTAAGTTACGGCAATGCAGTATTTCTGCGAAACCCTCGGGGTAAATAACTTCATCTTTATAGATGTTTTGAATATAAATAAACACAAACACTAAGAGCTTACTTACCAAACTTCATATCAAGTAATTTTGCTGCTTATTGACAAATATCAAGAGGCTTTTCTGCAAAAAACAGTAGACTTAACTAACTTCTTTAGGCTTAAAAGATCGGGGGTTAAAATATTATTCATGATATAATGAGTGAATGTTTCCTTCACTGGATCCATTAAGAGCTCTCCATTTGAGCACGGTTTAGGGCACTATAGAGAGCATACGGAGTAGGGTTTTGGTTCTCTTAACCTTTTCTCTCTGTAAAACCGTAGCAACAGGATCACTACACCAGCACACTCGGTAAAGACCTAGATAACTGTGCAGTCAGCCTCGAACCAAAGCTTTAAAAAGAAAATCTCATTTGGGTGACAAGGAGCTCGCAACAGGTGTTAACACCAGTAACCCCAGGGTGAGGCACAGAGACCCTTTCCCCCCACCTGTAGGTCCCCGGCCTCTTTAGGGCAAGGACGTGGAAAAAAACTCCAGGACCCACACAGCTGCAGTTCAAACCCCGCGCCAGCTCCACCCATTTCTGGCCAGTCAGGCGGCGAGCTCCGCCGCGCAGAGCGCCCTCCACCCGGCCTCCCGCTCGGCCCGCCGCCCCCACCCGCGAGGCGCATTGTGTGGGCCCGGGCCGCTCCCGCTCGCCCGCTCCCTACCCCCGCGGCAGGTCAGTGGCGGGCGGGGACGTGGCGGTCCGGCCCGCGCACATGTAGCGATCCCGGGCGGCTGCCAGGGGCCCCCGCCTCCCGCGGGCCGGAAGCCGGGGGCCTCCGCAGCATGAGCCCCACGCGGCGGCGCCCCCAGCCCAGGCACCAGGGCCGCGTGCGCTAGTCGCCCGGCAGGGGTAGCGACGGCTTCCCCCGCGCGCGGACCCAGGCAAAAGGCCGGCCTCGGAGGGCGGGGGAGGGGCAGAGGCGGGGGCGACTGGAGCCCCCGGCCGCCGGGAGCTGGGCCGCGGCGCGGGGCGAGCTGCCCGGGTGGCGGCCAGGCCTCGGAAAGGATACTTGTTGCACGGTTCTCTGGATGGTGGTGTCTGGGGACTGGGACTCCTTCAACAGCTGCAAGATTTGCTGAAGCCCTTGCTCGTCAGGTTTCCACTCATACTCCATCTTGGTTTGCTGCAAATAAAGCCAGACACAGGAAGAGACGGAGCAAATGTTACTCCCGGTGCACAGGCCCGGAGGCTTCCCGCGCGCAGCGGACCCGTTCTCCCAGCCACCACAACCCCAGCGTTCCCCAGACGCCGCGGACCTGCCTGGGGTGCCCCGAAGGAAGTCTCGGACAGTGAAACCCGGCGGAACTGCTCCTGGCACCCCGGCCGCCAACGTCTGCTGCTGCTGCCGCCGCGGCCGCCGAGCGCAAGCAGCCGACCAGACTGAGTCACCGCGAATTTGCAATCTGGCCCCAAGATCCGCTCACGGGAGCCCCCTGGGTCCTAGTGCCACGCAGTTTTCTCCAACCCAACCCATCTCTAATTCCGTCCAGAAGATTACTACTGACTTAAGGGCTAATAAAAAGTCAAGTCCTTATCAAAACCCCTGCGAAACACCTGAAGAGATCTGTTTTTGGTATATTATTTTACATACACATGGCGAATTAACGCAAAATGATTGAAATAGGGTAAAAAGGTTGTTAATTTCCCTGACAGTTCAGCAATAATTAGAAGTCATAAAAATGTTTACAATTCAATTTGATATATAAAGCACTAAAAAAGTCTAAAATATTGATGCAGTCACAACCTACATCTCGAAAACCATTAAATGCAACATCTGCAGAACCTGACTAAAAAAAAAAATGTATTCCTGCATAAACTTCAACTTTTGAACTCCTATTAAGTGAAATAAATTCCATTATGAACAAACTACATTCCATAAGTAAGGACTTTGGGTCGAAGAAAATACAAGAAAAATAATGTAATTTTACAACTGGGTAGTGTTTAATTCCATTAAAGTATTTTCACATACTACAGTTTTTCATTTGATTCTCATTACAACCTAGTGAGGTATTATTTGCCTCGATGTGGCAACTAAGGCGAAAAAAGATCTGAGCAAACAACCACACTTAATCACTGAAGACTGAGACATGAATATAGGTTTTTAAAGCTACTATGAGTTGCATCTGCTACAGTCAACTGAAACTATTAATGACATTTTTCACTAAAACTAAATGCTTAAACAAAAACAACAAAATGTAAGTATCAAGCATGACTTATTTGTAAAAATCAAACAGTTTGATAAAGGAGAGGATTTTTAACATGAAAAGTCCCTTGCTAGTAGGGTTTAGACAAACTACTACCTTTTCACCTCTCTAGTTAGCTTTTTCTTTCTTTTTTAAAATGCCTTTTCCTCTCTCTTTCACTCTTATTTTTCTGCTTAATATCCTGTAGTCTGACTTTGCTCACCAAGTTCTAATGACTTCATAAATGGCCCAATCTAATAAACTGTTCTTAAAAAAAACCGAAAACAAAACCACCACCATCCAGATATACAATGTATTAATGCTGTAGTGTTTTTATTCTAGTCTTCATTCTATTTTTTATGTACATTATATTTTATAATAATGGGACTGTCCTGTTTCTTGCCTGACTTCATATATCATTAAATATTTATTGAAAATATTTCAATAAAAAGTTAATAGTATTCCATTGTACCACTGTCATCATTTATTTTTATATACTTTTATTTGATACAATACAGACACAAAATTGTACAAATGATAAGCATATAATCCATAGATGGATTTTTACAAAGTGAACCCATCTGTGTAACCAACACCCAGTTCAAGACAGAGATCGCTGAGTACGAAGAGGTTTCTTTTGTGTCCAATCCCAGCCATCAACCCCTCCCAAAGTAATCCCCAGTATAATTTCTATCACTATAGATTTCTCCCCTTCCCTCTTTTAACTTCACAAACTTTTAAAAAACTACAAATATTATAATAAATCAAACAACATGGTTGTATAAGACAAATTAATTCAATCCTATCTCCAGGCTCCCTAGAGAATCTGTTTTATCAGTTTTATGTGAATCTTTCTACAGTCTAATCTCATATATATGTTTTCCTCTTTTTTTTAAGATCATCCTCCATACTACACTAATATTAACTCTACGATGTTTTTTACACATAATATGACATGGCCATAATTCCAGGCCAATACACACAAATTTAACTCACCTTTTAATAGATGCACATTGGTCTTGAGAATGGATAGAGCATAATTTGTTCAACCATCCCCTGATTGGCTTCCAGATTGCTTCTACTTTTTTGCCAGTACCAACAACACAGTAAAAAAATTCTTGTACCAATGTCCCTACATAATAGTGGCAACCTGGCAGGGTTATTAGGCCAAAAAGTATGTGAATTAAAAAATTTTAAACAGTTACTACCAAATTATTTTCCAAAAAGTTATACAATTCACACACGCCAACAATATGAATGTTTTCTTTATCTCCACCAGCACATTCTTTGAATTTTCATGAAGCTAACCAATGACAATTTAATTTTCCCTGATACTAGTGGGGGTGGGGAACTTAAAGTCTGAGCCTTAGTAATATTAGAGTTGGAGCCGCTACCAGGCATACCCTACCTGCTGAGGTGACATTCAGATAGCCCACTTAACCCCCTAGCTGCCCTTTTAAATAAGAAACTAAAACAAGGGACCAATAGCAGTCAAGTCTGAAAGGCATCTTCATTATCATATCCATCCTGAGGATGGCTGCACCATAATATCAGGCCAATAGCATGCTTCCTTCTTTATTTCTGTCGTCAAATAGGGTTTTCTTTTCAAACAGCTTAGTATTAAGAACATTTAATTTGATCAGCCTATGATGACAGAATAGGTGTTTCCCCACACCTTACTCAAATTATCTGTAACAAAAGGCTCTTAAGAATATTTGATTCAGATAACTGCTTGGTAAGAGTTATCTGAATAACTGCTTAGGCCACTTTGAACTTTTCTATCACATCTTTTTAAAAATTGTGATAAAATCTACATACATAACATATACCATTTTAAGTATACAGTTCAGTGGCCTCTATCTCCAAAACTTACTATATTTTAAAAACCATTAAAATAAGGAAGAATCTTATACCCTGGGCTAGCCAGACATTACAGGGTTAATTAGATAACATCTGAAGTACTTCAAGCTAACCAAGCACATTAGGATTATTATATGAAGTAGAAATCATTTATTTAAATAGCAAACTACATTTATATTAATTAAATAGAATAATTAATCAATCCAATCAATATTGGATTTTCTTATAAAATTTAAATATTACCTGGAGTATTCTTTTTGCATGTGAAGGCTCAGTTTTCTAAATGTCTCAAAAAAAGGAAGTAGTACTTCAAATTTCGCTCCTTTAGATGATACTCCATACTACACTAATATTAATTTTACAACTTATGCCTGATTGGCCCATGACATTCAATGGTGACCAAAAAAAAAAAAAAAAAAAAAAAAAGGCATTTAAACAAGCCAAAATACAGTTATTTGAAAAACAAGATAGAAGACAGCCCCAAAATAAAAAGTAGCCTGCAAGTGGTGAGTTACTGTGATACCATTTTGGACTTCCAGAAGACTAGAGCTTACTTATGAGTAAGTTTTTAACTTAAATTTACATAAAAATTTTGAATTTGCTACAGCTGAGAATCATGTGAGGTAAAGAAGCCAGACTGGCTGAAAAGAAAGTAAAAATATATAGCATCTTCCTTGCTGGATAGTCTGTAAAATATAGTTTAAAAAGCAGACTGGAGATGTGGACTCAACTGACCTACGTTTGAAGTCTAGTTCTTCCACTTGGTAGCAGTGAAAACCTGGGCAAGTTAATTCATCTGAGTCTTAGTTTCCCAACCCTAACACAGGAATACACTACCTCTGTATGCAGATCATAGGTACCTGGCACACAATATATGTAATTTGAAAAATAATAGTTTTAATAGTTAAAACTTTCTAGCATCTGCAAGATAAAATATAACTTTTTTGCATGGAAGAAATCTCTTCATGATCTGGTTCATTACCTTCAGGGACATTTTTATCTATGACTCAACCTCCAACTTTATGCTCCATCATCTTTTCCTGCACCTCTCCTACCTCTGAGCCTTTGCATAGGGATTTCCTGCTGGGAACGCCCTCTTTAAACCTGACCAATTGGCAAACTCCTTCTCACTCTTTAGAGCTACCCTCATTCACTGATTTTCCAAATATTTATTGAGAGTCTTTCTTGGCACTATGATTGATACTGGACACTATTTCTCTTCTGTGTCATTATTCCAAGATCTCCCCACAAGACTTAAGATTATTTTTCATTACAGATCTATGGTTTATAGCTATTTCCATTCTAGAAACTGTCATATTGTATTATAATTATTTCTAGGTCTGTCCTGGCAATAGATCACAAGTTCCTTGAGAGCAGGGACAGCGTCTTTTCACTCTGTTTGCCTAGCAGAGTCTGATTCAACAAATACTTGTTGAATAAACGCTATTGTTGTTGCTATTAATTCAACTGAGTAAATATTAAGTTGAACAACTACCATGTGCTCAGTGAATTTTGGAGATTCAAAGATAAGTAAAATATAGTTTTTATCCCCACTAAGTTCTCATTTGGTGAGAGAGGCAGATGAGCTGTCAATGAATGAAGTACATGATAAAGTACAATAGGAAAAGAGAAAAAAAGCAAATACATTCCACCAGGAGAGAAAGATGCATTTTCCCCTCACCTAGTTCAATTAAAATTTTTTCCATCTAATTTCAACTAAATTCAAAGTTAGATGTTTCCATCTATATGCTGAATCACTATGAATGTGAGAAATGTTGCTATTAGTGACGTCATTTCCCAAAATGGTAAACAACTCTTGGTAAGGATCCAAACAAAACAAGGTACAATTGTCCTTCAATAACATAGTAGTTTTGTTTTTTTGTTTTTGTTTTCGTTTTTGTTTTGAGACAGAATCTTGCTCTGTCACCCAGGCTGGAGTGCAGTGGTGTGATCTCGGCTCACTGCAAACTCCGCCTCCCAGGTTCAAACAATTCTCTTGCCTAAGCCGCCCAAGTAGCTGGGATTACAGGTGTGTGCTACTATACTTGGTTAATTTTTGAATTTTTAGCGGAGACAGGGTTTCACCATGTTGTCCAGGGTGGTCTGGAACTCCTGACCTCAAGTCATCTGCCTGCCTCAGCCTCCTAAAGTGCTGGGATTATAGGTGTGAGCTACCCTGCCCGGCCATAGTAGTTTTTATTCCTAGAAAATTCAACATATATTAAAACTCTGCAAAAAGTTCCATGTGTATATGTAAAATTGAGTTAGGCTCTTGGCTCTGATATCTATAAACAGATTTTTTACACCTTTGTGATTATCTAATGAGACATTTACAAGTCATACAAAACTAGGACAATTCTTCATGGTGAACATCTAGCACCTCTCAGCCCTGCCCAGTAAATGACAAGAGCACCTCCCAGTCACTAGGACCCCTCCAGAGAGCAGCACTGCCTCAGTGGAGAATGACTATGGCAGGGAAAGTACAAAGGGCTGTGAAGACATTATGCTAACCCAGTTAAGAGGTCAGGAAAGGACTTCCTTGAGGAAATGACTCTTTATCAGAAACCTAACAGGAATTACCAAAAAGCAAAAGTGAGGCTGGGAGGACCTCATAGATGATGTTAGGAAGCTTGGACTATTTCTTAAGGATAATACAAAGTTTGTGAAACGGGTTTTAAATTGATAAAAATACATGATCAAATACAAGTCTGGAAAAGAATTAATCCTCCTAGAAAGCAAAAATGATGAAGGAGAGGTTCATCTTTTGCTCTATAGCTTCAATATTATGTTAATTTTTAGAATGTGTCATATTTCAATAAAAATGATTTTTAAAACCCATCAGTTTGCAATGAGGGCAGGAGGAGCCATAGAAGACCTAACTGTCCAATCTGCACATAAAATGAAATTACAGTTTGTTAGGGGAAGGGCAGTCATGTTTCACAGAGAACCAAGATGCTACCAAAAACTCTGGTAGTTAAATATTGAAGACTTAAACACGTGCACTATTTTGTTAGTAATAGTGATAGCTAATATTTTTTGAGTACCAAGCAACGTTCTAAGCACTTCACAACTCTATGATGCTGCCCTATTAATTACATTTTACAAATAAGTACATTGAGGCACAGAGAAGTTACCTGCCTAAGGTTGCTCAGCTAGTAAATGCCAAAGCCATGATTCAAACCCAACTAAGCTGGCTCCAGTGTCCAGTCTGGAAGCCCCGATATACTGCCTTTCCAAAAGAAACATCAATCTCTATAAACTGGCAAACTACTCATAAATACAACCATTTGCATACTAAAGAACATATATTTTGATACCTTTGTGGTGAGGTAAAAGAGAAAAGTAAAATCACACTTCACCATCATAAAAGTCATAATAGATCTAAAAAAATAGTAGTATGTATATAGTATGACAATATAATAAAAATGAGATATTTCCATAGCATTGAGTAAATGAGTTAAAAACATTATCAATATAATGTTCACAACACCCCTCTGTTGTAAGTAGGTAGCAAGTATTATTTTTATTGACAAGCAGATAAATCAAAACAACTTAAGAAATTTGCTGAATGTGAATCAGATATGTAGACTTCCACAGAAAATGTCTTATACTGTGTTGTTTTTTTTTTTTACAGAAAAATGCTATGATGAGCAAGGACAGAAAAAAAATCAGAGCTATCCAATGATCTAAAAAGAGCATGCTATTTAAAGAATATAAGTATTTAATAAAACTTTTATGAGAAATTGAACCAAAATTCAGGTATGAAGAGAAAGAAAGAAAAGTTTACAGGCACCTAATGATGCATCAAAATGTTGACAAACTTGTTAAATTATAGCTATCAGTGGAACTAGAAAGTCCTTTAAGAAAGTTTATAGGCTGGGCGCGGTGGCTCATGCCTGTAATCCCAGCACTTTGGGAGGCTGAGGCAGATGGATCGCCTGAAGTCAGGAGTTTGAGACCAGCCTGGCCAACATGGAGAAATCCCATCTCTACTAAACATACAAAAAATTAGCTGCGCTTGGTGGCGGGTGCCTGTAATGCCTACTAGGGAGGCTGAGGCAGGAGAATCGCTTGAACCCAGGAGGTGGAGGTTGCAGTGAGCAAAGATTGTGCCATTGCACTCCAGCCTGGGCAACAAGAGGGAAACTCAGTCTCAAAAAAAAAAAAAAAAAAGAGAGAGAGAGAGTCTAAAATCAGAGGTTATGGATCAAGAAAGAAGAGAAGAAAATGCAAAACGAACTGTTGAGCTCATATTAGTTGCAGAAATGAGCTCAACTAGATTAGAAGGACAGGGACCATAACTCATGTTACACAGTGCTAGGCACATGGGTTTTAAATCATCCTTGATTGAGACTGATGGGTAAATCATCTCGTTCACCATTTGAAAAAATTAGGCTAAGACATTAAAATTTTAACTTTCTGGCATTACAAAGTTATTGTCATCTAAGAGCTGAGAGATTAACAGAACACAGAAAATGGAAAATAGGTACTAAGGAAAGTTTGAATAAATGTATTCTTAGAGTGCCTTTTCTGGAAGAACTTTGAAGATGACTAGACATGCTTACCAAATGCTAAAGTTTACAAATCAACATTAAAAAAAGAAAAAAGAGTGTGGTATCAAATTGAGTGATAAGAAGGAAATCTTGGTCTCAAAATTTGATCCAATCTATAACCAGACACTTCCTATACTTTAGCCCATTTAATATTCACAACAGCACTATGAGGTAGTTGTTAACTCCATTTTATATTAACCAAGTTTCAGAGAGGTTAAGTAGCTTGCCAGCTAGTATGTGGCAGAGTAGGCATTCAAAACCAAACTTGTGTGATTCCAAAGTCTGAACCATGCCTACTAATAACAGCAACCCTGTTATCATTAATGGGTGCTTCCATGTGCCAATTATTATTTTAAATTCTTTAAATACATGATCTCATTTAATTCCGTGAATATGTACTATGATTATCTCCAATTTACAGAAGAGGAACAGGCTTAAGAGAACTTAAGCTATGTGTCCAAGTTCACACAGTAATGAACAAAGCCAGGACTCAAGCCCAGATGCACCCAACTCTAGAGCCCATGCACTGAACTACTCTACCATATTATTCTCGTTCTGCCACCCCACGAATATGTGACTAACCCTTAGAGAACTTAACAGTGGGCAGACTATGAATGGTCTGCGTTATACTACACTTTCCCTTTCTATTCCATGCATCACCAATAATTCAACAGCTCTCTTGAAGAATGTCTACTTCAGGTCAATCACTTCAGATATGATAACTGCACCTTGCTTTTCAGGGCACAAATTTTTCATTTTTAATGAAAACGAAAGGCTGATAGGAGTAATACCTCCCACACATTTAACTTTTGGTTATCTCATTGTCACCCTCAAAACACCAACTCCCTGTTGAGTTCTAAAACAGATTTAACCTTTGCAGTTGGTCTCACTCTGCATGTATGTTTAAGCAACTTAAATCAGTGGTTCTCAACCCTGACTGCACATTATAATTACTGGGAACTTATAGCCAGTTGAGAACCATTATATTAAATCAATATATCTGCTCCTGGCAATTTCCATTATTTCTTACTCTTTAAGCAGTGGTGTTCTAGCTGTACTGGAAATGACAGAAAGCAGAAAAAGAGACCAGAATGCAGGCTGCACCAATTCATATGGGAAACATTACTAATCACTAAAAAAGTCTTTGATGAAAACCAAAACATAAGAACATACTGTTTGAAGTTACACAATAATTTGTACTTCCTAGTAAGGATAAGTACAATGTTTATTTACTTTGTAATTTAACAGTGACAGAGAATGGGTAAGAAGTTCCACTTATGTTGTAAGACAGAAATGGGAACTTGGGAAAAGTAAGTTTTGGGGGAAGTTTATCTCCAGTAAATAACAACAACACACACTAGAAAATTATTATCCTTAACTGGCAAAATATGATTTAAATTTGTATATCAAATCAACTTATCTTGTGAATAACTAGATCTTTCTTCAAATGGCAATATTAAGTCATTCATAAAACTAAACTCTTTTAATAAGCCTACACATTAAAAACCAATTAATCAAAATAATTAGGTCCCTGATTCTCTTAGTATCATAGGATTTATTAATGTGCTTTACTAGGGATTGTCCCACTGCTACATTCAACTGAAGAGTTAGTTTTTAAGTAGTTCAATGGATTACTGTCACTGCCTATTGTTAACCCTAGTCCAACAGTTTTCATTTCTGTGACACAGACTTAAGAAAAAAAGCTTTTTAAAAGTCTTCTTTAAGTATTATACCATGATTATAAATTTCCTTTCAGAACATTGCCAAGTGGTTTTAAGTAAACACAGTGCTTAAAAAGTTTCAAAGTACTTTCATATTTTACCTCATTTAATTTTCAGAACTGCTCTATGAGTTGAGGAAACTGTCTCAGTGATATTAAGTCACTTGCCAAAAATTGCTCAGCTAGTAAATGTTAAGAATTGGGTTGGAATGAATGTCTATTTCTGGTTGAATATTTCTACTACTCCAAACTATTCCTTTAATTCATAGTTCATTAAATATGCAAGTACCATCAATTAAAAGAGTAGCCTGTCTTCAAGTAACACTGCTCTACACTGATTATACATTTGCTGATTTATATGATGATATGCATAAAAGGTGGAGACAAGCTGTAGTACTCTAGGTAAAATAATGGCACTGAATGACAAAATATGAGCACCAGGCAAGTTACTAATTATAGCTACACTTACTGAATTTAAAGAGCTGGTAAAAAAGGCTATGATGCAAATAGCCAAATATTTTCCTATGAAACACATCTGAAATTATAAGTCAATAAAAGGTATAATTCAATATTTTAGAATCCACTTTACATACTAATAAAGTGAGACATACCTAAACAGTTGATAGGAAGCCAAGTTGATAATTAAAAAAAAATTAGCACATTGGGATAACCGTTATAGCTCATTTTGATAACTACAAGTATACTGTTTTATTGCTGTTAGCTTGCTCCTGAAGTTCTGAAGTGAGAGGGATCCAGAAATGTCTTATTCATGTCCAAAGCTGTCCTTGATTAAGTATAATGTATGGATTCAGTATTTCACATTTTCAAGTGTATACAGAAAAAGGAACATAGCACTGTATTTATTGGTAAGGGTTGAATGAGAAAAGGATCAGAGCAGTTTAGACAGCAAAATAGGAAGATTAAAAAAAAGTTAAGCGGTTAGTAGGCTGATTAACATTAGGTTTTACCTAACCATACATTTCTTCATAGAAATCTCACACACAACAGGGGCATATATTAGTCAAATTTCAGTTATGAAAAGATAGACACAGCAGAAAAAATTTTTGAAAGGGAATCAATTTTTACAAGTTTAGTTCCTGAACTGAATCTTGTTCCACATTACTTGTTGCTGGTAAGCAACAAGATGGAGTAGAGGAAGCATGGGTTCTAGAGTCGTACATTCATTGGCTCAAACCCCAGTTCTGTTAATTATTGACGCTGTCTTTTTTAGGAAAATTGCCCAACCTTTTAAGCCACAGTTTAGTCATCTGTGAAATGGGGTTGATGAGAAGATTAAATGAGAACGTAAAGTGCCACAATAGTCAGTACTTAATGTTCATTCCCTGCACGCTACACTCCCAACTAAAATTGTCATTAAGATCCAGGTTTACTGATGGCAGTTCGTACCATCAGATAACAATAGGATGAAGATTTCTTAGATTATTTTTGTACAATCAAAGAATATGCATCAAAATGGGCTGTTTAACTTGTCATTTAAATGAACTGATGCTATGGTTTAACGTTTGTATCCCTCCAAAATTCATGTTGAAACTTAATTCCAAATGCGACAGTATTAAGAGGTGAGGACTTTGGGAGGTGACTGTCATTGTCATGAGGGCTCTGCCCTCGTGAATGGAATTAATGCCCTTATAAAAGGGCTTGAGGGAATCTATTTGGCCCTGCTGCTCCCCTTCAGCCATGTGAGGAAATAGTGTTGTTCCTTCATCCATGTGAGGATGCTGCAAGGTGTCACTTAAGAAGCAGAAAATGAGATTTCATGACACACCTAATTCACTGGTGCCTTGAACTTGAACTTCCCAGCCTCTAGAAGTGTGAGAAATATATTTATACTACTCATAAATTACTCAATCTAAAGTATTTTGTTATAACACAGGAATGGACTAAGACAGAAATTGGAACCAAGAAGTGAGGTGCTACTATAAGAAATACCTAAAAATGTGGAAGTGGCTTTGCAATTGGGTAATGGGTAGAGGTTGGATGGTAAAGGGCTATTCTGGTAAGGGCTATGAAGAGGAGAGCTGCATGACATGCCTCAATCCTCTTAGAGATTTCTTAAGTGGTCCTGTCTGTATTGGTAGAAATACAGACAGTAAAGCCTATTCTGATGAGGTCTCTGAGACAGATATGAGGAATATGTTATTGGAAACTGCAGGAAAGGCCATTCTTGTTGCAAAGGGGCAAATAACTTTGCTGAATTGTGTTCCTGTCCTAGTGTTTTGTGGAAGGCAGAACTTAAGAATGATGAAATAGGATATTTGGCAAAGTGTTCAAGGTGTGGCATGGCTTCTCTTGACTGCTTATAGTAAGATGTAGGAAGAGAGAAACAAATTAAAGATGGAATTTGTAACTAAAAGGAAGGCAGAACTTAAGACAAATTCTCAACCTGAATGTTTGATAAGGAGATTAGTACGGACAGAAAGAAGCTAGGTGCTATTCATCAAGACAATGGACAAATGAACCAAAAGGCATTTCAGAGATGGTTGCAACTGTCTTGCCTATTATAAGCCCGGAATGCCAGTGCCTTGGTAACAGAATGATTTCAAGGCTCTGCTACTCACATTGTAGTGCAGCACTCCCTGGCTACCCTAGCTGTGGCTCAACCACACCGAGGTTCAGCTCAGATCACCCCTCCAGAGGGCACAAGTGGTAAACCTTGGTGGTGTCTACATGGTGCTAACTCTGCAGGTGCACAGAATGCACAAGCTGTGGGAGCACTGTTACCTCACCTAGATTTCAAAGAATACTGAAAAACCCTGGGGCTCAGGCAGAGCACCATCACAGGGTGGGGCCACTAAAGAGAGGTCCCACTAGGGCACTGCCTAGTGGAGCTATGGTAGCAGGGATACAGCAGAGAGCCTACACAAGGGCAATACCTAATGGAGCTGTTGGAGTGGATCTTCTTAGACTGAAAGAGCCACTGGAATGTAATTCCAGCTTGGGAGAACCACAGGCAGTAGACTCTTAACTCATGAGAGCTGCAGTATAGGTTGTGCCCAGCAAAGCCATGGGGGCAGGGTGACCTGGAGCCTTGGGGGCCCATCCCCTACCCAACTGTATCTGGAAGGCAACACAAAGATTATTCTGGAGCCTTAAGATTTAATCTTGTTTGCCTTCTTGGATCTTGGGCTTACTTGGTTTTGCAGGCTCATAGCTGGATAGCAATTTGCCTCAAGATGAATCGTACTTTGGGCCTCACCCATACCTGATTTAGATGAGATTCTGGGCTTCAGACTTTTGAATTAATGCTGGAATGAGGTAAGACTTCTGGGGCTATTGGGATAGAATGAATGTATTTTGACAGAAGCACATAAATTCTGTGGGGCCAGGGGCAAAATGCTATGATTTCAATGTGTCCTTCCAAAATTCATCTTGAAACTTCATCCTGAATGCAACAATATTAACAGGTGGAGCCTTTAGGAAGTGATTAGGTCATGAGAGTTCTGCCCTTATTAATGGGATTAATACCCTTACCAAATGGAGCCAGTTTGGCCTTTCTGCTTGCCTTCCACCATGTGAGAACACAGTGTTCATCCCTTCTTCCACGGGAGGATGCAGCAAGAAGGTGCCATTTATGAAGCAGAGGGCAAGCCTTCACTAGACATCAAATTGGCTGGACTTCCCAGCCTGTGTAGTACTATGAGAAATACATTTTTATTATTTTATAAATTACCCAGTCTAAGGTATTTTGCAACAGGAACAGACTAAGGCAGGTGATATTCTAAAGTAGAAAAATCAAAACAGAAACATTGGAAGAATAAGAACAAAGTAACAAATGGAAATCAAGTGGTGGACATTAAAGCAGATATGAATTTAATCAGCACAAAAATTGTATAAGGGCAAAAACTAAGTATAGTCACGTGTCAGTTAAGCACAGGGATACAGTCTGAGAAATCCATTGTTAGGCAATTTCCTTGTTGTAGTTAACATCATAGAGTGCGCTTACACAAACCTACATGTTATATAGCCTACTACATACCTAGGCTATATGGTATAGCTTGTCTGCTAGGCTACAAACCTGTATAGCATGTTGCTGTACTGAATACTGCAGGCAGTGGTAACACAATGGTAAGCATTTGTGTATCTACACATATGTAAATATACAAAAGGTACAGTAAAAAAAGCCTAAAAAGATAAAAAGCATAAAAATAAAAAATAAAGCATAAAAAGCATAAAAGATTTTAAAAAAAAAGGTTTATCACTATAAGGGACTTACCATGAATGGAGCTTACAGGACTAGAAGTTGCTCTGGGTAAGTCAGAGAGTGAGTAAACGCAAAGGCCTAGGACAATACTGTACACTATGGTACTTAATAAACATTTTCTTTCTTCAATAATAAATTAACCTTAGCTGTTACTATAACTTTTTACTTTACGAACTTTAGATTTTTAAAAATTTTGACTCTTTTAATACTTAGCTTATAACACAAACACTGTACAGCTATACAAAAATATTTTCTCTTTATATCCTTATTCTATACACTTTTTTATATTAATTTTTGTTTTACTTTTTAAACTTTTTTGTTAAAAATGAAGACACGAACACACATATTGGCCTAGGCCTGCACAGGGTCAGTGTCATCAATGCCACTGTCTTCCACCTCTGTATCTTGTCCCACTGGAAGGTCTTCGGGGCAATAACAAGCATGGAGCTGTCATCTCCCATGATAACAATGCCTTCTTCTAGAATACCTCCTGAAGGACCTGCCTGAGGTGATTTTACAATTGACTTTTAAAAAAATAAGTAGAGGTACCCTCTAAAATAACAACAATATAGTAAATACATGAACCAGTAATAGTTATTTACTATCATTATCAAGTATTATGTATTGTGCATAATCATATGTGCTACATTTTTATACAACTGGCAGTGCAGGTTTATTTATACCAGTGCCACTGCAGACATATGAGTAATGCATTGCACTATGACATCAAGAGGCAATAGAAGCTTTTCCGCTCTATCATAACCTTATGGGACCACCATTGTATATGTAGTCCATCGTTGACTGAAATGCACGAGTGTAGTTGATGGAGGGTGGACCTCATATTATGCAAAGGGATAGGACAAGAAAATTCTATAGAGACAATCCAAAAGTGGGAAAAAATCAGTGGGAACTAATGTCATATGATAGACTACCATACAACGAAGAGTTTAATACGAAAAACAGCAGTATATATTCTGTGTTATGTTATTTTTCTGTTACTGTGATAAAGAAACATTGAGGCTCAACCAAGATTAATGAGACATATAAAAATTCATGAGTACAAAAACAGAATGAAATGTGAGATGGAAAGGAAATCTGAAATTACACTAGACACAAAAGATAATGTTAATCTGCACACATTAAGAAAGTGTTCAGGTTATAAGCATAGACCCTTAAAACTGAATCTTAGGTTAAAAAGTTTATTTTAGTCTTACAAATAGAGATACTAAGTTATTGGCCAATTGAATATCATGTCCATTCATTCCCCTCAGCCCACAAAATAAAAATTTGTTAACTTACACTTTAACTGTAATTAGAGAATGGCAATCATAGCACCTAAGCTTCGAATGTAATGAGTACTAGACAACATCTATCCAATCCTCTTATTTTAAAAATGGGGAAATCAAGACCCAGAAATCAACATTACAAATTAAGAGGGGCTGTGTGCGGTGGCTCATGCCTGCAATCCCAGCACTTAGGGAGGTAGAGGTGGAAGAACTCCCTAAAATATTCAATTTCTTCCACTTAAAGCAAAAACATCTTGGGACTAGTTTGTCATAATATATATATTATATAATTATGTAATATATACAATCATGTGGTATATATTTGAATTTTTATCTAATTGATAAATTAATAGATAATATTTTATCTAATTGCTATCCTGATTAAGCTCTTTTATTTTTAAGAGGGGTAATAACTCAAATTCAGATTGCCTAAGAGAAAAGGGGAGGTTTATTTTAAGTCATTCATGGATTAGAAATAGAAAGCCATCAGGAAGTAAGGCAGTTTTCAGCAGCAGGGAGTTCTCTAGGAACTGCAGGGTTGGTACAATGAAGGCTGATGACTGCTATGGGAATGAATTTCCTTCAATTTGAACACCAATGTAAATCTGAGAGCTGACATGCAGGTCTCTGAGAGGTACGAAGTCTAACGAATATACCCAGATGGGTGGAAAGGAAACTGAATGGGAAAAGTAGAGAAAACCCAGAATAAAGTCATCTGCCAGTTCAGGTGTACACCTCTTTATGGACAACAGAATACCTTCCCCATCTTCTTCTATCCCTCCCCTCTCCTATCTTCCCCCATCTTTTCCAAATTACACTATTTTGTTTTTGAGCACTGACAATCACTGCTACTGATGCCATCAAGGGAAAAAAACACCTCACAACATTCATTTTACTAACACTTTACACCAGGGGAAGATGTAGGGAAAGTGGAAATTTACTCTCCCTATGATGCTAGCGGTAGTACTTGGTTCTCAAGACTCGGACATTCCATATCTCAAAGGACCTACAACATCTCTTAGGCATTTCCAGGAGGTACCACTGTTGACAAATATGGTAGATGAATATCTGCTTTATTTGAACAAGTATAAAAGAGAGCTCCTAAAATATTCCAACAAGAAAGCAATTTATTAGTAACTTTTCTGGGAAGCTAATATAGAACCAATAGTAGCACATGAAAGAAAATTTACAGGAGGAAATACAACATTAAACAAACATGAGAAAATGCTGAAGCTTACTAGTAATCAAATAAATGTAATAATAAAGTAATGGTTTTAGTCCAATTAGCAAAGATAATTTTGAAATGATAATATCCTATGTTGCTGAGGAGATGAATCAACTTTAACAAAATACTGACGGTAGTATAAAACTAGTATGACCTATAAGAAATAACTCAACAATCTATATTGAGCCATATACATTTTTATACACTTTGTCCTCATGATTACACTTCTGAGCCTGTATCCTAAGAATCCTAAATACACAAAAGACAGTATTATACTCAAAGATTTTATTCCAGGGTTATTTCTAATATCAACAATAAATATATGGCAAATAATACAACCTTCAACTGATGCAGCTATTATGCAACAATCAAAATAAGTAGACATACTATGAAGATAATACTGAAAACAAAAACATCTTCATAGTTATAAAAAAAAAGGATTCAACTTTTGCAAAGCTCAAGCATTATACCAAAAAATTGTTTTAAAATCTAAGAGACCTAGTTTCAGAGAAAGGCTTTCCTGAATATTAGAGAACAGAAGTTTTACTTAGATAACAGGAATCATTACATATATTAATGAAATTCATGTTGACATTTAAATGCTACAAAATACTAAGTAAAAAATATAGAAACAGTAATAGTATGAAATTTAAAAGAACAAATCCCCAAATTTTATTTTATATCAAAAGAAATAATAATACAAGGATCTTTCATCAATTTCCTAATTTTTCAAATGCCGATACAAAATTCTGGCAATGTAAGAAAAAACAATAACTCACTCAAACAACACATTGTACTAGAAGAACTAAGAAAAAATCTCTACTAAATATGTAAAAGCCAAAAGCAAATGAAAATGAACTTTAACTTAGAAAAGAGGGCCTATATTCTCCTACAATGGTTCTTGAGACTTCTGTAGAAATAAATTCTACAGACTGTCTCAATAATCATAACTAAAATATGTTAAGTAAAAAACTAATTCATAATAAAATCTCTACTGTAAAAATAAATAAATCTAAAGTACTTACGTTAGAATCATCAATAGATTCTTCTTAATACATTTTTCTGCCGCAGAAAACTAATGTGGTAAGAAGGGATGGAAAGAACATGAATGCTTACAACTATCTTGACTAACGAGCTAATGGCATAATTCTGTGTGCCTGTTTAGTCTTTAAGGTAGATACCACTCATAACTATACACTTACAACTGGTAGACATAAGAGTCTAATTAACCATTTCAAAAACACATACTATTTCCATTACAGTAAACTGATTCTTAGAAAAGAAACATAAATTCACTTATTATAAACTTCTCCTAAATCCTGGAGTAGGGTTGAGAGACACAAAAAGAAAACCTTTGTCTTGAGTCACATGAAATGATACCTCAATTTAAAAAATAATTTCATGTAGTAACTGATCCATATTATTTACAGTTAATAAAATACATAATCTTCAGTTAATTCTTGGTCATACATTATTATAAGCATACTGTGCATCTCCTAGAAGGAAGGAATGCCAGCTATTAAATCAAAAGGAAACATGTCTTAAGTGCTTGTATGTGCAGGATCTCAGCTGGAAATTACCAACATAATAATAAAACATCTGAAATGAGAGGATGAACTCAGAAATTCCTAAGATTTCTTAACTTATTAATTTAAATTGTTATTAAATTAAATAATACATGGGTAGGCATTTGATGAACTTGCTCAAAAACTTTTGAGATGTTCACGAGTTTGTATTTCCCAGAATCAGAATACAATAATTTTATCTAAAATGACACTTTTGCCCTAGCTGCTGAGCAATTTAAACTCTACGGGAATCACACTCCAGTAAGAGTGTGTATATTCTGTTTTACAAATAAAAATTGCCTGCCATGTACCTAACAAAAGTCTCTAGCCCATTAGGATGTAAGGTTAAAACAAAGCTGGAATTTTTATTAGTGCCTTATCCTTTTTATGTCTCATCCTTTTATTTCTCTACTGACTCTTAAGCTTCTCCATCAAATTCCTACATTAAATATTAAACTACCATACCACTCTCTTGATTCAGAGCTTATTATCTATGCTAAAACCGACTCCAGAAAAATCTCCTACCTTCACCCTCCCTTTACGGTTTCATTGTTTCTTATTTGTGCAGGGGGATCAGGCTAAGGGAAGGATGACGCAGACACTTAAACTCACAGCCATAACCTGTCTAGAGCTAACAGCCCAGGGTAACTGTATGGGGCTTTAGGACCAACTACCTTCCTCTAAGGGTGTTTAAATCTTCAGTGCTAAGAAGAGTCAAAAAAAAAAAAAAAAAAAGAAGGGGCACCAGGAATCTGGGGCTCCAGTCTCAATTCTCTGCATTAAGAGCAGCCAGCTGGGGAATTCTACACCAATCACATACTCTCATTTGGTTTATTTCCCCACCTATAAAGCAACTAAAGACCATGTTGCTTTCAGCTTCTAGAAGTAAAACATTTAGATGACTATAAATAAGGAATCTAGTCATACTTCACATACAAAAGCTGGCATTACTTCTTATACTTGCACTGAAATTCTCCGAGCCACTCCTATCCTTGAGGGAAACTTGTATTCAACTCTATTGTTCAAGAGTAGTTCTGGGTCTAAGTTACCTGAGTGAAAGCTACATGTCACTTGATACTTTCAGCTAATACTTGGGCCCCTGTGAAAGAGCACAGTACTGTGCTAGCCTTAGGTGACTTCTTGCAGAAGTCGTATTCAATAGCAGGAACAATCTCTGGTTGAAAATGTTGGAGACAAATTTGCATCATAACTTGTGCTTTCGGAAGTCTTTACTCACTACCCCTCAAAACTGTGTAACAGAAAACTGTGTTCATCACTGAACCAAACACCCAATGGAGCATTCTAATGCCTATTCTGAAGCACTGGGTGTGGTTCCAATGTTTCACTCTATAATGCTCTTTTCCTAAATTAAGTCTCACAATATTTTCTAACAAAGGTTTGACATGCAGCATTTTATGAGCTGAAACAAACTGTTTTTGAAAAACTCTTAAACCATGTCCATATACTACTGCCAACTCAACCCTATCACAAAATAATCCAAGTTGTTTTACCTTTCTAAACAATAAATATCAATAACTCTGAAAACACATTATTTATGTGCAAGTCTGATACATGTACATATAAAGTATCTTCACTTTCCTTGCTCTTCTTTCTGTCCTAATGCTTATCAGGATGACATATTAAACTGATCTACCATTATGAAGTTATAATACATATCTAGAGAATTTTAAATTATCTTTCTGATATAATGATCATTGCAAATACCTCTCTGTCTAAACAGACATGACAACGAAATAGAGCATAAAATCCTAGACCAGATCAGGTACTGGTAGGAAAAAAAAAAATGCTACAAAAGATGTTACTGGGACAACTGGCAAAATTGTAATGTGGGCTGCAAAAAACGAAATATCCTGAATTTGCTCACTGTATGCAGTTTTGTAAGAGAATATCCTGGCTCTCAGGATACGCACATTAAAGTATTAAGGGCTAAAGAGGCACAGATGTATGCAGCCTACTCTCAAACAACCCCCCCCATAAAAGAGAGAGCAAACGAATGTGGCAAAATGTTAAAAACTGATGAATCCAGGTAAAGTAAATATGGGAGTTTTCTGAATTATTTGTACTACTTTCTGTAGTTCAAAAGTAATTTAAAATAATATCTTTAAAAACCAGCTTAGACTCTGTTCATCCCCCACAACTAAATTTCTCCACTCCCCACCATTCACAGAAACATCCTGAAAGTTGTGAATAGTCACTGCCTCCCGTTGTACTCCACTCCACTGAGAGATTTCCACAGTGCCAAACCCAACAATTTCTTCTCGGCCTCATCTTAATTTCTTCACAGTGCTGAATGCAGGTGACCACTCTTTCACCTCTTACGGCGCCACATCTCGCTGGTTCTCCTTGTATCTCACTGGCTGCTCTTTGTCTCCTTTGCTGGCTCCCCTCAATATCCTAGACCCCCTTCTATTCTCTATCTAAATAATCTCATCAGTCTGCAACATTAAAAGCACCCTGAATTCCAGACTCAAGTATCCAACATCTGACAAGACATATCTGCTTGTTTGTCAAGTGGGCATCTCAAACTTCGCTGGTTGAAACAAAACTCTTTTTTTTTTTGGCAGGGTCTCCCTCTGTTACCCAGTCTGGAGTACAGTGGCATGACCACAGATCGCTGCAACCTTGACCTCCCAGGCTCAAGTGATCCTCTCGCCTTAGCATCCTGAGTGGCTGGGACTACAGGCGCATGCCACCACGCCCAGTTAATTAAAACACATTTTTTTGTTTGTTTGTTTGTGGAGACAGGGTCGCCCTATGTTGCTCAGGCTTGAAACGAAACTCTTGATTCCCTTCTCTAACCCATTCCAATCTGCTCTTCCTTCAGTTGCCTAATACCACTAAATACCACTAGTTTTCACCCAGTTGTTCAGGTCAATTATGGAGATCAGAAGCAATGATCCTTATTTCCCTTGATTTCCTTCATATCCCAAATACCAACCATCAGCCAAGACTTAAAATACACCATCAAAATATACTCTGAATTGACCATTTCTCACCCCCTCTGCTGTCCACCCTAGTCCATGGTCTAGGCAGATTTGCCTGCCTCCCCTTTTGTTCCATCATAACCCATTCTCTGAGACAAAGCAGCAAAAATGAGCTTATTAAATCTGTAATTAAATCATGTCTTCCCCCCATCAAAATCTTCCAATGGTTTCCCATCACACAGAAGACCTTATATCCTCATCACAGCCTGCAAAGCTGTACCTAACATGGGTGTCTGCCCATCTCTCTGAACTTATCTCCTAGCAGTCTCTGTCCCCCTTTTCACTATGTTCATCACACTGGTTTTCTTACAGTCTCCAGATCATGCTAAGTTTGTTCCCAACTAAGGGCCTTTACTTTTGCATGCTCTTTCCCCCATATTCACATTGCTCACTCCTTCCCCGCTTTCAGATTGACTGCTGGCCAAGTAAGACATTTAAGAAAGGCAATGTCCTCTTCCTTTTCCTCTCTCTGCTTTATTTTCTTAATATGTATTTGTTTTTTCTTGTCTCTTCATTAAAAAAATAACTTAATGTAAAACATTAACATGTGACAGTTTCTCATTGCTAAAAAAAAGAAAAGCAAACAATATATATGAAATTCAAGCTCCTTTCAACTATCTCCCTTAATCTTGGTTCCCTCCCCAGAAGTACTTTAGTATTCATTCGGTTGCATATCCTTGTAGAGTTCTTCTCTATGGAATTAAACACACAGGTATCTGTAGAAACAAAAAGTGCTTTATGCCTGTTCTATAGCAAACTTCAAAATACGCCTTAACTTTCCTAGTCATTATACAGAGATTTATTTTGTTACTCATTGGAATATAGAGGTCTATTGGTGAACACTTAACGTAATTACCATTTTGCACCATTACGAACAATTCATTTAACAAATATTTACTGAGTGTCTACTACATTCTAGGCTCTGTATCTGTATCTTGCTGCAGATACAGCAAAAAATAAAACAAAGATCTTGCCCTCTTGCAGCTTGTATTCTTGCAGGAGGAGGACAATAAACAGAATAAAATATACAGTGTAAACTTTTTTTGAAAAGGGCCAGAGGGTAAATATTTTTGGCTTTGCAGGCCACATATATATGTCACATATTTTTTGCTTTGTTTTACAATCCTTTAAAAATGTAAAAACTATTCTTAGCTTATAGAATGTACAAAAACAGGGCAGAAGCTCATGGAGCTGTGGCTTGCTGACCCCTAATAGAGTACGTTAGAAGGTGGTATGTGCTATGCAAAAAATAAAAAGGAGTCCAGGATAAGAGTGGGGGGTGGGAAGTGCAGGATATAATATAGTATTAAATAGGGTTTCATAGATGGTAAGATCTGAGCAAAGACTGGGAGGTAAGTCCATTGAGCCAAGCAGATATGTGGAAGAAGTACATTTCAGAGAGTGGAGCCAGCAAGAGATCTAAAGTAGGAACAGGACAGATATAGCAAGAAGGCCAGTGAGCAAGAGGAGGACAGTGGTAATAGTTAATGAGGGGCCGGGCGCGGTGGCTCAAGCCTGTAATCCCAGCACTTTGGGAGGCTGAGACGGGCGGATCACGAGGTCAGGAGATCGAGACCATCCTGGCTAACACGGTGAAACCCCGTCTCTACTAAAAAATACAAAAAAACTAGCCGGGCGAGGTGGCGGGCGCCTGTAGTCCCAGCTGCTCAGGAGGCTGAAGCAGGAGAATGGCGTGAACCCGGGAGGCGGAGCTTGCAGTGAGCTGAGATCCGGCCACTGCACTCCAGCCTGGGCGACAGAGCGAGACTCCATCTCAAAAAAAAAAAAAAAAAAAAAAAAAAGGTTAATGAGGTCAGGAGGGTAAGGAGAAAGTGGAGTGGATTGGGCAGATCATGTAGAGCCTCACAGGATCAGCTATTCTCTGACTGAATGAAAGGGAATGTCTTAGTCCATTCAGGTTGCTATCACAAAACACCATAAATGAGATAGCTCATAAACAACAGAAATCGGTTTCTTACCATTCTGTAGGATGAGAAGTCCAAGATCAAGACATATTCAGTATCTGGTGAGGGCTGCTTTCTAGCTCACAGACTTCTTGCTGTGTCCTCAAGAGACAAAGGGCAAGGGATCTCTCTAGGGTTTTTGTTTGTTTGTTTGCTTTGAGACAGAGTCTCACCATGTCACTCAGGCTGGGGTGCAGTGGCACGATCTCGGCTCACTGCAACTTCAGCCTCCTGGGTTCAAGCGATTCTCCTGCCTCAGCCTCCCGAGTAGCTGGGACTACAGGCACGTGCCACCATGCCCGGTGAATTTTTTGTATTTTTAGTAGAGATGGGGTTTCACTGTGTTAGCCAAGATGGTCTTGATCTCCTGACCTCGTGATCCACCCACCTCAGCCTCCCAAAGTGCTGGGATTACAGACATAAGCCACCGCACCTGGCCTCTAGGGCTTTTTAAGGGCACCAATCCTGTTCATGAGGACTCTACTTCCATGACCTAATGGCCTCCTGAAGGCCCCATTTCCTAATAGTATCAACTTGGGAGTTAGGATTTCAAGTTTGGGAGGACACATACATTCAGACCATAACAGAAGCCATTGCAGGAGAAGTGACAGGGACTGTCTTAATTTGCGAAAGGCTTATTCTGGCTACTGTATTGAGAAAATACTGTTGGGAGGGGCTAGGGCAGAAGGGGCAGACCACATAGCAACCTATTTCAGTAATCCAACAAGATGTGATGGTAGTGGCTTGGACAAGGGTGGTGGCAGTGCGGGAGGTGGTGAGGCATGATAGGATTTTGGATGTATTTTGATGATACAGAAAACAGATTGTCCTGAAAGAACAGATCTGAAGAGCAAAAGAAAAAGTGAAGTAAAAAAATAAGGTCAAGATTTTGGTCTGAGCTGCAGGATGGAGTTGCCATTGACAGAAATGGGGGAGTCTGTGGGTAAGGTAGGCACTGGGGAGAAAGTTTAGGAGTTTAGTTTTTGGGTATGCCGACTTGATGTCTATTATTAAACATTTAGGGGAGATGCTGAATAGGCAATTGCATGTATAAGACTGGAATTGGGGAGAGGGGCTAAAGATCTAAATTTGGGTATTGTTGATATTTACATGGTATTTAAAGCCATGAGACTAAATGAGATTACCAATAAAATGAGCATAGATAGAAACAAATAAACAAACAATAAAATTGGGGCTCTCCAACATTAAGAGGTCAGTGAAAATAAAGGAAAAGGAGAATTACAAGGACCAGCACTGACAGCAGATAACCAGGAATGTGTGACGTCCTAGAAGGCAAAGAAGAAATGGTTTCAAGGCTAAGGGAAGCAAACAGCTGTGTCAAATGCTGCTGACAGGTCACATAGGATGAGAATCAATAACACAGGGCGTTTAACAATATGGGGGCTACTGAAGAACCAGAGGAGCTGTTTCTGTGGGACTGGTGCAGACAAAGGCCTGACTAGAGTGGGTTTAACAGAGTACTAGAGGAGAGAACTTGGCAATAGCAAGTACGGACAACTATTTCGAGAAATACTGCTCCCACAGGAAACAAAAAATTGGGGTAATGTGGTGAAATGGGGCAATTTTTTTCCTAAGAGGGGAGAAATGATAGCATATTTGTTTGCTGATAGAAATGATACAATAAAGAGAACAAAATTGATGATGTGGAAGGAGAGAACGTGAAGCCAAGTCCTTGAGCAGATGAGACAGAATGGGGCCTAGTACAAAGGTAGACAAGAATATGAACAGTTAATCTAAGGTAATGGGCAGGGAGACAGTCATGTACTGAGCAAACGCTGCATAGACCATTTCATAAATAGAGTGCCAGAGGTACGTGGAGTGGTTGCAGTCTATGGAAGTTCTGATTACTTCAATTTTCTTAGCAAAATGGGAGGCAAGGTCATGAGCTGAAGGTGAGGATGGGAAAAGAGATAAGGAAGGTTTGGGGAAAATAAGATATGAAATAGTCATTTAGAAGAGTGGGAGAGTAAGCAGACTAGGAAATACAGTACAATCATCGGGCAGCATTACGGACCCACTTGAGGTTTGTGGTCATGTGTGGTTGCGTGGTTTTTTTCTGGCCATGCCCAGTTACATAGGGGCAAGTGCAAAAAAAAAAAAAAAAAAACCCAGAGAGTTTGTTTTAACTAAGGCTCTGGTTTTGCCAAACAAGCAAAGAGCGAGGAAGGGGATCCAAAGAAGTAATTAAACTGATTAACCATGAAATTTAGATGAGTAAATTCCATGTAAAAGGGAGTAAAAACATCAAGAGGGTAAGGGGCGCGGCAATAGTAATAGGATCAATGGGTTGGAGATTCCACTGGGGTCAGAAGATGGTTAGGGCTGAGGCACTAGGAGTGAGCTACAAAAACAGGAAGAAGAGATAACAGAGCAGAACACATGAAATGGCAACTATGGAAGGATTGCAGTTATTGACAATATAGGAGGGTATCACTGTAGAATGTGCGGCTGACATAGCGTAGATGGGAAGAACACTGGAAGAGAGGTCTAGGAAATGACAGGCCAGAGTTTGGGCGGATCAGTTATGTATACTCTTATCAATTTCAATATAAAGACTGGAGAGTGGGACAGTGAGCCTTTATGACATAATTCAAAACTGAAGATTGTAGGGAGAAAGGAGGAAGCATAGTCTGAAAGCAGCAAGGAGACTCGTGACAGATATCTTTCCCACCTCTAGAAACAGTGGTAAGGAAAGTTACGGAGCAAACAAACAAAAACAGCCACAACTGCACAGTGGAAGAGAGTCCGGTTTCCATTAGAGCAAGAAAGTGAAAACAACATCTAAGAATAGGTTCAGACTGGATTTTGCAGATGATAAGACAGTTAATTTCAAAGGCACACTAGAAGGGTATGAAGAGTTGAGAAGGGGTTTAAGAAAAAGTGTAGACCCCACTCCAGCCTGCGCAAGAGAGCTAGACTCTGTCTCCAAAAAAAAAAAAAAAAGGGGGGGGTAGACCCAGTCCGAGCGCGGTGGCTCATACCTGTAATCCCAGCACTTTGGGAGGTCAAGGTGGGTGGATTGCTTGAAGTCAGGAGTTGGAGACCTGCCTGGCCAACACAGTGAAACCTCGTCTCTACTAAAATACAAAAAATCAGCTGGGCATGGCAGTGTGTGCCTGTAGTCCCAGTTATTAGGCAGGCTGAGGCAGGAGAATTGCTTGAACACAGGAGGCATAGGTTGCAGTGAGCCGAAATTACGCCAGTGCACTCCAGCCTGAGCGACAGAGTGAGACTCCATCTCCAAAAAAAGTGTAGAACTTTTTATGAATGGAGAGCCAGAGATAAAATGTGAACGGGAAGTCTGGAGGTTCTGTGGTTACTGACCAAGACTAATCCTAGCACACATGACTCCTATGATACACTCATGTGTTTCACTAAGAAATGGAAACTGCTGGGTCAAAGTTGTTTTTACTTTAAAATAGCTGTACTGATATATTCAATGTTATCCCTTTAACCTTCTCAATACATACTAACAAAACTTTTTTCTCTTTTGCCGGCATAATGAGCAGAAAAAAAAAAGTCACTGCTTTACTTTGCATTTGTCTACTGGTGAGGTAAATCATTATTCCATGTTTACCCGCTAGCCGTGGGTATTTCCTCTTCTGTGGAACCTGCCCACTTAAAAAACAGTTGTTTTCCCTTTTAAATTGATGTAGAGTGCTTTAAAAATCTATTTTATTCTCTTCTTAATGATTCACACAAATCAATCTTCTAGATTCGTTTCATACCTTTCAACGGCTCATGATAGGGTGATATAAGGCTCAGTAGGTGCTTTCTCTTCCAAATCCCTCTGTACTATATATTAGAGTTTTGTCTAATTAAGGCCTTAGTCAAATCTGGCCATACCACTGGTTTCATAACTGTTTTTGCACTACAGTGGTAGAGATGGTATGGTCCACAAAGCAGAAATTATTTGCTATCTGGCCCTTTACAGAAAGCTTGTGGACCCCTGCTATATACCTTTCAGGGCCCCTGAACTGCTGAAGATTTCCAAGAACACAGCGGATCCTTATCTTTACTGACACACACACTAAAATGCTGTTCTTAGTTCCCAAAATGCTCCAGACATTCCCCCTATTCTACTCAACGAATCTATTACTGGCCTTTCTTGGTGTTTTTACAGATTTATATCACGAAATCTGTAAATACACTTACTGAACTTGTTTATTTACACATCTCTTTCTCCAATAGTATGTAAATCTCTCGACAAGGGATAATGCCAGCACTAATAAATGGCACACAAAGTCCTTCATGGTTTGCTAGTGCTCTCATCATTTCCTAGTTCTGCTATGCTCCAGTCAAAATATATATTTAATTTCATTAAATATTTTTCAAAAACATAATTTCTAATGGTAGCACAATAATCAAGAGTTCTGTACTTTCATACTCATTTCTTTAAAATTTTGGTGGATACCACCTATTCCTAATAATTTATTTACATTTATTTAGCATATTCATGATTTGCTGAAATACTTCTCTTCCTTAATTCCTTTCTTAGTAAAAACAAAAGTGGTGGAATCTTATCCTTCCTAAGATTAACTTTTTCATCTGTGGTAGGAACATATGCATCTGGGATAAAGGGGCTCCACTACCTACCTTGTAGATAGTTGTATTTTCCTTATGTGAAACACATATTATTTTTTTATTTCCCCAGTAGAACCTTCATTTACTTTACCAGGAGTTTTACTAAACGCATATTTCAATTTAAGCACTTACGGGCCTTTTCATTCCTCTTACTCCCCAGATTTAATCAAATTTGAGATTTCTTTGGTTTTCTCTCACTTATTTGTTTTGAGATCATTAAGAGTTGCACCCACAGATATTTGATGCATTCACTTTAGAACCTAGTTTTATATAGTTGTTACCTATTATATCTCACCCAGGTAAAGATTTTTCTCTAAAATGTATGTGGAAAGTTAAGCCCTGTCTTGTTTAACTTTGCAACTTACCCATTCATTATTCCCAACTCAGTTTATCTTAAAAATGTGGTCTGTGATCTATAGTTACAGCATAAAATTCCGAGTATGTATATGATATAAAAGTATACAAACAAAACAGCATGATGAGCTTTGCAGCCAAGCAGATCTAGATTCAGATTCAGGCTCGAACGCTCTGAGCCCTTGGACAAAGTACTTACCTATTTATACTTTGTTTTCTCATCAGTAAAATAGAAGTAACTCCCATGTATAACACAGAGCCAAGATAATAAATGAGAAAAATGTACATGAAAGTGACAATGTATATTAAATGCCTACAAATAATGTCCAGTACATTACAAGTAAAACGTTAATCCACTCTCTATTCTTCTAATCCCCAAGCAATAGAAACAATAAATATTGTGTAGTCTCAATTTATTGTATTAATAAGTTCATTATTAAATTCCCTTAAATAAAAGCAATTTGGCAGTATGGACCATGAGCTTTGGATGTTTACTTTGACTCAGTATTTTTGCTTTGGGGACTCTATCTTCATAATCTAGAATGCAGAAATTGATAGTTTTCTATGAGGATGTTCATTGCAGTGTTTCTTATAACTGCAAAAATTTAGAAACCGTTTAATAATGAGAAATCCACACAAACATGCAAACATTAAATATGGTAACAAAATAATTTAGTAGCATAAGAAAATGCTTATGGTGCTAGGTGAAAAAAGAATACAAAATTACCCACATAGTAAAATGTCAACTGTGAAAAAAATTCAATAAACTCAGAAAAAAATACTGGAAGGAAATGCACCAAAGGGCTTACAGTAGTTACTACGTAGTACTGGTATTTGTAATTTTTATTTTATGGTTTTCTATATTTTCTGAAATAATTAACAATGATAATGACATTGATGATAACAGCAGTTATTATTTATAAAAAAGTTAATACATGACAGGCCCAGTTTTAAGAGCTTACTGTATTAACTCATTTACTCCTCATAACATAAGATGAAAAAGTGAGATTAAATAACTTGCCCAAGGTCACACAGATACTTACAGAAGGTGCCAAAATCTGAATCCCAATAGTGTAGCTCTAAAGCGCCTGTTCTCTACACTACACTGAAAAGTTTTGCTTTGTTTTAAAAATTTAACCGTTAAAAAGGCATATATCAATCCCAACTTTATGGTCTCACAGTTATCAGCTTTTTTTTCAGTACTGAGTTGTAATATTTGCTCTGGCATGGAGTGTCTTTTTGGATTAAGATGTAGCCACTATTCCTATATGTATTCTATCTACTCCAGAAAATTCCAAGACAAATCCGCCTCCCTATTTCCCATTTCAATATCTCATTTGTCCATTGAGACTCTAGAACTCTAATATTCTTACTTATTATAGCAACTTACAGTACTTCAAAGGACCCTTCAAAGCAACCCAATCACACTTGCTTTTGAAAACCTCCCAACTAACATCCACATATATAATTACAAGTCAGTTGCCACTTGCTGTAGTTTGCATATGGTGTGTCTGTCTGCATCAAAATTCATGTTGAAATCTGATCATGATCTCGTGGACATGATTTAGTTCCCCGAGGGTGAGTTGTTAGAAAGCCAGGCCCTCCCCTCAGATTTCCCTTTCTTTGCCTGGGGAGCTTCCCCTTTGACCTTCTCTAACATGATATGATGCAGCACAACAAGCTGACCAGATGGCGGCGCCTTGCTTCTTATACTTCCCAGCCTGCAAAACCGTGAGCCAAATAATAAACCTCTTCTCTTAATAAAGGACCCAGTCTCAGGTATTCTTTTACAGCAACACAATACGGATTAAGGCACCACTCTTGCAAACATCTGTCTTCCATTGTGAAGTTCATTCCTTGTACAACTCAGAAGACTCCTTCACCTGCCAACACTCAACAGATTTACCATGGCAATGGCTGAATAGGGCCAACTAAGAAAAATCCTCAACCTCCAGGGGAATTTCACTGTTTCTGATCCTTCCTGTTTGAGGATGGCATTGTTCTCCATTGTTTTTGAAAACCTCATCAGTTTCTTTGATTCTCTCAGCTTTCTCACCCTTTTGCTGGTAAAACGAACTGTTTTGAGGAGGGAGGATATCTTTTTGGCACCAATATGTATTCAAATATCAATCTCAGGAAAAAAATATCATAATTTATACCCTGGCCAATAAAAAGAACGTTCCCACTTACTGCTGTGCTCCTCTCTGCAGTTTATATTTGATAAATTTATTTCATTACACATGTCACTTGGTTTGACTTCCTTTATACCAGGTTTCTTTTCTTAAAAAAACATTTGCAGAACCCAACATGGTTAAAAGTCAAGAAATTCTTCTAAATATAGATGTTTACATTTCAATGTAGGAGCTCATTTACAACATTTAGAAAAACTGAGTTCATGGAATGGCTTTAAAATTATAAATAAGAAAAACTGTAGTCATAAAAACAATGAATACAATAACAAGTATTGATATTGGAAAAGCTTACAACTAGAATCATATATTTTTACAAAAAATCTTATTCTGTTCACATTATATAATGGTAATAAAGCCACTGAGAGTTGAGGTAGAAGCGCAAACAAGATTTTTATAGATATTTCAGTGGGAGGAATTTAATAATTCCTGACTAGGACAAAGATGCAGCCACATCAAGACTAATTCAGGGTGGCGGCCCCTTTTAGGAAAAAGAAAACAGAACACTAGTACTTCATTAGGCTCATGTTAAATTGCATGAAGTAAAAATCGTACTGCCAAACTAGTATAAATTTATGCATTGCATAGCTAGAGACTGAAAAAGAAATCTGCACCTTCAAACTACTATTTCCCTTTTGTGGTTGCTAATTTTCATCCTGGTACAGCCTTCTCTAGGAACAACTAGGGTGCCAAGTAAGGTAAAAGTGGAAAACAGATCCTTTCCCCAAAAACGGGACTTTCCCCTTTTCCACTAAATATAGCTTCTTCACCACTCTAATATGAAAGCTTTGATATAACAGGGAAACTTAAAATCCTGCAGGAACTTTTGCTATTCTAAAAGTGAGTACGTCAGGACAGCCATTTTACAACCTTCATTTCCAAACACCTATTACACCATACATCTTGCAATTTTAAAAGTATCTTTTCTTTAGGGTAAAAAAAGTGCCATTTACGCATTCATCATTTAAGTCATTACTGTTTCAAAGGACAGTTATTAAGCTTCTTAATACAGCTGTCAAAATCAATTTGTAGATAGCCTCCAATTTCAATTTTCTACATTTACATCTACTGATAGACCAACCTGATTCGCGATTAAGATAACAGACTTAAACTGTAAGCAATCCTTGCAAAATCCAGTTGATTTTTAAAATCAGTAAGCAACACGCGATCATTTTTAAAGAAAGCCATTCCGAAAATAGCTTGATTGTGGTGGCCGGTCTGCTCCTCAGCAGCTGTTCCCTGTTGCTTGTACGAATGGGAGTGCAGGTAGAAGTGCAAAACCCACAAGCCCACGCAAAACCCGTACAGTCACAAACATTGTGTAAACATGTCGTGAGGCCAAGAAGCCCCAAGGAGAAAGAACCGCCAAGAGAAAGAGATCGGCAAGCTGCATGTGAGGACGACGGGCGCTGTGTGCGGACGCGGGAGACCCGGGCAGATGGGCCCAGGGCGGGACAAAGACTGGTCCATCTCGGGCAGCGCCGGCCAGCGCTCAGAACCAGTGGGAGGCTGCCGTCCCGGGGCAGCCGACTGCAGCACTCAAGGGCCCTCAAACGCCACAGCTTAACAGGCGAGGCAAACGCTTCCCTGAGTATCAGATCATTCCCTTCCCGCCCCTTGTAACGGGCTCCCGCCGCCCCTAACGGGCTCCTCGGACACCTGAGGAGCCGCCGTCGCCTGCCCCCTACCCGGGTCCCGCAGGGCGCCTGGGTCGGCAGCTGTTGGGGTTAGAACCGCGCCGCCGCTGCCTCCCGGCTTCAAACGGCCGGGCGGGCACCGAGAGAGCGAGCGAGCCCAGCGTCTCTCCCGTAGGCGCGTCAGGCAGCTCGGAGCTCACAGCCTCTACTGCCGCCCCTCCAGTTAGGTGCCGCGCACCCTCACGCCACCTACCCGGTCCCACACCATCCCAGAGGCCTCGGGCGCTCAGGCCTTCGGCCGAAGCGGCACTGCCTCCTGTCCGGGGCCCGAAATGGCTGCGGAACAAAGAGAATCTGGGATCCACCGAGCGCCGGTCCGATTGGCCGGGGGGCGGAGCCCGCCGCGGGAACGTTCGGCGGCGGTCGCCTTGGCAACGGCGGCGGGGCTGGGAAAACTGCGGCCTCGGTCGGCTGGGCCTGTTGGCCTGCGTCCGGCGGCGCGCGGCACCGGCCTGGCGCTGGGCTCACAAGTGCTCGCACTCCCTGCGGCCGGCGCGCTGACCGGAGCCTCTGGGTCTCGCACGCAGCAGCTGCAGACGCTGCCCGGCGCGGTGGGGCTGTGAGCAAAATGGCCTGCCAGTGTGGTTGCCCAGACTGTGCTGGGCCCTCCTAGGAGGATGGCCCTGCCCCAGCCTAACTTCTGTACCCCAGCATAACCTCCAAAGTAAGAGCCGTGCCCTGGGAGCCTGTTCAACACTGAACATATCCCACAATAACACAGTTCCAGCGTCGCTGGTAAAAAGCAGAAATGGCTTCGGTAGGTAGATGCGGGTGGATGGCTGCCTGCTTAGTACAAAATAGGCTTTTGACGTGTGTTGTATCTGGCGTATAAACTACTATGTAATTAAAATTCAGTGATTTATAAAATTTTTACGTCTCCAGGTGTGCAATCCTATAAAACTGTAATTTCTTGCTCTTAGAAATAACAAGCCCTTCTCTCCCTAACCTGCCATCATGAGAAATTAAAATGTCCTCTATTTTCTGTACGGCAAATGATTCAAAATGGGAGTGGTGGACGTTTTTATACCCAATTGCAACAACGGTAATGAGATAAATATCAGTTCCCTTCCCTCAGATTATTCTTATATGTAACATTTACTGTATAAAAATACTTAAAATTTGCATAGCTAGCTGATTCTTATTTTCTAAGGCGATGATTCCGGTGATAATATTCCTCACATGATCAATGTGAGTAGAAATACCAGCAGTTCCGACTATCTTACTGGAAGTGCTGTATATATTTTGAAAATACGTAACCGTTGTTGCCTTCCTGTCGTAGTTTAGGTAAAATTGCAGTACATAATACTAGAAAATGTCTGTAAATTTTTACTAAGATAATTTATTTGTTCATCTAAACACGTTAACGGCTTTCATTTGAACTACAGTCATTTTGCAGGAACAACTAGTTTATTTAACTTAAAATTTGAGACTAAAAGTACCATTTTTTAATTATTGGGAAATTGAACTTAGCAAGGAAAATATTATAGATAACTAAAATACTCATGATTACAACATGTTCTAATGTTAATTTGATAGTAATTGGATACAGTAGTGTATATCAAAAAGAGGCCCCCCCCAATAGGAGTAGATTACTAAGAACAAAAATGTAATATAAACTTTCCTAAATGTTAGTTTATCTGCCGGAAAATATACCCAGAAAAAGTGTATTTATCCAAATAACAAATGGCTTATTTCTGCATTTGAAAAGTTACATCGTGGACTAGGATCTGTACAAATCAGAGGATGTGTAGTATTTGCATTATTCTTTGCTAAAGGAAAAAACACAAATATTTCTAAAATCTAAAGGATTAGCAAATAATGACAGATGTAAATACTGCTGACTAAGCAATTAGTAGGAGTTCCTCTGATTAATAGTTTAGAAATAATTGAAATGAAGAAAAAGTAACATTATTTAGCCTAAGAGGATTTATTGGCCACAATCATTTGAAAGAAAAAAATGTTGATTATCAGATGTTGTAAAATTGAGATTAAGCAAATTAAATATGTATTCTTTTGTAAAAATCAAAGTGAATGAAAATATTAATATAAAATAGTTCTATGTTGAATAGAGATTCTTACACATGTAGCCTTTTTGTCTCTTCTAGGTCAAATTAAAAATACATGTTTTAAAGAGAATCTTATCATTAACAAGGATTTATTAACATGGCTTATTTTATTTTTCTTTGCACAGTTTGCACATATAATAGCAGCTATCCAGTAGTATTTTCTCTTTATACCTAAATATGCTCATGTGGTAAAACTTTGAAGAATTATTGATAATTTTTAAATGACAAAAATGAAGTTAAAAATTATAAACTTTGTTTTTACCTTTAAAACATATTATAGATACCTTATATTTTAAATTTCTGTATTAATTTTATTTTCTCAGGTGAAAAATTTACCAAGATAAAAATAAAAACATGTTAGAGGTTACAAAATAGCATCTGAGGAAGAAAACATGCCTATAAGCTTTCACCTAGGAATGACAAGATGCTTATTTTGTCAGGTGTAGCATTGTCAAAACAAGTGTGGAGCTTGCAGTCAGAGGACCTAGATGCAGACGCTGGCTTTACCACTTATGAATGCTTTTGGTTCAGTCTTTCTGAGCTTCACTTTCTTTTGTCTGAAACGAGATTAAGTAAGGTAAGTTACATAAAGAACTCATGAGCAGAGTGCAGGGCAGGTTGTTAGAGGGCAGTGAATGAAAGTATTACTAGACATTAATATAAATCAAAGATGTTTGAGAAGGAGGAATGATTATTGAAAAAGTAGGTCTGGAAGTTCAAAAATTGTTAAATAAATATCTTTAATAGGCAATTGTTGGTGAGTATATAGAAACCTGGTAAGATAAGTAATCTTTTAAATGCAGCCAAGCTTCTAAAATAGAATAAGCCTGGGCGCAGTGGCTCACGCCTGTAATCCCAACACTTTGGGAGGCCGAGGTGGGCAGATTACCTGAGGTCAGGAGTTTGAGACCAGCCTGGCCAACACGGTAAAACCTCGTCTCTACTAAAAATACAAAAATTAGCTGTGTGTGGTGGCGAGCTTCTGTAATCCTAGCTACTCAGGAGGCTTAGGCAGGAGAATCGCTTGAACCCGGGAGGCAGAGGTTGCAGTAAGCCAAGATCACACCATTCATTTGCACTCCAGCCTGGGTGACAGAGCAAGACTTTGTCTCAAAAATAAATGAAAAAATAAAAATAAAAAAATAAATAGAATAGAATCTTCTAAAATATTGTTTCCATTTATACTTCTGGAAAGACAGTTATTTCACATTATGTAGTTTAAAGAATTGCCTTACACTGAAACATCTTCAGGTTGACATTATGAAAAAAAGTTTCAGTAATTATTTAGAAGAATTTAATTCAAATATTGAAGAGGACAACTGTAGTCAATATTCAGAAATGTGTAAATAATCTACAGGCATTTCTCATTTAAAGTAAGCCCAATATATAAAGTTTGAATTCTTAAAAATGATAAATTAGGGAGTTATGAGTTGGGAAAAATTAACTTCAAAGCTCCTTTAAGTATTAACATGTCCTAGTGATTATAATACGATTCTGCTTATAAAAAGGTCTACTTAGACTTCCAGTTTTGGGAAGATGGAGTAGATATACTTGTCCCTATTCCTCCCACTAAGTATAATGAAAAATTCTGAACATTACATATGAAGCAAACATAAAAGTCTCCAAATGGTGGAAAAAAGACAGATCAACTAGAGACCTTGGGACCCAAAGAACAACATGATGGTTAATTCCCTATGTTTACTTTTTGCTTTAGATACACCAGACTTGAAACTTTAGACATCAGCAACCTGGAAACACCAATGGCACAGACAAAAAAAGCCCCATCAAAACACTGCTCCAGCTGAAGGGCCAGAAAAGGAGTATAGCAGACAGAGAACTTTTTGACAATAAATACATACTCTAGGCAACTACAGACAGAATTGTGACCCCATCCTACTCATGTCAGCAAAGTCCTAGTGGAGAGCATAGACCCCTACCCTCACCAGACTATTAGGTAGTTTAAAGAATTGCCTTACACTGAAACATCTTCAGGTTGGCATTATGGAAAAATATTTAAGTAATTATTTAGAGGTGTCCTAACCCCTCCTTCCCAGGGTGGTGTCAGAGAAGGTCAAATAAAGAACCAGTACTTTCATCATCATAAGTCAGTAATAAGGAGTCTCCCATCCTGGGTGTCAGTGAAGGCCAAATGAGGAACTTGGATATCTCCTCCAACTTGGCCTGCTCCCCACACCCACTTCCCCTGCCAGTACCATGTTAGAAAAAGCCAGCTAAAAGAGATTTTAATGAGATTCAAAACCTCATAAATATCTCATATGTCCAGGTTTTATGAAAATCACTCATGATATATATCAAGAACTAGGAAGATCTCAAACTATATGAAAAAAGACCATTAATAAATGACAAAACCAAGAAGACAAATATGTTAGAATTATCTGACAAAGATGTAAAAAAATTATCTGACAAAGATGTTAAAAAATAAAAATGCTTCAGTGAGCAACTACAAAAACACTTGACACAAATGAAAAAATAGGAAATCTCATTAGATAAGTAGAAGACATAAAGAAAAACCAAATGGAAATTTTAGAACTGAAAAATACAATAATCAAAATTAAAAACTAAATGAGTTGAATAACAGAATGAAGGAGACAAAGGAATAAATCAAGGAACTTGAAGATAGAAGAACAGAAATTATCCGCTCTAACAAAAGAGAGAAAATAGACTAAAAAGAGCAGATTCTCATGGACCTAAGTGACTACAACAAAAGATGTAACATTCATGAAATCAGAGTCCTAGAGGGAGAAAAGAAAGAGGGTAAGGCTAAAAATACTCAAATAAATAATGTCTGAAAACTTCTGAAATTTGGTGAAAGACATAAACCTACAGATTCAAGAAGCTGAGTTTTTAACAAAGGAGCCAAAACAGTTAAATGGGAAGAAGGTAGTTATTTTTTAACAAATAGTGCTGAAACAACAGGGTATTTACATGCAAAAGAATAAAGTTGGACGTCTGCTTCACACCATATACAAAAATTAACTCAAAATGGATCATAGAACAAAATCTAAGTGCTAAAACTATAAAATTATCAGAAGTAAACATGGAAGTAAAGTTTTGTGACCTGGAGTTAGGAAAAGACTTACATATGACACCAAAAACACAAGCAACAAAAGAAAAAGTAAATAAATTGGATTTCATCAAAATTTTAAACTTTCATGCTTCAAGTGGCACCACCAAGAAAGAAAATGAAAAGACAACACACAGAATGGGAGAAAATATTTGCAAATCACATATACAATAAGAGATTTATATTTAGTATAGATAAAAACTCTTATACCTCAATAATAAAAAACAACCTAATTAAAAATGGAGAAAGGATCTGTATAGACATTTCTTCAAATAAGATATACAAATGACGAATATGCTTATGAGAAGAAGCTCAAGGGAATCATTAGCTACATCATTAGCTACTAGGGAAATGCAAATCAAAACAAGGAGACACCACTTCACACTCATTAGAATATCTATAACATGAAGTACAGGTAACAAGTATTGGGGAGGATATGGAGAAATTGGAACCCCCAAACACTGCTGGTGGGAATGTAAAATGCTACAGCTGCTCTGGAAAACAGTGTGGCAGTTCCTCAAACAATTAAATATAGAGTTACTCTATGACTCAGGAATTCTACTCCAAATAAAAGAAAACATATGTCTACACAAAAAGTGGTACAAAAAGCAGGATTATTTGTAATGTCCAAAAAGTGGTACAACTCGAATGTTCATCAATTGATTAATGAATAAACAAAATATAGTATGTGTGTGTGTGTGTGTGTATATATATATATACACACACACACACAATGGACTATTAATTGGTACTAAAAAGGAATAAAGTGCTAATACATGCCAGAGTATGACTCAACCTTGAAAGCATTATGCTTTCTTTAAGTAAAATAAGCCAGTTACAAAAGCCACATGTTACATGATTATGTGAAAGTCTAAAATAAGCAAATATATAGAGACTAAGTATGTCAGTGGTTTCCAAGGGTCAGGAGGGGAAATAGTGATTACTAATAGGTATAGGGTTTCTTTTCTAGGTGATTAAAGTGTTCTAAAATTAGATAGTGGAGGTTACACAATGTCGTGAATCTAAAAACCACTGAATTATAAACTTTAAAAAGGTGAGTTTTATGGTTAAAAATTATATGTCAATAAAGCTGTTACTAAAAAAAGGACAAATGAAACCTAATAGGATAAACTCAAAGAGATTTCATGCCAAGATGTATCATTCAACTTTTGAAAACTAAGAGCATAGAAAAAATTGTTAAAAGCAGAGTGCAAGAAACGACACCTTACTTGTAAGGGAAAAGCAATTTGAATGACAGTGGATCTCACATCAGAAACCATGGACTCCATAAGGAAGTGACACAACATCTTTCAAGTGCTGAGAGGAAAAAACTGTCAACCCAAATCTAATATCCAGCAAAAAAAATCCTTTAGGAATGGAGGGGGAAATAATGATATCCTCAGATGAAGGGAAACTGAGAGATTTTGTCACTAGCAGTTTTTTTCTAAAAGCATGACTACAGAAATTTCTTTAAACAAAAAGGAAATTATGAAAGAAAGAATATTGGAACATTAAGTGCAAAGAAAAAACACACTAAGTAAAAATATGAGTCAATATAATAGGCTTCCCTTCTCTTGAGGGGTTAAAGCAGAAATTTTAACATCTGATTTGATAGAGAGAATACTTAGGACAATCATAAAAGAAAAAAGGTAAGGAACTATAAAGGGAAATAAGGTTTCTACACTTCACTTGAACTGGCAAAATTACACCACAAGTACATGAGGATAGGTTTGATATCGATATTGACTTAGTCCACTTATGCTGTTATATCACAATACCTGAGACTGAGTAATTTAGAATAAACTGAAATTTATTTTCTCACAGTTCTGGAAACTGGGAAGTCCTAGATCAAGGCATCGGCATCTGTTGTCTGCTGAAGACCCTCTTGTTGCATGAAGCCTCTTTTATAAGGGCCTTAATAACATTAATGAGGAAGAACTTTCATGACTTAATTACCTCTTAAAAACTTTACTACCTAATACCATCACATTTGCAATGCCTGAATTTTGGAAGGGACACATTTAAACCATAGTAAATATATGAAAAATTTTAAATTATAAAAGATGTATAATTTTAATACCTAAAGCAACTAGTAAAAAAGAAATAGATACAGTCAAAAACAAAAATTAATATGGAATTCTAAAATGTAATCCACAGGAAGTAACCCACAAGAAGATAAGGAAAAGAAAACAGAGAAATGAAAAACAGAATAGAAAACAAAATATAAAATAACTGATTTAAGCTCTAACATATCTGTAATTACATTCAACATATTGGAAAAAAGGATTGTTGGAGGTGGGTGGCAAGATGGCCGAATAGGAAGAGCTCCAGTCTGCAGCTCCCAGCCAGATCAACGCAGAAGGTCGGTGATTTCTGCATTTTCAACTGAGGTACCTGGCTCATCTCATTGGGACTGGTTAGATAGTAAGTGCAGCCCACGGAGGACGAGTTGAAACAGGATGGGGCGTTGCCTCACCCAGAAAGTGCAAGGGGTCGGGCAACTCCCTCCCCTAGTCAAGGGAAGCCGTGAGGAATGGTACATTCTGGCCCAGATACTATGCTTTTCCCACAGTCTTTGCAACCCACAGACCAGGAGATTCCCTTAGCTCCCTACACCACGAGGGCCCTGGGTTTCACGCACAAATCTGCGTGGCCATTTGGGCAGACACTGAACTAGCTGCAGGAGTTCTTTTTTCATACCCCAGTGACGCCTGGAATACCAGTGAGACTAAAGTGTGCACTCCCCTGGAAAGGGGGCCGAAGCCAGGGAGTCAAGTGGTCTAGCTCACTGGATCCCACCCCCACAGAATCCAGCGAGCTAATACTCACTGGCTTGACATTTTGCTGCCAGCACAGCAGTCTGAAGTAGACCTGGGATGCTTAAGCTTGGTAGGGAGGGGTGTCTGCCATTACTGAGGCTTCAGTACATGGTTTTCCCCTCACAGTGTAAACAAAGCCTCTGGGAGGTTCGAACTCGGCGGAGCCCACTGCGGCTTGGCAAAGCCGCGGTAGCCAGACTGCCTCTCTAGATTTCTCCTCTCTGAGCAGGGCATCTCTGAAAGAAAGGCAGCAGCCCCAGTCAGGGGCTTATAGATAAAATTCCCATCTCCCTGGGATGGAGAACCTGGGGGAAGGAGCGGCTATGGGTGCAGCCTTAGCAGACTTAAACCTTCCTGCCTGTGGGCTCTGAAGAGAGCAACGAATCTTTCAGCACAGTGCTCGAGCTCTGCTAAGGGACAGACTGCCTCCTCAAGTGGGTTCCTGACCCTCGTGCCTCCTGACTGGGAGACACCTCCCAGCAGGTGTCAACAGACACCTCATGCAGGAGAGCTCCAACTGGCATCTGGCAGGTTCCCCTCTGGGATGAAGTTTCCAGAGGAAGGAAAAGGCAGCAATCTTTGCTGTTCTGCAGCCTCTGCTGGTGATACCCAGGCACACAGAATCTGGAGTGGACTTCCAGCAAACCTGCAGCAGAGGGGCCTGACTGTAACAGACAGAAAGAAATAGCATCAACATCAACAAAAAGGACATCCACACAAAAACCCCATCCAAAGGTCACCAACATCAAAGACCAAAGGTATATAAATCCACAAAGGTGAGGAAAAACCAGCGCAAAAAGGCTGAAAATTCCAAAAATCAGAATGCCTCTTCTCTTCCAAAGGATCACAACTCCTTGCCAGCAAGGGAACAAAACTGGACACAGAATGAATTTGACAAATTGGACAGAAGTAGGCTTCAGAGGGTGGGTAATAACAAACTCCTCCAAGCTAAAGGAGCATGTTCTAACCCAACACAAGGAAGCTGAGAACCTTGAAAAAAGGTTAGATGAATTGCTAACTAGAATAACCAGTTTAGAGAAGAATATAAATGACCTGATAGAGCTGAGAAACGCAGCATGAGAACTTCGTGAAGCATGCACAAGTATCAATAGCCGAATCAATCAAGCAGAAGAAAGGCTATCAGAGATTAAATATCAACTTAATGAAATAGAGTGTGAAGACAAGATTAGAGAAAAAAGAATGAAAAGGAACGAACAAAGCCTCCAAGAAATGTGGGACTAGGTGAAAAGACCAAACCTACATTTGATTGGTGTACCTAAAAGTGATGGGGAGAATGGAACGAAGTTGGAAAATACTCTTCAGGATATTATCCAGGAGAACTTCCCCAGCCTATCAAGACAAGGCAACATTCAAATTCAGGAAATAAAGAGAACACCATGAAGATACTCCTTGAGAAGAGCAACCCCAAGACACATAATTATCAGATTCACCACGGTTGAAATGAAGGTAAAAATGTTAAAGGTAGCCAGAGAGGAAGGTCAGGTTACCCACAAAGGGAAGCCTATCATGCTAACAGTGGATCTCTCTGAAGAAACACTACAAGCCAGAAGAGAGTGGGGGCTAATATCAACATTCTTAAAGCAAAGAATTTTCAACCCAGAAATTCATATCCAGCCAAACTAAGCTTCATAAGTGAAGGAGAAATAAAACCCTTTACAGACAATCTAATGCTAAGAGATTTTGTCACCACCAGGCCTACCTTACAAGAACTCCTGAAGGAAGCACTAAATATGGAAAGGAACAACTGGTACCAGCCACTGCAAAAACATACCAAATTGTAAAGACTATCAACACTATGAAGAAACTGCATCAACTAACAGGCAAAATAACCAGCTAGCATCATAATGACAGGATCAAATTCACACATAACAATATTAACCTTAAATGTAAATGGGCTAACTGCCACAATTAAAAGACACAGACTGGAAAATTGGATAAAGAGTCAAGACCCATTGGTGTGCTGTATTTAGGAGATCCATCTCACGTGCAAAGACACACATAGTCTAGGGAACAATGAACAAGAAGAGCTAACTGTCCTAAATATACATGCACCCAATACAGGAGCACCCAGATTCATAAAGCAAGTTCTTAGAGACCCCAAAGAGACTTAGACTCCCACACAATAATAGTGGGAGACTTTAACACCCAACTGTCAATATTAGACAGATCAACGAGACAGAAAATTAATAAGGATATTCAGGACCTGAACTCAGCTCTGGACCAAGCAGAGCTAATAGACATCTATAGAACTCTTCACCCCAAATCAACAGAATATATGTTCTTCTCAGCACCACACTTATTCTAAAATTAATCACATAATTGGAAGTAAAACACTCCTCAGCAAATGCAAAAGAACAGAAATCATAACAAGCAGTCTCTCAGACCACAGTACAATCAAATTAGAGCTCAGGATTAAGAAACTCACTCAAAACCACACAACTACATGGAAACTGAACAACCTGCTCCTGAATGACTACTGGGTAAATAATGAAATTAAGGCAGAAATAAGTTCTTGGAGACCAATGAGAATAAAGACACAATGTAGCGGAATCTCTGGAACGCAGCTGAAGCAGTGTTTAGAGGGAAATTTAGAGCACTAAATACCCACAAAAGAAAGTGGGAAAGGTCTAAAATCAACACTCTAACAACAAAATTAAAAGAGAGAAGAGGGGGCAGGCAGATTCAAAAGCTAGCTGAAGACAAGAAATAACTAGGATCAGGGTGGAACTGAGGGAGATAAAACACGAAAAACCCTTCAAAAAGTCAATGAATCCAGGAACTGGTTTTTTGAAAAGATTAACAAAATAGATGGACTGCTATCCACTGCTAGCTGGATTAATAGGGAACAAAGGAGAGAAGAATCCAGTGGACACAATAGAGAATGATGGGATGTCACCACTGATCCCACAGAGATACAAACCACCATCAGGGAATACTATAAACACCTCTGTATAAATAAACTGGAAAGTCTGGAAGAATCGGATAAATTTCTGGATGCATGCACCCTCCCAGAACTAAACTGGGAGGAGATCGAATCCCTGAATAGACCAATAGAACAAGTTCTGAAATTGAGGTGGTAATTAATAGCCTCCCAACCAAGCAAAGCCCAGGACCAGACAGATTCACAGCCATATTCTACCAGGGGTGCAGAGAGGAGCTGGTACCATTCCTTCTGAAACTGTTCTGAACAATGGAAAAAGAGGGGCTCCTCCCTAGCTCATTTTATGAGGCTGGAACCATCCTGTTGCCAAGACCTGACAGAGACACAACAGAAAAAGGAAATTTTGGGCTAATGTCCCTGGTGAACATCGATGCGAAAATCTTCAATAAAATGCTGGTGGGCTGAGTTCAGCAGCACATCAAGAAGCTTATCCACCATGACTAGATCAACTTCATCCCTGGGGTGCAAGGCTGGTTCAACATATGCAGGTCAATGAACGTGGTCTATCACATGGGCAGAGCCAGTGACAAAGGCCACATGATTGTCTTAGTGGATGTGCAGGGGGCCTTTGATAGAGTTTGGCACCCCTTCATGCCAGAAACTCTCAATAAACTAGGTATTGATTGAACGTATCTCCAAATAATGGGAGCTGTTTATGACAAACCCACAGTCAATGTCATGCTGAATGGGCAGGGGCTGGAAGCATTACCTTTGAAAACCAGCACAAGACAGTGGTGCCCTCTCTCACCACTCCTATTCAATATAGTATTGGAAGTTCTGTCCAGGGCAATCAGGCAGGAGAAAGAAATGGGGGGTGTTCAGACAGGAAGAGAGGAAGTCAAATCGTCTCTGTTTGCAGATGACATGATTGTGTATTTGGAAAACCCCATTGTCTCAATCCAAGATCTCCTTAGGCTGATGAGCAATTTCGGCAAAGTCTCAGGATACAAAATCAATGTGCAAAAATTGCAGGCATTCCTATACACTGATAATAGACAAGCAGCAAACCAGTTCATTAGTGAAGTCCCATTCACAATTGCTACAAGCAGAGTAGAATATCTAGGAATACAATTTACAGGGGATGTGAAGGACCTCTTTGAGGAGTGCTGCAAGCCACTGCTCAAGGAGATAGGAGAGGACACAAATGGAGTGTTCCATGCTCATGGATGGGAAGAATCAATATTGTAGAAATGGTCATACTGCCTAAAGTAATTTATAGATTCAGTGTTATCCCCATCAAGCTACCATTGACTTTATTCACAATTAGAAAAAAGCTACTTTAAATTTCACATGGAACCAAAAAGGAGCCCATATAGCCAAGATAATCCTAAGCAAAAAGAGCAAAGCTAGAGGCATCATGCTACCTGACTTCAAACTATACTACAAGGCTACAGTAACCAAAACTGCATGGTACTGGTACCAAAATAGATATATAGGCCAATGGAACAGAACAGAGACCTCAGAAATAATGCCACATATCTACAACCATCTGATCTTTGACAAACCTTGTAAAAACAAGCAATGGGGAAAGGATTCCCTATTTAATAAATGGTGTTGGGAAAAATGGCTAGCCATATGCAGAAAACTGAAACTGGACCCCTTCCTTACACCTTATACAAAATTAACTGAAGATGGACTAAAGACTTAAATGTAAGACCAAAAACCATAAAAACCCTAGAAGAAAACCTAGGCAATACCATTTAGGACATAGGCATGGGCAAAGACTTCATGTTTAAAACACCAAAAGCAATGGCAACAAAAGCTAAAATTGACAAATGGGATCTAATTAAACTAAGGAACTTCTGCACAGCAAAAGAAACTATCATCACAGTGAATAGGCAACCTACAGAATGGGAGAAAATTTTTGCAATCTATCCATCTGACAAAGGGTTAACATCCAGAATCTACAAGGAACTTAAACAAATTTACAGAAAAAAGACAAACAACCCCACCAAAAAGTGGGCGAAGTGTATGAACAGACACTTCTCAAAAGAAGACATTTATACAGCCAACAAACATATGAAAAAAAGCTCATCATCACTGGTCATTAGAGAAATGCAAATCAAAACCACAGTGAGATACCATCTCATGACAGTTAGAATACCCATCATTAAAAAATCAGGAAACAACAGATGCTGGAGAGGATGTGGAGAAAAAGGAACAGTTTTACACTGTTGGTGGGAGTGTAAATTAGTTCAACCATTGTGGAAGACAATGTGACAATTCCTCAAGGATGTAGAACAAGAAATACCATTTGACCCAGCAATCCCATTACTGGGTATATATCCAAAGGATTATAAATCATTCTACTATAAAGACACATGCTCACGTATGTTTATTGCAGCACTATTCACAATAGCAAAGACTTGGAGCAGACTCAAATGCCCATCAATGATAGACTGGATAAAGAAAATATGGCACATATACACCATGTAATACTATGCAGCCATAAAAAAGGATGAGTTCATGTCCTTTGCAGGGACATGGATGAAGCTGGAAACCATCATTCTCAGCAAACTAACGAAAACCAAACACTGCATGTTCTCACTCATAAGTGGGAGTGGAACAATGAGAACACACGGACACAGGGAGGGGAACATCACTGCCTGTCTGGGGGTGGGGGACTCGGGGAGGGATAGCATCAGGAGAAATACCTAATATAGATGATGGGTTAATGGGTGCAGCAAACCACCATGGCATGTGTATACCTATGTAATAAATCTGTACATTCTGCATATGTATCCCAGAACGTAAAGTATAATAAAAACAAGCAAACAAAAAAACATAAATGATCTACAACATTGTATTTTGACTGGCAGAATGGATTAGAAAATATGAACCACGTATATGCTTTCTATAAGAAACTCACTTCAAGTATAACAACATAGGCAAGTGGAAAGTAAAAGAATGAAAAAAAGATATGTGATGTAATAATTAACCAAAAGAAAGTAGGAGTGGCTATGTTGATATCACATACAGCATATTTCAGAGCAAAGAAAAATACTAGAGTCAAGGAGAGATATTATATAATAATATAGGGTCAACCCACCAAAAAGACAGCAATTGTAAATGTGTCTGCACCAAATAACAGCTTCAAACTAGTGAAACAGGAAAAGTCCTGTGGTCCCCCTCTCAGGGCATGTGATGTGGGTGTGGCTCGCTTCCTCAGTTCCCTGCTGGCCAAACCTCTAGGGAGCATACAGATGGGCAAGCTATTGGCCTCCGACCCCATGGTAGTGTCTAGGGGTGAATGTTTCCAGCTGAACCCCCAGTGGGCATATGTTACAGTGTGCTCTTTTAGTTTAGCCGTCCATAGGTGGCAGGCATCGGTTAGCTCAATTAGGCCCCTGCCTTATCGCAAAGACAGAGGGCTTTCTGTATCCTAGGGTTCTTGCCTCGGTGTACCAAAATAATCAGATCACACATGGGCTTGGAGAATGTGTGCAAGGTTTTATTGAGTGGGAAGCTTTCAGCAGATGGGGGAGCCAGAAGGGAGACAGTTTTCTCTTGAAGTCGGAGTGCTCGGCAGCCCAGGGTCTCCATCGACTGCCATGGCCAAACTCTGCCTCGTTCTGCTGGTCGATGCTATGCCAGCACCTGTCATGTGCTCTTCTTCCAGCATGATCCCCTTGCCATCCTCTCGCCATCCAGCTGCTTGTGTGCCTCCCTGCTCGAGTCTCGAGAGTTTTTATAGGCACAAGATGGGGGTGTGGTGGACCAGGGTGGTCTTGGGAAATGCAACATTTGGGTGCGGAGTCAGGAGTGCCTGTCCTCACCTAGGTCCATGGGCACAGGGCCAGCAGTTAAGCCCTTGCCAGGGACCTGCCCTTCCCTTCCCAGCACTTCCCTGCCCCTTTCTGTATTGCTAGGTGAACTGATAGTACTAATAGGAGAAATAGGCAAATCCACAATTATAGTTAGAGACTTCAGCACCTCTTAGTAGTTTATAGAACAACTAGATGAAAAATCAGCAACTCAACAATACCATCAACCGAAAGGCTTTAATCAACATTTATAAAATACTCTATCCAACAACAGCAGACTTAACATTCTTTTCAAGTGTTAATGGAACAAATGTCAAGATAGAACATATTCTTTTACAAAACAAAGCTCAATAAATTTCAAAGAATTGAAATTATATAGTGTGTTCTTTTACCATAAGAAAATCAAACTAGAAATCAATAACAGCAAAATGTTCTCCAAACATTTGTAAACTAAACAACACACTTCCAAATAATCTATGGGCCAAATAAGTCTGAAGGGAAATTTAAAAATATATTGAACTGAATCAAAATGAAAATATAACATATAAAATTTTATGACACAGCTAAAGCAGGGCTATAAGGGAAATTTATAGCATATGTTAGGTTAAACTTAAGTGCATTTATTAGAAATGATGAAAAATCTCAAACCAATAATCTAAGACAATAAATGTAATATCTCTTTACTGTCTCCTTTTTATAATTGTCTTAAATATTTCCTCTAAATACATTTAGAATCACATCAGATAATGTAATTTTTCAGCAATTAAACGTAATTTAGAAAACTCAAGGGCCAGGCTTGGTGGCTCATGCCTGTAATCCCAGCATTTGGAAGGCTGAGACAGGCGGATCACGAGGTCAGGAGTTCAAGACCAGCCTAGCCAACATGGCGAAACCCTGTCTCTACTAAAAATACAAAAATTAGCCAGGCATGGTGGTGGGCTGTAATTCCAGCTACTCAGGAGAGGAGGCTGAGGCAGGAGAATTACTTGAACCCGGGAGGTAGAGGTTGCAGTGAGACAAGATGGTGCCATTGCACTCCAGCCTGGGTGACAAGAGCAAGACTCCTCCACCTCAAAAAAAAAAAAAAAAAAAAAAAAAAAGGAAAAGAAAAAAAAGCTCAAGAGAAGGGAAGCCTGTTGTATTTAACCGTATTTTTGAGTAAAGCATTTTTTCTTGGTTATCAAAGTTCCTAAATTCCTCCTTTTATAATGTAATTTCTGTTTAGTTTTTTTTAGCCATTCTTTTAAAAGAAGTCTGCTAGTGACAAAATCTCTTCGTTTCCCTTCATCTGAGAATGCCATGATTTCCCCTTCCCGCCTCAAGAACCTAGAAAAAGAAAGAAAAACCAAAAGCAAGTGAAGAAACAGAAATAATAAAGGTAGAAACAGAAATTAATGAAGTTAAAAACAGAGAGAAAAATCAATGAAACAAAAAGCTTCTTTGGAAAAAAATTAAAATCAATAAATGTCCATCTCTTTTTCTTATGAAAAAGAAAGAAGAGAGAAGACATTAATTACCAAACTCAAGGATGAAATAGAGGATATCACACAAACCCTCTAGATATCAAAAAGATGATATGGGAATAGTAAGAGCAATTCTGCACACAAAAATCTGACAACTTAGATGAAATGGATCAATTCCTTAAAAAGTACAAATGACTATAATTTGCCCAACATGAAATAGATAATTTTAATTACATAACTATTATATAAATGTAACTATTAAGATAATTGAATTTATAATTTTAAAACTTCCTGAAAATAAATATCAAGGCCCAAGTGGTTTCACTGGAGAATTCTACCAAACATTTAAAGAATTAACATCAATTACGTAACTTTTCCAGAAAAATAAGAGAGGAGGGAGCATTTCCCAATTCATTTTATGTGGCTACTTTCACCCTGCTATCAAAACCATACAAAGACAACATGTAAAGGAAATCTCCACGTCAATATATAATGAACATCAACTCAAAAATTCTTAACAAAATGTTAGCAAATAGAATTCAGCAATATATAAAAAGAATTACATACCATGAAAAAGTGATATTTTTTTTTCATGGATGCAAGTCGAATCCAATATTCAAAAATCAGTCAACATCATTAGCCATTAAAGAAATGCAAATTAAACCACAATAAGACATCATTACACATCTATCTGAATGTCTGGAATTTAAAAAATAAGTGACAGCACAAAATCTGGCAAGAATTCAGAGAAACGGAATCACTTATACATTGCTGTTGGGAAAAAAATGAAACATGTGATTACCCTTTGACGTAGCCATTGTTAGAAGAGTTATCAAAGAAATGAAAACTTAATTTTACAGAAAACCTGTACATGAGTGTTTATAGCAGTTTTATTTATAATATCTAAAAACTGGAAACAACCCAGATATTTTTCAATGAATGCATAGTTAAAGAAAGTATGGTACATCCATAACCAAGAAATACTACTCAGAAATAAAAAACAGAAAAACAATTGATACAACAACCCAGATAAATCCCTAAAGAATTTTAAGGGAAAAAGAGCCAATCCATGGTTCCCCTAGCAAAGGCCATTCCCTCTGCATTATGTCCCTCTAGCCTCCTCTCTCCTGACACCTTCAACCTCAAGTGACACATATTACCAATTTACTATTTAATCTCCTTCCTTTTGCATCTTCACAATACAACTCTGATTTCCTTTTTTCTTCTTTAAGAAGTAGTGAGCACAAGGGTTAAAGGCAAAGCATTAATGCCCAGTGTATCTAGGTTTAAATCTTGGCTTTGCCATCATGGAGACGTCAATTGGCCTTTGGAAGCCTTGGTTTCCTCATCTGTCTGATAAGAATAATAATAGTACCTATCTTCTAAGGCTGTTGAGAGGATTAAATGAGCCTATGCATATAATGAGCTTGTCACAGTGCCTAGCTCAAAGTAAGCCCTCAACTAAATACCAACTATGATTATTTTTATTGCTTGGGATGATTAATAATTTGTTCTAGGAGAATTGAAAATAATGCCAATTCTACTAACATTATTAACAGTATAGCCAAAATTGAGGAATGCAAACTTTTTTCTTTAGAAATGTCTCAGTATTGATAAATGTTTTGAGTGTCTGTGTTACAGTTTATTAAAAATAAAGATGAGTTGGGCATATTGATTAATCCCAACAAAGCAAAACTAGTGGCAAATAATGGCAAATCTTAATGAGAATGCTGTCTAAAGGTATCTCAAATGTAGATCTTTTGTTGAAAGGCATGGGGGTAAAAGACTGAGTTAGTCTTCTCTTATCTCTTTATGATATTAATTGGGGTTAAAAATCAATTTTCTTCTATTGCCTGCATTCTTCACCCACCCCCCAAGTTCTTTTTCTTCTGTTCGTTTTTGTCTATGCCTTTGATTTTGGTGGCTTTTTAAAAATATCTGGTGAGGCTTGGTTCTCCATTCAGAAATATTTAAGAGTAAGGCACCGAAAAGCTGATTGGAAGCTCTGTTGTAATGAGGAACTTGTAGACAGGTAGGCAACTCTTGAGGGATGTGGGACAGTAAGATAGCTTTTGTGTTGAGGGACTTTCTGGGTCTCCATAGAAGGCTCCTCTGATGTCTTGATTGGGAGGAATAAAAATGATTCCTTGTGTCCTGGCACCTGGAAGGAGTTACAGGGCTACAGGCGGAAGGTTGATTATGACTAATTAGTCTCTTATTTTCTGGCTGGTGCCTCATCCCTGCTCTCTCTGTTCCTGGAGTCCTCAAATCTGGGGCCTCACTTGTTCAAATGCCATAGAAAATAAACCTCCTCTTTTCCTAAGGGTGAGACAAGAGTAGTTAGCTGGCTTCATAAGGTAGGGTTCCAGTGCTCTTTTCAACCTCTTTTCAGTAGGTTCTCCTGCTGTCAGTCTCACCCTACATCTCAGCCTTTTCTGTACCTCCAATTCCTGAGCCCTTCTCCAGCTTTATGGAGAGAATCAGAGTACTTCAGTATGGTATTAGGAACTTTGATTTCAGGTTTCTCTGCTCTTCTAGGAGCAGAATTTGGAAAAAATAGAAGAGTTCCAGTTCCAAAATTTAGAAAAAATGAAAGACATGTACTGTCAGTTTCTGGTGCTTTCAGAAGAGAGAAGTGACAAAAATAAATGTAGTAGCTTAAACCAAAATTTTTGATACTACTTAAAATTATTTTTTTAATATTTTTTTTCTTTTTTGAGACAGCGTTTTGCTCTTGTTGCCCAGGCTGGAGTGCAATGGCGTGATCTTGGCTCACTGCAACCTCTGCCTCCCGGGCTCAAGTGATTCTCCTGCCTCAGCCTCCTGAGTAGCTGGTATTACAGGCATGTGCTACCATGCCTGGCTAATTTTGTATTTTTAGTAGAGACAGGGTTTCTCCATGTTGGTCAGGCTGATCTCGAACTCCCGACCTCAGGTGATCCACCCACCTCAGCCTCCCAAAGAGTTGGGATTACAGGCGTGAGCCACTGTGCCCGGTCTAAATTCATTTTATTTTTTAAGAGACAGGATAGGCTGGGTGTCGTGGTTCACACCTGTAATCCTAGCACTTTGGGAAACCAAGGTCAGTGGATGGCTTGAGCTCAGGAATGAGATCAGCCTGGGTAACATAGTGAACCCCACCCCTACAGAAAAAAAATACGAAAAATTAGCCCAACATGGTAGTGCGATTGTGGTCCCAGCTACTCAGGAGGCTGAGGTGGAGGATCACCTGAGCCAGGCAGGCCAAGACTGCAGTGAGCCGAGATCATGCCACTGCACTCTAGCCTGGGCAACACAGCGAGACCTTGTTTCAATGTTTTTTTTTTTTTTTTTTTGAGAGACAGGTTTTTCTCTGTTGCCCTGACTGGAGTGCAGTGGCACAATCATAGCTCATTGTAACCTCAAACTTTTGGATTCAAGCGATCCTCCTGCCTCAGCTTCTCAAGCAACTGGGACTACAGGCACGCATCACCATGCCTGGCTAATTAAAAAAAAATCTTGTTTTCATTTTTGTAAAGACTGTGGTGGAAGGGTGCGGAGAGTGTCCAATTTTATTGCCCAGTCTGGTCTAGAGCTCCTGGGCTCAAATGATCCTCTCACTTCCAAAAATGTTGGGATTACAGGTGTGACCCACAGTGCCCGGCCTGATACTACTTTTTAGAGTCATTAAATGATATTCTATACATGGTTTCATTTTTAATTTTGATTGTAAGAAAAAAAGTAGTTCGATGTATGTGACTATATGTAATTTTAAGTTAGCAGGTTAACAACTAGAACTAAATATTTTAAACATTTAGTTTTAATTTCATTAATAATTTAGAAGTCACTTATAATTTTATTATAATTACATGTGGAATAACATGTAATTGGTCCAAATAATCTGCCATATCATTTTTCATGTTTTGTATGTCATGAAAATTCTGCACAAAATTAATTTATACAGAATTTGTAGCTTTCATAATAAGAGACATTCTATCAAGAAAAGTTTATACTTTTAAACCTAGATTGTTATAGCAAAATTTACAGATTAAAAAGTCAAGATTCCTGTGTACATATCTCTTAAATTATCCCTGGAGATAGAAACCAAATAAGGGCAATAGGAAAGTCTGCTTATAATTTTTAATTTCTGTACCAGAAATTCTGGAATCCTAATATCCAAGCATCAATGCATTCCACCAAACCATGGAGGCTTTCTGCTACGAAGATGTCTTCCAAACTTTTAAAGTAACGAAAGATTTCCTTATGAAGTTTTCCCTTGTGGCTCTGAAGTCATACCTATGCTGGACTGGCTCCTTTTTCTCTTCCTCTGCATTTTTAGTTCAATTTCAACTGCACTTCTCAGCTATTACTTCTGTTTTGTCCTTAGTATTCACTGTTGTTCTTCCTTTAAGAGTCAATAGATTGGCAGTTTGTCAAAAGACCAATTTGTGACTCCGTATGTTATGCTTTTTCTAGCACTCCTGTCAGGGAAGATTTAAAGAATTCTAAAATGAGAACTGTCTCTTTTCTAGTTGGCCTGAAGTGTAAGTGGTAATTTGGATTTGCTTTGCCCATACTGGTAATGATTGTACAGTTAGATAAATGAATTTTAAAGCATGAAAGCTCTGCCTGCATTTCACAGGGCTTGTGTTGCCCATGGGGAAAAACATATCTCATGGTCCCTTAAGACTAAACAGAAGGAAGACTTTCTAATCTTGGAATTGGATTTTTTCTGAGGGCATGCGTATTTGCATAAATTACGGAGAAAAATCATTAGGGATTTTATTGTGAAGAATATATAAGCCAGTAAGATATCTACAAAAATCAAAACAAAGGAAAATTTCAACAATAGTTGTGGATAAGCTATTAATTTCTGTCCCTTAACACCTTTCCCACTTCCTCATTAACTCTTTTCTCTATGTTGGTTAGTTATATTTATGCTCAGTTTTTGCTCAAATAATTTGTATTCTTTCCTCAGAAGTATGTTCTGATATATGGAGTGCATAAAATTACTTTGTAATTCTTGTGGGTATACTACTGGAATTTGACTGCTGAGGAAGCAGGAGGCCATCACATTGCTATGTTGAGGATTTACCATGATTCTAGTATATCTTAAGTTGTTTTGATCCAAAAGATTATTTCTCTCAAATTATCACACATCTTTTATCTTTTCTCTCACTTCAAGACCTGAGAAGATGAAATTGAGGCCCATCTTACAGGTGCAACAGAAATCTGTACATAGTTTAAGTAGTGTCTAAGTTCCTGTAAATCTTCTTTAATAGACAACTGTATTGCTCTGTGCAACAGAATCTGAAGGAGAAGGGCTCAGAAGTGACAGATTCAAGGTGAAAATATCTCTAAGCCACACAGATCAATTTTTGCTGGAGAAAGTACATGTTATACTAGTTAAGCTAATGGGAAAATTTCATTTTAAAAGGAAGGAGTAATGTGAGCAGATAACTCAAGGCACTCCCATAGAAGTCACAGAGATGAACACGGTTATGGGAGAAGTAATCATACCTGCTGGGAAGATTATCTAAAGATGAGAGATTTCATCTTATTAGAAGTTGCATTATTTTAGATTTATTTTATTTATTTTTATTTTTTATTTTTCAGGGGAGAAGGCAACAAATCAAGACTCTAACCAGCTTAGGCAAAAGGAAGAACTTATATAAAGTGTACGGGGACGAGTTGAACAACCTACTCTACAGATAAGACTCCAGCTAGCCTAGGGACCAGCAATATTAGATCCTCTGCTTGCTTCTTTTTTCTGTAGACCAACTTTTCCACGGGAACACAGCTGCCTAGCACACCCAAGGTTTTCACTTTATGGCTTCAAGAATGAGAGACCAACTTGCTTTCTATATTTTTTCCTATCCAAGACCCAAATTCCTGGGGATGGGACTCACTGGCTCTGATTAGGTGAGGTATCCACACCTGGATCACAGATGATTAGCTGTGGCCAGAAGGAAGGGTCCCATTATAGCTGCACTATGATGGGAGGATGAAAAAGAGAGGGAGGAGCAGTTCCTAGAACAAGCACAGAAGCTAGAGAGACTACCCCAGAGTTTTCCATTGCAGAAGTACTACTCCAAATCATATGATTCATGAGATTTAATTGGAAGAGATGATTTGATGTTTGGGTACAAAAATTCCACTATCCCATCAGCATATTTTGATAAGATAGCAGTACCTAAAGGTTTACTAAGGTTTGCTTTAACAATTTAGATATGAGTAGTTTATTAATATTACTTTTATACATTTCTCTAATAGGTTATTCATTTTAAATTGCAGCTGGAGGCATCAATAAATCTAATGCAGTGACCTCATGTTACAGAAGAGAACTCTAAGAGGATAAATAACTTGGCCAAGATCACATGGTAAATAGTGAAAACATCTGGGCTGGAATCCAAGTGTTATTTTTTATCTAGTGCTGCTATCTTGATCTCATTATTTGTTTAGAAATACTTTATCTTTTGCCAAAAATATTTAACAATTATGAGTTCTTATTTGTACAATCTTTGAATCAAACTATACACAAATCCCAGGTCTCCCAGTGTCCAGTAGCAGCAAGACTTAGAGGAGGTCAGAACATTAGCTCAGAAACTGAGGAACATGAATTATATGCAGTGCTCCGTGCTGAGTGAAAGGCCACTTCTGCACAGAGATGACTTGCAAAGAAAGCTGCAGGAAAGGCCAGGATTTAGGAAGCAGCTTTGGCTTCTATTAGCTCCAGGATAGTACTGTAATGCTAGATCAGGGTATATCACAATTTAATATTGCAAAATCCAATAAAGATTTCAAAGCAAGCATTACCAGTAGGGGCGCCATGCATAGCAGACAGACAATAACATGTAAACCAGTGGCTCCAACCTTTTTGGCACCTGGGACTGATTTTGTGGAGGACAGTTTTTCCAGGGACTGGAGTGGGGGCTGTGTAGGGAGGTGTGGGGGTATTGGGGGTGTGGGAGTGTATGGGTGAAATGGGTAGGAGGGTGGTTTTGGGATGAAACTGTTCCACCTCAGATCATCGGGCACTTGATTCTTATAAAGAGTGTGCAACCTAGATCCCTCACAGTTTTGGGATGAAACTGTTCCACCTCCGATCATCAGGCCTTAGATTCTTACAAAGAGTATGCAACCTAGATCCCTCACATACGCAGTTCACAATAAGATTCACACTTCTATGAGAATCTAGTGCCGCTGCTGACCTGACAGGAGGCAGAGCTCGGGCAGGAATGTTCGCTTGCCTCCTGCTGTGCAGCCCAGCTCCTAACAGGCCACGAACCAGGGGGTGGGGGACCCCTGATATAAACAAACAAGCTAATTTAAAATAAAATAATACCTGCCATGAAGAGAGCAAAATGAAGGATGTGATAAAGAGTGAGGGGAGGCTACTCAAGATTGGGGAATTAGGGAAATTCTCTCTCTAAATCAGTGAATGATTCAATGAAAAGGAAACTGTCAAAAATCACAGATCAGTAACTTCAATAATAAAACTATTTGTCAATAAAAGCCCAAAACATTTGATAAAATTCAAAGTCCAGTTTTAAAATACCTTAAGTTAGAATATAGTTTTGCTATTTTATGACATCGAAACAGGAAAAACTTCAATAATAAAACCATATGTCAATAAAAGCCCAAAACATTTGATAAAATTCAAAGTCCAGTTTTAAAATACCTTAAGTTAGAGTATAGTTTTGCTATTTTATGACATCAAAACAGGAAAAACTAAGAATTTAAAGTTTTATAAAGGGTAGAGCAAATCTAGAAACACTGTCCTTTAAAAAAATGAACAAAGCAGCTGGGCACAGTGGCTCATGCCTGTAATTCCAGCACGTTGTGAGGCAAAGGTGGGAGGATCACTTGAGGCCAGGAGTTTGAGACCAGTCTGAGCAACACAGTGAAAACCCTGTGTCTGCAAAAAATTAAAAAACTAGCTGGGCACGGTGATGCATACCTACAGTCCCAGCTACTTGGGAGGCTGATGTGGGAGGATCACTTGAGCCCAGAAGGTCAAGGTTGCTGTGAGCTGTGATCGTGCCTCTGCATTCCAGCTTGGGCAACAGAGCAAGACCCTGTCTCAAAAAAGGAAGAAAAAGAAAAAGTAAACAAAGCAAAAGTGCCTTTTGTTACCATTATTTTCCAATTTAATGCTGAAAATTCTTTAAATCATAGTAGGTCCTCCAAAAGCAATGAGAATTAAATATTGGGAAAAGAGGAAACAAAGTTGTTATTTGAAGAAATAGAAGATCCAAATTAAGCCATCCCCACGTGCAACAAAACTGTTAGCGATATTAAAAACATTCAGTGAAATGGGCTAATACAAGATAGATCTGCAAACACCTATATCTTTCCTAAATGTCAGGAATAGCCAACTAGAAAAGTTAAATGAAAGAAGATCTTACTCACAATGTCAGCAAATTATAAAATATATGGAAATTAATGTGGAATCTTGAAAGCTTATAAACTGTGAAAGGAAAATAAATCTTAGGGCCCCCAAATTACTAAGCTAAAGCGAAAAGCCAAGCTGGAAAGTGCTTAGGGCAAATCTGCCTCCCATTTTATTCAGTCACCCCTCTGCTCACTGAGATAAATGCATATCTGATTGCCTCCTTTGGAGAGACTAATCAGAAACTCAAAAGAATGCAGACATTTGTCTCTTATCTACCTATGACCTGGAAGCTCCCTCCCTGCTTCAAGTTGTCCTGCCTTTTCTGGATGGAACCAATTTTCATCTTACCTATGTTGATTGATGTCTCATGTCTTCCTTAAATGTAGAAAACCAAACTGTACTCTGACCATCTTGGGCACATGTCATCGGGACCTCCTGAGGCTGTGTCATGGGCACGTGTCCTCAGCCTTGGCAAAATAAACTTTCTAAGTTAACTGAGACCTGGCTCAGATTTTCAGGGTTCACAAAAGTATAAAAAGTTTAATGAAATAATTTTTAAAAACCCAAATGAAAGCAAAGACGTAGGATGACTGTGAATAGTAAAGAATATTTCCCAAATTAATGTATAGATTTACCATATTCCTATTAAAAACCAAAGAATACTTTATAGAACTCAATAAAATGATTCCAAAACTGCTTTCCAAAATAAATGGGCAGAATTCTCATATAGTAGTCTAAGAGAGGAAAAAATTATAAGGAAGAACTATTCTTGTTAGATACTAGGATTTTAAAGGAAATGAGTGGAAATGATATGGAATGAGTTTAAAAAATGAAGAGGTAATTGAACAGATAGATAGCCTAGTTTACACAGATGTTAAAGATATGATGAACTCCGCTTATGCAAGTAATGAAGTAATTAAGAAAAGAATCATGACTTAAGAACTGGTAAGAAAACCAACAGGTCATGGTAGCTCATACCTGTCATCCCAGCTGTTTGGGAGGCTGAGGCAGGAGGACTGCTTGAGCCCAGAAGCTTAAGGTTTCAGTGAGCCACTGCACTCCAGCCTGGGTGACAGATTGAGACTCTGACTCTTAAAAAAAAAAAAAGCATGGGTTGGAAACTTAATCCTCAGTGCAGCAATGTTGGGAGATGAGACCTAATGGGAGATGTTTATTTTCTACCCTCGTGAATGGATTATTGCTGAATAAAAAGGAGTTGAGCCTTCAAGTTTGACCTCTTGCTTGCGCACATGCTCTCTTATCCTTCTGCCCTCTACCATGGGATAATACACAAGAAGGCCCTTAACAGATGCTGACCCCTCAACCTTGAACTTCATATCCTCCAGAAATGTAAGAAATACTTTGTTTTTTTTTTTTTTTTTTTGAGACAGCGTCACTCTGTCACCCTGGCTGGAGTGCAGTGGCACAATCATGGCTCACTGCAGCCTCAACTCCTGGGCTCAAGTGATCCTCCCACTTCAGCCTCCCAAGTAGCTGGGACTACCTGACTAATTTTTTTTTTTTTGTGGTAGAGGTAGGGTCTCACTATGTTGCCCAGGCTAGTCTCAAACTCCTGGGCTCAAGTGATCCTCCCTGCCTTGGTCTCCCAAAGTGCTGGGATTACAGCATGAACCACTGTGCCCAGCCAAATTTCTTTTCTTTATAAATTACCCAGTTTGTGGTATTTTTCTATAGCAACAGAAAATGGGCTAAGACAACCAGATGTTAATATGGAGAAACTTTAACTTGGACATTTACCTCACACTACTTTATTCATTCTGCAAGAGGCTGCACATCAGGACTTTACCTTTTTTGAAATCTGGCATTAAATCATTCAAAAGTTGCCACATGTTTTCTTTTTAAAAGATGGAGTCATTGATTCATCTTTGGAGCAGACTTTCTTTGTTTTGGGAAAATTACCAGAATGGGCCTTTTGAATTACACACGTCTACAGCAAGTACTCACTTGTTGCTTTTTGAGGAGATTGAAGTTTCTAGTAAGCTGACAAGCTTCGTTTAGAAGTATAAATTGGGTTTAGTGGCTTGTGTATGTCCTTTTAAAATCAGAGGGGTAAAATATGTAGCCCTAGAATATGGATTTAGGTTGAATTGTCCTTGCAAAGTACAGTTTGTTTATTTATGTTGGAAGAGAGAGAGAGAGTTTTGTCTAAGTAATTGGTAACAGGAGATTATCTCACTGGACCATGCCAAGAGCATTGTGTAGATCTGAGCTCTTTATTATGGAGATAAAAATTGTGAAAGGGAATCACGGGACTAGGATTGGCATAATACCACCTGAATTTGGAGCATTGGTGCCTTTCACATTGTGTTATTTAAGACAGAATAACTCAGACTTGTAAAATGTACTGTTGACCTTTATCATTGCCTGTCTGGCCATAGGAGCCAGACTGTACTCTGCATAAGTGGGTGCTTCCACTGTCAATTATTTAATTTAACTCATTTAATTGTCACAACAGCCAAAACAAGCAGGGAATGGATTTGAAGAGGAAAGATCTCTTTCTGAATCTCTTCGTCCATCTCTACATCTCTTTCTCCTCTCTGCACACACACATACTCCCACCACAGTGGTTCTTAGGGCCAGTGTTCCAGAGTGTGGAGATGCCTGGCGATTTTCTGTTGATGGGGTGAGCTGGCCATTGCCACACTGTGTTCCCAAAGTAACTCCTTCCAGTAGTTGGTGGAATCTACACTGCATTGAGAGTCTCACTCTGTCACCCAGGCTGGCGTATAGTGGTGCGATTTTGGCTCACTGCAATCTCTACCTCCCAGGTTCAAGCGATTCTTGTGCCTCAACCTTCCAAGTAGCTGGGACTATAGGTGTGCACTGCCATGTCCAGCTGATTTTTGTATTTTTAGTAGAGACAGGGTTTTGCCCTGTTGGCCAGGCTGGTCTTGAACTCCTGGCTTCATGTGATCCACCTGCCTCGGCCTCCCAAAATGCTGGGATTATAAGGCATGAGCCACTGTGCCCAGCCTGCATTGTACTTCTTTCATACCCAAGTTTGCAGTACATTTTTGTTAATTGTTTTATTCATGTGTTACCTGTGCTCTCTATAATTAAGGGAGGGATCAGAATCTATGCTTGGAGAGTAACTGATAGGGCAGAGCAGTATTCTTGAGAAACTGGTGACGTGATGGCAGAAGTGACTTGCTGGACTCTAACAGCACTGACAAATGATTGTAGTAGTGATTTAGTGGAACATTTAACAGATCCATGGGAAGGAAATCCTCTGGAAGAATAGGTTTTTGTAGCCTATGGAATGCAAGTTCATAGTTTTTATAAGTTGGCTGTTAAAAAAAAAGTGACCTTATTATGTAATCTCAAGTGAGTGTGGTCTGTGGACTACTGGGGCCAATTCAGTTGTTCCTTCACTTACTCATTCATTCCACAAGTATTTATTGTAGTTCATTGCATGCTGGGACTGGGCTAGGCATATAGATACAATAATGATTCACAGAGTCTCTGCCCTTTAGGAGAAAACTACAGGAAGTTAAATATTAACAAATCAAATTGTAAGAAAACAAGAAGAAAAGAGGAGAGCAATCAGAAACGAAAAAATAGAAGATGGACACACATAACTATACAAACATTTAAAATATCTATAATGTGAAAAACAATAAAAGGAGCTTAAAAAGAAAACAAGAGACTGAGAGAATTACTTGTACTAAATATGACAGATGAAGCAATGAAATTTTCAATATGTCAGTCTTTAGTCAAAAGTAAAGCCTGGCCGGGCACGTTTACTTATGCCTGTAATCCCAGCACTTTGGGAGGCCAAGGCAGACGGATCACTTGAGGCCAGGAGTTCGAGACCAGCCTGGCCAACATGGCAAAACCCTGTATTTGCTAAAAATACAAAAAAATTAGCCAGGTGTGGTGATGAGTGCCTGTAGTCCCAGCTACTCGGGAGGCTGAGGTATGGATTGCTTGAACCCAGGAGGCGGAGGTTGCAGTGAGCTGAGATTGCGCCAACGCACTCCAGCCTGGACAACAGGGCAAGACTCTGTCTCAAAACAAACAAATAAAAAACAGCAACAAAAAACAAAACAAAACAAAAACTAAAGCCTAACGCCAAACCCCTAAAAACAAAAGGGCACTAACAGCATTCAAAGAAAAGGAAATAGTCACTTAACTTACAAAATGCCTTCAGTAGCAATTAAATAAATTCACATTAAAAAAATAAGGTAATGTCTCACACTTTATAAATTTAAAGGTGTAAGAAAATCCATAAATTTATAATTTCTCACACTTAACAAATTTAAAAGTATTAGAAAATTTGGAAAGTATAAAAATAAAAATTCATTCTGGGCAACAGAAGCAAGTGGAAACTCTCTGTTACGCACTTTCAACCACTGAGATTTCTATTTTATGTTGGTTTTATCAGGCTGTAACCCCATGGTAAGTGTCAAGGAGCATCTTTAGGTAACACCTAGATGTTGAATCCTACATGCTGAATTAATGCCAGACACTTTTCTAAGTGCCTTTCATATGTTAACTGATTTAATCTTCATAGCAGCCATATGAACTGGGAATTTTATTATCTCCATTTTACACATGAGGAAACTGAGGGAAACAAAGATTAAACAAATTGCTTAAGATCACATGGTTGGTCAATGGCAGAGCTGGGATTTGAGGCTAGAGAGTAGGACTCCAGGGTGTGGCCTCATTATCATTGTACCATGCTGCTTCAGTGGAAGAAAAGAGCTCTATAAACAAAGATGAGGCTTGCAGCATCATTATTTACGAGGTAAAAGGAAAAAATACGGGGGAAAACTACATGTTCCACAGTAGGAGAATGGTCAAATATATTATGGCATATTAATTCAATAGGTAATTGCTCACCAGAATTGTTCAGAACTTTTCTTTCGTTTTCCTGGGGTACAATGGTATGGGCCACAGACTTCACAAAAGTATTACTTATCCTTTTGTAGTCTTATGTCCCCACATATTTGAGAAATTCATGAGAATAAGAAGGCCCTGTCCCAAATGGACACTTCACCATTTTCTCCTGCAGTGGTCCGTGGCTCCATATATTATGTCATTAGATGTACTGAGAGTTGCTGGAGTGTGAACTCTTTAGGAGTACAAATAACCACCTTCTCTGGATACTTAAGCCACACTTAATGAACTCACACATTTCTTTGACCTCACAGGTCCAATCCTTGTCCAAGTAAAGCTGTTTCTTATCATAAATATATTAACACAATTATCAACCTTTTTTTTTTATCATAAAGGGCTGTGAAGTGCTAAGATTTTTGTGTTGTAAATGTTTTCAAAATATTAAAAGTAATTTTTATTTATGTAGAAACAAGGAAAGAAAAGCACATTAATTATGTATTTTAGGATAAAGTCTTTTCATACTTAAAAAAGATTAGTTACAAAAATGATATATCACATTTATTAGGTGTATACCATGTGCCAGGAACTATGCTAAGCTCTTTACATAATTTATGCTTTTAATCCTCTCAATAGCCATATAAAGTGGATATTATTTATTATCATCACGTTACAGATGAGAACACAGAAGCTTAGAGAAGTTTAGTCACTTGCCCTAGGTCACACAATTCATAAGTGGAGGAGTCAGGAACTGTCTGAATCCAGAGATCAAGCTGTTAATCATACTGATGCTATCTTTTTCTTCCTCTTCTTTTCAAAAGATAAATTTGGAGTTACTGTCTCTAACGCTTAATTCTATGATGAAGTTCTATGTCTGTGGTCACAAATAACATTATAACCAGTTGCCTTGGAAATGAAGACGATATAATAAATTACAACTAGAAGTGGCTTACCATATTGCATATGAAGTTCTTTGAGGAGAACCCTGCCATAATCATCAAATAAAGAAGAAAAACAAGTAAGGGAACATAAAAGCAGAATACAGAATACTCTGTCAACAAATTTACATGTATGGTTTATAAATATGTTTTCTAAAAGGAATATTGTATATAATAAGTGATAATCTCAATAGGGAATGAAGTTTTGAAATTGCCTAAATATGTATTGGTTTCAACTATAACTCTTTCAGAAGAATCTCTTCCTTTTTCTACTGGCTCAACCATACAAAGTACAAGGAATCTCACTCATACTGAACATTTTCCATTTAACTCGAAGGCTGACACCTGTTCCCAAGTGGTAAGGTGTACCATTTTTGACAGAGCTCCACCATGCTGAGCCATGAATAGCCTCCAATATTTCTATTTCTTTTTCTTTCTTCTTTGATCATATTGTTGAACTTGAGAACAAAGAAGGTTCTTAGAAACATAGGAAAAGATTGATAATTCTGAAGTCATGGTAACAAGTAACCACTATAACTTGCTTTAAATCTGTTCTATCAACTCAGTAAACACAATTTTGCAATCCAACTACTCTGTCAATCTCACTTATGAAGGTCAGTCAATCAGGGACAAACTCATTCCAATGAGCATGTTTCTGAGCGGTACCCAATCAACAATAGTCTCACCTGAGTAATCACACTTCTACAGATGATGTCAATCTACTTATGTTTCTGAGAGTCAACCAATTCCTAAATGCTATGCTTTCTTGAAACACTATATAAGATCAGCCATCTGTTCTGCTTGAAAAGGCTGTGCCTGACCCACATCTCTTACTGTAACAAGCAATAAGTTAACTTTGTCTTTGTATGTTAGATATTGAATGTTGGTCTTCATTTGGCAGCCTTCTAGAGGACCATTAGGCCAACAGATGCACTCACTGGACACCTTGTACCAAAATTCTATTTACCCTTCAGATATGTTGCCAAGTTAGTTAATCTCAACAATAATCTGATCTCTGGCTAGTTTCATTGACTCTTGGTGCTGAATTTATTTTGTTATTCTAGAATTTGTAGCCAAATAGGTCTTTGCTTAGGCCTAGGTCGTTGCAAAAAGCAATTAGGCGTTTTTTGGTTTTTAATATAAACCATACAATAAACAATTAGACTTAGAACTTTTTATAAGACAACAACTAGACCTTTTGTTTTGGAGGTATGCCATTTGATATACATATATTCTTTACTATTAACATGCTTATTTTGCTGCTTGCCTTTTGCTCTTGTTTGTCTGTATGTACAAAGTCTTGTTTCATGTGTTTTGTTTTATCCTGGATTGTCTGTTTCTATTGAGTGTATAAGGGAGTGTTTCATAGAGAACATATGGGAGTATAGACCAGATAAGTTTCCAAAACAATGAAAGTGGCCTTAAGAACTAATAGCTGGAGGTCCATCAGACCAGCAATCACTTGGTGAAAAAAGGGTTGGCCAAACATCGTCTAGGGACTTCTATAAATCCTTTATGAGGGTACCCTTTTTCTTGTTAATTTGGAAAAGAAGCTTACTTTGTTTTGTCCCTTCTACAGAGTCAAGAATTGTCAGGTTGTTGACTGTGTTGTCCCTGTATAGTTTATTCTTGGTTGGGGAAACCTAACACCCTTCAAAACCTCACGATGTAGACTGACTGTAGTGGCTTCTTTCTCTTGTGTGTTATGGGTTTGTCCATGCGAATGCCTCATCCTCCTGAAAGAACTTCTATTTCCTTTAAGAAGCACCATAATTTTTAACTTTTCATTTTTATTGAAAAACAGCAAAAAGAAAAATTGTCTTGGAATAACGATGCCATGTTTTGACATGTCCAAATCTTTAAATTAATACCTTTAAGAGAAACGCTAAAAAGTTAGGAGACAAAATACCAAATAGTCAATAGTCTTCTCTAATTGATATTCCAAGGCCTTGAAAAATAATTCTAACTCCAAGAGAGTCTCTCTCAAAGACTTTGTAAACTTTTGAGAGCTATCTACTTTGCGTTTTTCTCTTTTTCTACTTAACTTTACCTGACCTTCTAAATGAGCTACTCTTTTGTCAGGGCAATAATAATTATTTTATAAAATTTCTAGGCCATAAGGATGAATTAAAAATTCTGGTCTACAGCCAAGTTAAGGGCTATAATAAAGGATTTTGCTAAATTTTCAGAATATTGGCAGAAAATTGTTATGGAAGTCAAAATTTTATTACATACTCGATTTCTTCTACCACAGATCTATACCAACTAGTTCAGCTAAGTGTTAGCTTCTTAGTTATAGAAAATGCTTAGTAAGCAGAAAGATAGGAGAGAAAAGATTTGTCAACCAATTATGTAAAGTTTTTAAACGTTGTCTGAAAACATCAATAAAAATTCAAAAATTAACTACAATAAGGAAACTTAAGATGACATTTCAATGGAAAAATTAAAAAGGTTCAAATTATAAACAAAGCAAAGATGAAAAACAGACTTCACGAAATATTCAAGAAGCTACCATAAAACCATAGCTAGAGAATTGTATCTTCTCTTATTGTGAGTGGAATCCATCCTGAAATAGAGAATTTAATAATGAAAATTAAGTTGAAATGTAAAATTGCCAATTTAGAAAGTATTCAATGTGTGTCAGACATTTCCAGAGTCTTAGAAAGTAAATAAGCTGAAACTCAATATAGTGCTTGGCTCTTTAGTGAAAAAACAACCATAAAAACCTCTATTCTCTAAAAATTGGAAGTCTATGAATAAGGATACCTGTAGTTGTTGAAAGTACAATAGTAATTTAAAGACTCAATGTTCCATACTGGCTAAGAGACAGAAGGACAATTATTCGAAGTCTGTCCATTTTATTCATTGATCGATTAATCCATTAATGAGGGCAGAACCCTCATGATCCAATCACTTTTTAAAGGTTCCACCTCTCAATACTGTCACATTTGGGATTAAATTTCAAAATGGGTTTTGGAGGGGGCATTCAAATCAAAGCATTCTGTCCCTGCTCCTCAAAACTCATGTCCTTCTCATGTACACATACATTTATTATATCCTTGTAGCCCCAAAGTCTTTCCTCATTCCAACACTAACTCAAAAATCCAAAGTCCAAAGTCTCATCTGTGAGCCTATGAAATAAAAATGCAATTTGCTCTTAAAATATAATGGTGGGACAAGCATGGAGTACACATTCTCATTCAAAAAGAGAGGAATAGGCAAGAAGAAAGGGGTAATAGGGCCCAAGCAAGTATGAAACTCAAGAGAGCAAATATTGGGTCCGGAGACTTCAGAATAATCTCCTCTGACTTCCTGTTGGGCATCCTCTACACACTGGTGGAAGGGTTGGGCCCCCAAGGCCTTGGGAAGCTCTGTCCCTTTGACTTGGCTGGGCTCAGTACACCCAGCTCTCCCAGGCTGGCATTGCGTGCTGGCAGCTCTACTGTTCTGGGGTCTCAGTGGCAGTCCCACTACCATGGCTTCAGAAGGCATTGCCCTATTGAGAACTCTCTGCAGTGACCTCACTTCCACAATGCCACTAGGCATTGCCCTGGTGGGGACTTTGCAGTGGCTGAACTCTCTTGACTAGGTATTACTGTAGTGGGACTCTCTGTGATGGCCTCACTTCCACAGCTCCACTAGGAATTGCCTTGATGGGGACTCTCTGCAGCAGTCACAATCCTGTATTTCTGCTTGGCATTGGTCTAGTGAGGCTTCTAGCAGTGGTTCTGCCCCTGTAATTAGTCTCTGCCTAGGCCCCCAGGCTTTCAACAATACCTTTTTAAGTCTAGGTAGGGGCTGCCAAGCCTCCACAGCTCTTGCTTTCTGTAAGCCTGCAGAATTAGCACCATGTGGATGCCACCATGGTTTATGACTTGTACTTTCCTGAGCTGCAGCACAAGCCATACCTGAGGCTTAGAAGTGCTGTGCTGGGATACAAATAGCACTCCGAGCCTGTCCCCTGAAACTATTCTGCCCTCCTGTGCCCTTGAGCCTATGATGGGAGTGGTAGCATCGAAGATCTCTGAAATGCCTTCCATTGCCTTTTTTTTTCACTGTCTTGAGGAATAGCACCTCACTCCCTTCTATCTGTGCTAATCTCTTTAGAAAATGGTTTGTGGGCTACACCCTTGGTTTCCTCTACTGAACATGCTTTTAAACTCTTTACTTTCCTAGGCTGAGGGTTTTCCAAATCTTTCTGTTATGCTTTCATTTTAGTTATAAATTCTGTGTTTAAATTACTGTTTTTTCTCCAAAATCTCAGCATAAGCAGCTAAAATTAACCATAAGCTCCTTCTATATTTTGTTTAGAAATTTCTTTTGCTAGATACCCTAGTTCATTAGTCTCTACTTTGGCCTTCCATAAAGTTCTCAGGCATGGGCACAGTTCAGCCACATTCTTTGCCAATTAATAACAAGGATAGCCTTTACTCCAGTTTCCAATATCTTTGTCCTCAGTTCCATCTGAAATCTCATCAGAATGGCCTTTATTGTCCATATATTTTTCTTAAAAATTTTTTATTGATGCATAATTGTAAAGATTTGTGTGGTCCATTTAATATTTGATACATTCATACAATGATTAAATCAGAGTAGGATGTCCATCACCTCAAATATTTATCATTTTTCTGTGTTAGGAACATTTCAAATCTTTTCTAGCTATTTTGAAATATACAATAAATTATGGTTAACTATATTCACTCTACTATGTTATCAAAAACTAGAAATTGTTGCTTCTGTTTAGCTGTATTTTTGTACCTATTAACCAACCTCTTTTCACCCCCAGTTCTCCCCTACTCTTCTCAGCCTCTCGTAATCATCATTCTACTCTGACCAAGAGACCAACTTTTTTACCTACCACATTTGAGTGAGAACATGTGATATTTGTGTTTCTCTGCCTGGCTTACGTCACATAACATAATGTTCTCCAGTTCCATCCTTGTTGCTGAGAATGACAGAATTTCATTTATTTTTCATGGCTGAACAATATTCCATTGTGTATATATGCTACATTTTCCTTATCCATTCGTTTTTGGACACTTAGATTGATTATATATGTTGGTTATTATGAATAGTGCTGCGATAAATATGGAGTGCAAATATCTCTTCAATATACTGATTTTCTTTCTTTTAGCTATATACCCAGCAGTGGGATTGCTGGATTATATGGCAGATCTATTTTTAGTTATTTGAAAAACCTCCATACTATTTTTCACAGTGCCTATACTAATTTACATTCTCACCAACAATTTTCAAGCATTCCCCTTTCTCCACATTCCACAAGCATTTGTTATTTTTTGTCTTTTTGATAATAGCCATTTTAACTGAGGTGAGATGATATTACATTGTGGTTTTGATTTGCATTGCCCTGATGATTAGTGATATTGAACATTTTTTTATATACCTGTTGGCCATTTGTGTGACTTCTGAGAAAGGTCTACTCATATCATTTGCCCATTTTAAAATCAGATTATTATTATTATTTTTTTGCTGTTGAGTCCTTGTATATTCTCTTTATTAATCCCTTGTCAGACGGATAGTTTGCAAATATTTTATCCCATTCAACAGTCTCTGCAGTCTATTGTCTATTGATCATTTCCTTTGCTGTGAAGAAGCTTTTTAGTTTGATGTAATCCCATTTGTCTATTTTTGCTTCTGTTGTTTTTGAGGTCTCACCAAAAAATCTTTGCCTGGACCAATGTCCTAAAGCATTGTCCAATTATTTTCTTCTAGTAGCTTCAGGATTTTTAGGTCTTACATTTAAGTCTTTAATCTATTTTCATTTGATTTTTGTATATGTTGAGAGATAGGGGTCTGGTTTTACTCTTCTGCATGAGTATATCCAGTTTTCCTGGCACCATTTATTGAATAAACTGTCTTTTACCCAATGTATATTCTTGGCACCTTTGTCGAAAAGCAGTTGGCTGTAAATGTGTGAATTTATTTCTGGGTTCTATTCTGTTTTATTGGTCTATGTGTCTGTTTTTATGCCAGTACCATACTGTTTAGGTTACTATAGCAGCTCTTTAGTATAATTTGAAATCAGGTAGTGTGATGTCTCTAGTATTGTTCCTTTTGCTCAAGATTGCCTTGGCTGATCATGGTCTTCTGTGGTTCTATGCAAACTTTAGGATTTCTTTTCTGATTTCTGTGAAGGATATCATTGGTACTTTGAGAGGAGTTGCACTGAATTTGTAGATCACTTTGGATAGTATGGACATTTTAACAACATTAGTTCCTCCAGTCCATGAGCATAGCATATCTTTCCATTTGTTTGAGCCCTCTTTCATTTCTTAGTTCAAGTGTTTATTGATTTCATTGTAGAGATCTTTCACTTCTTTGGTTACATTTATTCCTAGTTTTTTTTTTTTTCATAACCATCATAAAGGGGATTGCTTTATTGGTTACTTTTTCAGATTGTTGGTTGTTAGTGTATAGAAATGCTGCTGATTTTTGTATGTTGATTTTGTATTCTGCAACTTTACTGAATTTATTGACCAGTTCTAACAATTTTTTTTGGTGGCATCTTTTTCTAAATATAGGATCACATTATCTGTGAACGAGGATAATTTGATTTTCTCCTTTCCAACATGGATGCCCTTTATTTTGTTCTCTTGCCTAATTGCCCTGGCTAGGATTTCCAGTATTATATTGAATAAAATTGATGAAAGTGGGCATCCTTGTCTTATTTCAGATATTAGAGGAAAGACTTTCAATTTTTCTCCATTTAATATGATGTTAGCTGTGGATTTGTTATATATGTCTTTTATTGTTTTGAGGTATATTAGTTCTATACCTAGTTTTTTGAGAGGTTTTATCATGAAGGCATGTTGAATATTGTTTAATGATTTTTAGCATTTATTGTAACTATTGCATGGTTTTTGTTCTTAATTCTGCTAATGTGATGTATCCATTTATTGATTTGCATATGTTGAACCATCCTTGCTTTCCTGGGATGAATCCCACTTGATCACAATGAATGATGTTTTTAATGTATTGTTGAATTCAGTTTGCTAGTATTTTGCTGAGAAATTTTGCATCTATGTTCATCAGGGATATTTGCCTATAGTTTTCTTTTGTGTGTGTGTCCTTGTCTGATTTTGGTATCAGGGTAATGTTGACCTCATAGAATGAATTTAAAAGTACTCCCTCCTCTTCAACTTTTTGGGATAGTTTGAGTAGAATTGGTGTTATTTATTCTTTAAATGCTTGGTAGAATTTAGCAGTGAAGCCATCAGGTTCTGGGCTTTTCTTTGATGGGAGAGTTTTTTACTGCTTCAATCTTGTTACTTGTTATTGATCAGTTCTGATTTTCTACTTCTTTGTGGTTCAGTCTTGGTAGATTGTATGTGTACAGGAGTTTTATCCATATCTTCTAGACTTTCCAATTTGTTGGCATATAGTTGTTCATAATAACCTCTAATGATTCTTTATGTTTCTGTGGTATCAGTTGTAATGTCTCCTTTTTCAACTCTGATTTCATTTATTTGGGTATTCTCTCTTTTTCTTAGTCTAGCTAAAGATTTGTGAACTTTTCTTATCTTTTTTAAAAACCTACTTTTTATTTTGTTAATCTTCTTTTTTTTTTTTCTATCTCAGTTTCATTTATTTCTGCCCTGATCTTTATTATTTCTTTTCTTCTACTGATACTGGGTTTGGTTTGTTCTTTTCTAGTTCCTTGTGATCCATCATTAAGTTGTTCATTTGAAGTCTTTCTACTTTTTTCATGTAGATATTTCTTCTCTCTTAGCACTACTTTTGGTGTATCCCATAGGTTTTGGTATGTTGTGTTTCCATTTTAATTTGTCTTGAGGAGTTTTAAATTTTCTTTTAAATTTCTTCACCAGTCCCTCCATTGTCCAGGAGCATTTGTTTTATTTCCATTAATTTGTACAGTTTTCAACATTCTTTCCAATATTGATTTCCAGGTTTATTCCAGAAAAAATACGTTGTTATTATTTTGATTTTTAAAAAATTATTAAGATATATTGTCTATCCTGGGGAATGTTTTATGGAAGCATTCCATGTGTTCTGGAAAAATATGTGTATTCTGCAGCTGTTAAATGGAATGTTCTGCAAATATCTGTTAGGTTCATTTGGTCTACAGTGCAGTTTAACTCTCATGTGGTCTACAGTGCAGTTTAACTCTCATGTTTCTTTGCTGATTTTCTGTCTTCACAATCTGTCCTTTGCTGAAAGTGGGGTGCTGAAGTCCCTTACTATTACTGCATTGTAATAATACAACACATGGTATTATAATCTCTCCCTTTAGGTGAATTAATATTTGTTTTAAATGTTTGGGTGCTTTGGTGTTGGGCGTATATATATTTAATTGTTATATCCTCTTGCCGTATTGACCCTTTTATCATTATATAATATCCTTGTTTTGCTTTTTTTTTTTTTTAACTGTTCTTGACTCAAAGTCTATTTTCTCTACTATAAGTATAGCTACTCCTGCTCTTTTTTGGTTTCCAGTTGCATGGAATATCTGTTTTAATTCTGCCACTTTCAGTCTGTGCATGTCTTTATAGGTGAAGTGGGTTTCTTAAAGACAGCTTATAATTGGGTCTTTTAAAAAATCTTAACCCATTTAGCCACCCTATGTTTTTTTTTTTTTTTTGGAGAATTTAATACCTTTACATTCAAAGGTATTATTGATATGTAAGGATTTGTTACTGCCATTTTGTTACTTGTTTTCTGATTTCTTTGTGGGTCCTTCCCTCCATTTTCCCTCTCTTACTGTCTTCTTTGTGGTTAAGCAATTTTCTCTAGTGATACCTGTTGATTCCAGGCTGTTTATTTTAAGCGTCTCTGTTATATATTGTTACTTTCTGGTTTCTATGAAGCTTACAGAATCCTCTTATAGTTATAACAGGTTATCTCAAACTGATACTGACTTGAATTTGATTGCAAAGTAAATAAAGTAACAAAACAAACTCTACACTTTAGCACCCTTCATTTTGATTTTTGATTTTTCAATTTACATCCTCTTATATTGCTTATTTCTTAACCAATTGTTGTCGTTATTTTCATAAAACAGTTTTGTCTTTTAGTCTTCTTTCTTAAGCTATTAGTGGTTTCTTTATCTCAATTACAGCATTAAACTATTCTAAATTTGTCTGTTTTCTTTCTTTTACCAATTTGTTTAGTATCTTTAGATGTTTTCATGTTACACATTAGCATCCATTTCTTTCAGATTGAAGAACTCCCTTTAGATTTCTTGTAAGGCAGGTCTGGTGTTGATTATTTCCTCAGCTTTTGTTTGTCTGAGAAAGTCTTTATCTCTCCTTTGTGTTTGAAGGATAGCTTTTCTAGGTACAATATGCATGGTTGGCAGTTTATTTTCCTTTAGCACTTTGAATATAGCATCCTTATCTCTCTTGGCCTACAGGGTTTCTGCTGAGAAATCCACTGCATATCATATTGAAGCTCCATCAAATGTGATATTTTTTTCTTTCCTTTTGCTGCATTGAGTATCCTTTTTTTGTCTTTGATTTTTGCTAATTTGATTATGATGTGTCTTGAAGAATTCCTCTTTGGACTGAATTTGGTTGATAACTTCTGAGCTTCTTGTACCTAGATGCTGTCACCCTTCTTCATATTTGGGAAATGTTCAGCCATTGTTTCCTTAAATATGCTTTCTAAGCTTTTTTCTCTCTTGTTTCCTTCAGGGATTCCTATTATGCAGAGGTCAGTTCATTTAATGGTGTCCTGTAATTCTCATAGGCCTTCCTCATTCTTTTTAATTCTTTTTTTTTTTCTCCTTTGATTGGGTAATTTCATATGTTTTGTCTTCAGTCTCATTAATTCTTGCCTCTGTTTGATCAAGTCTGCTGTTGAAGCTTTCTAATGAGTTTTTCAGTGCAGTTATTATACTCTTTATTTGTAGGTTTGCTATTATTTTAAAAATTGTTTTCACTTCTTTGTCAAATTTCTTATTTTGTTCCTGGATAGTTTTCCAAATTTCATTTAGTTTTCTATCCATATTTGCTTGAGCTCTCTGAACTTGTTTAAGAGGATTATTTTGATTTCTCTCTCAGACATTTCATGGATCTTCAATTCTTCTTGGTTCATTGCTGTAGCTTTGTTGATTTCTCTTGGTCATGTCATCTTTCTCTGAGTTTTCACAGTTTTTGTATCTTTCCATTGATGCCTGAGCATTTGAGGAGACTGTCACCTATTCCAGTGTTTGCAGATATTCGTTGGTGGTGTTAGACCTTTACTACTTACTATCAGAACTTAAATGCTGTTCTGTTGTTGCTTCTCATTTTGGGGAGGACTTATGGTGACCTGAACTGACACACTGCAGTGGAACTAACTAGTTGCCCTACTGTTGTTTCCTGGCCTGGGGGAAAGACTCATATTGAACACTGGAATTTAAATGCTTCTCCATAACTAAATTGTTGCCTTCACATTGTTTTTGAGTCTGTGGAAAACTTATAGTGAGCACTGGAACTTAGATGTTGCCCCAAAAATATATTGCTGCCCTGCAAATATTTCCCAGTCTGAGGAAGACTTAAGTTGGCACTGTAACTTAATTCTGACCTTTTAGTTGTTTCTGGGAAGGGAATGCTCCACACAAGCACCTGGGCTTTATGGAACATCTGGCCAAGGATTTGGGCTTTCCTGTAGGTTGTGACCCTTGCAGTGCTTTGGTGCTAATCAGTCTCTTCAACTTGGGATCTCCACTTTATTGGAGTGCAGAGAAGCTCTCAAGATCCACTTTCCAGTCATTGTGATTAATGCCCTGCTTTTTGTCCCCAATTCGCTGCAGGTGGTTTAGCTCTCCTGGAACTCCTGATGATTCCTGTGGGACAGGACAGGAGTAGGCTTCCATAAAGATTTGAAGATCAATGGAGAGACAGAACATGCACCTCCAATTCCCTCCTCTCACCACAGAAATCTTGAGTTTAAAGAAATCTCTGTGAGTGGTATTTTGCTGGCTTGGGAAAGGCAATGGCACAGTCTGAAATGAACAATTCTTTTTACCAGTTGTGACTTCTCTCAATCCTGTGGATGCGGGGGGGGGGGGGGGTCTCCATTTCTCCCCCAAGTTCTGGAGAATTCAGAGTGATATTCTTGTCTTTGAATATTTTCTAGTTATATTTTTGTTGGGGAACTGATGTTGGGGAATCTTATACTTCACAATCTTGCTGATGTCACTGTACTGTTCATATTTCTATCAGCATCCTAATCACAACCACTTATGCAATAACTAAGGAGTTCCAAACTTTCTTTAGTCTTCTTGTCTGCCAAGCCCTCAAAATCTAGATTTATCTAGCTTGTTTCTACAAATTCTTCCAACCTTTTTCCATCACCCAGTTCCAAAGCCACTTCCACATTTTTGAGTATTTGTTACCAGCAACACCCCACTTCTCCGTACCTATTTTCTGTATTAGCTTGTTTTCTGTTGCTTGTAACAGAATATTTGAAACTGCATAATTTAAAAGAAAAATAATTTATTTCTTACAATTATGGAGGCCAAGAAGTCTCAAGTTGAAGGGCGATAACTGGTGAGAGCCTTCTTGCTGGTGGAGCCTCTTTGAAGAGTCCCAAGGCAGTGCAAGACATCACATGATGAGGGGGCCGAACATGTTAGCTCAGGTTTCTAGTCCTTGTCTTATGAATCCACCAGTCCGGCTCCCATGATAACCCATGAATCCATTAACCATTTAATCCATTAATTCATGAATGGATTAATCTGTTCATTATGGCTAAACCCTTATGATCCAATCACCTCTTAAAGGCCTCACCTCTCAAAGTTGCCACATTGGGGAGTAAGTTTCAAAATGAATTTTTTGAGGAGTCATTTAACCATAGCAGGGTTTCAGATTTGCAAGATAAAAAGTCTGGAGATCTGTTTCACAACATGTGAACATACTTAACACTACTAAACTGTATGCTTAATGGTTAAGATGATAAATTACAGGTTATGTGTTTTTTACTACAATTAAAAAAACTATGCTTGTTATAAATAAGTAGCTCATTCTCCCTTGTAAAATTTACTACCTGTTTAAATTGCTCAAACTGAACCAGTGACTGAACTGTGGTCTTCTCTAGGGTACTTAAAATTACTGAAATAAAAGAATAAGTATGTAAAAAGTGCAGTGGCGCGATCTCGGCTCACTGCAAACTCCGCCTCCTGCATTCACTCGCCATTTTCCTGTCTCAGCCTCCCCAGTAGCTGGGACTACAGACGCCCGCCACCATGACTGACTACTTTTTGTATTTTTAGTAGAGACGGGGTTTCACCGTGTTAGCCAGGATGGTCTCGATCTCCTGACCTCGTGATCCGCCCACCTCAGCCTCCCAATGTCCTGGGATTACAGGCGCGAGCCACCGTGCCCAGCCTGGTAATGCTTTTAAAATAATTCATTTATTTAAACTATGACACAAAAAAAGAGGTTTTAAAATCTTACTCAGGTACTGTTTAAAAATAACAAATATATTAATTACTTGATGTCTTTACTATATCTAAAATAATTGCTGTATCAGAGGTAGGGACACAGTAAAAGAGGTACTATTGAAGCTAGTATACTGTACTGCAGATACTGTTGAAATACCTTAGAAGTACTATTGAAATATTTTAACAGAATAGCACACTAAACAGACTGACTGAAGTTCTTATACAAGGATCTCATGTAAATAACAACGAAATAATAAGAAGTTCATCAATTCCATAAGAAATAGATACAAAATTTGGATGCCAAAATTCTTTTTTTTTTTTTTTTTTTTTTGAGATGGAGTCTCGTTCTGTCATCCAGGCTGGAGTGCAGTGGTGTGATCTCGACTCATTGCAACCTCTGCCTCCCAGGTTCAAGTGATTCTCCTGGCTCAGCCTCCTGAGTAGCTGGGATTATAGGCATGTGCCACCATGCCTGGATAATTTTTGTATTTTTATTAGAGATGGGGTTTCACCATGTTGGCCAGGCTGGTCTCGAACTCCTGACCACAGGTGATCCTCCTGCCTCAGCCTCCCAAAGTGCTGGGATTACAGGCATGAGCTATCATACCTGGCCCGGATGCCAAAATTCTTAAAAGAAACAAGGGGAGTTATCTCATTATGAACTCCATAAGACTAAGATCTGGCAAAACTGGATCTTGAAATATGAGATGAAACCTCAAATTGACACTTGCCAAAATTCTCCATTAAACAACCCATCACAGTAGGGATAAATTTGCCACAGTATTAAACAGTGACCAGAAAACTTCTGTAGTATAGCAGAAGACATGTCCAGTTCATGCATTATGTATATTAAATTAAGCTCAGTATGGTTTCAGGATGATTCAAGCACATTACATTTATTGTACACTTTATTTCTATTAGTATCACATTGTAATATATAATGAAATAATTATACAACTCACCATAATGTTGAACTAGTGGGAGCCCTGAGCTTGTTTTCCTGCAACTAGACGGTCCCATCTGGAAGTGATGGGAAACAGTGGCAGATAATCAGGTGTTTGATTCTCATAAGGAGTAAGCCACCTAGATTTCTTGCATGCGCAGTTCACAATAGGGTTCACACTTCTGTGAGAATCTAATGCCACCACTGATCTGACCAGGAGGCAGAGCCCAGGTGGTAATGTGAGTGATGGAGGACAGCTGGAAACACAGATGAAGCTTCGCTTGCTTGCCCACCACTCACCTCTGTGCGGCCCAGTTCCTAACAGGCCATGAACTGGTGCCAGGTGTTGTGGACCTCTGCTCTAAGTAATAGTTTTAGCATCCCCAAATAGATTTATATAATTTATACAATTGTGTTTATTAATGTGTACTAATCGGCACAGTTATTTCCTGGGTAAGTTGAAGTATTTCCCTATCAAAAATCCACAGCTCTTACTATGGCAGAAAACAAAATAAAAACAAAACAAAACAACAAAATAAAAGCACAATTAGATTTTGTGTTACTTACTTAGAATATTCCAATTGTCTAATACACAGACATATTTAATTAGAATACTTATTTATGGAATGCTTACATAAAAGCTATGTAAGGCTTTTTCCATTAGTTATAAACTTTATTGTCCTTATAGTGATAAGGACACTTAATCCTCTGAAAAAATGAAAAGATCCTTGACCCAACTGAAAAGTTACATCTGCTAGATATGTTAAATTGAAGTTCTCCAGAGAGCCTTCAGCAGATGGTTCACAGAAGTTGACTGCTAACCCAAGATCCTCAGAATAAGCTAATGATTACATGGAGTAGATAATTTTGGCTAAAGATCATTGGAAGAAGATTCTTCTATATATCACACTCTCTATTGCATATTCTTATATATTATATTTGTGGTAATACTATTCTCCTTTATTGCTTAAAGTATTATACTTCTGACTTAGCCTGTCATATTCACTTTACTAGTGATAATAAGTTACCTATGTCTAGACCAGAGTTGGCAAACTATGGCTTACAGACCAAATCTGGCCAGCCACCTGTTTTTGTAAATAAAATTATTTGGAACACAGCCACAGCCTTTTTTTTTTTTTTTTTTTTTTTTTTTTTTTAAACATGTTGCCTATGGCTGTTCTTGTGCTACAACAGCAGATCTGAGTTGTGACCAAAAAACAATATATGGCTCACAAAGTCAAAAATATTTCACATCTAGTTTTTTTACAGAGAAAGTTTGCTAATCCTTGATCTAGGTAATTGTCATTATAACTCTATAATTCAGTTCTTCCAAACTATTTTTAGCTCAGCCATTTAAATAAATGATGTGAAGGTATGTTACTCTGACTTTCCAATAACAATACTCTTTGTCCAAGAAGCCTAGTGAGAAGGAAAACAACAACAACAAAAACAACAACAAAAAAAGCCAAAAAAACGATACTCTGAATGCAATATATAAATGAAATAAAATGTCCCTGCACCAGGGAAATTACAAAATACAAACAATAACTATTTGTCAACAGTACTCAGAAACAGTATATCTGGAGTTCCATCAATGTTGAATTATCTCTTGTATATCTTTTTGTTATTTTTTTCTCTATAAAACAATGAGACTCTTTAATGCCAATATAGGACCAAGATTCATTGTTCTGTTGAATTATTAGTTAGGCCATTCCAACAGTGTAATTTCTGTGGTAGTCAGTCTCCAAGATAGTACCTAATGATTTTTGCTTCTTGGTATTCATGCACTTGTACACCGTACCTCTTCCACACTGTGCCAAGGTTGGTATATGTGACCTCTGTGGCAACAGCGGTAGTATGTCACTTCCAATGTTAGGTAATAAAAAACAATGTATTTTCTGCCTTATTCTCTATCATACAATTCACTCTAGGGAAAGTTAGCTGCCATGTTGTCAGCAGCTCTATGGAAAGGCCCACGTGACAAGGAATTGAGAAATCTTGCCAACAGCCCATGAGAAACTAAGGCCTCCAGTCCACAGCCAGGTGAGGGAGCCTTCTTGGAAGTAAGTGGATCCTATACTCTATTCCAACCTTCAGAGAACTGCAGCCTTAGCTGACATCCTGGCTGCAACTTCATAAGAGACACTATTCCAGAACCACTCAGATAAGATGCTCCAAAACTTATAACCCTCAGGAACTATATGACATAATTTTCTTGTTTTCAAGCTGCTAAATTTGGAATCATTTGTCATAGAGCAAAAGATAACTGATACAATTTAGCTCCCCAACTAAATTCCCCAACATCCCAAATGAATTATATATCATTTCAAAGAGTACATAAAACCCTTTATGGAGAGAGAATTCTGAGAATAATGATCCTATCCACAGGAGTGAAACTACTAGAAGCTTTCATAAAAAAATTACTTTGGTTGACGTAGTAAATAATACATCCCAAACTGTGAGGCACAGCAAACACAACAAACCAGTTTAAATTCCTTAAACCAAGTCATTATAAATAATAGAATTGTCTTGGATTTTATTTTGACCAACCAGGGAAGATTCTTTACCATTGCCAACATTGTGTATTATACCTAAACACTTCCGGTGAATTGGAATAATCTATCTCTAAGCTAAAAGAAAAGGCAACCTGGCTACCTAAAATAGACTTGGAAAATCTTTGAGACTTGTTTTCGTGATCAGGTCTGGGAAATCTGTGGTCACGGTTCCAAAACATCTGCCAGGCCTTTCCAGTTATACTTATCTCACTGGTGTTCAATGTCTATGTTCCAGAATCTTAAATGCTTGTGTGCAGCCACCATCCTGACAAATGATTCAACAAATGATTCAAAGACAAAAACCAGGATGCAATTATTTTCATAGACATGTAAAACTGAAAATCAAATATCCACAGATGAAACTTCACCTTCGAGGAGAATCCCCAACAGGGATAAAGAGCTGCACAACACTTGATGTTTTCTCCTGCAGCTTTGATTGAACAAGGACCAGTAAGAAGGACTAACAGTAAAGAGGTTCCTACAAACATAGAAAAAGACTGTTTTTGTTGTTGTTGTTGTTGTTGTGTTGTTTTCTGTAGCAATGGAAACAAAATAGCCACAAGAACCAGTTTTAAACCCATTCAGTTGATCAAGAATAACCTGCATCAGTGAGCCCCTCTCGCATGAGTCAGCTCGCCGGGGAAAGACTCACTCCAGTAAACACACCTCTCAGTGCCAGCTAATCAGCAGCAGTCTCACCTGAGTAACTGAGCTTCTGCAGATGTTGTCCAACCACTCATATCCCTGAAAGTCTGTCAATTCCTAGCACTTCACGCTTCCCCTAAAGAAAAATCCGATATAAGGCTAACAGTCTGCTGTGCCTGACTGGCATAGCCCTCCCTGATTATAGGAAGCAACACATTCAGCTTTGTCTTGTCAATATTTTTGATGTTTAGTGCTGGTCTCATGATTCTTTGACCAACTCCCCTGATTCTTTTATCATTTTTTTAACCTCTTCCTGTTTAATACTATTAAGAGTAATAGTAATGATGATGATGATTTTGTAACCGCTACTCACCATATGCCATGCACTGTGACAAGGGCTTTCATTGTCTTAATATCTGGCTACCAGCACTTCTTAGATTTTCAGGTAGCACTCACACCTGAGGCTATTCCTGGCTTATTCCGTGTGCCAGTCTTTTGCTAGTTGCCTTCGATTCACTCCTCATCCTTTCTCCGCTCTGTCACGGAAGGCTGACTCCTGAAGACAGGGTTTGCCAGGCTCTTCTGTCAGCTGGCTTCCAGCTCATTTTTGCTAATGGGAATCTGTGGTGAAAGATGAAAGATCAGAAGGGAGAAAGAATATTTCTTCCCTCTCTGCTTCTGGAGGTGGCTTGGCCAATAGCTGTGTTTCTTCCCATTGCTCCAGCTCTTTGAAAATACCTAGTTTTTTTTTGGTGATAAAGGCATGATGCTGTAGATATCTAGGTTGTTTGGCAATCCTGTTTGGATTCTCAGCTTTTACAACACCCAATAATACATTCTTTTTAAAAAAGCTTCAGTCTTTCTAATTTCCTAGACCATTGATAGAATCAGCAAGAATAGGTGGTAGAATTTATGTCAGGTAAAACTGAGAGTCTTGAGATTTAGTCCCAAGTCTGTCTCTGAATCACTTGTAACAATTACAGGTTGGTGCCTCAGTTTTGCTATCTGTGTAATGGAATTGTTGATCTTTAAAGGCCTCCCCCCTGGCCCTCTGCCACCACCCTGCCCAATTAGAACCTTCTATAATGCTGGGCTTGCAAGAATTGGTTTAACATTTGTAAGAATTATAGCTGTTCTATTCTCTCATGTAAGAGTTCAAAAATTGCTTTATAATGAAAATGCAGAGCCCACGTTTAAAGAGCAGGAAAAAAGTGTCATTAAAAGTGTTAGAAATAAAGTTTTTCCTTTAAAAATTTGTATTATTTATAAAATATTATAGAGGTAATAGTGATATATGAGCAACAATTAACTTAAAAAGTACAAAAATTGTCCGGGCGCGGTGGCTCAAGCCTGTAATCCCAGCACTTTGGGAGGCCTAGACGGGCGGATCACGAGGTCAGGAGATCGAGATCATCCTGGCTAACACGGTGAAACCCCGTCTCTACTAAAAAATGCAAAAAACTAGCCGGGGGAGGTGGCGGGCGCCTGTAGTCCCAGCTACTCGGGAGGCTGAGGCAGGAGAATGGCGTAAACCCGGGAGGCGGAGCTTGCAGTGAGCTGAGATCCGGCCACTGCGCTACAGCCTGGGCGACAGAGCGAGACTCTTGTCTCAAAAAAAAAAAAAAAAAAGTACGAAAATTTTCTGGCATTATAATATTTTCTGGCATTATAATATTATACAATACAATATATAATACCACTTTATTAATATGGTATCTTGATTACTGATAAGATTTTTCAGGCTTGCTTTCCCATAGACTCATTTAATGGATCATCAAAATTTAAACTTTTAGATATTTTATTTTCAATTGATGCAATTGAAAGTGACATTAGTTTCTCTCGGAAAATGACAGATTGCAAATAATTTTTGATAATTTTAAATTTTGATGAGGATCTTACTGCTGATGCAGTTGTTATTGGAGCTGTTAAGAGTATTTTGTAGCCTGTTACATTTGGGATTCATTTCTGATAAATTATTATTGTTACTATATTTTAAGACTAGTCAAGTATAGTAGTGAGAAGGGGGAAAGAGTAGAACAAAGAGTTTGATCTGTAACTGACTGAATAATCAATTGAGATAACTCACTACCCTCAGGTCAGCCTGATAAATTGTTTTGAAATAAAAATTTTAGAATATGTAGAGCTGATAATTCTCTTAGAGCAATTTTTCTAAAAATATTTAATTCTTTATACAAATTAGTTTTGTTTGAGACTAAATTTAATTTTAAATGTAAATGTATACAATGGCATCTTAATGTTTCCTTTGACATTTCCTATAACATGTAGAGGTTGTATAAGAAACTAAATGTGGCTTCATGATTTGTATAAAATTCAAAATAATGGTTTATGCAGTCTACCAATATATCTTCAATTATAAGGAAAACACTAATTTAAACATGGTCTCAGTTGCCATGGTGGCACCTACCTGTAGTCCCAGCTCCTTCAGAGCCTGAGGCAGAATGATCCCTTGAATCCAGAAGTTGGAGGCAGAATCCCTTAAGTCCAGGAGTTTGAGGCTATAGTGTGCCATGACCATGTCTGTGACTAGCCACTGCTTTCCAGCCTGGGCAGCACAGCAAAAGCCTGCCTCAAAAATAAATAAATAAATAAATAAATAAATAAATAAATAAATAAATAAAAGTGAAATTGTCTTACTCATTAATAATTTGTTCATTTGAAGCTTCATACGAAACTAGCGTATTTTTCTATCAAATGCCACCAACTTTAAATTTATTTTATATTTTTAAGCCATGATCTTTAAATTTCTTTTCCATTTCCAAGCCTATTTCTGTTTCTAAGCAGCTTTGTAATGTTGAGGCTGTTTTCAAAATCTGAGATTCTAAACTCTTTAGAGAATTTGAATGACTCCCTCATATGCTTTCTTGCAATGTCCATGTGTGCACTTTTATTTTGTAATAATCTGATGAGAGTTTACTGCCTGTGTCCTGGCAATTCCTGTCCTGGCTTCAGGCCAGAATTAATATTTGTACAGATGCCACAAGGTTAGGCTCCAGGGACTGATGACCAAGCCTGTCTCCCTCTATGGGTCTCAGTGATGCCTATATGCAGAATCCCTTCTTTCTCCCTTGGCTGCAGCCACTGCTGCTGTTGCTGCTACTTTTGTGCTGCTGTCACTCTCCCTGCTACCATCCTGGTCCCATATCTAGGTCCAGCAGCCTTAGTCAGGTAAATATAATCTTTTTGTGTACCTAAGACCTTGAAAGATGAGCAGAATACTGCACAAGAGGAGCCAGGGGTGTTTATCTTCTTTGTACAAGAAATTTTTGTAGCCTCAAAGGTGAGGGACCTCAGTCATTGAGACTTATTGGCACCAGTAAGTCTAAAATCAGGGGTCCAGACACAGAGCCACAGATGCTCAGGAAAAGCCGTAGCATTGCCGGGGGACCCAGGGGATTGAGCACAATTGTTTCCGAGATGTTCAACATCATATTCAGTATTATAGGTGACTGAGAATCTTCCAGAAGTGGTGTTATGTCAAGATTGGTGTGTTGGAGCAAACAGTATCTGACCACCTTGAGGAAACTTGAGAAGTTTACTTACATGTCAGCATGTTATCTTTAGTATTTCTTGAATATTCTATATGATTCATTCACTGTAGGTGTGAGATATATTGTACTTTTTTTTTTTTTTTACAATGATACTGTAAAAAAAATGTTTTAAAACAAGTTTTGAAAACTTTTTATTATGGAAAATTTCAAACATATTCAAAAGTAGAGTGAATAGATAGTATAATGAACCCCGCTTTAGGTACCCATTAACTCAGCTTCATTGATTTCATGACTGAATTTTATCTACATCTCCTTTCCGTTCCCTCAGTCCTAGGTTATTTTGAAACAAATCTCAAACATCCTATCATTTTATCAGCAAACATTTCAATAATATATTTAAAAGATTTACTATTATTTCATCTAAAAAATGAATGATTCTTAATACTATGAAATAGTTATTAGTTAAATTTCTTTAATTATCTCAATTTTTTTTCAGAGTTTGTTTGAACCATGATCTAAACACACTCTGCATACTGCTATTAGTTGGTATGCTTCTTAAATCTCTTTTAATATATAATTGTTGGCTGGGTGCCATGGCTCACGCCTGTAATCTCAGCACTTTGGGAGGTTGAGGTGGGCAGATCACTTGAGCACAGAAGTCCAAGACTAGCCTGGGCAAAATAGAGAAACCCTGTCTCTACAAAAAAAGACATAAAAAAGTTAATTGGGCACAGTGGCGTGTGCCTGTGGTCCCAGTGACTTGGGAGGCTAAGACAGGAGGAATGCTTGAGCCTGTGAGGTGGAGGTTGCAGTGAACTGAGATTGCATCACTGCAATGCAGCTTGGGTGACAGAAGTAAAACTCTGTCTGGAAAAAAAAAAAACCCTGCTGAAAAGAAAAACCCCAAATATATATATTCATGAATATATATATGAATATATATAAGTGCATCTATATATATATAGTTGCCCCATCTCCTCGTTTTTCGTTTGTAATTTATTTGTTGAAGAAACTGGGTCATTTTGTCCTGTAGAATGAATCATCCTATGGATTCTGCTTCTTGCATCCTCTTATGGTCTGAATGTTTGTGTCCCTGCAAAACTCATATGCTGAAATTCTAGCCCCTAAGGAAATGGTATTAGAAGATGAGGTTTTTGGGAGGTAATTAGGTCATGAGGGTGGAGCCCTCATGAATGGCATTAATGCCCTTCATCAAAGAGATGCAAGAGAGATCTTGTGTTCCTTCCATCATGTGGGGACACAGTAAAAATATGGTTGTCCATGAACTATAAGTGGGTACTTGCTAGACACCAAAGCCTTGATCTTGGAGTTCTCAGCCTCCAGAACTGTGAGAAATAAATTTATGTTTTTTATAAGCCATTAGTTTATTGTATATTCTTTAGAGCAACCTGAATGGACAAAGACACACCTCTAGATGATTGTTTAACATATTCTGCTGTTCTTTGTATTTCTGTAACTTGTTCCTTGTATTTCTGTAGGCTTAAGAGATTTATCTTTGATTATTTGGTGTGTGGCTACTTCATAGGTGGTCTTGTGTACTTCTATCCAGACACAATAATGTCACTTTTTTGTGATGTTAACAGCCATTAAATCTTTTCTCAGATCCATTATTTCATGAGGGTTTACAAAAGGATTATATTTAAATTGTATTATTATTTATTGGCTGGGTTATTTCTACAAAGATAAACCTTTCTGTATAAAATATGGTTATTATGGCCTAAAGTATAGTATGCATAAAAAAACAAGACTTATGCTTGATTTTTTCTCTTTATTTACCAGTTTTCGAAATAGTGAATTGCTTCTCCAGCATCCTCCATATGTGACCAATGAGAGTTTTTAAAAGAATAATTATGAATTCATGACTTTAAATTTATTTGATGTGTTTTAATCCCTACTAATGCCCACATTGTCTTATCTTTGGCCAGTGAGAGAATTGCTTGGCTCTTGAGTCCTTTGACAGGCTCACACTAGTCTTTTATAGTTTCCTTGCTTTTTGGTATAGTCTGATATTCCAGCTTCATCTGGTACATTTTCTGTCTCATGTTTGGAAACAGCTATTTCTCCAATGTATCCTGTGTTTTTTAGAGGAAATCATGTTTTCAAACTACAGTCGAGTTTCTAGGTTTTTCCAGTAAACACAGCCAGGAGTTTTTAGAAATAAAATAAATGATGAATTCATACTGATACTTCTAATTCAAACTCAGCATCACAGGGTTTTTGTTTACCATTATCAATCTTACGTCATCTGTATCTTCTTTTTCCATGAAGAAAGCGGTTGCTTCTCAAGGACACCAACATAATTATTCATTTGCTTTGTCCCACAGAACATAACCCCCCAAAATAACTGTGTCAACACTATACCAACAATGTGTTTACTGCAGACAATTTATAATTATTTTACTTTATTTTTAGAGACAAGGTCTCACTTTGACACCCAGGCTGGAAAGCAATGGCACCATTATTGTAATCTTGAGCCCAGAATAGCTGGGACTACAGGAGCACCCCATTACACCCAGCGAATTTTAAAAATTATTCGTACAGGCAGGGCCTCACTATGTTGCCCAGGGTAGTCTTGAACTCCTGGGCTTAAATGACCCTCCTACCTCAGGCTTCTAGAGCCCTGGGATTACAGGTGGGAGTCACTGCACTGGCCCAATTTATGGCTATTTATATAGTTCTTTTTATCTTTAGGTTTAATCCTACTAGGATTAAACAATCAAATTATTGTGTTGTAAAGTCACTGGAAATAATTTGTGTGATCTATTTTTAAAATTTTGTTTTTGTTTTATAGAATTTAATTTTTAAGTTTAATTTTGTTTTATAATTATGTAAAATATTTATGTGTCCTCAAAGTCAAATATACAAAATGAAATATATTCAGAGTAGTGTAACTTTTGCCTCTCCCCCTACTCTATCCTCTCTCTCTCTCCCATTGTTTTTTTAAAATTAAATTTTTTGTTTAGTATTCTATTTTTTATAGAATATATATTAGTGTGTCAAGAAGATATATAAAATATGTCAGGGTCAATAGCAAACTAGGTATCTTTCACAGTCTGAAATTGTAGAGTCTGGGGGTGAGGAGGGAAAAGGAGGATGGAGGTAGGCATTGGGCTTCTGATGGGCATGGCAAGAGTAAATACGGCCTGGAGATTGAAGAGTCTGCCGTTGCTTGCTCAAGTAAACAAAGGAAAATGCTATAAATACCTGGGAAGATATTAGAGAAAGTAAAATGATAGTGAGAAGCAAGGTAAAGATTCATTCAACACTTATCAAGAACTCATTGTTTTCCAGGAATGGTGACAGGGCAAGACTGATCAAGTTTCAGGGAAGGTCTAATTTCTTAGTCAGTATACATTTTCATTTGTGATTACTTGGGTTCTCTTATTTTATTCATATAGTAATGAAGTTGTTGAGAAGAAGTTGACTTTGAATTGGGCATATCAGGAAATGTTTCAGTCCAGTTCTTAGGTTCTATGATGTCTTGTTTCAGTAGATGGCTCTTGATAGATAGACAGCCAAAGAGATAGATAGAGAGGCAAAGAGAATAGATTGAGAGGCAAAAGATAGACAGGAAGACAAAGAGAAAGGGCATCCCAGGAAGAAGGTGACAGGTGACCTAGGTGTGTTTGTGAGCATTCATTCATGGCTGTTCTCATTTTTTCTTTTCTTTTTCTTTTTTTTTTTCAGATGATGTCTTGCTCTGTTGCCCACCCTGGAGTGCAGTGGCATGATCTTGGCTCACTGCAACCTCTGCCTACTGGGTTCAAGCAATTCTCCTGCCTCAGCCTCCAGAGTAGTTGTGATTACAGGCACATGCCACCACACCCAGCTAATTTTTGTAGTTTTGTAGAGACAAGGTTTCACCATGTTGTTCTTGAACTCCTGACCTCAAGTGATCTGCCCACCTCGGCTTCCCAAAGTGCTGGGAACACAGGTGTGAGCCATTGCCCCCGGCCAGGTAACTATGGAAGGTGATGGAGATATATATATATTTTAAGAGATGGGGCCTTGCTATGTTGCCCAGGTTGGTCTCGAACTCCTGGGCTCAAGTGATCCTTGCACCTCGGCCTCCCAAAATGCTAGGATTACAGGTGAATCATATGAATCATTTCTAAAACTAGGACTTGGGCTGAAACAACTCAACATGCTTAAAATACTAGATGATTTGGCAGAACCAATCAGTATTGTATAAATGAACCATTTTTAAATAAGGAGAATTTATTTTCTCTCATAGAATTATGTTATCTAGAGTAAGATGATTAATTGTGTGTGTCCACTTGACTGGCCACAGGGTGCTTAGACTAAATATGATTTCTGTTGTGTCTTTCTAGATGTTTCTGGGTGAGATTCACATTCAAATTCATGTACTCATTAAAGTAGATGGCCCTCTCCAATGCGGGTGGGCATCATACAATCTGTTGAAGGCGTGAAGAGAACAAAAGGGGGAGGAAGGAAGAATTCACCATTTTTTCTTGCTGCCCACCTGCTTGGGCTGGGACATCTCATCTCACCTTCTCCAGCCTTTGGATGAGGATTTACACCCTGGTTCTCAGGCCTTCAGGTTCTAACTGGAGCTACACTATCAGCTTTCCTGGCTCTCCAGATTGCAGTTGGTGGATCACAGTACTTTTTAGCCTCCATCATAATGTAAACCAATTCTTAATAATAAATCTATCTATCTATCTATCTGTCTATCTATCTATCTATCTATCTGTCTATCTATCTATCTATCTATCTCCTCTCTAGTTCCATTTCTCTGGAGAACCCTAACACATAGAGTTAGAAATTAGGTTTTTTGTTTTTTGCTTTTTTAGAGACGGAGTTTTGCTCTTGTCGCCCAGGTTGGACTGCAATGGCATGATCTTGGCTTATCGCAACTCCCATTCTCATGCTTCAGTCTCCTGAGTAGCTGGGACTACAGGTGTGTGCCAGTATTCTTAGTAGAGATGGAGTTTCACCATATTGACCAGGCTGGTCTTGAACTCCTGACCTCAGGTGATCCACCCACCTCAGTCTCCCAAAGTGCTGGGATTACAGGCATGAGCCACCATGTCTGGTCAAAATTAATTTTTTTTTAAAATTTAAACAAGGCCTGTCTGTGAAAAAGGCAAAAAGAGATCTTTTATTTCACAAAATAAAATCCTGTTATTTCACAAAAATCTCAGTTGTTCTTATCACAGCTCTAAAAGTGAAATAGTCAGGTGAAATGGGAAAAAATTGTTCTTGATTATTCTAAATGGTTATAAGGCACCACTTGTTATAGTGCTGCTTTTATTTTTTCTGTGTTACTTGTCAGGTTTGTGAGGGAGTAAAATATGTTCTTGGATACAGTAGTAAGAGAGAGAATAAATTACTGCATTTCATCAACTTAAGATGCCACTGACTATAAGATGTACTGTTATTTTATGCACATTAAGAAAGAGAAAAACTGTCATTAAACCATAACACAATATAGATCCATTTCAATTTCAGAGATGTTAAAATGTGAAAATAAGTGTGCATTTTAGAATCAATATGATATGGTAATTATTGACTGCCTACTATGTACCAGGCTTTGTTGCTGATCCTTGACAAACACTATCTTCATTAACCTAGTGATGTGTACCCCTGGCCCTATTTTACAGATGAGAAAAAAGAGGCACAGTGAAGTAAATATATTGGCTAAAGATCACAAAGTTAGTAAGCAGAACAAGCTACTTACCTACTTGAAGAAGAAACTTCCTCTTTTCAAACCTCTGTTCTGTTCTTTTTTTTTTTTTTTTTTTTTTTTAACTACAATAGTCATTTATTCTCTCTAACAGTTACTATTGGTGAGGAATTTTGGAGTAATTTGATTGAGTGTTCTCGCTTAAGGGTCTCTTATGAGTTTGCAGTTAGATGTCGGCTGTGGTTACATCATCTGGACACATGACTGAGGCTGGAACATTCAATTTCAAGGTATCTCACTCATATAGCTGTTAAGTTGGTGCTGGCTGTTGGCTAAGAGTCTTTTTTTTTTTTTTTTTTTTTTTTTTTGAGACGGAGTCTTGCTCTGTCGCCCAGGCTGGAGTGCAGTGGCCAGATCTCGGCTCACTGCAAGCTCCGCCTCCCGGGTTTACGCCATTCTCCTGCCTCAGCCTCCCGAGTAGCGGGGACTACAGGCGCCCGCCACCTCGCCCGGCTAGTTTTTTGTGTTTTTAGTAGAGACGGGGTTTCACCGTGTTAGCCAGGATGGTCTCGATCTCCTGACCTCGTGATCCGCCCGTCTCGGCCTAAGAGTCTTAATTTCTGGCCACATGGGCCACTCCATGAGGCTGCTTGAGTGTCCTCTCAACATGGTGTCTGGATCTTTGGATTACAAAAGGCCGATGTGGAATCTGCAATGCCATTTATAATTTATCCTTGAAAGTTCACACACTTCTGCTGTACAAACTTCTGTTCTTACTTGTGACTCTTTTGTCAAGCTGTGCCTTGATAAACTGTAATACTTTTGAGTCTTTGAGGAAAGTGATCTGTTTTTAGTGTGGGTACTTTTCATTGATCTCAAACACTTGTAGCATAATACTGGGAAGATAATGAGTCACTGAGTTTTAAATCATTACTTGAGTAATGTTAATGAGAATCTTTTGGGGTATATATTTGAATACCAAATAGTTTTTGACTATCCAAAAAGTGGTTTTCCTTGTTCTCTAGACAGGGACTTTGCATTTATCAGTGTTCTTAAGTAGATAGAAAGAAAGAAAGAAAGATAAATCGATAGATAGATTCAGATATAGCTATATGAGAGGAGATTTAGCAGGGGAATTGGCTTACATGATTATGGAGACTGAGAAGCCCCACAACAGGCCATCTGCAAACAAGAGACCCTGGGACACCTGTAGCATGTCTCAATCTAAGTCCAAAGCCCTCAGAACCAGGGAGGCTGATGTTTAACTCTCAGTCTGAGGCTGAAGGACTGAGAACCAAGGGGACCACTGGTATAAGTCCTGAAGTTCAAAAGCCAGAGAGCCTGGAGTTCTGATATCCAAGGTCAGGAGAAGAATGTATCCCAACTCTAGAAGAGAGGAGATTTCTTTTTGTCCTATCTGGGCCCCCAGCCAATTGGGTGGTGCCAGCTCACATTGAGGGCAGATCTTCACTGGTCAGTCTACTGACTCACCCACAAATCTCCTTCAGAATCACCCTCACAGACACACCCAGAAATGATCCATTACCAGTTCTCTAGATATTCCTTAATCCAGTCAGGTTGGCACCTAAAATTAACCACCACAAGGGCTTTACTTTGTATGTCTAACATTCCTCAAAGAGTTCCTGGCCAAAGGCTATTGTTGTGCTCCATAGTAGAATGCTAAAAAATGCCTTTTAATAAGACAGTTCCTTACTGCTTTTAAAATGCTCTGGGCTATTTCCATTCTAAACTACTGAAGCATACACTTGTGGAAAAGCAGCAAGGATCCTTAACACATGATCTGGTGGAAAGCAGACAGGTAAGCATTTGTCTTTGGGGTGAAACTTCCCTTTGTTTTAGTGTGGACCACTTGAGTGAATTCTTTTAGTAATATATTTGTAGCGCAAACACCTATCCATGTTTTGGGGGGAAGTCCAGGATGTAAAGTAATAATCTCAAATGCAAAAGCTTCAGAGTAAGCTATTGTTTAATAACATAAATGTAGTGTTTTAGCAAGTTAATGAAAAAAAATTACCTAAATCTGGATTTAGACTATCCTTTACGTGAAAATGATTGTGTTAGTGGAATTACGTGTCCTTTTGTTCAAGCGGTGTCCTTTCAAGGTTGGGAACCATGGCAGGAAGATCACACATCTGGACTTCCTTTCCCCTCAAGACAAATAGAATTTTGTGATAAGGATATAGACCGGCTTGAAGCTAGATGAACTGGACCATTGGTGTCCTACACAGGAGCTATTTACGAAGGAACAGCCCTGATTTGGAAAAACGTTTAAAGACTCACTCTAGTGATTGTCCTGTGTGTGTCTTTGAAATGAGGGCAGCTTCACCCTGAAGGAACTGGGTTCTCATGTTTCTGCCATCCTGAGGTGAAAAAGAAAAGGGTCTTGGACAATGGAGTGAAGGCAATTACTCCTTGTATCTTGGGAGCAAAGAGGGAATTGAGATTGTCCTCTGGTATATGGAAGGGTCTGAAGATTTCTACGGATGGGGGTGCAGCTGATCCCCACTCCTATTAGGAAAACTTGTGGGAGTCGGGTAGAGAGAGTCAACTTGTGTTTGGGCTGTGGCTTTCAAAGTAACCACTTTTAGTCATGCAATAGGTTGCCTTCAAGGAGTATTCTATTCTTTCAAATCTTTTAGTGCAGCCTTATTTAAAGGGATAGGCCCCTCCTAGATGTGCCTTGGGGGCATTAGTGAAGAGGTCTATGTCCTTGCTTGGGATCTACATGACACTGGGGAGGCAGAAAGAGTCTAGGGCAAGGGGTTAGGTCTGAGTGGAGATGCTGTGCACGGATTAGTGCAATAATCCAGTAACAGTATCTGTTTTGGGGATCCCAAGAATTTACAGAACTTGCCATCATTCCTCAGGTTTTCACTGCTGTACTTGAGAAAGTAACCAAATGAAAGATGTGACTTTCTGCTTTTATAGGGATGTAGGTCAGGCTATTGTCATTTGGGCATTGAAGAGAAGGTTGCCTTTGGAAAGCTGGAGAACTTGGGGGGAATAGCTGACTTGCACATCCTTCAGTACTCCACTTAGCTATCATTCCTTCTAATGTCTCCCTAACTTCATGTCTGAGTTCAGTGTCTTTTCTAGTGTTCCTTTAGCCCCTGGATGCTATCATTTACACAAGCAAAAAATTACAACAGACTCTTATTGAGTACTTACATTGTGCCAAACACTGAGTTAAGTGCTTCACATGGATTATCTCATTCAGTAATTTGGTAATCTCCATTTTTCAGCAGAGGACACTGAAACCTAGAGAAACTATGCGATTTGCTTCAAGTCCTGCAGAGAGACACTCATAAGCCAGATTTTGAACCAAGATGGTCTAGTCCAGAGCCAGTACATGCAGGATTTAGAATATACTAATTTTATTTATCTCCTTGTTCATTTTTTTAAAGTACTATGAGCTTTCTTAGGATAGTCTCTTTCCTTTATATCTGTATCCTTATCTTTTAATATAGGGCTGGGCACCTTAGTAAGTGTTTGACAAATGTTTATGAAAGGGATAAATGAAAGATACAGCCTAAGGCATAAAATTTTAAGACAACACACTGAAGCTCTTATAGTTTATGACTGTAAAGTACTCAGCTCTCCTCTTGGTACATAATTATCATTTAATAAATGTTAATTATTTGTTATCATTAAGTTAGTTATTTTATTATCATTTAAGGCTGGAGGATCACTTGAGGCCAGGGTTTCCTTTTTTTTTTTTTTTTGAATCTTCTCACATCTTTATTTGAAAGGCACAGCTAAACCCACCCTTGATACAGCATTTTCCGCTTCTCTCTGTAGAGATTAAACGACTGAACACAAGATAAGCTGACTGTATACAGACACAGGTGTGGGTGTTGCTTTTTTTACAATCATTTTTGTCTTTTTTTTTTTTTTTTAAGATCCCCTTTCTTAAAAGACAAGCTAGTACACTGGAAAAAGAAAAAAATAAAATAAAATAAAAACCAAGACAACTTTAGTACCCTCATCTTTATTTGGGAAGGTGGGGGGAATCCTGGGTCGCCCACTGTCACCCTGCTCTTCCCAGCTCAGCTAAGCTCCTCCCATGTGCCCCCGCTTTTGTGGGCGATGGGAGAGGACCAGGTGGACGTGGAGGCCTCTGGAACTAGCAGAGGCGGTGAATGGGGCAGGAGGTGGAGGTGGGAGCATACCTGGGACCTGGGGTCGGGGGAGACTCGGGTGCCCAGGACAGGAAGGGGGCAGCTAGCATTGTGTGCACGCAGTATCAGAGTGAGAGAGCTGTGGCGTGTGCCCCAGGGAGCTGGGGCAGACTGTCAGTTACACGTGTTCAAAACGGGGGCGGGGGGAAGGACTGAGGGTGCTGGGCTTGTCGAGGTCTTGCTGCCTTGGGACCTGGTTTCCCATCTGACCCTCCAGGCCTTAACTTGCCTCACCGTGTCAGGGCAGGTATCCACCTATCCAGGCTGCAGGGGAGGAGGAGGGAGGCCGGGACTGGGGTACGAAGAAAGCTAGAGGTGGCCTGCGAGCCGTGCTGGGGCCCCCGCAGGCGGCCGCCATGAATACTATGGGAGTTTAGCCAATCCTGAGCTCCACTGCGTCTTGTGCTAAAAATTCCTTTCTCTCTGTGTGAGGCCAGGATTTCAAGACCAGCCTGGACAACGTGGTGAGACCCCTGGATCTCTGCAAAAAAAAAAAAAAAAAAAAAAAAAGTTATATTTATTAGAAAAAAATTATTTTTGCATAGGAATGCATCATACGTCTCAATTTTTCAAAATTTCCTTCACTTTAATCACATATTTCCATATTATTTTAGAAAGAGGTGAATGATTAGTTTCTATGCAGTATTTTGAATGTATAGGAGTTAAATGTCACTTTTGATAGAGTTTTCCCTTGAAATTTGAGCTGTGCTTGCTTGAAATATGAATATATTTAACTAGAAAAGCAGGCTGCTACAAGTTCAATTTTAGAAATCTGTAGTGTAACCATTTGAGAATGAAGATGACACTAAATGTAAAAGGTTTCTTATCATATGTGTCCAGCACCACAGCCTGAGGACAAAAGCCAACTGCCAGATTAGAGGAATATTGTGATTTTAGTACACAAAACTAGCTTTCTTATTTTTTGCTTCATAGCCAATCTATTCTCATTATTCTTACTACAAAAGTTCCTAAATTGATTTTACATTAAAAATTTTATAAATATAAAATGTATTATGATACCTACTTACGGTATTGGAATATCCTGATGTGGATGTCTTTGAGGAGGTAGCTCAAGTAAATTATTATATTCTCATTATTGTTATGTTTATCGTTTACCCATTTGTGGCAGAGCCTGGTTGTTGTACCTTCAAATATCCATTCTCTTCCTCCGTAGGAACAGAATCTTGCATTTATATGGAGGCAATACACCCAAATAATGGACTTAGCCTTCCTTGCAACCAGGTGTGGGTGGATTCTCTGTTCAAAAAGATCAAAATGGAAGTGTTGTGAGTTATTTTGGGAAAATCTCTTTTAAAAGGAGAGAGTAGATCTTTCTTTCCCCTTATTTTTTCCCATTGCCTGGATTGTACACCTAATGCCTGGAGCTCCAGCAGCTATTTTGGAACATGAGGTGACATTGAGAATAGAAGCCATAAATGGCAAAACAAAATGTAGAAAGATCCTGGGCCTCTAACACCATGAAGCCTTAACACTAGCATTGAACTACCAATTTCCTGCCTTCTATTATGTGAAAGAGGTATAAACTTTCATCTTATTTCCACTGTTACTTTGAGTCTTTCTGTTACATATGGTCAAACCAAATCCTACTAAATAAACCATTATTTTAATGAAGTATCAGAAACTTTTCAAGAGAACTTTCTTTGTATTTCTATTAGTGTGTCGAGGTGCCTTCATTGTGTGGTGTTTTGTTTTGTTCATCTCTAACCTCCTGGTCCTATCTTCCCTTCTCTAATACTCTCGTTAATTTCTCTTTAAGATGTCAGCTATTTTGAGGACCCTTATTGCTATACTCCTGTTTTCAGTATTACTCTAAGGATCTTATCATTTTCTCAGATATCTCTCTTTTCTCTGAAATTTGCCTGGGGCCACAGCATAAATCTACAGTTACAACCATGAAGATAGAACTTGCTCATTAATTCAGAGGGCAGGAACTTGTGAACACAACTGTTCTAAGTGGTATTTTATTTAATAGGATTTGTGGATACTAATTTTTAGATAGTGTTTCTAGGATGATAGATTAGCAAATAATGAGTTGAATACAGACAGTCTTGATTTCAGCCAAGCATTTGATAGTCTCTAATGAGAAACTGCATACAAAGAACCCTGACCAAGGAGTCTAGAGCTTTGACTCCCGGCTCTGACATTCATTAGCTATAAGAAAAGATATCTTTTGTCTTGGAAAAGACAACGAAACTTCTTGAGCCTCTGTTTCCTTATCTGTAAAATGAGCTGTGATAATGATAAAATGAGCTGTGATAAATATTAAATGAGTTAATGCACATGTAATAATACAAACATTTTTGTTTTTAATTCTAACGTACTTTGCAAACATAACATACTTTGGGTCAATGGTAAAAATCTGGGTCCAGAACTAAGTATAATCTTGCTAGCTATGTGATTTGGGCCAAATTATTTAATGTCTCTGAGCCTCAGCTTTCTTATCTATAAAATGAAAATGACGATAGTACAGCCTTACATGGGCTGTTATGAGAATTAAATGAAATAATGTATGTGAAGACTCCAAGGCAGTACCTGGTACTCAAAAAATGACAAATATTATGGTTATATATACCATATATATTATGGTATAAAAAAATACTTGTGGTTATTGCCATTATTATTTTCTTGGAGATAAATGGTGAACTTGGAGAGAAATGTCTTGCTGACATTTAGAGTAGATAAATGGATGTATAGTTGACCCATACTATAAAAAGAATATCTATTACCAGCTTAAAATCAACTTAAAGGAACAAATTGGGTAGAATCTTGTAGGCTCAGCCAATGTTTTTATTAATGTGATGTGTGAAGATCAAGTTTGCTTATTACATGTGATCATAACACCAAGTTGGGAGGAATGAAACCATGGATGTAATATAATGGAAAATACTTGGAGTTTGAAGACTTTGGCTTTGAGACCCAAAATTCAACCGTATGACTCAGTTTCTTCATCTGTAAAATGATATTAACACTAGCAAAATACCAGGAAGATGCATTGTGAGTATATGTTTTAAAGTATCTCACATAATTCATGACTCATTCTGAAAAATGACAGTAGGTTTGCTTGTTTACCATTTAAAGTAGATCCAATAAATGGCAATAATATAAATACCATTTACCAGCTTCAAACTTATGCAATTTCTTTTAAAAATAGGGAATTTGAATTATTTCAAATTTTATGCACAAAATGTACCTTTACTAGTATTTCCAATTCATGTACTAAAAATTTGCATAAAATGAATCAACCTGGGCTGCTACTCAGGAGATGGCTGGATTGTTTGGATTCTGAAACCAGTCTGAAACATTGGGAAGATTTGAGAAGAGCAATTTGACCAAAACCTGATGGTTGTTCCTAAAAAGATCAATTTTGATAGAAGACTGACAATATACTTTTTTTTTTTTGGTTTCTTAGCCCTATCTCGGAGACAATGATGCCCTGCTGGTGTGGGGTGAAAGCTGGTTGGAGTTGACAGATAAGCTAGATTTATGTATTAAGTTGGATAAAAGTGAAATTTGAAGCTATACTGGGTACTTGTTATTTTCCTGTTTGTCATTCAGACTACAGGAAGGGTCTAGCCACAGATATCTACTAACAATGGCTATATCAAATGCATTCTTTCAGTCTTACTTGACTTCTAAAGCCTTGTGTTTTTATGGCTTTGCCATAGCTACTGTGGTGAAGAAATCTATGTGGGCCCATGCATTTCTCTTACCTGAGGCTAACGCTCAGAGTCTCTGGCCTGTCTTAGCATTACTAGATTTCTATGAAGTCCTACAAAGAAGACTAGCTGCTAGTGGCTGCTGAAGTGGCCACAGCCTGGGTGTTTAGAGGAATCCACTCCTCTTAGAGCAAATCTTGATTAGGGAGAAATAGGAGTCAGGATGGAGCTGGCAGATAAATTCCCTCTCTACTTCTCCCTGCAGTGGACTGTTCTGAGTTACGATTTTTCCATATAGCCTGTCCAGACATGTCCTGCATGGCCAAGTGGGAGTCAAGCAATGCTTGTTTTGGAATGGTAGCCAGTGTGATCAATGCATTATCTTACATTTGCTTTCCATCCTCTGCTTCTTCAATTGTCTTTTCCTTTTCTCTTGTTGCCCTGGGATTACGCTTGTCCATAAGCCTTGCCTCACACTCATTTTTTTTTTTTTTTTTTCCTAAAGAACTCAGACTAGAGCACTTACTATGAGCAGTAAATTCAGCTAGGTACTGAGTCCGTACCTTCTAAAAGCTACAATTTAGGTTAAGAGACAGACACATGAAGCATACACTACAATACAAAGCCACACATGATGACAATGCATGATCTCATCTTTGAGATCCTCCAAAACTTGGGTAGTTATCTCGGGTTCTGGTGATTTCTTTTTGCACTACTTATCACATCCTGATTTGCCTCTAACGTTGCAGTTAGTCCTCTGAGATTTATTTAAACTCTTCACCTTATGTGAAGGCCAGCATTTTCCTTGGAGTTTCAATATTTTGAATGTGTTTGTTTTTGTGGGTATTTTGCTTTAGAAAAAATGCCACTTAGTTTTTCTTTAATAATAGCATTTTATCATAGTTCTCTTTTCAAATCAAATTACTGTCAGATTTTTTGGCTATTTGTCTGAGTCAGATAATTGAGTATAATGATGTTGTTTATCCATAGATATTGTTTAGACTAATTTTTGTCCTGCTTTGTGAAATTAATTTAGCAGTCCTTGCAGCCTAGCTAGCTGCCTATATGGTACTATGGTGGGTGTTTTGGACCCAGACTTTATATTTTTGAACACAGTTGTCTTGAAGTGGAGACAAAAATGTGATTCAATTTGAAAAGTACCAGAAATTTGCTTTAGTTGACTAAAGGTAGAAGATAAAATGTGTTGTGGGGGAAGTCTTTTTCTTCATTTTGGGAGGATTACTTTGTTGAATTGTCTTATTCATGTGGATATAAATTAGGTATATAGGTTAAATATTGCTGCTTAATAAATCATCCTAAAACTTGCAACAAGAACAGCAATTTATTTTTCACAAAGTTTCTGAGGGTCATTAACTCAAGAACAGCTTAGCTGGGTAGTTCTGGCTCAGGGTCTGCCATGAGATTTGTTAATCCATCACTTGGCAGTTACGATGTTGATCAGGGCTGTAGTCTTCAAAAGGCTTTACTGGGGCTGGAAGATCCATTTCCAAATGGGCTCACTCATAGGGTTGGCAAGTTGATGCTGGCAGTTGGAGGAGGCCTCATTTCCTCATCACTTGGATCTCTTCATGGGGCTGTTCTGGTATTCTCATGACATGGTAGCTGGTTTCCCCAGCATGAATGATCAAAGAGAAAACAAGGATGGTGTAGAATGTTTTAAATGCCATAGCCTTGAAAATCACACATTGTCACTTCCACTGGATTCTATTGGTTGCACAGACCAACCCTGATACACTGTAGGAGGGAACTATACAAGGAAGGTAATGAGCACCAAGAGGCAAGAGTCATTAGGGAGCCATCTGGAGGCTGGCTACCACATTAAATTGTATCAGTTATTTTTCTTGAAAGCCTGTTAACTATGGAGTACTCCAAATGCAAATCTCATCAGACAGGGATGAGAGGTATTTTATTTGATAATAACATTCTCAAAGGCTGACCTGATGGGAGATCAGCATGCATCTCTGCAGAGATTAATTTAATGGTAAGTGATTTTTCTTTCTCCTCTGCTGGAGAGACCACAAGTGGTAGTGAGAAGGGAAAAAATGAGATGCCCATTGGAAGGATTCATGGGGATGGGGTAAAATCTTAAGTTCTTTGCAGTTATAACTTGAGTAACTCAAAGTTCCCGTGGCTCACACTTCCGGCAAAATTCCCACAGAGTTTTGTGATTCTCCAAAGGGGCCCTGGCTTCATGCATGCCCACAGTCCAGCCCATTAGAAGCAATCATCACATGGGACTGTTGTGTTCTCTCTCATGTTCCAGCTTCCCTGAGTCCACATCTGCAGCCTCCACTTTGCCTGTGATAATAGTGCCTATTATAAGAATGCCAAAATCTTCACGGAATATACTTTTTCCCTGAAGCTACAAATCCCCTAGGAGCCAAAGGGATGCTGGGCCCAGTGCAGCAGTCACACAGGGAAATCAGCCCCTTTTCTAACTTTTGGGTCCACGTCATTGCCAGGGCCCTGAAGCTGCACCACCTGTGCCCAGACCATCGCAAAGTGTTTCATGAAAACAGGTCCTTTTTGCCTTTGATTAACTCTCCACCAAAAATGCATAAGGACCAACAGTAGTATTTAGGCACAGGTAGTCTAAAACCACAATCCAAAAGGAAACATGCCTCCAAAGGAAATGGTGTTTGCAGAAAATCAGTTCGTCCTATAACATAGATAACATTTTCTCATCTCGGCTTGAGCATTCTTTTCTCCTTGAGTGGTACTCTCAACTATTTCTTTTTTCATTATGGCCTGTGACTTGCATACCCAAGGACCCTTTCTGGTAGGCCTTCTTAGAACAAAGAATGAGTCTTCTGTAATGCCTTATCAAAATCTCTACTTCTAAGGCCTGTTCATGCCTGTAACCCCAGCACTCTGAGAGACTGAGGAGGGAGGATCACTTGAGCCCAGGAATTCGAGATCAGCTTGGCAACATAGCAAGACCCTCCATCTCTAAAAAAATTAAAAATTAGTCACGCACGGTGCTTCAGTGAGCCATGATCATACCACTGCACTCCAGCCTGGTGACAGAGTGAGATCCTGTTTCAAAAAAACAAAAATAAAAACAAAAATTCTACTTCTTGCATATCAAAAGCTCTTGCATAGCTAGACTAAATTCTCCTTGGTCATGGTGTATAATTCTTTTTACACATTGTGGGATTTGATTTTCTACTGTCTTAGAGGATTTTGTGGCTAAGTTCATGAAAGACACTAGTCTGTAATTTTCTGTTTTCTGGAAGAGATTGTGTAAAATTGGTGTTAAATTTTTGGTAGAATTCTACAGTGAAACCATCTGATAATTGATTGGCTTCTCCTTCCTGCTTTCCTTCTCTCCCTCCTCCCTTCCTTCCTCTTTCTCTTCCTTCCTTCCTTTCTTTTAATAGATTTTATTTTTTAGAGCAGTTTTAGGTTCACAGCAAAATTGAGAAGGTACAGAGATTTTCCACATGCTCTCTTGTCCCCATGCGTGGGTACCCTTCCCCATTATCTACTTCCCTCACCAGAGTGGTGCATTTGTTACAACTGATGAACCCATATTGACACATTATTATCACCCAAAGTCTGTGGTTTACATTAGGCTTTATTCTTGGTATTATACCTTCCATGGATTTACACAAATGTATAATGACATGTATGCATCATTATAGTACTATACAGAGTTGTTTCACTGCCCTGCGAATCCTCAGCCTATTCATTCCTCTTTTCCCTGGCAACCACTGATCTTTTCACTGTCTCTGTAGTTTTGCTTTTTCCAGAATGTCATATACTGTAGTATATGACACACAGCACAGCACATAGCTATGCATAGCACGTAGATTTTTCAGGTTGGCTTCTTTCACTTAGTAAAAAGCATTTAGGTTTCCTCTATGTCTTTTCATGGCTTGACAGTCATTTTTCTTTAGTGCTGAATAATATTCCATTGTTTGGATGTACCACACTTTATCTATCTGTTCATCTACTGAAGGACATCTTGATTGCTTCCAAATTTTGGTAACTGTGAATAAAGCTACTATAAACATTCGTGTGCAGGTTTTTGTCAATTATATCCAGTTGATTGATGGGTCATTGAGTTCAACTATGTCCTTATTGATCTGTCCTAATGGATCTGTCCATTTCTGACAGAGGGGTATTGAAGCCTCTAACTACAGTATTGGATTCACCCGTTTCTCTTTGCAGTTCTATTAGTTTTTGCCTCCTTTATTTTGATGCATGCTTGTCAGGTGACAGGTTGTTATGTGTTCTTGGAGAATTAGGCCCTTTATCATTACATAATACTCCTCTCTATCCCTGAGAACTTTCCTTGCTCTGAAGTTTGCTCTAACATTAATATAGCTAATCCTGCTTTGTTTTGGTTAGTGTTAGCATAGTATATCTTTTTTTGTTTATTAACTGTTAATGTATGTGTGTCTTTATATTTAAAGTGGGTTTCTTGCAGACAATGTAGAGTTGGGTGGTTTTTTTGATCAATTTGGATAATCTGTCTTTTAAATGGTACACTTACACTACTGACATTTAAAGTGATTATTAATATATTTGGATTAATATCTAGCATATTTATTACTGCTATTTGTTCCTCCTTTTTCTTATTCCATTTTTGTCTTCCACTCTTTTTCTACCTTTTGTGATTTTGATTGAATATTTTATGGTTCCTTTTTTCTCCTTTCTTCACATATCAGTTGTATTTTTTTTTTTTTTTTTACCTTTTTCTTAGTGGCTGCCCTAGAGTTTGCAATATATATTCACAACTAATCCACATTCAAATAACACCATACTGCTTCACAATTAGTGCAAGTACCTTATAGTTAAAAAATAATCACAATTCCTCCCTCCCATCCTGTGTGTATCACTGCTTGCATTCATTTCACTAACACACACACACATTCACACACACCCACACACATGCACACAGAAGGATACATAATCAAATACAGCAGTCCCCTCTTATCTTCAGTGGATACCTTCCAAGACCCCCAGTGGATGCCTGAAATCAAAGATAG